>NC_088204.1:63800455-64411565 GCF_037126465.1 Ornithodoros turicata | reverse complement strand
ACCACAAATCGAAACTGAAAAAATGTGTTCAAGATGCGTGTTTTGGTTGTGCATGAAGTAGCACGGTGAACAGCGGTGTTCAACTCAAGGTCAGCAAATTTACGATACTAAACCGGAATTTGACCAAACTGTAGGCCTCACACGAATGTTCAGGATTCGACAGCAATCCACTAAATTGTGACCGCGCTGCTGTGCTGGGGGGTTATGCTGTTATAGATACTTATCACTAAGGCTCGGGTTTTCTGTGATTCTGCAAAATATCGCGGAATCCTTAGTTTCGCACAGAATTTCACGGAATCTCTTATCTTTAGGAGTGTGTGGATATTCCAGTTCATAAATTTGAATCAAATATCAAGCACTCGAGGTACCATGACTTGAAAACCCGAGACGAGGTAGGGACAATAACAGACAAACATGGAGACATTGTTTGTGACATGGAGACATTGTTGTTGTGTGTTGGAGACATTGGAGAAGTTGTGTGTGGAGACTCTGTTTGTCTATTATCGTCCCTACCTCGTCTCGGGTTTTCAAGTCCTGGATCGTCACCACCTGCTCGCTTGCTACCTAACTTTCCTTTCGTACTCTAAGTATTTCATTTGCGAATCAAATACCCAATATTCGGATTTCCGAATATTCGCTGAATATGAACGACACCTCCCAAAAGTGGGCTTCACCTGACGCTTCCCTGCATGAGGTGAAGCATGCTCTACGAAATTGCCCATGCTGCAGGACCAACACAGGTAGATCGTAGTTTACCTTAAGATAATGTTAGCCCAAGTTTATTGCTCATACTTCGCCTGGGGAAGGGGTGGCGTCCCTCTGGTGTGCATCTTAGTGGTAGAAGTGGGGAATTTCGATTTGATGTCTGGGAGTAGCAATTTAGAGACACTTATATTATGCCTACAGCCCAGAAACAAAAAGGATGTCCTAAAGATATAACTTCCACAGGGCATGTATTGTAAGCTCCATTATAATCTTCCTGTAAAGTTCCTATAAGCTCCGTAGATGCTGAAAGATTTTTCAGTAGGTATAAAGATTGCAGGTGACAGACCTTTGTCGTTGTCAGAGGAGAACACAAAATGTGACGTATGTAATGCTGAGCCGCAACAGTGCTTTGAATCTGTTTTATAAAATATTTTTCGTTCCCACAATAACCGAGAAAATAAAGTGTTTCCCGTTTCAAGCAGCCCTTGACTGCTTGCTGCAGAAAATCGCAGAATTTAAAAGACTGTGCTGCAGAATTGTGAATTTGCCGCAGCAGAAAACCAGGGGCCTTACTTATGACCAGCTCGCTTGCTACTTAGCCATCCTTTCACCAAACACAGACCCACTAGCAGAGTTTGGCTTTAACGGAAGCTGAATGGCAACCCAAACTGGCTGGTATCACGCAGTTCCTCCGACCATACTGAAACTTTTGTTTGTCACTGTGCTCGCGGAGGTCAGCCTAAATGCTGAAGCCGTAGCATACCTCTGTAGCACGACCGACAGCAGGTTGTGAAACCTTTTACTAAACGCTTGCCATCTTCACCTGTGGTGTCGGCGGTTACATCTTCCTCGTCAGATGAAAACATGTCCTGTTTCTTGGAAGCTTCTGGTCTCAATTTTGTAAATGGAGTGAGAAGCTGCTCTGAGGATAGCTGCTGGGATCCTATGTACCCATTCCAGCTTGTACCATTTCTGGAAGGGGGAGAAAAACCACATAATGAACCTCAACCTTTGCCAGAGCACATTTGCTGCACACTACGGCTTGACTGTATGCCTGCTTCCCGCGGTCGTCTGAAGTCAACCTTCCGTACAAGACTTCTCTACGGCACCTTGAATTTCCACAAAACATTATACGTAGGTAGTGATTTTTGCGGGTTAAACTCGACGTCGCCCAGTTATCCCCCCCCCCCCCTGAAACTCACCTCAGACTAATTCGGGTTAAACCCGATTTCTTCCCGAATTCCAGTCACTATGAAATCCTCAAGTGACGTTTCCACTGAAGACGAACAAAGGTCGCCACGTGTAACACATGTAGGAATGGGTCACTTACGTTACCAGCACTACACCCATGTGTCTCAACACTGTCTATTCCTTCGAGGATTACCGTTGGAAAGTCACGATCTCGCAAAAAAAAAAGAACAGAAAAAAACACACACACACACACACAAAAAAAAAGAGAGAGATCAGGAAAGGACTTAATAGACAAGAGGAGAAACAAAAAGACCTGATAACACCCAAAGGCACAATTATCGCCCGATTTCTCCCCAAATTACAGATTTAAAAATAGCGCCCGATTTTTACCCCCCGAATCTGAGAAAGGCATTTAACCCGAAAAAGTCACTCCCTAATTATACGTAGAGCCTGAAGTTTTCGGGAAATATTTTTTTCTAAATTCGGAGGGTAAAAATCGGGTGAATAAACACGTGCACTAAATTCATGTGAATTCGTGTGAAAAAACTCCCAATATGCTAAATTCGGGGAGAAATCGGGCTCAGTTACCCAAACTAACTATAGTGATGTGGTACAAACGGTGATGTGACTGCATTTGCTGCCAAACAAGTAAGTTAGTGCATTCCTACAGGCATCCCAGTGAGGGCAATTTGCCGGGTAAAAATCGGGTTTCACCCTAAAGAGGCAACCTTCAATTCGGGGTGCGAATTCGGGGAAGAATCGGGTAAAACCCTAAAACTTCAGGCTCTAATTATAGGGTAGTTGGGACTGAAGCCCTAGACTATCCGCATACTGCTTGCAGATACAGATAAAGCGCGAATAACAATTGCGGTGTGGCAGTCAGATGCTGATAGCACTCGAGCAGGAGCGGATCGGTCGCGAATGTCAACATAGCAGACAAGTAGCCGACCAGATACGGATGAACCCTGAGAAAGTGTCAAATCAGCCATGATTCTCTTTGTACTACATATCAACACTAAGTTGCTAGCATCTTAACACATCATCATTTGCTTTAAGAGGGCGGATCATGCAGATCAAATGCACATTAAAGGCGTGTAATACTTCGACAGATGTGATTGACTGCATCATGTGCGCATTGTACTCTATCCCAGAAAATTAAAAAAAAAAAAATTCTACATGTCGTAGCTAGTGATATACAAGTCGCTGAACACATTTCTGCACTGCGCTCTGACATCAGGTGCGAGTGCCTCTGCCGTATCTATTGGTTCTCGTATCACACGTTATCTACAAATAACAGTCTTTCATACGTATACGTAGAGCCTGAAGTTTTAGGTTTAACCCGAATCTTCCCCGAATTTTCATCCCAAATTGTAGGTTGCCTCTTCAGGGTGAAACCAGACTTTCACCCAGCAAATTGCCCTCACAGAGACGTCCGTAGGAATGCACATTAGCCCGTTTGGCAGCAAATGCAGTTACATCACTGTTTGTACCAAACCAGTACAGTTAGTTTGAGTAATTGAGCCCGATTTCTCCCCAAATTTAGCAAACCGGAAGTTTTATTTTTTCACCCAAATTCGCATGAATTTAGAGGACATTTAACCGATTTTCGCCTCCCGAATTTAGAAAAAAATATTTCCCAAAAAACTTCAGGCTCTATACAGTGTAGGTATTCAGTTCTTTTCACCCAACACTGGGGGTTTTAGCAATTTTAATGGTTGCAAAACACAGTTTAAGCGAAACATGTAGAAAGGAATATGACTAACCTTTTCACCTCCCCTTGCAAGGAATAGGAGCGTACAGAAGCAACATCATTTTGTTCTGTCTTGCAGGAGGAACCATTGAGTTCAAAGTGCACCCTCTTGTTCGTCACACTGGATCGTGCACTTTCGCCGGTGTTCAGAATACTCTAAACCCAATGAAATTAAAATACATGTATCATACTCCCCATCTCTCCACATTTTGTGCTGACCACAAAAACAACAATTTTGTATGCATGAATCACGTGCAAAAGACAGTGAATCAGGTCACAAGAACTAGCGTGACACAAGAGAGTAAAAGCCATACTCTGAATCTGTGCATTGTTGTTTGAAGAAATCTACTGAACGTCTGCATCTAATGAGTCTGCGACGTTTAGGAAACCTGTGCGAGGGTAGCACAGGTAGGGTTGCCACCAGGCCGGTATTATACCGGCACGGCCGGTTATTGCTCGCTCTGCCGGTTGCCAGTAGGAAGGTGATATCGGCAGCCTTTTGCCGGTATTTGTGGCTCAACACCCTTCATAGGGGCTTTTACGGGGTTTTCCTTTCAACATTCCACTACAGCTTGAATAAATCTGGAGCACAGGCCCACTCCAGAGTCACCAGTCGTTTTCTTAGTTATTCATTATTATTATCATTGTTCTCTCTCTCTGTATACTCTCCACCCCTCACCCACTTTCCCTTTCCCGCAAACATTTCCTCTTTCCCTCTATTCCACCTCCTCTCCCTCAGCCAGTATTTTTCACTACGAAAGGTGGCAACCCTAAGCACAGGTCGTGTGGAAATTGGCTAGTACTTCACATTTGTTTAGTCCTCGACCGTTATCGCTCAGGGCAGCAAACAGTTTGGTCGAGATGTCGCTGGTTAAGTATTTCAAGCCGAGTGTAGCATCAGATGCCCCGCATGTATCTGGGGACGGCCTCGAGGTGTGCCGTACCTCGGGTGCGAGAGAGTGGTGTTTGAATAAGCAGCCAACAATCTTGTGATGCAAGCGACTAGCCAGAAAAAAAGAAAACGTAGTAGCTGTAGCTCCTACGTTGCTTATACATTGTCATATCCAGTGATATGCGATTAGCAAGTGCACCGCGGAAAATGGAAGTCGACCAGCTGTAGTAATAAAATGGTAATTACTTTCTATTTCTTTTATTAGGTCTTGTGGATTAAAACAGTTTCCTACATCTAGCTAAAGCTACTGGCAATCTACAGATCAGAAAGAATCGAGGGAATCGTAACTTAGCGCCAAACGCTTTCTGCATAATATCACCGTAGTTATTTGTGGGAACTTCGAAATTTCGAAATGAAATGCGAGAAGTGATTCCACGCGAGGAAAACTGCTTCTACAGCATTTACTTCAGCTGGAAAATGACTATTCGCACAGCACTACTTGAAAGAGGTAGAAGACAGCTTTGCAACATCGCACATTTCCAAGAGTCCACGTGCGAGCCTCGTCTTTTATGCAGCTCCGTTTCGTTTGCGTGTCTCGGCAACTTGTTTTGTTTGTTATAGCCCTTCCTGTGATGATTCTTTAAAGGCGAACTCTGCACAAAGTTCTAGTCATCATTGCTCTTTGCAAAATTTTGTTTATCAAGATGCACACCATCAGAATACCAAGTAACTGTGAAAGGCAAAATCGTCACGCAAAAGGGGGAACAAAACTGGAGTTGAAACGTGCCATCAAGGTTTTTTTCTGTCCCACCACACTCATGACGGAATAGCAACGAGAAGACAGCAAAGTGGAGTGTGCACATTTCTGTTGACACACGTATCTGTAACGTCACATGTATGGGACACTCATGGAGGGCAAGCATCGATTTCATCCAGGGCCTTCTAGCAGTTGGAGCATAGGAAAATGTTGTCTCAGTGTTTATACGAAAAACCTCTCATGGGAAACGTGTTTTACAGGCCCTGACAAAGTTTTACAGAACACGTGAGCGGTGTATTTTCTCCTCGGTGCGACACCTTATCGGCAAGCGGGCTTGTTCACTCGTTCAGAGTTGGGGGGTAGTGTGCCGGCAGCGACAGCAATTCAAGCCTCATTTCAAGCACATCCATGCCATACCGAAACTACCAACGTGTGTCGCTACCAGCATACTCGCTCAGCCTTCTGAACAAATAAACGAGCCCATTTCCACTCAGCTACAGGGTGTCAAACCGTGGAGAAAATACACCGCTCGCGTATTCCGTAAACTTTTGTCGGGACCTGCACTGTCAAAAGTGAGCACAGGCTTTGCTGTCTATAAAAGTGGTGCCATGAGTATACCTGGGCTCGATGCAAGCAACTGACATGTTGTATGTACGGTAGCACCGCTGCAGTGTTAATTGGTGCGGAAACCGTTGGTACAACATGACTGCAACATACTCGGCCCGCTGCGAAAGCTTAGTACCGACCGGTATTTCGAACTCGCACTTGTCATTTCACATAATTTCAGCACAAGCGTGCGACATACTCACCCCAAACGCCGCAGAACAGCTCTCACGCGAAAGAAAGTTTGTCTCAGATGCAAAACGTAAAGGCGTTGAAGTCAAATCCGGCGTAAACTGCGAGAGACGCCCATCATATCGACGGTCCAGCTCATGCTGATCGAAAAGGTGCGTAACTCCACTGATATAACGTGAGGAAAGTTTTCCAGACAACCTGAAAGAACGTGTTAGCAGGATTAGGAACTTTCAAAAGTTTTCGTATCACGAAGTCGTACTCAAGAACAAACCTTTTTGCGCGAATGTATCAGAAGCAAAACCGTATTCTAAACATGGGATATGTAAATAAGGTGAGCAAGGTTGCACACGCTTTACTTACGAAACGGTTACAAAAATAGCTTGAATTGTTACAAAACGAGAACGCGCGTTCCAGCAATGCAGAAGGCAGAAGTAACGGAAATTTTTTTTATCAGTACCGCACCACCTCAGAGATACGCAGCGTCTAATTCAAAATTGTATTTAAAAAGCAGCGCAGCTAAAGTAAGTAAAATATCGTGTTTCTTGGTACATTTGTCTTGTGACGCTTATTTTTGTTAACACATGTGACAGAAATCCAAAACATGGAAATGCACCTCGACGACGTTGCCCTTCTGCTCAAATCTGTCGTCTGTTCCGTCTCTTCCACAAAACGCTTCTCGTAGCCACTTCGAAGCACCATGCAGTTTCCGGAATCATCCTTGGTGGAACCCATTTCGATAGAACGCATCACCGAATGTCAAATCTGGCATCACCTGGGCGTTGGGACGCCTCAGCCGACCTAAATACGAGGGACGCTTTTAGGCTTACAAAACCGATACCGTACTTGTTTTAAACGATGACGACACAACACAAGAACATTTTCTGCATCAGTTAACAAAAAGTCCAACAGCTCTTACGAAATATGCTTTGACCATATATGAAACAGGGTACGAAATTTCTCGCTACTCACATCGCTGGAGGTAAGCATGTGGCAAGGGAAAAAATGTAAACAAAACAAGCATGCGTGTAACGTTAGTGAGAAGGAAGTCAAAAACGTTACTTCCGCCTTGCGATTCACCAATAGAATGAAAACGCCGGCGGCTCCTAGCAACGACGTACACAAAACAGGTAGGCAGGGCACACGCGGTTTCGCAGACGACGTGTCATGTGCAGGCAGTCTGCTCTGTATATAGATGCTACTGTACCCTTGGTACGCCAAGGTAGATAGTAGATATGCCAGAAATGATAAAATATCACCAGGAACTATTTGTATGAGAAGTATAGTATAGCGTTGCTACGTGTGAGACGTCATTGCACACTTGATGCTTGGCTGTTGACTTCTGTAGATAAACTTAATAAACGTAGGTAGAATAGCTTTGTACGAGAAAAAATTGCTGTAACGAATTTTCGGTCCTTAGAAAATAACCAGTCTCTATATGGACAGTGGATCCATTAGTTCTTCCATTTCTTCTTCCTTTTTTTAACGGGGGGGGGGGGGGGGCGAAGTAGCTTGCCGTTGTTGGCCGCACTCAAGTGGGCATCGTCACGACAATAGCAAAAATAAAGAAAAAGAAAGAAAGGAGGAGAGGGGAGTTGACGATTTCAACGGGAGGCTAAGGCCAGATGACCGATACTGATGGGACGGAGGCACACTAGTAGATGAGAGGTGCGCTAGAGTGGTCTTTCCGTGGGGCCCGTTTCTTGAAGAAAGCGCGTGCCGAATTCACTCAAATTCATGATAATTCACAGTGATATTCACGAGCTATCCCATCGAAAAAAAATAGCCGAATATCATGTTTTTCGGAGCACCGGACCATAGCGCGCGATGACTTTTTGAGCGCAATCGCTCTCAGTGCGACGAAAGGAGGTTTCGAAGCCAGCCCACAGAGTGATAGTAGAAAAAGAAACAGTTCCTAAAATTGGGACAGGGAAAGCATTATCCCAGCGAAAGTCGGACGTGATAAGCCGTTCCTGTTTTATCTCTTTCTACGATGTCGGGGAGGGCTGGGTTTCCAACCTCCTTTCGTCGGACTGACAAAGATTGCGCTGAAAAATTCATCGTGCGCTATTCTGTGCGACCTCCGTAGAGCATGATGTTCGGCTATTTTTTCCGATGGGATAGCTCCTGAATACCCTTGTCAATTATCATTAATTTGACTAAATTAGACACGCTCTTCACATTGGTGGGGTAAAAAAGTAACCTTTACTAGGCAAATTTCCGACTTAAGCTCGCAAAAATTTACATAATTAAACTTATGTTACACGATATTCACATGTGGAGGTGGCAAAAACCCAGTAAGAACAAATGCCATTGACCGCATGACTCTAGGTGGTGTAGTTTTTTTATTATAATTAAATGACACGTTTTCTGGGACACCCTGTATACTATATACTGCTTGTCTCGCAAGCCTCCCATTTTTCAGATACCTTCTCGCATGTGAATCAATATGATGGGTGAGTTGTCTAAGTTTAATTCGATTATGCACGCATACAACAACGAAGTGAGAAATTGTTCGGAGTATTAACTCGCTATCGAGACAACTCTGTGTTTCTTACTGGTTTTGGTTAGAGAAATTCAACTGGTACATCGAAAGTCAAACTTCGCAGTGCTACATCACCACCAGCGCCTCCTTTATTACTCTAGTAATAAAGGAGGCGCTGTCACCACACGTTTCTCTCGCGCGCGCAATAAATGATCCGTGTAACACCCCGATGGGGATCTAATTCGGACAATTCCTGAAACAGCCGTTACCGGACATCCTGTGGATACAGATCCTGGGACGTCCATGTATGAGGCTCCCAGAGATATCCGACGGATATAGATTTCCGGATATGGACCTTGGGATCTGTTTCGGACGTCCACGGGAGAAAGTGTTCTGCTGTGTTGTGAGGAGCGCACAGGTAAAAATAAAGTTATGTAGGTAGTTAGGTGTAGGGGGATCTGGATAAATTACTGATTTCCTCCTTTGTCCGTGTTCCGCTCTCACCGTAATTACACGACATGCGTAAGTTGCCTGACACATGAAGTGTTGCAGAACTACGGAAAGGCTCACAGAAGTCATTTTTAACATCCTATTTTCTTTCTATAAAACTGTTAATCAGGCCAGTAAGATGCACCATGAGAAGTAATTCACCCCACAGTGTCATGCTTTCATTGTGATCACGAATGCACCGCGCGAATGCACTGCGTTGCAGTGTCGCTCACGATAAGCACGTTGTCTCGCGACGTAAAGGCGCGGCTTATCATAATATGAATTATCATAAGCTTTATCTTCAGTTAGGCTGTGGCTACTCAGTTGGATATTTGGTCGACCTGATCTTTTTTATTTCTTTTTTTTTTCTCTGAGAACATCGCGCCTCAAGAACTCGAACCGAAGATTTTACTTACTGTTCAATGCGCATTGCGTGTGTAGTGCCAATGGCAGTCCTGCATATTCGTGGTCAGACCTGTAAAAATTACTTTTCCAAATGAATTGAATTACGATTACAATTACTGAAAAAAGTAATTGCATTACACTGAATTGCGTTCACAGAGTTGACTGCAACGGGCAAACGACGTGCAAACTGCAAGATTTGATGTACACATTTATTGCACATGTTCTGAAAGATGGTGGTAGTTGTGCTTGTGGTAGAAAAACAAGTTAGAGAAGTCTTACACAAGGACAAATCTCTTACCATGTTAAAGAAACACGGAACATCACAGTCAAAAGGCTTTCTTCCTTCAGGCATGTGAACAAAGTGCAGATCATGAGTGCAGCTTGTAACGTCCATTGGCTTTCAAGAGTAAATTATTCTCAAAGTTCTTGTCTCTAATGCTGCCACGTCTCCTTGTCATAACAAGACCACCAACCGGAAACAGACGCTCCACTGGTGCACTGCTGGGCAGCCCAACATTGTACTTCATAAACACCTCGAGCACACAAGGAAGATCTTTCAAGCACTCTAACGACCCTGAAGTGCGTGTCGATACCCACAATTCGTACTCCTTTTCCCACGGCGCAAGAGTTTTTCTCCTTCCACATTCAAATGTAAAAAAATCTGCACCGAAAAATGTACCAATCTGAATCGAATCTTTGGGTAATCACTGTGAGAAAAAAAAGAACAAAAAAAAAAACGGTGTGGAACTGATCCAAACTTTAAACATTGGGCATTCAAAGATAGCGTTCAAAGTAATTCCGAAAGTAATTCAAAATGCGTTACGCGTTACTTGTAAAAGTAATTCAATTACAGTTACAATTACATAAACCTAATATAATTTCGGAAGTAATTAATTACAGTAATTCAATTACTTGTAATTAATTACTTTACATGTCTGTTCGTGGTATACGGTGATCTTGGAGCAACTCAGCTCATTCCATGTCTACCCAATAGACGACATGAGAAAATCCCAGTGCTCTCTGCGCACGCCACTGGGCAAGCGCCACTCAAGCGCACTCAAGCACCACTCAGCAAGCGCCAGCTGGGCGCTTGCTGAGTGGCGAACGCTGACTAATCCTTCACGTTTCTCTTTCGCTGACCTTGGCACGTCGTGGACAATGGAACGGTAGGGGAGACATCGAAGCAGCTTGGAGGCCACCCGTTTCTTTCGTATTAGTAAGCTCCCACAGTTCAAAGCGGCGCTAAGCAGTTTGGGATTTTCTGAAGTTGTCTCTTGGCCACATACACGGGAAATTAGCTACTTTCTATGATTTTGAACTGGGAACCCTGCGTCCCAGCAACAGCGCGAGCGTCTCCGTTCGTCGCCCAACGCAGCAGCTGTGGTGGGGAAATGGAAGTCGACCTTCGGGGAGTTGTCGGCTTGTCAGGCGCATATCAGATTGCGCACTGTATGGCGTCATACTTTTAGAAACTATTAATTAGTCTGATTATACTATCCCGGCGTCGCATATAAAGAAATAAATATTTCAGGAGCATACAGTCTGAGACGGGTAGATTCCAATAACAGAAATTACGTAGGGTTTCGAAGACACGGGATTTAGTCAGTAGTGGGCACTTCGAAACTCTTAAAAAAACAGAACTTCCCCGCCATGATACGCCCCCCCCCCTCCCAAATAGCATCGTTCCCTCCCGTGATCCCATGAAAACGGCTGTCACACGCTTTTTAATGCGTAAGCATTAGAACCCTCGGGTTGGACAATCGTGACCGTCTGACGGATGTGTGAAGCCTCGGAGGAAACCTCTCTCCACCCTTCCTCCCCCCATACCCGCGTGCTGTGCCAACGCCACCTAGGTACAGAAGGCCTGCTTATTGCCTCCTCTCCGTCCTTCGCTACGTGGACATATAAAGTCAGGATTCGTCTGCTACTGCGATTCACCTTTCTGCGACTTCAAGGACACGCGAATGATTGCAGACAACTTGGAACCTGTAGACCTGAATCTGTAGACAAAATGTGCGATGCGCTTTCCAGAAAATCAGTCTTGAGAAAGATATGGGACCGTTTTTCACTTTCTTTTAACGTCTTCCCATTTAGTACGCCGGGACGTGCTCGCAGACGACGGTGGTTCGTCTCCATGGCAACGACCGCTGAAAGCTCGTTCGTGATTAGTCACCGCCGTTGAAAACACGATCCTGATTGGCTGACTCTTACTTGTTACGTCACGTCGACAAGTAAGCAGGCTGTCTCTATCTAGGTGGTGATGGCTGTGCATGCGCACTGGTAGAATGAAGACCTCTCTTTCTCTCTGTCTCTCTCTCTCTCCGGCAGCGCGGCGAAGGGGCAACTCGCCGGGGAGGAAGAAGGCTTGCGCAACTGTTGTGGCTGTGTAGTTAGTGTAGTTGGTGATAGTTAGGGGTGGTAGAGGTGGATAGTGCTGGACAGTGGTAGTGGGTGGGGGGTGAGTCAGCTGCAAACGCAAAAAAAAAAAAGAGAATACGTCTAATGCTGACGCATTTCCACCGCATTAATTACATTAATCGCGCTTCAATTTCTTTGTGACACTTATGCAATCGTGGTAATTGTCACAAAAGGGCATGCGCCCCATGCTTCCCACAAGTCAGCTATGCTATGGTAGGAGGGAATATGTTTATTGAGAAAGAAATGAAAACTTAGTGGCACAGGCTGACTTGCTATCCATTAAAAAAAATATTAGAGGCTGGTCGAGAGGCAAGAGTCCTGAAGGAAGCGCAAGAGTGTAGTCGTGACCGCCTCCTGGTTGTGCAGGACTGGACCGAGCAGAGTGGCCAACGAGATGTTTGGGTAGCCAAGGCGTTGGAGGACGAGTCGTCGAGGGAGATATCGGTTGCAGGATAAAATATTGTGCTGAATTCCACGTAGCACGTTGTGCAGTTGGGGGAGTTCGACTGGTGCATTTCATATACGAGTGAGCGTGTGCGTGCAACTTTCTGTCGAAAGCAATGGAAGAGTGATTCTCCATATCCGAAGTATGGGCCTCTGGGCTACCGAAAGCCAGCGGCAACGACGGATCCAAATTTGAAAGCTTATCTCGGTAATTAATAAAGCCAATTGTTTATGCTGAGTGCTGAGTGCGATGCCGACAGCACAAATAGTATACTTGTATCTTGTCTTCGCGTGAGTTGGTAAATCCGAGAGTCCTGTTTGCCGCCGCGGTTAAATAGAAGGAGTGAGGTATCTAAATTTATTTCATTTACTCACACAAGCAACATTGAAGTGAGGAATGGTTTGGGGTATCACCTCAAGACTAACACAAAGACTGTGTTACTGCTGTTGGTTGAGACATTCTGTAGGTCCGTCGAGACTCGAACTTTCGCAGTGCAATCGCGCGTTTTTTTTTCCTCTTTCGCAACACTCCATTCCATCAGAGAATTCCGTGAGGACTAGGAACATTTTTGAAACTGCTGACACGCGACATCCGGCGGATATACGAAAAGGGACGTCTACCTATGAAGCCCCCAGTCGTTTTATGGGTGCCTATGGTACAGGCGCATGGCACGTAGCCTTTTATATAGGCTGCAAGCGTCGCGCAGTGCAGGCTGCGGCGTTCGCAGCTTGAGTCTCTGAGCGCTGATCAGATTTAGGTAAAGCAACGGTATGGGCGAGTTGGTACATACTGACACACACACAAAAAACCCTATGTTCAAGTCTGGAATTGAGGGGGGTCCGGACCCCTGGACCCCCCTATATCCGCGCCTGCTGTCAGGACAAGGCGAGCTGCCAAATTATATACCATAAGAAAGCTATAGTTGGCTACAGCGTTGCTTGTTTCTTATAAAAGCTAGAACTTTCGATACAACGAAACACTAAAGGACAAGACTAGGACAGCACGCAGTTTCCGCCTTATCTTTTGCAGTTCTGTCCTTTACGGGCTCCTGCATGGAGTGTTTTAGCGATTATGCTAATGCCATATCTCTGATTTTCGATGAGGGGCTCCTGATCTACTATGAGGCATCACCTGTTTGACCGCAAAGCCTCGTTCACGGACCATTGGGCCCTCCTCGGGGCCACTAAGCTGATGCACCTGATGGGCAGTTGAATACCCTTTGTTGGGCCGCCAGGGGCCTTGTGGTACCATCAGGCCTTTTTGAGGCCATTCAGCCCACCTGACGGGTTGTGGGACAGCATTTGTCGGACCGCTAACAGTCCTGTTGGACCACTAAGAGTTGTTAATTAATGGGCTAACAAGCTGTTTTAATGGTACATCAAAATATTCTAATGAACCATTAGAATTTCTGATGGAGTCTTGTCGGATTTTTCGATCGGGATGAGAGTGCGGCACTCATAGGAAGCAGTGGCGGATCCAAGGGGGGGCGGTTGGGCGATCGCCCCCCCCCAAAAAAAACGTCAGTTTATGCATTGCATTTCCCTCTCCCCCTCCCCCACTGCGCGCTCCGGCAAAGAAACCGCCCCCCCCAAACCGAGGGTCTGTATCCGCCCCTGGGGAGGGGGCACATGCCCCCCCTGTCCCACCGTCCGACCCATGCCAACAACGGTCACGCGCTTGCTTTCACCAAGATGCCGCCTTCACTCTTTATTCTGTCTCCATGACAGCGCTTTCCTTCTTTCTCGCGCGCGACTCACGGCACGTGGCCAATTCCGCGTCTAAGCGGTGAGAACGGAGTCTGAAGTAAAATGAAGCGAGCGAGTCTTCAAAAGATTGACAGTTTCTTTAGTCGCGCTCCCAAGCATGCCTTGCAAACTTCAATTCAAGACATCGAGGAGGTCGCGGCGCCGGCAATATCACAATCGGGTTCCTCTACGTTGCCCACGGATGACAGCGACGCGGACGCCAATCCTCAGATAGCGTGTGCCATGCCAGCAAGTGCTGTGGCTGACGGCAACGGTTCACGACATGAGCGCAGTCACAGTGCTGAACATGAATGCGAACTATCGAACACCATGAGTGACAGTGGAAGGAATGATGGCTCCGCTGCAGCCTTTTTACTAGACGTTGGAAGCTTTGTCGGGAAACATGTTGACGACTTCACTAAGCGGCGCTTGTTGGAATCTCATTGGCATCCAGCGGAAAACTACAGTTTCCCATACTCCGTCCACAAAAAAGGCGGCAAGGAAGAAAAGAGATATGTAAGCCACTCACATTTGAGCAAATTTAACTGGCTGGTTCTCTCGAAGTGCCAAAGTGGTCTCTATTGCAAGTATTGTGCACTCTTCACAACGGGGAGCGTAGGAGGGTACCAAAGGAATGTTACTCTTCAAAAGCTCGTTACAAAACCTCTCCGAACATTCGCGAGGCTACTTGGCAAAGATGGTGACCTCCCTCTGCATGAAGCAACTAGATACCACAAAGAGGCGGTTCAAGCCGCAAAAGCCTTTCTTGCCTGTGCCGATGCACCTGAAACGTGCGTCGCCAATCAAGTATCTTGTCAGCGACTTCATCAAATGGATGAGAACCGGAAAAGACTCTTGCCTATCATAGACTCTATAATCTTTCTAGGGCGCCAAGGAATACCGTTTCGCGGACACAGAGACGACGGGATGCTTGCAGACTGTTCGCAAGGTACTTCATTAACGTCAAACGAGGGCAACTTTCGAGAACTTTTGCGGTTCCGGGTCGCCAGTGGGGACACAGAACTCCAAAAGCACCTTGCCAGCACGTCGTCCCGGGCCACATACATCAGCAAAACGACGCAGAATGAACTCATCCAGTGCTGTGGAGAGGAAGTCCTTGCCACGGTCACTGGGCGTGTGCACGAATCCGGCATGTACAGCGTTATGTTCGACGAAACCACTGACCTAGCTCACATGTCGCAGCTTAGTCTCATTTTACGCTACGTTCACAAGAATGTGGTTCGAGAGGACTTTGTACAGTTCGTCGATCTTCGTCGTGTCAGTAGCGATACTGATACCGGTATCAACATTGAAGAGCCCGTCTTGACAGGAAAGATACTCGGGGAACAGGTTGTAACAACACTGAAGACCTTAGGCCTCGACCCAGAAAAGTGCGTAGGTATAGCTACCGACGGCTGCAGCGTCATGGTGTCCGAGATCTGTGGCGCTGTGTCTGAGATCAAGAAACATGCGCCTAATGCGGTGCACTGCCCGTGCTTCAACCACGCACTCAACCTGTCTTTGTCCAAGTCCTGCAAAGTCCAAGCGATCAGAAATGCTGTTGGCATTATGAAAGAAGTAATTTCCTTCTTTGCGGCGTCATCGAAACGAAACGTGGTATTAAAGAGCACCCTTGGAGGCCAACTTAAAGGCCTTTGTGAGACGAGGTGGGTTGAACGGCACGACAGCGTTATACAGTTTCGAGAGTCCGTGGGCAGTGTGTCGAAAGCTCTTGATACCATTGCTGACTGGAAAGAGATGCAAAGCGCAGCGAAAGCAAAGACGCTCCGTGCTGCCATCAGTGACTCCGAATTCCTAGTAGCAATTGTTTGCTTGGCGGACATACTCGCGCACACTGTTCCACTGAGTCGTCTCTTTCAGAAGGAATATCTTGACGTTCGCACGGCTAGGAGCGCGTTGGCAGACACCATGACTGTTCTCCGCGACCGCAGAGAGAAAAGTGAAGAGGCATTTTCGGAGCTCTACAAGCAAGCCAGTGCCCTGGGAGAAGAACTGGGAACAGAGTTGCGGTCCCCACGTATAGCTAAGAGACAGACTCACAGGTGCAACGTCGCTACGGCCAATACAGAGAGCTACTACAGGATGTCACTGTACACTCCGTTAATGGATAATGTGCTGTCAGATTTAGAGACAAGGTTTACAACCGAGGCGGAAAGAGCATACGAGCTGTTCCTTTTTGTGCCCCCTCACACCTGTGCCACAGACGGCGTCGACAAGGAAGCTGTTTCTGCTATTGGGGAGCGGTATTCTGCGTTCATGGGGAATAGCGCGCCAATAGGACCACTTCTACTTCAAGCCGAGCTGAGGTTATGGCGCGAAAAGTGGAAGACCCAGACTGAGGTGCCGGGTACTGCTGTTGAAGCTCTGGACAAATGCGACAGGGAGGTCTTCCCTCTAATACGTACGCTTCTACAAGTACTGGCCACTCTCCCTGTTAGCGTAGCCAGTGCCGAACGGTCCTTCTCTACTCTCCGTCGGTTAAAATCGTGGATGAGGACACAGATGGCTGAAGAGCGCTTGACTGCGTTGGCATTGCTGCACACCCATAGGGACATTGCCATCGATACGCAAAGGGTCATCGATCGTTTCGCAAGTAAGGCTCGCGGACAACGGAGACTAGATTTTGTCATCTGAGTGATATTTATATACCAGTTCTCTGATGCACAATAAACATCAGTTTTGAGTTCACTGCATGTCAGTAACGCTATACAAAAATCACCTTTAACGAAGAAAAAACTGTCGCAGTTCCCCGCGGCAGGTACAGTAGAAGGGCCCCTTCTTGTCCCCCACCCCCACCGCACGCACAACAAGGCATAGGCATCTGAAGATTGAAAACACTATATAGAAATTCGCTTGAGACGTTGTCCGCCCCCCCCCAAAATGAGGGTCTGGATCCGCCCCTGATAGGAAGAAAGACGCCGTCCAGACACCTTGTTTTTCCCTGGCCAAAATGTATCCGCGGAGGCACCCATAGAACTCCTTGTTCTACTCTTTGGTGTGATGGTGCGCTGGCTGACGGGCAATGTTGTTAGCTACCGACTGCTACCGACTCTTTTCTTCCCCTGTTGGCTCCAAACCGTGCCCACTCACGTTCCGAGCGGGGATTCCGCATTTCGTAGGTGGGTCTCGGTGATTGCGTTTGCGCCGGTGATAGCTCTAGTCGCGTTTTCGGAGCTCCTTCCACTTCAATTTGCAGGTTTAAGAGCCCTATCCTTTTGTGGGCCCATGGCTTCTGAGATATAGAAGCAAGCAACGGTAAGGGGGAGGAGGAAATTATTATTATTTAATAAAGGAAGGAGATCGAAACTGAAACTGGGCGAATCTGTTTCGCATGACAAGATGTCCTGCCGCTCGTCTAGCCACACTGGCGGACTGCATAAGCCAAGATGGACGACGACGGTTCGCTTGACACTCTCTTGGGTGAGTTCTATCAACAAAACCGGCTTTCCCCGCTTCGCCTATATCTGAGCGCGCCAACTCTGTCGAAAAAATATCGTATTGACACCTTACTGAATTGTTATTTGCTAAGGCATCAATCGGTGCAAACCCCATTGCGTTTGTTCCGCAAAGGTGTCGAAGACAGCTGTGGTTCAAAATGGAATACGCGAGGATAATCTGCTGCTAGATGATAATAAGACGAGATTGCTGTCCTTTGTTGTCGTCCACAGGTGACCTGCATCTGAATGGACAACTACAGTATGAATAGGTTCCAGTGCCTAGGCGCGTCGCACTGAAGGCTAGCCAACTCTGGTCCATCTGATTTTCGCGTATGGTTGTTTTCGCCCTATTTTCGGTGGCAGTATGATGACGCCTATGACATGCATTGGATTTAAACGCGGTTAGCAATTTTCTTGCGCGTAAACGCTTATCGGCATTTAAGAACTGTCTCGTCCGCTGTCAGTGGAGGTGTACTTCGTCACAGACCGTTGCGCTGTTAGTATATTTGCTGCTCGCAGGAAAGTAGAAAAGCAGAACAGCAAAGGATCCAGGCAAAGCATGCTGTCGAATTGTACCCGCGAACTTACGTGTGGGATTGCGCAGCCCAGTTCGTGCGAAGCTATCAATAAAAATTTGCGGTATGTGCTTCTCTCCAGCCTTTCTCAAAGTATGTGGGGCTCGCGTAATCACGCAGGTCACGGGATTGGCCCTTGTACGAAATGAGAGATTCTACAAATGGTTATACAGTGCATTCTGATTGGGTCAATGCCACTGTTATTTCTGTGCTACAAGCATCTATTCTTGCATGAATTTTGATCTTAATTCGAAGCTACCTGTGAACAAATGCCCTTGGATTTGTCAAATCCTCATGCTTGGGAGCAGCAGATTTACATGTAAGATGAGTCTGCCTACACCTGTGTGGCTACCTGCTGCACGTGCTGCAGAGTAGGAGAGTGGATAATTTCGACGACCTGGGGTTCTTTAACGTGTACCGGAAATGTCTGACATATGGAAGCAACGTCTCCCTCCCCAACATTGTTGCCATCCTCGACCAGGATCAAACCTGCGATCTTGAGCACGTTAAGCGAGCACACTACCAGCTGAGCTACTGACACTGGCAAAGCATCATTGTACACATCTGTATCTGGCATCCCATTGTTTTACCATATAATAATCTATAATGTCACGTCTGTCACCCTGCTACCATTTTGGCAAAGTGTGTACACGGCGATACCTGCTAATAATGACACCAGCAACGAGTTCTTACGAATGGATAACAACGTAACATGGATGTAGGCAATCTGACATGTGTTGGCTTTGCAGTACAGCAACCCTGGGCCTGGGTGCACGTGATGCCTAATGCAAGGTCTTGTGATGCTTAAGCTTGCATGACACCTTTTGTCATTTACTAAGGGATTGACCGTTTCTTTCCCAGCACGTGCCACGAATCCCCTGAGCCGTGACCTAGACCTGGAAGCGGTCCAGCTGCTGTGTGACCGTATCCTCCTCGACCGAGAAGGTCCAATCCAGGCACTCCGTTTTCTCGCTCACAAGATCCAGTCACCACAAGAACGTGAGGCCATACAAGCACTTCTAGTGAGTGTTTCTGGTTTTCTACGAGCATCACACAAAACAAAAATCAAGCGGGGAAAGCACACTTTGGTTACGCAAGGAGAATGCCTGTGTACTCGTGACAAAACTGTAGTTATGCTTACAGCATAGGATCTTCCACCAGGGCTGGTTAACGCAAACGAGAAACATTAAATACTACCCAAATTCTGTAGGCAACGAAAATAGGAACAGAAACAAAAAATATTTTTGTTACCTTTACCGGAAACCAAAATGGAAACTAAATTCAAGCCTGGAAACGTTCACAGAAATTGAATTCACGTAACGTAATTCCCCTACCTTTCCTTTTAATATGCATTTCATAATACCTTAAATTCGTTCATACCTAGAACAAGCATGCCGTGGAACCACCTTCCATCGTCATTGTTTTGTATGAATGCTGATATCTTCCATTAAATTATAACTAACCAACCACCACTCCCCTCATTCGTTCTTGGCCTTGAGATTAATAATAAATAAATAAATATGCATATATATATTAGTATTCTCTCATTCACGTTTCATTAGTCCTCAGATTGATTTAATGGCGAAATACATGTAGACAATGCGAATGATTCATGCAAAGAGGTTCCTGCGGGGGGCTCACAAGCTTCTCGGAATACTAAAATAACCCAATCCAATCAGGATCCCGCAATACCGCAACGCCATAAGTGTGCAACTAACTGTTGGTCTGTTCTGCATTAGTGTGCTTACACTGTGTAATTACATCTGTGCTCGCGTTTGTACCAAAGTTGTGCCAAGTTAGTGCTGAGTATGAGTGGTCGAGGAAGACCACGTATGTCTTCTGTGTTTTCCTGCTTCAGGTATGACATAGAAAGCAGTGTTTGTTACCGGAAACGGAAACATTCGATACCCAAATTCTGCTGGAAACGAAGATACTTTCGTTACCTTTACCAGAAACGAAAATCTGCTGAGGAAAAGGAAACCGCTACCGAAAATTGTCTGGGAGTGGAAACCAAACATTGAATTTCTGAGGTACCAGAAATAGAAACTGAAACATTATTATTTTCTGTAACCAACCCTTATTTCCACAGAAAACTGTTAGAGAACCTTAGGGCACACATAAACTAGAAACTATTGTGCAGTGAGCATATAGAACCTGTTTGGGGCATAGCCCCTGTCAAGATTTTGAAGCTGTAGAGGTCACTACGGCAGGACCAAATTACTAGCCTATGAATAGGGTTTCTGGTTTCGGGGCTTTTGCTTCTAAGGAAATTTTATGGGTGTATCAGCAAGCCTGAAAAAATTACCTTTCATCGGTAATTGAATTGTAAGTACAAACTACATGCTCATTCATGTTCAGAAGTCATTAAATTACAGTTAAAATTATAAAATAAATACCCGTTACAAAAAAAAAGTAACTAATTTACACCAGGTTACATCAATTTCAATATATGTACATGATTTTGAGGCATAATTTTGTGTTTCTTCCCTTCGAAAGAGATTCGGGTAGATATCGGGTTTTACCCGAATTTTGGAAAACTTGTTCGGTGGGAAGTATCATGAAAAATCGGGTTTAACCCAAAAACGAAGAACCCTAGACATACAGGGACTGTCATGCAAATATACAGGGTGTGTGCAGAAAAAGTAGCCCCACATTTACGCATGCACCACTTTCCCTGCTTACCGTACGAACCTCCAATAACTTCCGACGAAACCCATAAAATAATCGTAGTAATCAAACTCTGCATAACAAAAATGTTATCCATGCAAACGTTGCTCTCTGTGCATCCCGAATTGCCTATGCAGAAGTCAATATGGTGGTCATGGCACAGTTGCCAGATTTCGTTCCGGTTTCTGCATAGGTGGCATCCCCGGCAGTATGGCAAGGCTGCTGTGTTGCACTGCAATGTCCCATTGGAAATACACAGAACAAAGTCAGCGGGGCTAACGATTTTGTTACGCAGAGTCTGGTTACCACGATTGATTTTCCTCGCATAAATGCGCCATCGTCCGCCGCCGTAAGTTTGTGCGGTATGCAGGGAACGCGCTATGTGCGAAAATGTGGGGCTACTTTTCCTGCACACCCCCTCTATATCACACTGAAAAAACGTGTTCAAGGTTAGGTGTTCACGTGTTCCATGCTCCTTTAAGTTCATTGGATGATGTCACAGCAGCATGACCTTGTAGCATAGAAGAATTGTAATGATGAACTGGACTTGGGTTTACATTTATTTTGATTTCTCGTACTCATGCACTTTTATGTGTATGCTAGGAAGTATGCTTTCTGTCCAACTTTAAAGGGTACCAAAGCAGGTGGTAGGTTCCGTACATCTAGAGCATCATGTTTTTGGGTTTTATGTTTGTTTTTTTTAAATCTGGGATAGAAGACGGGTTTTATTTCAGGAGCCGTAAGAAAACAAGGTGATATGTGGTGAAAAAAAAACGAGCTTCTTGCATTTTAAATGAACCCGAGATGTGGAATGACCATGCTGAATGTGCAGTGCTTAGTGTTCTTCAGTGCAGATATTGGTAGCTGAATTGGCAGTTTGGCAAGTTAGATTTTGGGTTTTTTTTTGGGTTTTACCCGAAGTGATGATGATGATGCAAATCAGGCGTTAAAATGGGTTTTACGGAGTTTAACCCCGAACGCACGTATCGTATCTACGTATCAAACACACGCAGTTCATGGTTTGAGTAGCTCTCATGCGAGGCATTTTGTCTATACTGTAGGTCCTCGAAGAATGCACAGCAAGATGTGGAGGAAAGTTTCAGGACGAAGTGGGCAAGTTTCGGTTCCTGAACGAACTCATCAAGGTTGTGTCTCCGAAGGTAAGTCCCGTTCATGTGTGGAGTTTCTCAACTTCGTGACCGAGGCCTGTAGATGAGCGTTTGCTTCTATCCAGTACCTCGGGAATCGCGCCTCGCAAAGGGTGAAGCAGAAGATCATCGAAATCATGTACCGCTGGAGCATTGAGCTCAAACACCATTCCAAGATCCAAGAGGCGTATCACATGCTCAAGCGGCAAGGAGTCATTGCACTTGATCCAGTTTACGTCATTGATGTGAGTAGCACTAGAGTCTCCTGTTTCAGGGTATATCCCGGTAAAACCTATTTTTACCCTCCGGTTTGTGTTATCGTCGCTTCCGTTAAAACCCGAAGAGCCCCGAAAACTAACTTGGCAGAGTGCGAATTCAGCCACCAATTCGGACACTAGTGAACACCAGGTAGTGCACGGTAGATCCGCATGACCAGTTCACGGGAAGCGCGAAAAGGTTTCTTCTTTTTTTTTCACTGTATACAGTCTTACACTAATTTACAGTTCTTGAAATCAAACTGAACTTTTGTCCCTAAGCATAAAAAGAAAAGAAAGAAAAGAAACGACAAAGTTCTGTGCATAGCACACCTTTGCACATGCAGCACATTTTGGCTTTTGCAAAACAGTAATGCTCGCATTTATCTCTACCGAGAAGGATCCATCGCCCATTCCACCAGTAGCGCCGAGATCTCAGAGCACAGTCTTTGAAGATGAGGAAAAGTCTCAGGTAATTTTGCATTTACACTCGATGCAGCTAAATGCATAATGTTCATTTTCTTCTTTCTTTCTTTTTTTGTGAACTTAACTTGCACACTCTTGTTTTGCTATTTAATTTTTTTTTCAGTGTTTCATATTATTGTCACATCGTCTAGTAAATCTTTGTTCTTACGATATCGATTTATCCAAATCAGGTTCATTGCCTTTGTTCCAATGGCAGTAACGAAAATTTTGAAGTCTTATTGGTGCAGCGTAGCTTAGCTGCTTCTGCACCAATAAGCATCAGATCATCACTGTCATTGTTGTGAACTGTGTCGTATCAGGGTCCAACTGCAGCTGAATGATGTGTTTACCTGGTGTATCTTTCAGATGCTTCAAAAGCTACTTCAGAGCAAGAACCCTGAGGATCTACAAGCCGCCAACAGACTCATCAAGAGTATGGTGAAAGAGGTGAGGTATCTGATGGCTTGGGCAGGAATTTTCACAGCTCCTTCCCTCCCCAAACGCACTAACCCACCACAAAAATGACGCCAAAGTTCTCCCAACACACCTTCCACGAAAGAAAAGAAACTGATACGTATGAATGCGTTTTGTACGAATAATTGAATATACATGGCAGTAGGTACTGACACCGCTGTTGCAAGGTGTTTATTTCAATTCAATTTTTATTTCAATTCAAATTTGTTTGTTGCCACACTGCATGTTATTTACTTGGGTTGTTTAACTGGCTGTTGTTGTGGGCGCTACATTTCACTTATGGTGTATCACTTCAGAAGTTTGAAGCCGTTTTGTCTTGCAAAGAATAACAGAAACTGCTTTATGAAGGCGGACCGGCGCATGGAGTTGCTAGCACGGAGAACAACGGAAATCGAGACTGTTCACAACAATGCCAAAGTGCTGAAGGACATGCTGAACAATTACAGGCCACAGGAAACATCGTCAGAAGAGAAAGAGCTCATGAAAGTAAGCACACATTTTAAAGAAAATATAACTCGAGAGTAGTAGTTGATGTTCATTGCTGTCAAACTGAGCTGTAGTGTCATGCTGCTTATGCTGGATCTTGGCAGTTACATTTTTTGTCAATACAAAGCTTCTAGAGGGCAACTATGTATGTACATTGTAACTGATGGGTAGAGCCTGAAGTTTTCGGGTTTTATTTTTTTTTCAAATTCGGGGGGTAAAAATCGGGCAAATAACTTCATGTCAAAAATTCATGCAAATTCGGGTTGAAAAAAATACTATCTGATGGAATTCGGGGAGTAATCGGGATTTATTGTAAACAACTTACGGTTACAAACAGTGTAATCTGTGACATGGCACTATCCTGGAGGCACATAAAATAGGAGCTTAAGTTAAGAAATGTGCTTGTTGACAAAGAGCATCGCACTTATTTCCAAAAGTTCATCGCTCATGCTGGATCGTCTTGGAGTCTGCAGATACCTGAGTTTGCTGAATGAGCGCTCCACATCGCAGCTTCCAATTGGCATGCACAACATGCTCAGTGCAGCAGTCCTCAGATGAGGATAGTTGTTGCACTTGCTCCAGTATGTCAGAAGGTCAACATGATTTTCTGGTGCATCTTCTTTCATGTAACGTTCAAACTCTTCACGGATTGGATCCAGTGCAGATGTTACAAGTGAAAAAAGGCACTTGTACTCTTCGAAAGATGTACTCAAAAGATGCTTCTGGGAAGGATCAAGCACTTTTGCTAATCTCCACAACTCGATTTGTGTGAGTTGGCCCTTCGCCATCTCTGAAAGGTTCCTTAAGCGAGTTGCATTCCACTTATTTGCAAGCGTTTCACAGAAGTTATTTATGCTGTCCTTCACTACTTCGGCTGTTTCTCTTGGAAGCATAGCCAAAACAGCCTTCACTGTGCCTCCTTGGGTGGAGATGATGCCTGCCTCAACTTTGTCCATTGCATGACCTAGCTCTACGTGAAGCAAGTCGTAGAACTTGGGAAGTAGCACTTCGTCACTTTCAAGTTTTGTGCCCACAATAGATAAGTCTTTAAGTAGCTCCTGAAGACACACTGCTTTTGCGTAGAGCAGGGCTTTGTTGCGTCCGAGAACAGTTCGGAGATCTTTCGTCTTTGCACTTGTCTCTTGCTCAACAAGCTCAGTGAGACAATCCCACGTCTCTGTGACAGGTACAAGTGTCCTGTAAAAACTAAACCAGCGCACTGGCACCACTGCAGGTGGCTTTTTGATTTCATTGAGAGACAACCCGCTTGACAAACATATCTGATGGTATTGCTGGAAAAGCCTGTTTGCATGTTTGAAGAGTGCACCAAATTTTATGACAGCATCCCGAATGTCACTAACGCCGTCACACTGTAGGGCCTTGCTGACGGCAACATGAAGGAGGTGTGGAAGATCTTTGACATGAACAAAGTTCACATTTTCTGCCTCTCTGATTTCTTTCACTGCGCACCTCATGTATTCAGCAGAGTCGCTGGACAGTGCCACGACGTCATCCCAGCACTTCCCGTAGTCCTCAAGCGCTGCAGAGAGCACGTTGTTGATAGACACGCTGTTCACGGCTTTCACACTGGCAACGTCGAACAAATTTATGGCCTTAGCATTGCGGGCAGCATCATAATAGGCGAACAGGACGTTCACGGTGGGCTTCCCCGATACGTCAGGCGACTCGTCCACTATAATACCAATCTTTGCGGAAGCAATCTTTGCAGTTAGTGCTGCCTTGTGCTGGTCGAACACTTCGCGTAAGTGACTGTCACGGAGCCGTTTCGCGGAAGGCATTGCCCTGGCAGCGGGGCAGTATGCCTTAACAAACTTTCCAAGTTCACCATCGGCGTGTTCCAGACTGATTCCAGCGTAGCTGAGTGCACGAACGAAGTCGTATATTATGCCTTCTCCCTGCCTCTCGCGTTCCCTTTGACGAACAATTACGTCCGTAACGGTGGGCTGCTTCCTTTTTTCCTGCATGGCTTTCTCCGCATTTGTTTTCAGTTTCAGATGCCGCTGTGATGTGACGTGTTCTCGGAAACGATCGTACGGCTTTTTGTCAGGCTCCGCGGACACTTCAATCGCACAGTACTTGCAGCGGAGGAGGAGTGTCGATGTTGAAGCACTTGAAGAAGGATCTGATGCATCGCTGTCAGTCCTCCGTTGCTTTATCACCTGGGTAATCCGCGGTCCAGTCGTCCGCTGTTTTTTTCCGACGACCCATCTGTTAGCGTGTAACAGCCCTGCGTTTGGTTTCTGTTCGTAATTGCTCCCGCGCAACGTGCACCTGCACCGATGAACGCCGTGAACGCTGCCCTTCGCCCTCACCCTCGTTCACTCCCTTCAACCAGCACGCGCGCGCGCCTCGCCGACCAGCGCTTGCGGGGCGGGCGAGCACAGTAGGTATGTTAGCGTTCGTCATATCATTTATTCAGAGTTTTAGAAGCAATCAACTGCGTATTTTGTGAGAGGCCAATATGTTATTGCCTTGGAGTGTCTAGCTTAGGTCCCATTTCGCGGGTAGAAATCGGGTTTAACCCGAAACCTCAATTCGGGGTGCAAATTCGGGGAAGAATCGGGTTAGACCCGAAAACTTCAGGGTCTACGGATAGCGCAACTGGAAGATGGGAACAGTTGTGCTGTGCCATCTATTATGACATACCATCTAGCACAAGTTTTCCACCTTTGTGTACTATGTATCTAATTTAGATTTTATCCAAAACAACTCTGTAAGTTATACATGAACAGTTACACCGGTTGTGGTCTTTTGGCAGAAATGGTACGTCTTTGTCCGCGGCTAGTACGGGGGCTGTTACAAAATTAGTACAAGCTTCAAATACTTATTGCTGCTGGTACAGTAGACTGAGGCACGTGGCAGCAGTATCATGTGATAGTATAGTAAAATAGATGCGCGCCATTGATGTTCTACCTATTGCTACCACTGAGATTGAAATAGCGATGGACGTGTGTACAGGAGAGGCAAAAATTCGCTGTTCAGCACCACTGCACCATTGCAGCTTATCAGTGTCACCAACTGGCACCTCCCATCTTCTTGTACGCCCCACTCTCAGTTTACAGGCAATTTTTCGTTGGCAGAGATGCACCTGTGTGACTGTCGCTGTTAGGTTGTCTCAGAGTATAGAAATGCATCTCAAGTGAGACACACAATACTTTATCATGAGTGTGGCACTCACCCTCCAATCTGAAGTGGCTTCATTCCGCCTCAACAGTGAGCTTATTAGAGCCTGAAGTTTTCGGAAAATATTTTTTCTAAATTCGGGGGGTAAATATCGGGTAAATGTGCACTAAATTCATGTGAATTCGAGTGAAAAAACTCCCAGTATGCTAAATTCGGTGGGAAATCGGGCTCAGTTACTCAACTAACTGTAGTGGATTGGTACAAATGGTGATGTAACTGAATTTTTCTGCCAAACAAGTAAATTCATGCATTCCTACAGACATCCCAGTGAGGGCAATTTGCCAGGTAAAAATCGGGTTTCACCCTAAAGAGGCAACCTTCAATTCGGGGTGCAAATTCGGGGAAGAATCGGGTAAAACCCTAAAACTTCAGGCTCTACTTATAGTTGGTATAGGACATCACGGAGACCAATTCCACACCACCACATGGTGGTGTAAACTGCAACAGCAGTTCACCTTACGATCTCCGTGTGTTTCAGGAGCTGTTTGAAAGCTGCGAACGACTTCGACCAAAGCTCTTCAGGCTTGCTGGTGAAATGGAAGAGAAAGATGAAGGACTCAGTGAGTAGAGTCAAATACATTTACCGTATGAACAACATGTATGTACTGTTGCTGTGCGAATTGTGGTTTTCAATTTAGGATCGAATATGGAGGACTACCAAATGAAAAGGAATACCGACTGAATAAACTAGTAGATATAAAACACAGAAACACGTGTTATTTCTGATGAGAAAAGAAAGTACGCTGAGGTCATTTGCTAGCAGTTACTACTTATTTCCATGCAAAAACTCGATTTGTTCAACATGCTCTGGAGACAGGACAGTGTGACGATTTTGTGACAGTGCCGCTGCAAACTGAAAACTGTCATTCGCCAGCAATTTGAGTTACTGGTATAGAGAGACACTTTCGTGCCGCTTTACCTGGGCTTGAGTATTTCTGTGGCCAAGTTGTTCACTACTTTATGCAATCTTATGTGCAGCTGTCATTGGACGGGCAAGCCACTGTACGGTGAGACAAAGTATGAATCGAGCAACAGTGTCATTCCACGTTCAGAACTTATTGGACCAACCAAAATATTGAGCGTTGTTTACACGAGCCTATTTTGTATGTAATTGTTGACAAGTCGACAAGGAACCTTAACATTCACTAGGAAAGTGCAGCCAAATTAAATCATGTTGCCCAGGGCAGATCCTTGAAGCTGCAAGAGTACAGTTTTTGCTTGTTACCTTTGCTATTTAGTGAGGCGTGCAATATTGTATCTCTCATACAGATGAAATTTTGACCGCCAACGACGAACTGACTACAGTTATCAATATCTACAAGAAAGCCATGGGCCTCGAATCATCCGTAGTCAACGGAAGCACTGCTGCGACTGCGGAAGTTCCTAATACAGGTAAACAACAGGAGAGGCCATGCCTTGTTTGCGAATAGGAAACACTTGTTTCCATAATCTATCTAGTGGTGCCCCTACCTGAGAGTAGGCCCCTTAGTTGTAGAAGGGTACGTTGTTTCGATACCAAGCCGACTTCCACACCAGCATGGGTAACCGTAGTGCAGCAACTGTCAGCAGCAAAATGCAAGTCTTGTTATTTATAACATCATGAACATACAGTTGCCGTCTGATTTTTCGGACTCTGCGGGGTTCGCGCAAAAGTAAGTAGTAATAATCGAGCAGTCCGAAAAAACGAACTTTACCTAGCACAAAAGAACTTTACTGAGCACTAGTAGGCGGGAAAAATTCGTCAATGGTTTCCTAATGCGCTTCCAGCTCTGCCCTATAACATCAGCTTCTATTTCCCGAAGCGACATTTCGTCACTGTACACTGACAGAGGAGGTCATCAAGTCTGCAGGTTGGCTTCACCTAACGCATGCGTGCTTTCGGAGAAGATCGCGTTACAGCGCTGTCGCGTGACTCGCGGGTGGACGGCACGTGCTGGGCCTTTTGAATCAAGCCGTTGGCCAAAAACAAAGACGCAGAAGCGTTACAACAGACCTCTTCTACTCAGAGGAATGGAAAATGAATAATCATTGCCTATTTTTTGGTGTCAGTATTTTAGTTGGTTGATTACTCGGATGATACCAATATTTTCCGTCACCCCAAGAAAGAAATTCGCTGGTTGGGCAAACAGAGTCCGAAATATCGAGCGACGGGACTGCACGGCGTCCGAAATTTTGGACGTTCTTATACATCAACTCTATAGGACGCGTGGCCGTTCCGCGAATGAGTCAGAATAATGGAACATGTCTGAAAACTCGGGGTCCGAAAAATCGGTCGGCGACTGTAGTTGCATAATTGGATATCTAGAAGCTGATAAAAAATGAAGAGGCAAACATATGAGCCGTGTTTACATAAATACCACACAAGCACATCGAATCGAGTCAACGTCGGAAAGATGGTGATGCGCATCGAATCCAAGGCGCAAGATTGCACCACACCCACTTGTATCCCGCAGCTTGCATTTTCTCTTGTACCTTTTGAAATTGCACCTTATTTCTTTGTCTTCTCGGATGGAGGAGTTTGCTCATGTTAAAAGTACCACTATGGGACTAAATCTCGTGTCTTCAGAATCGTACCTAATTTATGCCATTGCAATCCACATGTCTCATGGAGAATATGAATCTATCGAGTTCTGCGGGTTCTTTAAAAAATTCATGGAAACTCATAACGTTCACTGTCTGCATTTATATTTTGTGTACAGAGTCTCTGAGTGAAGTTGATTTATGATACAAAGTAAAATACAGTCAAACTCCTTTATAGCGAACACCTTTTTAACGAAAATACCACTACAGCAAATTTTTTTTGCGGTCCCGCTGGAGCCTATCGGTCCAATAATGGACATCCTTTTTAACGAAAATACCTTTACTACGAATTTTTTTTGCTGTCCCCTGAGCTTCGTTGTAAAGGAGTTTGACTGTATAAGTTTTTTAGTCTGTAGACAGTCTTTAACTCTGTCATAATCGAGAGGAACACTTGCGTTTCCTCGTGCATGAAAATGGAGTGTGGCTGGGAACTCCCTGCTGTCGCCATTTTGTCAACCCAACTAGCAGTAGCAGATGACGCAACTGACCTGCACCGAATGCTTTCCCATAGTTCTCCCTTCCCTCGATGCACACCTTCTGTTTACATAACAGTGTGTCCGGTGTTTCGATCCACCTCTGTTCAGCAGGCTGAATAGTATACATAGTAGAGCTGTGCGAATAGCAAAATTTCCATTGCGAATAGTTTACGAATATGTAATCCGAATCCGAATAATTTCTTCAGATGGTGAATCGGATTTGAATAATCAGAAAAGGCCCAATTCAAATAATTTTGAATACCTCATGGTGAAACATTTTGTGGTGTTATGTTCATTCGATGATGTTCTGCTCCAAACTTGTGCCCCTTTTCAACCAGCATCATGAGAGAAGGGTCCCTATGTGTTGTGTATGGTAGACTGCATGTTCCATGCAGCCTGCTTTGTGTGCATCTCCTCATTTTTATGTTTACATTGTGTTAAAGTATGCTGACAAGGTTTGGGATGACTCCCGATGTTGTTGACCTCGGGATTACGCATAGCGCTTTTTGAACCGCCAAAGTGCTGATGTGTGTAAAAAGGCAGTGACCACAGGACCAGATCGCACAGTGATTTCCGAGAGTGACATATTGGGTCTGCCCAGAGTTTGCCCGATGACACTGTGGATGGGGTGCCTGGTGGCGAGTTGAGTGGGCGCCCATATGTCACTGCGAAGGAGGCAAGCATACTGGCAAGGTTGTAATGTTATTCTTTGAGCAATAGAAGGACATTTATAGCGAGTGCGCAACTGATGGTGCTATTGTCCACTCAGAAATCTTGATTACTGATAATTGCTCTGAGTAGACATTGGTAACGGACTTTCTCGGAAAATAAATCACCATAACTATGTCGGCTTTTGTTCTCCGCAGCAGTCAGTCTGGAGGGTGAGGGTAGTATGACAATTTGCTTTATGACCAAAATCCACGGGTCATATTAACGAGGGTGCACTCTACACACTTTTCTAGCAGACCGACCCATTTACATGGGCAGATTTCGTATGCTGGTGGTCGTATTCATGTAAATGAGGCTACATTCATTAAATGCAGATCGAGCAACATCGCAGACAGTATCAGCATCGTTGTTAGACCTGTGCTCTCCGCAGAAGACGGAAGCACCGACTCGTCCTAGTCCTTCGACACTCCTGAAGACAGACCTGTCACTACTAGATGACCAACTTCTAGCCTTAGGTAACGCATCCGAATACAACACCTATTCGCGTCGACAAAATGTGTGATAGCCCGAATGCCTGTCACCCGCAGGCATCAATGATAGCCCAGAGGAACCGAGCACCTTGTCCGACTGGGGTCGAATCTTGGGCAGCAGCGTCGGCCAGACGGTGACACATTCCAGCTTCACGATGGGTGGCATTTCAAGTCGGGCTGCCACTCAGGGTACTGCAGCTGGCAGTGGACCTCCCAAGTACTCCCCCGTGCATGTTGCTTCCTCGGTCATGGTTCCCATCAGCAACCCCTATCGACCACCAGTCACCAGTGCTCCAGCCACCATCTCTACTATTGGCAGCAGTGAGAAACTGATTCTGTAGCATACATTTACTTAAAAGGGTTATAACACATTGTTATAACGCATTATGTCATGCATGCATAACACTACACACCACAGTATTAACTAAGAAAAGAGAGAATTATTCATGTACGTTTCACATTTGGCGAGATAGCACTGTATAAGTAGTACAAATTACACAATGAATTACAAACAAATTACATTATCACCACTAATTGCCTACTTTCAGGATTACTTTCAAATTATGTATTTGTCAGTATAACTTAATCACCATTGCAGGTATGCAATTTCTAATGATCTTGGGGTTGTTTCGGTACACTATGCACATGATTCGGCCATTTTTTACCACTCCACTGTGTCATTTTTAACTCTTTCCTTGCTGCCGCAAAAATGGCCATTTTCGGGTGGTTTGACAAATATATTTTTTGTGGCTGAAAGTATGACTTCAAAATATGTTGCAGCATAGGAAAATGTAGCCAAATGAATGCCCTATCGAATGATGTAATTCTCAGAAACAAAGGTATTCGTGTATTTGCACAAAAAAATTGGTGCAAACAGCAGAAGCCTCATGAAGATAAACCTGCATCTTGAACAAAAATATCGATCTACAAGTTCCAGAATACACAAAATGTGACAAATTTTGTCAGAAATAATATCTGCAAATATCAACACTGGACCAAGAAGTTCATGAGCTGTGGAAAATAATGTCAACACTCATGTTGTTTATGTAACTGAGTGATAGAGTTCATTGAAGGAGTAAAACAGAAATGAACATTCTGCAGAAAACATTAGTTTCTTGCTCAACTTCCCTGTTCTTGTACCACATTTTTGCTATTTCACAGCTTTTCAACTCCTCCCGGTTAGTTTTGACACAGGAAGAATAGCAAAAGTGCAAGTTATGCATATCCACACATTTGAGACAAAAATCTGATTATCTAACTTCCTCAGAGTCGTAATTTGCATTCTGATAAACGAAATTGAACCCAAATATGCTTCAAATGCGAGTATTGCGCATTTGCAAAAGAGATACCCCGCGAGAACGCCAAGCTGCGACCAGGATAAAGTCTCCACACTGCCTCCTTGGCACAGAGCCAGCTCGATAGACCACCACCGCGAGGAGAAGCTAAAAGCGCAAACAAAACCCATTCTGTAGTGTTTATAGTATCCATCAAATGTCACCACTTGTCCATATCTGCTTTGGAGGCAGAGTAGCGCTGCTTGAAAACCGTAGATCACCGGTGATCGACGCTCTATGGGCGTGGTAAGGAAAGAGTTAATCCATTCAACAAATTCCTGCAATGCTTTTGCAACAGCAGTAGAGGTGTGCTCTTATGTTTCTACTATGCAGAGATACACGCATCTCTAGTCATTGTACCTCACTAGCCATCTCATTTGCCCTTTCAATAAATATTTCCATATTTTGTACTGCACTCCCCACTTCCTCAGGGAAGGAGGAACGGAAGTTATGCACCAAAGTTACGAATGTAACTCTGTGTTTCCCCAAATACTTCTTTGTTGAAATTAAGCTATAATTATAATTTCTTAATTGTAACTGTTATAATTACTTGTGTACAATTACTATTGTAATTGTAATTACTTTATGAGCATATACATAGTTGTAATTCCAATTCAATTGCATCAGACAAGTAACTTTTACAGGTGAGCAGTCTCAGCAATAAGTCTTCACATGCATAAATTCTACCTTGCTCGCCCTCTCACCATAGCCACATTACTTAATACTTACATTAGCTAATAATTACTTACATAGCCAAATCCAGCCCACCAATGCTCTGGCCTTTAAAGCACTAGTAACCTTTCTGCACAGTGTCTGGCTTTGGCCTGGCCCTCATGATATTTTCACCAAATTATCTTGAGCAATGGGGAGTACCAGTGCTGGCGATGAAACACTGCAGTCATCATCATCATCGAAATAAAGTTGTTGCCTACCACGCTACTCTTAAGCAACAACAACAACAACTTTATTTAAATGATGATGAGTCCTTAGCCAGTGTCCTTACTGTGTCTTTGTGTCTTACACTTGATAGCGGGCCTGCCACCAGCAAAGTCGAAAGGCCTAGAAGAATTGGATGCTCTGGGGCAGTCCTTGATACGGCAAGCACTGCCTCATCATCCCAGCTCTCAGGGCGACTTCCCAGGGTGAGTTACGCTTGACTTTCAACCTTCGGAATAGTTATGGTTACTAATGAGATGCAAGTTGATCTATTTGGACGCTTCTGGATGTGTAATTTATCCTGGTGCTTTTCCATGTATAAAGTAGCGATGGTGCACGTTCAAATAGCCTTCTTTGCATACCATACCAGGGCTGACAATTTTTTATTTTTTTTAATTTTCGGGATGGAATACCTGCCCTTACAAAATGATATGAAATTGACAGTATGGTTGTGTTTACCCCTGAATTCAAAAAAAAAGAAAAAAAGCTACCACTTCAAAAATTGTGGGCAGGGCAGTGATATGACTGCTAAATTGTGGGATAAATCCTTCATTGCATGTGTTAGGTCGCTACTCTAGATTTAAAACAGTCGTGTCTCATGACCCTGTCCACTAAAGGACAATCGCAACTTCAAAGTGTGTAACTGGAGTCAAACTGTGTGTCCTCGGCTCAAAAATGGAGTCTCGGAGTCAAATCAGCCTAAACCGAAGAGCAGTGATGTAGTTCCGCCAGCTCTCACGCATTGAAGTGAAGTGTAAAATGTGTAAGACATGTCTACTCTACATGCATGTTCTCTTAGGATCGTTTTTGGGTGTTTGACTTAGCAGTAATTTAACAAAGTCCAGGAGCATGACATATCCCCTGTTATCGCGCAGAGAAAGAAAAAAAAAAGTTTTCACAAGTCAAACTTCGATGGCTGAACAATGGTGATGCCATGTAGGGTGAAGTCACCCATATGTTGTGGAGCAGCCTGGACCTGGCTTATCATGCACAATCTTGAAAATAATGTCCAGATGACCAGCATAATATGACTTGTTAACTTAGCGCTCGCGTTTTTTCCTATTACAAAGGTCAGTGGCACTGCTGACGCGGTCCTGTGAGGTAGGAAGGACATGTTTTTCGACTGGAAGTCGAAACTCATTTCTCAACGTAGCAAAATTTAAGCGACACCATTTGTATGCGTGTGTTGAAAAGGGGCCTGATCTGACAGTCCGTCCCTGTTGTTATACATGCATTTCCCATTTCTTACCCTCCTGCAGTGGGTCAATAAATTGCAATATGGTCCTAAATTTTCTTCGGTAGGTACATACTCTACGTAGATGTCATTGCAACAAAAATTCTAAAAAGGGGATAAGTCGTCTTATCTCCATATTGCATACAGAGGTTCAATTAGTGTGGTTGTTGTCCATCAGGAACCAATGACTGCTGTTGCAAGGCACATACTACACAAAGCTAGAGAATCGTTAAAGAACTAGGCAATTTTCATGTTGCCCGACTGTCTCATTTTCTTTCCTTCTGCAGCACTCCTCAACGAATTCCTCTGAATCAAATGCCTAAGCAAATGGCACAACATCAGAACCAGCAAACAAATGGAGCACCCGGTGCACCGCCCCTCTTGTTTGGAGGTCCAGTAACCTCAACAGCAGCCCTCTTGGATCTGCCTTCTGCTGTTGCAGACTCTCCTAACAAGGGCCCTGATTCCCTTGTGCTGGCAGATGTATTCGTCCCACTGGAATCAGTACAACCAGGTAGGGTCCTAGGACGTGCAGTTGTGCTGCATCACTGGGTGCGTTAACTGGCTGCTCTGGAGTGCGAGTGTTTGGCACTCCTACTGTTAAGTGGTAACACTCATACTCCGAGTTTCGTACGCGAGCGTGCTCTTCCAACACCACCTAGATAGAGAAAGCCTGTGCTTCCTCTCCCTCTTTCAAATAAGTATCAGAATTTGTCTGCTACTGCAATTCATCGTTCTGTGAACACAAGAACAAGCAAATTATTGTAGCCCACCTGGAACCTGCAGACCTAAATATTTAGACAACAAGTGCAGGACGCTTTCCAGAAAATCATTTTTTGATAAAGATTGCGACCGTTTTGCGCTTTATTTCCAAGTTTTTCCACTTAGTACACAACGACGTTCAATCACAACTCGCAGACCGCTGAAAGCATGTTCGTGATTGGCTACGACCGTTTATAACACGATCCTCATCTGCTGACTGTTAATTGTTACGTGACGTCAAAGGGCGTGCAGGCTTTCTGTATCTAGGTGGTGTTGGCTCCTCGCGCCCCAGCTTTTGGAGGGTGCACGAAAAAGGGGGTATCGTGCTCCGTCACGTGACCTCTTCCCTCCTCTCCACGAAAGCGAAGAAAGAGAACGCAGGACGTGGGGCGGCCGCAGAGCAGACAGAGTAGAATAAAAGAAAGGGAATCACAGCGGCACAGCGAGCATGTTCAAGCGTCCAGGTGCCGTTTAATAGGTGCTCCAGGAGCACGAAACTCGGAGCGCCTGAGAAGGAGTAAGAGAGCAGCTACTTAACGCACCCACTGTGTTCACTTCTATTTAATGCATCTTGAGTCATAAGGTTCTCACTATAGCAGGATCCACTGTAGTTTTGCAGACAGTGTGCAACATCCGTTTTGTTGAGGGGCGCAGGGGAACCTTGCAGGATTTGAGGATAGACAACCAATAGTTCCTCTGCTTTCGAGTTTCATCTACAGTAAACTTCCGTTAATTCGACCCTGACCTGAACGCGAAATTTGATCGAATTATCTGAAGGTCGAATTAAAGAATAGGCAGAAAAATGAACAAGGTCAATGTCATTTTTGTGCATTCGTCTTCTGTCGCTCGCGCTTGAAACGCGCATCTGAAAACATCCCACATATAGCGCACACACGCACACTGCAAGCAAAATCCTCTTCAGTCTCGCTTCTGCCCATCTTGTGCGGGCAGGACACTTTGCTCACAATATTGGCGTCCGACAACATTGTTGTCCACTTCCACGAAGTAATTGAACCTCGCCAAGCGCACGTTGTATATCTGACTCTTGTTGCACAGACAGATTTCGAACGGAGACGTTTCCAATGTTTCCTCCTCGCCCGGGACTCACCAGAACTGCCACTGCCACCAAATGGAATGAGTTGTGCGTTGTACGCTATCGCCTTTGTGTACGTATGGGATAGCATGATTGTTCCGTGCAATACGCAATGAGCACTCACAAAGCTATTTGTTGTGAATGCCGGTCCCGCTCTTCACGGGGTACCCAAATACACGGAGGGAACGCAGCATTCCGGCTGACATTTTCATCAAGCTGTTGCACATTTCTCATTGTGTTTTGTATGTCGGACGCTCACTCAAGAATTAAGTACTTACAATCTTCTGTTCTTCTGCCGAACGTGATCCACTCGAGCAGGAGTCTGTGCAATTCCACGTGCTGCCATCTGTGGTGGCTCCCGAAAACTAGCGCGACCGGGTGGACCTAACCCGAGGCTAATCCCTGATTGGCCACTTGCGCGCGTCGTCCCTGCCTCTTCCGTTGCCAAATGCCTAATATCTGTTCGCCTTGAACTTCTAAGGGAGCGTCGCGTTTCTATTGTTCAACGCCGCTCACCAAACGTCGCGGCAGGACGCTGGATAAAATGCTGGAGAAACGCCTCATGCAGTTGGGCCTTAACACTCACGCCCTGTGGCGCCTACTTAATGCACCCTATGACATCCCTCTCTCTAATCATAATCCCTCTAATCATAAAGTGTATTCCGGGGGGAATGACAGCTGCGATAAAACCCAACGAAACAGTACGCATTGCCGCTATTCTAATCAACTGTTGGGATGCCTGCGGTCTCACATGTGGGCAAGCATGTACCAAGAAAGCACCGTTCCGCTGGGTAAACAGAGGCATTCTTGCTCCCGTTGAGAAAAGCGCTCCACGCATAGTTTCTTACCTCCATTGGTAGCACAAGCTTTGTGGAGCGAAAGTACAGTTAAAAAATGATAACATATTAACTTGTGTGATTAACACCTTCACATAATTAACACGTCCTAAACTTAGGTGTCTATATTTATAGTAGCAAATAAGCAGCACAGCTGGCATGTACCACACAGCAGTGCCGTAGAGCGAGCGACAGTTTTACTTGCGTAATTACTTTCCACTTCTGTAGTGCTGTTTCTGGGTAAAAAGTGTGTTGACTACATGTGTACTACATCTCTATGTTAATTTCAATGGCACTTTCTGGCAATGGCACTCATGCTTGTCATTGAATCTGCATCTAGTACAATTTGGCACTTTAACCCCTTCGCTTCCGCCGATCCGTCACTCCGTCGCGCGCGGCTTTCCGCGCTTGATTCCTAACGAACTGCTGGCACAGGTACAACGGAACGAAAAGCATGACATCCGCCACAAAAGATGCGGTAGAATAATTTTTGCTTTGTTTTCCTCCCCAAACTTAGGCTAATATGATGCACTTACAACCAACCCACCCTGGTGCGTTGGAAATCCGCGTGCAGACACCGCTGAAACGTTATGATTGGACGCCTCAATTACTGTATCCTTATCCCTATACTACTCGAATTCAAAATCTCTTGTAAATTCTGAGCCATCACAATCCTCATATTTGTCACTCTTGAACAATCACTGCAGCGTTTCATCACTGGTAAGACTCCTGCTTCTCCGCGATCACATCATCTCGTACAAAAACACGTTCCCACGCAAATTGCCACCGCAAATACTCAAGACGAGCTCTACAAGCAAGAAATGTGGTTTTGCCGTTTCTTTGTGGTGTCTGAACCACGAAGGATCACCGAATCATACTGATGGTGGTCAAAGAAGGAAATTAGAGAAGAGAGAATCAGACGTACCAGATTAGATTTGTGTACAATGTTTATTAGGCTTGTGTGAATGGTCACTTCTCAGGTCATAGCAAAGTTCAGAAGTCTGTTTCTGGATTGTATGTAAGGATCAATCATAAATAGAGCCTGGCTCGACTGTATTTTTTCTAAATTCGGGGGGGAAAAATCGGGTAAATAAGCATGTGCGCTAAATTCATGCGAATTCGGGTGAAGAAACTTCCAGTATGCTAAATTTGGCGAGAAAGCATGCTCAGTTACTCAAACTAACTGTACTGATTTGGTATGAGCGGTGATGTAACTGCATTTGCTGCCAAACAAGTTAGTGTGCATTCCGACAGACATCTTAGTGAGTGCAATTTGCCTGGTAAAAATCGGGTCTCACCCTAGGGAGGCAACATTCAATTCAGGGTGCAATTTCGGGGAAGAATCGGGTTAAACCCTAAAACTTCAGGCTCTAATCATAAATGTGTGACTTCTTAGTTTGTATATGCGACACAATTTTCAGACTTCAAATGTGTGCAGTGAGACTACTGTGACGCTCTCTACTACACGAAGGGAGTAGAGAGCGTCATGGCAACCTTGACCTGTTCTGTAGAGCAGTCTATGCACTGTCACTAATGCTTATAAAGAGGTGTACCGAATAATGCACAAAACATTGCTCTGTCCCAGGTACACAGAAGCCGCTGACATTACACGACACAAATGGGGTCAAAGTGATAATTCACTTCACAAAAAATGTCCCACGACCCGATGTTTTTGTGATGGTGGTCTCAACGATGAGTCAAAATGCAAGCCCAGTGAAAAATGTAGTCTTCCAAGCAGCTGTACCCAAGGTAGGAGAACCGACTGCATTTCTCGATCGGCACATCAAATGATCTTCCCTTGCAGACAATGAGGATAAAAATGCAGCCACCTTCGGCGACAGAGCTACCTCCGCATAATCCCATTCTGCCAACAGCTGCCATAACACAGGTTATGCTCCTTGCAAATTCCACAAAGGTAAATTCCTTCGGTTGCTCGCTGTATCCTTGTATGTATTATCGCGCAGCTTCTCACAGCATTACTCAGCAGTGCACAAAATTCTGTATTTTGTGGCTTGGTTCCCATATATCATGACCGTTTACAGCAGCACACTGATTTTCCAGACTTGAAGTTGAACCGAAAAAAGTCCAAATAATGTAGCTGTCTGAAAAATCACTAAATTGAACTTTATTTCACCTGAACTGCACTAAAGAGGCCTATAATTGTGCCCTGTTGCATGTGGCACATGCATGTGATGATATCCGCTTGCATTTGCGCGAATATCCCATGTTCGTCGTACACATTTGACAATGGACCATTTGCATGAGAATGCACAGGGCATTGGCGGCTCTCGTTCTGGCTGAAAACATCTGGAACCATGACTACGCCAACGCTAGTATATACCAGTTTCCCGTTCCTGGAATCCTTCCGTCAATGAAGGGTTTCAGCATAAAAAATGTAGGGAAATGATGCGGGAACGATAATGAGAAGCTTTAATGCGAAATAGCTGCACTACACTCAACAAGCGCAAGAATCTTCTTCTTCCTCCTCTTCAAAACAGTGTTGCACAGCTTATTGTGCTGACATGGAATGGCACTACGGGTTCCAGGGTCATGTTGCGTATATCAAACGGACACTCAAACATCGTACAGAGAGAAGCAGTAGAACAGGGCTCGATACCTGAAATGGATACTCAAAAAGTGAACACACGCTAGAACGAAAGACACGAAAGCGAAACCGCGCGGCACCTCCTCACGCGCATTTGTTTTCAGCCAGTAGCAGACGACATTCGTGAGGGCGTCACATCTCAAGCAAATGGTCCATACCGACAACGCGTCCACGATGTCTGGGGTGGACAGTTATGGGTGGCCAGCGCGACTGTCTTCAGAGTGATGGCTGCATATGCACTTGCCACACAATTTACCAATGCATATGTGGCCTAAACAGACGTTACCAAACAGACATTGAATGCTGATGAACAGCAAAAGTGTGTCCAAATAGAAACTCAACTAGTGTCCCGACACCCAAAGGTGCAAGCGTGCGCCCGCCCGCTCTGGTTTGCCGCCGATGTGGCGTCTCCTACAAGTACAATCAGGAAGTTTCAGAGCAGTTTCGCCCAGGATTCCAATTACCGATCTAATCCAAGAGGGTTCCATGGAAAGTTGCCAATTGTCGTATGTTCGAACAATCAAAGAACCAGAATTTTTAGAGTAGAGTCCAAATAATGTTACTCTCGGAAGCAATATAAATATGCTCAACTGCATTCAGAGAAGAAGTGGCGTACAGATGAAATGTGATTCTTTCCTTACAGGAAAAAGTGCGAATGAAATACAAGATAAGCTACGTCATAGACGAAGTGAACTACACTGGGTCCGGAGAAGTGGACAGCCTTCTAGAGCCATCGCCTGCTACAAGTTCGTGATAAAGCTTCTACCAAAAAGTGGACGACGTAGGCCTTCAGGGCAATAAAGACAGCCTCCAGCAGCAAGTGTCGACCGGGCGAGCACCGAGCTAATCTGATCTCATGGTGATGCTTGTCCACCACCCATAACGGCTAACTTTTCTTCTCGTTTGTATTAAAAGGCTGATGGCGCCGTGCACTTACAGTGCGGATGTGTGAAGGAATCGAGGTATTGTGAGGGATGTACAGTTAGAGCTAGAACGTGAATATAACTTGCGTTTGCCGTATGCGTGGATAAATTTCTGTTTGCAAGCTTCGACAGCGTTCTGCTTGTAGTTTCATATTGCGCAATGTAGCGACGCAGTATGGCGGCTAGTGAAGTAGATTTGGCTGATAAAAATGCTCACCTCAAGTTTCTATTGTGGTTTGAGCTAGGTTGCTGCAGTGGAGCTGGTTATAACGATACATCACAAAATTGCAAAACGTGACCTAACGAATCAAATGTAAATGAAAACCGCAGTTATGTCTCAAGAATGTTGCCTCCTAAGGGAAACCTTCCTACACTTTGGTCGATTAGTGTGACGAGTGCTGGGTCGAGGCCACTGCATGTGGATCACGTGACACACTTCCCGCAGGAAGGAGTATCATACTTTCCGGTGTATAACTCACCCCCCCCCCCCCCCCCAAAAAGAAAAAAAAAAAAATCAGAAATTTCAACAAAGTTCGATGTATCACACGCACCACAGTCCCAAAAATCCCTATGTTGTACTATTCAGCAGGAACTAGATTCTACGTTGGAACTAGAAACTCCAAAACCAAAATGTGCACCTTGAATTCAAGTCACTTATTGTGTCTTGGGCACGATCAAACCTGTCCCTAGGCTGACCCATGTGTGCCATGTTGTCCTCAGTCATGAACAATTGCTGCAGAAAAAGGTCACTATCCATCCAGCCCAGGACCTGGGAAGCCCAGTGTCAGCCCAAGTTTTTTTTTCTTCTTTTTGTCCGAGGTCAAACCCCTAATAATATCCTAAGAGATTGGCGCATTGGACCCTGCGGGAGGCTGTATTGAGGTTGCATGGGGCCCTGCATCCTCCCGGGAAAAAAAATAGAGCTGAAGCATAGCTAAGGCCCCTGGTTTTCTGCTGTGGCTAATTCAAAGTTCTGTGGCACAGACTTGTAAATTCCGCAATTTTTCGTTGCAAGCAGTCAACGGCTGCTTGAGAAACGCTGACTGAAAACTTGCTGAAATGAGAAACACTTTATTTTCTTGGATAATGTGGGAACAAAAATGTTTTACAAAATTACAGATTGAAAGCACTGTTGTAGCTCACCATTACATACATGATATCTTGTGTTTTCCTCTGTGAAAGACAAAGGTGTGTCACCTGCAATCATTAAATACTTGGTAAAACATCTTTCAACATCTACAGAGTTTATAGGAACTTTATAGGAAGGAGCTTACAAAAGATGCCCTGTGGAAGTTAAGGGACACCTTTTTTTTTTTTCTCGGCTGTAGGCATTATTTAAAAGTCTTTAAAGGCGAACTTCCACACATCTAATGAAAATCCCCCACTGCCACCGCTAAATTGCACACGGGAGGGACGCCGCCCCTTCCTCATGCGAGGTATGCACAATAAACTTGCGCTAACGTTATCTTAAGCTAAACTACAATCTTTCTGTGCTGGTCCTGCAGCATGTAAAGCAGGCTTCACCTCATGCAGGGAAGCTTCAGGTGAAGCCCACTGTCGGGAGGTGTCGTCCCTATTCGGCGAATAGTCGGGCATTCGGAAATCCGAATATTGGGTATTCGATTCGCGAATGGAATACTTCGAGAGATTGATATTTGATTCGAATTCGAGAACTCTAAGATCCGTACAACCCTAAAAATAAGGGATTCCGTGAAATTCCATGCCAAACGAAGGATTGGCGGAAAACCCGGGCCTTATGCATAATACACATCGGTAGGTAACGCGCGGTGCCCTTTTGCAACACTTTTTCAATGTACAGTGTGTTGTCCACCGGAAAATATGGTACTATGGCTTAAAGGGTTTCGACATCCATGTATACATAAATGTGTGTATATTCCATGTTATGCCAAATAGTTCAATGTTAAAAACATCTATTTGCAAATATGAACCTGCATTCAAAGCTTCAGAGCAAAGGGCGTAAGAAGGCACGTCGAAAACTGGCATCGTAAATACTGCAACTCATCCAGCTCTGTCATGACTGCGGGCGTCCCACCCACCCAGTCAGGCAGTGTGGGAGACGTGCCTACGACCATAGCTCTCGCTCTTCCCATGTCAGCGCATGGGGTTGGGCTTATCTGGAAGTCCGAGCCTGGCCATCCCCACTACATCTGGCAGCCTGGGACAGGCTATGGGCAGGGATAGGGCTAGGGACTGAGCTACGCCACTGGTAGTTAGCCACAGCCAACTTGACGACCCGTACAGAGCTCTAGCGTGTGATGCTTGCGAGGGTTTATATCCCGCAAAGCACGACACATGCGTAAAACAATTCTCTTTTCCTCAATACTTCGGCATGTAGAATTCATGCATGGCGTAACGAACCATGTGTGTCAATGTGTCACGACCCACTTAAAGGGACGGTTGCATCCTGAAACCCATCTATGAAACTGTTACCACTGTGTTCGGCAACATGCCTGGCACTGAAAAGGGCATAGCTATTAAATAAACTAATTGTTCCAGCGGCACTCCCTAATTGGAGGAGTGAGAGCGTGCAAGAGGAAGGGTGCCCGAAACTCTATGAGACACCCGCAGGGCCGCAACCTTCCTTTTCTCAAGGTCGCCCCCATTATTGGTTCTTAGGGAGTGACGTTTTCTCATTTTTCCAGAGGGGGAGTTCCGGCACACTCTCAACATCCGCTGTCTGCTCTTGTCATGTATTTCGTAGAATAACAGCCAAAGAACGGCACTATTTCACGTGAGATTTTCGGCACCGTGGTCAGTGGTCCACGAGGAATAAAACGTCGCTACAAATGTTGTTTCGAAATCAACTGGGATGGATGCAACCGTCCATTTAAGAGAATAGGGAAGTGTTAAAACGTCGTGAGGTACGAGACATGAAGTTTTTAGGTCAGATAAACAATGTAATCAATGGTACGCCAACTGCCACTCTATTCAGTGTCGTCATAACCAGTTTTCACTGTACAGTCCAGAGGAGGACTCGCTGCAACAGCTGCCTTTGAAATGGACTTGCTACACCGTAGTTCGGCTACTACGGCTGCGGCTGTTCAGAACACCACTTACGTGGGGTTGGTGCAAGTAATGTAAAACCCTCTATGTTTGCAAGCCCCAAATTTACGCGAATTTCACAAGGATGAAAACGCGAGGATCACAAATTGATCCTCCGAAAACTATGCTATAATTTCGAACTCAATTTTTGCAACTGGTTGCACAAGCTACTAGTAAACTTCGAAACTACATCGCAGCATGTGCACGTGCAATTGTGCTCAAATGCGACACAGGCAACCTCTGGCTTATCACGGAGCAAAACAATCAACTTTTAACCTCCAGAATTCACAAAATTTAGTGGCTGCGAACGTGTGCCCTATGAAAAATTTGGGTTGCAAAGTTAAAGGGTTTTATAGTATTTCGTGTGTGTACATGTACCAGACGTTGTTGGGAGCAAGCTGAAAAGCACCAGATGAGCTTAGGCTACAAGTTTAGTAGAATGGCACTATCTGTAAAAAACTGGACAGTATTTCCAAATCTAGCTCACGTTATTTTCTGCATGACATGAATAAAAATTGGGGATGTCCGAGACAAATTGCAGTGTTGAGCTTTTCGAATCTTGCGTGGGAGCAAAATTATTGAAATGGCTTCAGTATTCATTCCAAATGCATAGAATATATAATCAAAGCTCTGTTTTTTGTATGTGTGCATGCTTTTTAGATGTTCCAAGATATCGGCTATACACGATTTCTGTAATCTCATTTGAGTACGCTAGACAAAACAAATCACACGACGGAAAGTTTTATGTGGTGTAAAGTCCTTTCAACATTTTATGATTCTGTCGTCACGCATTACGTCATTGACACAAGCATCTTTTCACTCGGCACGTGCTTAGAACCATATAGGTGTACTGAGGGTTGGAAGTATGTACTACTGTTATTTAGCTTAGGACATTAGGCCAGCCTGAAAATAAAAAAAATAAAAAAGTATAATCAGTGTTACAGAGCACTGCCCAGGTGGCACTTATAAAGCCAGTGCTGAAACTGTCTAAAAGACTGTCTGTGGCTTTCTATTTATCTTAATTTTACTTCAATTGATATCTCATGAGTTACTTTTCTACAGGCAAACCATATACTAATTTGAAAAGTGTTTGTTGTTCCGTTGGGATCTCAAAGTTCTCAGTTTTCACGTATTTAGCTTGAATTACGAAATTTCCAATTCGTTATTAGCACGATCACTATTTCAATTCATTACTGAAGTTGAGCGTTCCCAACATTCCAACACGCAAGAGAGTATCAACTCTGCTGTTCCAAGATGCAGTGTTTTATGGAGAACCTACTAACAGAGCATTGGAGATTTTTCTTCCACATTACACGATTAAGAGATGCAGCTCTTCCTTGTGGTGCCTCAGATTTCAGCAGGACTCTTTCATATATACCTGGCCTAGCGTGGCCTAAGCCAACTTGCGGCCCCAGTACACTGGACCTGGCTGTGCGTGCAGTGCTCTGTAACAGTTCTCTTTCTTTTTTACGAGGGCCCGCTGCCCTCGTCATGCTAGTCAAACATTACCTTTTCCTTTTTGTTCCCTGGGTATGAGTGGGTTATGGATGACCTACAGACTTTAAAACGTCGTAGGTGTGTGTGTGTCACTTTGTCACGTCTGAGTTTTGTATATGTGCCTTTCCATTGTTAAAATAAATGCAATGTTTTTATGCACATGGTTGTCATTGAGCTCGCCCATGCAACTTGCAATGTATTATCTATAGATCGAGAAGTTACCCGTCAAAAAGAACTCGTTATGAGTTAAGTTGCCGTGTGTAAAATGTAACTAAGTTAATAACGAAGTTCTTCAGCCTCGTGATGGCTAGTAGTTAACTACATGTAGTTAAACTACTAGTTAAACTACCTGATTGTAGTTAAAAAGTAGTTAACTACTTACAGAAAAGTAGTGGCAACTACTATTTCGAGTAGTTAACTACAGTAGTTAGGTTACTGCAGGCGCCAACTACTTCCGATTTTGCCGCAAGCTGTGCAATTGTGCCGTGCATGCGTACTATATCTTCACTTTTATCACTGCTTGTGGTTCATATTTAGGGGTCTGAGAACACAATAGAACGGTATTGGTGTTGATGGACAACGTTAATAAGTAGTTATAGATGTAGTTAAAATACATTGCAGTAGTTAAAGAAGTAGTTTTCACTACCTCCCCTGAAAAGTAGTTGAACTACTAGTTAAACTACTCCATCGTGAAGTAGTTAGTAGTTATAGTTAAACTACTGTAGAAGTAGTTAGTGGCCATCACTGCTTCAGCCTGAAATGTAACTCACAGTTACGGAGTCACTTCAAAAAAGTGAATGAGTTACTTCCAATTTACTTCAGACACAAAACAGCACTACACAGGTGCAGCGCACGTGAGCAATTGAGTTCGACCTTGAGTTGCCTGCGGAGGAGTGCTCACGCTTAGATCATTTTCGTTTATGTACGAGAATTCGAACGCTTTGCATCTTACTCCCTGTGGGCGCACAATGGTTTAGCTTCGTTTCATGGTAGCGGTTCTTACTTCCTGAATCGAATACTGTCATTGATTGAGTATCACATTTTATCGCATAAAACGCCATGAAAGAACCCGAGAGAAACCAAGAACATATGTGGACGTGAGTGAAACGCAAATTAAAAGTAACTTGAAACTTAGCTTAAGTTACTTTGGCAAGGTTACCTGAAAAAGGAATGAGTTCCTCTGAAAGTTACCAAAAAAGGAACTTAGTTACAGTAATGAGTTACCTCGAACTCTGGTATTATCCATATGGAGATTGAAAAAAAAAAAAAAAGTCGTTTCCAGAAAAATTGGGGAAGCAAACAAAACTTTGACTCTAGCACGACTTAGACTGATTAGAGAACAAGTCACGATGTAATATATATTATAGATTTTATTTGTTTAGGACACAAATAACCGTATAAATAAAAAGTGGAACTCAAAACTGCAAGGTATACAGGGTACAACAGATAAAGTAATTTTAAAAGAGGTGCAATAGTTGACGAGAATGACTCATCACCACAAAACTAAAGCAGTTTGACAAGAATGATTGAACATGCAATTATGTCCTTGTTTATGCATTATATAATATAATGCATAAACAAGGCCATAATTGAATAAATTTGAAAATTTATACATAATTGAAACAAGGCCAAGAATATAATTTATATTCTTCCAGAATTTTGGGATTGGCAAATTTCAGCACAGAGGCAAGAAACTTTCTTTCTCTGCCTACAGTGGACACTCGTTAGTTCGAATCCTGATGATTCAAACAAATTTGGAATTTTTGTTTGGCCTGCTATGCCTCAGTGTATTGAAAATCTGCTTAATTCAAACAGTGCCTTTGCTTAATTCAAACTTTTTACTCCATTTTAAAATGTTCCTGCCAGGAGAAAACAGCCAACGCAATGTTGCGTTCACTAGGCGGCACTGCATTGGCACTAAACTCACAAAAAGAAACTTTAAAATGCTGAAAAGGCACTCGTTCTGTGACTACAGTGACTACACACAGTTCAAATCATCCATTAAGTGGATCAGTCTTGCAAGGAAAGTCAAAACAAGCTTTACCGTTTAGGGTAAAATGTCTTCACCCACAGTGATAGTCCGATTATCTGGTGTGAGGAACGGTATAGTTTAGTATTAAAGGTGATCAGCAGTGCCCATAAGCAATGTCACTATCCTGCACCATACAAGGCTGCAGCCCTACCAGAAAATTATGCCACCGTGCCACAATATTCTCTTGTTGCATACATTTAAATGCATGTCTGATAATTCTAACTTCTGATAATTCCAATGAAAATCACTAATCCCCTGAAGTTTAAATTAATGAGAGTGTGCTATATTTTTTCCCCTTTTTTTCCAATGCTTTGCATCTGTCTCAAACTTCCACAATGGGCCTTTTTCACATTCGTGTCGTATCCTAACAGCTCTGCAGCAAACCACCCTCGGTGTGCACCAAAACGAACTTCCATGGGTAGCATAAAGAACCAAAACTGGTCTTGAAGTGGAGCCAACAAGTTAGCGCAGTGTCCCCAGTCGCCCCCACCCCCATCGGCCTCATCCAGTGCCATCTACTGAATGTGGAGATAACCTTGTCCAGCGCACCCAAAGTCGCAGTGTGCGCGCATAAGTAGCGGTGAAAAAGCTCCTTTGGAAGTACCAATATCATTGTCGTCAAAGCTATCGATCTCCTTGCTTACTTTTACCAGCTTCGAGTTATCTTTCCTGTGTAAATACTCATTCTCATTTTGAAGTTCCAAGGACATTCTATTTATGACATAACCTGCTAATGATTGTTACTAGATTGCGTATCGCTATGAAGAGGAAATCATACAGGGTAAAAATACCATTGTACATTTATTTCTGCATTTGTCCTCTAGTGAAACACATGTTGCTCAGAACCTCTTAAAGCAGTGAAAATCAACAGCACAATTTCCTTATGTGCATACACCTACAGTGATATGTTATTAATGTTTGCCGACTGATTCATTTTTAAGTCATGTTAGCCATCTTCCAGCGAGATGTCGTCTGATGGGCTTCGATTGAGCCAACACGTATATAGTTCTAGAGAAGAATGGCCATGGAGCACTGGCCTCACCAAATGTGGCATTGACTCTGTTCTTTTGCAACTGAGCTGCCTGGGAAACTATTTTTCACGTCTGCATGATTGGAAGCTATGGTACACCAGAATAATGTGTCATCTGGTCTAAACAGGACTGCGAAACCCAGCTCTCGTATGCCATGGGACAAGTTTCTCATTCCTTCTGTTTTCCGTCTCTTCTTTCCCTTTTTCTTCTTTCATTCCATTCTTTCAGTATGGCATATCATACTCTTCTTTCTGATGATGACGATGACTAGACTTTTCTTGGCGCACAAGCAACAAAGCCTGTAGCTTCTTCTTGCCTATGCCAAAATGATACAAATCAAAAGGCAGATCAATAGAAGATAAATAAATACACAAATATCTGGGGGCTCAATAAAGTGAGCTTTCATGTAACAGCAGTAAGAAATCAGTAAGACATGTCACTACTAGGAGTGAAGAAAGGACCTACTAATTAACATTCGTATAATGTTCTTGTAGACATCACAGCATGTCACATTTTAGGCATGCCTTCGCACACGAGCAAGTATATAGCAAGACTCCTTACGTTACTCACCAACTGACTTCGATTCACAACACACAATAATCTGTATCGCTGATGTGTATTTACATGAGCAACATCCCCCGGAATATTCTAGTGGAGGAATTAGCAAGAAAATGCCCCGGAGGTGGAAGTTCCGCAACATGTTACTTTGAGCATTCAAACAGCGCCGGAATATCAGGAGTGGCGTACTGCATGCGTAGCAGACGACACCCATTGAATCTGTCGTCTGCTACCAAATATCTTGTGGCAATGCCACGGGATACTTGCCTCGTGGTTACAAGAGCGCTCGCGTGGCAGCAGAAAGCAGCAACATGTCTCTCGTCTTCCGTTTGAGTATTCCGGGGAATGTCTCTCGTGTGCACGGTTAGGGTCTCTGCCCTAACCGTGGCCATCCGCTCCAGCACTGTTTTGTGCATTCCCTTCTAGAATTTGTTTGAAGCCTTCGTACCAATCTCACTCTGTCTGGCCATCTTCAGGGGTTAGAACACCTATGAGGTCCATAAGTTTTGGTAACTGAGACTTGCTGTAATGACACCTGTTGTAGGAGAAGGGATATAGAAAGTGAGGGAAATGCAGAATAGGCACAGAACAATACTTGTTTGTTTCTTACAGGTAAGCATCATTTATAAGAGGTACTAACTGTCGAGTCAATAATTATGTATGAATAAAAGCGATAACAGGCACATGTTGCCTTTTCATTATGGAATTATAACCAGTGTTGCAACATAAAAGATGGGGGGGGGGGGTTTCCCAACAGCAGGATACCGGTTTAGTGCATGCAAAGCAGTAGCAAAACTGTACGAATAGGAGAGGCGGCTACTCATAGATAGGCTACGCGATGACTTGCTCTGCCTGCTGACTAGTGACGTGCTAGACTGCGCAGGCTTGGCGCAGATTCCTGATATTTTGCGAAAATGGAGCAGGATGTAGCAGGGCTGGCACCTTGGCACAGTTTGGCACAATTGGAGCAGCAATCACATCACTGAAATTATGCGAGTAAATATGTTGCTTTTCTAATTAGTCAACATGATTACTACTCCCTACACATAGCACATCACCACGATGAGGCCACGAGCATATAGTCTGTTAGTTTCACGTCCTCAGAGGCTATCAGAAAGAACTGTAATGAAAAAAAATTAGGGGTGTGCGAATTCGAATCGAATATCAAACGCTCGAACTATTCGATTCGCGAATCGAATATCCAATATTCGATTTTTCGAATGTTCGACTATTCCACAAATATGAACGACGCAACCCGAAAGTGGGCTTCACCTGATGCTTCCGTGCATGAGGTGAGGCCTCCTTTACGAAATTGCCCTTGCTGCAGGACCAACACAGGCGGGACAATGTTTAGTTTAAGATAACGTTATACAAAGTTAGTTTTTTACACATTGTCTGTAGAAGGGGTGGCGCCCCTCCCACATGCAGTTTGGCGGTGCCGACGAGGGACTTTGATTTGATGTCTGTGAGGTTGCCTTTAAAAAGTTAGGACTCTTGAATAATGACTACATATCACGAACAAGAAGGGTGTCTTAAAGACATCCTTCTTGTCCTTTACGTCTAAAATTTCAGTAGTGCAACTTCCTAGGGCGAGTGCAAAGAAACTAAAGGGTGTTCATGGCAAAGCTGAGGCAGGATGTCAATTCGTTTGTTTCACAAATGGCCTGTGGTTGTCTGAAACAATTACAACCTCATCCGTATAACATGCTACTGCCTGACATAAAATTTTGAAATGAAGGTAACCACTCCAGTACTCCAGTAAGTGTAGGCTCACCTGAAAAGCAGGAAGCACTCTCACGTAAAATTAAAGAGTAGGGGCTTTCAGCAGAAGAATTGCATGTCTCTCTTGTGACAGTTAATGCCAGAAAAATTGCACGAAAGCCATGGGCTACAAAATGTAAACTTTTAGTGCGAAAGTCACATATTGTAAATTTTGCACGAATATTCGATATTTGAAATTTTTTTCTCTATTCGATTCGATATTCGATTCGACTTAAAATATTCGGATTCGCACACCCCTAAAAAAAATACACTTGAGCTGAATATATCACGAGAATAAACATAATTTAATTTGGTTAGATCGCTATAAAAATCAGGAATTTGGTATGCTGCAATTGTCCTTCATTTCAAAACTAATACTAACTCAACCCAGTGCCTTTTTTCAGAACTAGCTGCTATTATAGTGCATTCCTTAGGTGTCTCTTTATGTGTAGACCTCACTATCATCTCCCTTCATGTTACATCACTGTGAATCAATGAAAGAGAGTACCCCTGTGCTTCTAAGTTACAGTCACATACTTCCCAGTTGATTTCAGAACTACTTTCTATTCGATACAATACACGAGAGCAGACCCCGGATGTTAAGAGTATGCCGCAGTTCCCTCTCTGGAAAAAAGGCGTAAACGTCATTCCCTACACCACCAATCAGAGCACGGCCACGATAAAAGGGACGCTGCGAGCGTTTGGATGGTGCCTTTCTCTCCCGAGTGCTGCTCTTTCACTCCTCCTGTTAGTCAGTGACGCCGCCAGAGCCTCTGCTGGTGCGGAAACAGTTCTGATCTTAGAATTTTGTTTAGTTCATAGCTAAGCACTTTTCGGACGAAAAAATTAGCCAAGTAGATTGCCAGCTGCTGTCGAAGATACTGATATCTGTTTCATAGACCGGTTTCCGGATGCGACCATCTCTTTAAAAAAGTACAGAGCGCCATCCAAAGCATTTTCAGCTTAACACATCTGGTGGAAGTATATGCGTCAATGTCCCGGACAGCACAAAAGGTTTTGATGCATACAGTTTTTCCCCTTGAAGAAAGAAAAAAAAAAAAACGTACACAGACACACTATACACACACACTCAACTCGCCCCCCGGGGTGTAACGAGGACGAGAAAGACGACCGACGGCGGCATAACGTCTGCGCGGTCAGCGCCTGACTGTGTTCTTTTTGTGTGGGGGCTTTCTCCTTTTGTAGTCGGTAAACCTTTGTCCTCGGGGGGGGGGGGGGGGATTAGGAATTGAAAGGGTGACCGTGGGCATGGAGGATTTCGTTTCGTCCCGCGAGAGTTTCTCCGCGTGCAATGCTTCTTCAGAGACCTGAACGGCTGACTAGCAGACGATACTCTGAACCGATCAGAGAGTGTGGACGGTGCAGCGTCAGCACGAGGTCACAGGCTCTTACTGCTCTCCACCACCGGTGAGTACGGTCGCTTTTTGTGGCATACTTTAAATTCAGTTTCTGCGATAATTATGACTTTGTGGGGTGAGCTACTCCACTTGTGCATTTTACTGACCGAGTTTACAGTTTTATAGAAAGGAAGGATGTAAGAAATGACTTCTGTGCTATTTTAAGCAACACTGAGGTTATGCTTCTTTAGAGCGTACTGTCCTGAAGTCGAGGAGGCAACAAAACACAAGACACACAACACAATTAGACAAATAAAAAAGTTCGTTGCGTGAGAGTTTCTAACATACTCACTTGCACATGATTTACAGTTTTCGTGCATCAACTTTATATGAAATATACTTCAATAATAGTCTCATTCTGCCTGCACCGTATACTGCAAAGAACAGCCCTGTACGCTTCCACAATACACCCGTGTGCACATGAATAACGTCATGTGCAACAGGCTTTGCAAGCTCAAACGAGGAGCTGTTGCAGTGAAAGTCACAGAGAGGATCCCCACAACTCTGTTTACCGGTTAGAGAGGCAGCTGTCATTTTGAGTCATCCCAGTTCTTGCAGAATGCCTACATCATGTTTTACATGCTCAAATGCTTCACTTTCATACCTTTCCAGTTCGTCTTCCGTTGGAGGCGACAGTATTGCAGAGGCAGCCCTGAAAAAAATTTCGAAAGTATCAGTAGAAAAGCATGACTTGAAAAGAGATAGTACCAGAGTCCTGTGCACAGTCCTGGGCATAGCTTTGCAAATTCACTCGTGATCGCCATCACCTCATGGAGGATGATGTGATGCTGAGTGACGGGCTGTGGTGTGATGTAACGCTACAGTCAAAGACAAATGATGGGTTTTGAAGTTGAAGTGAATTGCTGAAGTTGCCCAATTTTTCTCAGGCAAAGAGTTGTAGTCGAATGATAGGTTATGATGTTGATATGTGATGTGATGTGATAGGCCATGTATAAGGCCCACATCTCATCCGATAATCTGGTGCCACGATCTGGTGATGTGGTGTTGAACGAATTTCTCGAAAAGTGCCGACCTATGGCCATGAGCAGCCCGACTGATTCCGAGATGACCTGGCGCGTCCAAGGCAGACACAGGCCATCCTAATGTCTCGACTGCCACTGATACAGGAAATGGTCTATCATAATTTTGTGTTTTCTTTCCAAAGACAGATAGTTTTGTTTCATCATAACATCATATCATTCTCCATGATGCAATGGTGCATGATGTCCATGATGGCCATCATGAATGGATTTGCTAAGCTATGCTCCCCTCTTGGGGGAAGCAGGGACAGGAAGCACCAAGAACTCCAAAAACAGGACACACAATGCAGCAACATTAGATACGTCTGAAGCCTGATGTTATGGACAACTCGGTTTATCTTCGCAACAGCTCGTAAAATACTTCTATGTGAACAACCATTTTAAATGTCCACAGATTAGTCTTGGAGTCAAAAGACTTATCTACATACTCTGGCTCTAACAGCGCTAACAGCACTCTACAGACTCTACTAGTGCGCTACTTTTCACCATCAAGTTGGGTCTACCCTCAAAATACAAGCCTTCGTGCAGTTCTACCATATTTACTAGAGTAATTAACACACCTCTTTATCCACCAATTAAACAGTCTAAGTTGTTGCCATTCGTGTTGCTAGAAACTGTAAGTATGACACACATACACACACACAAAAAAAAGAGTTCCAACATCTGGGTGCTCCAGTCTGTAGGGTGCGTTCACTACAAGAGCATGTTGACTATGCGAGTAAGTACAGTCCTTGGCACTACCTCTGCAGAATATGTCAGTGGAGAGCACTTACCCGGATGTTTGAAGGAGGGTTGAGAGCTCCCTTACCCTCTGGGCAAGAATAAGATGGTGTTGTGACTGAGAGTCTCCACACGCCTGTCCACTTTTGGCCAGGCACAGCATAGCACGTGGCAGCAGGTCCTGAGATCGTACTGCCAACTGTTGCGAAAAATGTGCCACTGCTTAAAGGGGCACTAAAATGCAAAAGCAACTTGCTCTCAAATGAAAGTCAGTGTTTCAATTAGTATAATGCAAGCAAAATTAGTTCACACAGCACTACCGTTTAGAAGAAAAACGCAATGAAAGCAGCGCAGTCTTTGGCGGCAACGAATGGTATCTCCTGGAGGCAAAGATTGACGGCATCCAATGAGACAGCAAGAGAAGCGCGCGCATACCTATCGTGGCCGTGTGGATTTGGAACGGGTCCGATCGTAGCGTTCGGTATATGCGCGGCGAGATGCGCATTGCTGCATTCTTCAATAACGATTCACTGAATTGTAGCCCAGAACAGTTCTCGCGAATGTTCCACTGACAACATTTATCTTCACGTCCTTCGGACAGCGGTGTCAGTTTGCTTCGCAACGCGCACTATGTTTTTCGCTGGGGCTGCTCCACGACGTGGCAAGCGCAGCATGGACTAAAAACACCGATGCACGAGCGGAAACGACGTTCACAACTAGATCCTGATGTTTTAGGGTTAAAGCCGATTTTTCCCCGAATTTGCACCCCGAATTGAGGTTTACCTATTTAGGGTTAAACCCGATTTCTACCTGCAAAACTGCACTTAGGCTAGGCACCTCAAGGCATCGACATACTAGTTTCTCACAAAATATGCGACTGCCCCTTACTTCTGGCACTCTGGATAAACAGTACAGTAACGTTTATTCTACAATAATGCCCGATTTCTCCCCGAACTTAGGTAATTTTTCTGCCCGAATTTGCATGAATTTTCGACATCAATTTATTGACCAGATTTCTACGCCCCGAATTTGGAAGAATATAAAACCCGAAAACTTCAGGGTCTATTCACAACTTAGCACCGAAGCACGAAAGAGTCTGCTATAATTTCGATTGTAGCTCCGTAACAGAATCAAACTTTTGAATTATGATAACAAGCACGAAATTAACGTAGCGTGTAGCGTAATTTGAAGTGAACTTGTTTTTGCATCTTAGTGCCCCTTTAACACAAGCAGGAGGACACAGGTCGCAGATTCCTGTCGCATGTTGCCTGTGGGCTTCACGATATTGAACACTAAGTAATCTTGCAAGCAACTGAACGTTAAATATGGAAACTGCAGGACTGTGACAGCTGCTATGAGGTCTCTGTTGATAGCAGTCACTGCAGTGGCAAACAAAATTCATTACCTTAGCCAGGCTGGTGATGAGCACACACAAAAGTCTGGATGGCCGTAGCTGCTGAATCATAGATGCAGAGCCAAGAAGCTCAAATGTAACACATTCTAGTACTTCAAAGTAGTCAGCTACAGCACTGGGATTGAAGAGTGGCGTTTCACTGGGCGATGCAAACTCGCCTATTGCCCACACCTATAAAGCAGAATGGGACACTCTCTAATAACTCACTGAGTATTTTTGTGTTCACAATCCTCACCAGACTCTTACAAGGGACACACAATGAACTAAGCACTCGGATCTGGCTTGCTCTGGCTGACATTTGTAGGTTGCCAACAGAGAAATATGCATAACCTGCCCTTGCCTCTACTGTCGGTATTATCCGAGCATAAGTGATGTACGATGTAGCAATGTTATTATTATTGCATTTTTCACTCCTTATTAGCAAAGTTCCATGACATGCTAGACCGTCGCACTTCCTACTACCATGCACCATTACTTCTGCTAAAATACTGTATTTTGCTTGGATCTTTGATCCCCAAGATGTATCAATACAGAGGACTGTGCGTCAATTAGGAAAGAAAAATGATGCTCATTCTATGCCGCAGGGGCCTCTGGTGTGCGTAAGTACCAGTGGTACTGCTAGGGTCAGAGTAGAGAAATGCACAGGAAAAATCCCAGTACCTGGGTGCCCAAGCTGAGAGTACAAGTGCATCGGAAGACCTTCAAGGCCGAAGGGGGGAGGGGGGAGCTGTAACCGAACCGAACCCAACCCAACTTAACCTTAGAGGTCACAGCAGCGCAAACTGAAATATATTTGTTGACGGTTTTATTCAGTGCGGTAACACACATGTGGCATATGTTGCCTTTTTTTTTGTTCTTGTCAAAAGCACAATGCTTTGTCTCTGGCTCTGTCAAGTGTTCCAGCCATGGCTCAGGCAAAGGCGGACGATATGCCACAGGAGTCATCAAACGCACCAGCAAACTGCTTACAGGGATGGTCGCATCCGGAAACCCATCTATGAAACCGATTCCACTATGTTCAGCATCGGCCGACAATCTATCCAGCTAATTTCTTCATTCCAAAAGTGCTTAGATATTACATTAAATTACATAAACGAGTGCTAAAGACCCGCGCTGCTTCTGCAGCCGCAGGCGTTCCGGCGGTGAGATGCCACTCCCTAAGCAGAGGAGCAAGAGCACGACGATCACAGAGGAAAGGCATCGAATATCTGATGCCCTCACGCTTGTGGACAAACTTTGGCAGCATGTTCTCCGACGTTGCACCCTTCCGCAGACTGTAGGACACTGTGGGAGTGGAACATCTGGAGGATGTACAATGTATCCTCGCACGTTTTCGGTACGGAAGTGGTTCAGAGAAATTCAAGATTTCCTTTGGAGATGGTCAGCAGGTGACCTACTGCCGCTTCCTGCTTCGACACATTACCAATACCTCTGTCAACGATGGCGTGCCAGCCGAAGAAATGGAAAGTGATAGACTTGGATGTTGAGTTACGTATCATCGAGGATCATTAGAGCCTGAAGTTTTCGGGAAATTTTTTTTTTTTCTAAATTCGGGGGGTAAAAATCGGGTAAATAAACATGTACACTAAATTCATGCGAATTCGGGTGAAAAAACTTCCATTACGCTAAAATCGGGGAGAAATTGGGCTCAGTTATTCAAACTAACTGTAGCGATTTGGTACAAACGGTGATGTAACTACGTACATTTTTCTGCCAAACAAGTAAGTTGGTGCATTCCTACAGACATCCCAGAGAGGGCAATTTGCCTGGTAAAAATCGGGTTTCACCCTAAAGAGGCAACATTCAATCCAGGGTGCAAATTCGGGGAAGAATCGTGTAAAACCCTGAAACTTCAGGGAACACTGTGGAACAAGGGTGACGTCCATCATGTAAAAGTACGGCCTGTAGGAGTTGACAGCGCGGGTACAAAGCTCAAGATGATCCGAAATCGTGCATACAAAAAAGCTGAAGACACATATGTAAGCACGTTTCATCCTGTCGACGTTCTCAAGAATTTTTTTGTGAAGCTCATTACATCGCGCATCATGGCACGGTTGAACGTGACGTTGTGCATATCCACAATGGCAACCAAAAGCAATCGAAGCTATTTTCAATAAAATATTGGTACTTCCACTCTCTTTCGTAGCATCCATCGTTACCGGTGCTCGCGGGATAAAGCGCAGCGCACGACTTCCGTAGGATGGCGCTGACCAAGGCCAGCCCTCCTGCAGCGATATCCCTCACATGGCGATCAAATTAGCGATAACCGCCGATATCGTGATACGCGGGTTTCACGGTGCTCTCAACATCCATCGTGTATCCCGCGGAATAACAGTCAAACTACGTCACTAATTTGTATGGGATTTTTGAAATCGTGGCCAGTGGTCCAGGAGGAATAAAATGACACTATACAGTCAAACCTCGCTTTACGAACACCCTTCGTTTCTCAGAAAATCGTTCGTAAATCGAGGGATTTGTAAATCGAGGTCCGAGGAGTCCAGTGCACAAATACCTCACAAAAACACGGGAGATTGATTTGAATAAGTTTTATTTTTGAAAATACTGCGTAATTGTGCTTTGCACCATACTTTCTGCAGGGTCTATCCTGTTTAGAAGAGGTGACAGAAGTCTGACACTTGACTCATCCACCCGGTCCTCAAAGTACCTTATAGCGCGCGGATGAGACGGTTTCCAACGGCAAATATCATGCTTGTCACCGGCTGTCAGGACTGAACGCCTTCTCTTGGAACGGCAAGATGTTTCTTTCCATCTCGGAGATGTCCATGTTTGTGGAACGTAGCGACGTTGCCACATTGTACGTTTGACCTTGGCAGCATGTACTGAGGAACTTTCATTATCCTCTGGTCCATTGGCCTGTCCTCTGTACGTTCACAACTCCCGTTCGTATATCGAGGTCAGAATGGCTTGGCTACTTTGGGTCCGTTCCCTAATAATCCGTTCATAGTTCGGATATCGAGGGTTCGTAAAACGAGGTCAAAATACACGGAAAAAGCTTCGGTTCCCTGTGGAGCCGTTCGTAAGTTGAGGGAATTCGTATATCGAGGGTTCATAAAACGAGGTCCGACTGTAGTTCGAAATCGACTGGAACAGCTGTGACCGTCCCCCCTTACAGACTCCTCGCCGTACGATGAACGCTTCCCTTTCTAGCCACGAATGCTTCCCTGCATTGATCAAAAACAAGGCGCGTACTTTGCTGGAGCGCAAATCTGCATCTCTTGTACCGTCACAGCAAGGCTACTGAATGGTGTGCCACTACTCTTTGCTCAGCACATCGGCACATACAGTATCACGTAGAATAACAGAGAGGGGGATACAGTCAAACTTCTTTACAACGAAACTCAGGGGACAGCAAAGAAAATTTGCAGTAAAGGTATTTTCGTTAAAAAGGATGTCCATTACTGGACCTATAGGGCTCCAGCGGACCGCAAAAAAAATTTGCTGTAGTGGTATTTTCGTTAAAAAGGTGTTCGCTATAAAGGAGTTTGACTGTAGCACCTATTCGGGTAAGTTTCGTTTTCTACTTTTTAAACTGGTGTTCATTTTCATGGTGTCATTCTGCGGTAGCAGAGCTGGAAATTTACGAATGAAAGGTGGGATGGTGGGGTCCTCAGAGTGAAAGTTCAGGGGTGTCAAACAGAGCCCCCTCAGAGCAAAAACTCAGGGGTGCTCCCACCTTCTGATGCCCCTGTGAGGGTCAGTATCTTGTGCTTAATGCACTTCCTCAACAGCTAATGTGAACCGCTCTTCCTTTCTCTTCATTTTGAGGGGTTGACATTTGGTAGAAGACGTAAAAAAATGACACGAACCAGGTTTGCGAAGAATTCCGGTGCAGCATTGCGATTCACAGTGTGACTCAGATAGTCCACCAGCTCATTCGTTAGCAGGAAGGTAATTTCAGGGAACTTCTTGAACAGAGGAGGCACCACATCAGCCAGTGCCCTGCGTACAATGATACAAAATATTTCCAACAGCTATCTAGTTCACTTCAAAGAAAGAATAGCACGATGGAGTCCCCACAAAATTTACTGAGGTATGTGAATCGCTGGCCTATTCTTCGGACTGCTATAGAAGCCATGGGATTGGTCCGCATTATTGAGCAGTCTGAATTTTCAGCCAAGGCAAACAACGACCTTACCCCCGGAGTCCTTATTCGAAAGTGACTTAGAAAACTGTCCCCGTGTGCCCGCTTTGCTGCCTGAGCACGGGACGATGCTTAAGGCCCCATTTTTTTCTGCTGTGGAAAACCTCAAATTCTGCAACGGGGAATCAGAAATTCTGCAATTTTACGCCGCAAGTGCTTGCGCACCTGGGCTGAGGGAGGTATACGAATACAAAATCTTTTTTGACTTGCATGACATAGAAGTAAAGTGTCTACAAATCCAAAATACACTTGTAGCTAAGCGTCACGTGGTACTTTGTGCTGTCTTAACACTATCATAACATAGTCAACACTGTAACAGCAGCAAAACAATTGGGGCACTTTCGTAGAATTCCTCAGTACCGTACTAACGTTTGCAACAAGTACCGTACTTGTTTCCTCAAAGGGGAACGTTTAGCCATCAAATGCTTCACCATGAGGAATGCATTAGATGGGATATCGCCGATGGGAGCAAAACAGTAGTAGTAAAGACAGGATGGTTATGAGTTTAACCAGTGTTACCAACATGAGATGCGTGGTACACATTTATTTTCCTCTCAGTTAGGTGGTGCGGGAAAGGGCATTATGAGCCGTAGGTACATCCATCTTCAGCACCAAAGCTCTATTCCTCAGTGAAGATACGTAGTTCTGTGAAATTCCATACAAAACCCCAAATTCTGCGATACATCCTAAATTCCGCACATTTTCGCGGAAAAGTTGGTGCCTTGATGGTACAGAACGAATTAGTGTAGCGAATGTTGCTGTACACATTCACAATGGATGTGCATTGACAGCTGCAAGGATAGCCACAGTTGATGGGAGAGCGCAAACATATCGTTGTGGCCGCCGCCTACTGGTCAGGGACAAAACAGCCATGGTCTTGGAAGGGGCATGCGTTACACCCTTATTTCGCTGACTCGGATCCATAGAAATGGAACATTGTTGATGTACAACAGTCAGCTGTGCAACAACATTGATGTGTCAGTCTGATATGCCCTCACTAGTAATTCATGTTTGTACAGGAGAGCATCTCCTTAAAAATGTGACATTTAAGGGTACAAGAGGTTGGATGGTGGCTTGCCACCATGGTGTTAACAAATGTTCATCTGCTGTTTGTTGTCGCTGTGGCTGCGAGTACAACACCCATTTCGGGGTGCTGGTACAGTCCAGGGTGCTGGCCATCAGTTGTGCAATCATTGCAGGACACACCACGAGGCAGAACCTAACCATGTAGTCGTAGCCAAAACCTGAAGCTAAATTCTGGTACTACCATATTTACGTTAAGAAAAGCCCACGTACTTGCGCAGTTTCTCTGCATAGTTTGTGGAACCATAGGAAATGGTCAGCCTCTCCAACATAGGAGGCACCAATCGTGATGCAAGCTCCGCGTCTGCATACTCCAGGAATGTCGAGAAGAAGCAGCTATAGAAGAAAAGAGAATGTTTGTGTTGGCATGAATTGTAATACATATCGAAATCTACAGTTGCATTGCTCATAGTATCAACACACAAAATCTGAGCTAAACATTAACTTGTTACAAATTTTTTGTTAAATCTTTGCTAACAAAGGGGGCCTTAACGAGATGCACGTCTGGCAGTAACGCCTGAGTATACTAAGGTATTTATATTCGTGAGCTAAGTAGCAGCCTGTAAGGAGTTTTTCTCTCGATCTCTCTCTTTTTTTTCCTTTTATCAGAATTCCATGATGATAGTATAAAAATGGAAAGGACTGTCAAAGCAACTTCAATTAATGCAAAGAACAGCTATGTTACTGAACATAGGCGGCCTGTATTATTATGATAATTTGTCGTTTTACATCGTGAGACAACCATGACCTACATCATGCTACAGAAATGTATATTCGTCATTCTGCATGTGTATCTCGTCTGTACGACACACTGTTTCACATCTTCCGATGAAAGTAATGATGTTGGATCACATGAGACTCTAATTGCTTTAGAGAGAACATCCAATTGAGAGACCGGCTGGTCTACCATGACACCATAATTAAGTACCGAATACTTAGGGTTCTTCGTTTTCGGGTTAAACCTGATTTTTCACGATAGTTCCCCAAACAAGTTTACGAGAATTTGGGTAAAACCCGGTATCTACCCGAAATCCTTGTGGTCCTTCATCTTGTCGTTCTAGGTAAACCGTCGGAAAAGTGAATCATAATATCAGCAAAGAGAGATATTTGTGACAACCTATTTGTCCTCCTTTTATAACCCCCTCCTGCAGGAGTCAAAGAAAAGCTTTTGTGGAGTTCGGGCTCCCGTGCTTGAATACCACGGTCATTCACTGTCCCAGTTCCGAGCGGAAATATAAAGATTCTTGTTTCTCATCCAACTATGACAGCAGTGGCTTGTTTCGTATGCCTTTCGTTTCATCTGAATTCTCGTGTGTAAATAGCACTCAAGTTTCCCCCCTCGAATTTGAAACATCATAAAACCTGAAAACGAAGAACCCTACGAATACTAGGAAAAGGCTGCTGGCTAATTTATCTATACTGAACGCATTAAACTCATTAAACGCATTAAATTCTGTTAATTGAAGTTAAGGCTTTGTGTGATACGCCTGTAAAAGTTTCTGCTGAGAAGGCCAGGAAACACCAAGTAACTGACATTGTTCGAGTGGGTGATATCAGAAAGTCACGTAGAACGTGATGTCCTCCCGTCGAGGGAGAGCCTGACCAAGTAAACACTGCAGTGCAAAGCCCTGTCAGCCTGCCTGGTTTTGCAATCAAGTTTTCAGTTTGTGACGCTCTCACCTTGATATTGACGTTTGAGTTATAAGTAGAGCCTGAAGTTTTCGGGAAATATTTTTTTCCAAACTCGGGGGATAAAATTCGGGTAAATAAACATGTGCTCTAAATTCATGCGAATTCAGGTGAAAAAACTTCCAGTATTCTAAATTCGCGGAGAAATCGGGTCACTCAAAGTAACTGTACTGGTTTGGTACAAACGGTGATGCAACTGCATTTGCAGCGAAACATGTTTGTGTGCATTCCTACAGATGTCTCAGAGAGGGCAATTTGCCGGGTAAAAATCGGGTTTCACCCTAAAGAGGCAACCTTCAATTCAGGGTGCAAATCTGAGGAAGAATCAGGTTAAACCCTAAAACTTCAGGCTCTAGTTATAAGCACATAGTACGTTCTGTGCAGCCAGACAGCTTCGGCAGCTTTTTTCGTCATTACTTCACTGTGGCTTTCACCAACAGCACAGAGTGAGCGCCCGTTGCCCTTCCATAACTAACATACATCTTTCTACTGCACTATTTTTTTCTTTATGGAAGCATGGTAATTATGCAAATAGATATGGTAATACATAGTAACTGCCATAGCAACAAATTCCGAAGAGCAAAATACAGGCTCACGTGAGGAGAGAGAGCACATGGGTCGAACACTGCACCACACGAGGATGGGACGAGAGCCCAGATATCACTCCGTGGAATCTTGCAGCACTGAAGAAGACAGTAACAATTACGTTATGTCGTTACAATTTCATAGAAATGCGACAAACCCAGCAAAGGTGTCTCCAATGCCGCTGGTATTTCTGAGCACAAACTTCACCATGGGAGCATGAGTGTCGGCTACTATCCTTGCATGGACGGACTCCGGAACAGAAGGGTCCTTGCTGTCGACTAACATTGTAGCTACCGTGCATGGCAGGTCAACCAGACAATAGAACACCTGTAAGGACAGAGAACAGCCAGAATATGGCAGCAAATAAAGTCTATGGTTAAATAGTGACTGTAGTCTCTGGGTAAAGCTCGCACGCAATCCCGGGGCCTGGATCACCACGGGATATATTCATCAAGTCAGTGATTACCATACTACTCATTATTGATGAGTGTCCTGTTGCCTTTATTTTTGCAGCTGTGTACTCCACTTTCGCTTTTTCTCAAACGTAACGGGTGAATGTAGTAGAGCCTCGAAAACTTCCCAGATGACACAGAATCTTGTATAGAACCTGTTCCATGGGTTTCCTCAAATATCAGATACTAGCAATGTTTTATGTAACCAGGTTGTGATTATAAGGTAGTAGGCAAGTGCTAGCACAAGCATCCAGTGTTCATCACTGCAGTTCCAGTGGTGGCTGAGGCAATAAACATGCTAAAAATGTATGTTGCTTTGTTCCATTTATTTGTTCCTTTTTTTTTAAAGCACTAACTCTGTTGTTCACCATTTATAGTAATTTGCCACTGAAATGCTATCAGTAATAATACAGGCTTATTACCTCTACAGATGTCTTTGAAGACATGACGGCAGGCAGGATTTCGCTGAAAGCTGCCGTGAAGTGTCGAGGATGCCAAGCGAAGACCTGCGATCCCGTAGTATGCCATGGGTAATGTTGTAACATGTCATATTACAGCATACACACATCAGGCTGTGACACAAAATGCTCTGAACAACATCTTGGCAGCACTAGCCAACAGAAGGTCTAGCAAACAGGTTATTAAGGGGGAAGCATGGCATGTGTACGTGGCTTTGATGCTCACATTTTTTTCTTTCATTTTTCTCGCCTATCATTATATTGCCAATGTCTTGATAGTTGCTAAATATGCGCTGAACATTTCTCCAGCACTCTTTTCTCGCAGTTTTAATAAATGTGGTGTCATGAAAGCTCCTAAACTCATGATGTCGTAGCTGGAGACAAATGTGCAGATGACCAGAAGAGTCAACTGGTTCAATGTTTCAGGATGACATGAACTGTGCATGCAAAAGGGCACTTCAATCAATGACAGCAAGGAAAAATAAATGTTGAAAAATGAGTTGGTGAAGGTGATTTTTTCCCTCAATCTTCATTTTTGTGCACCCATGATTGGCATAAGCCTTTGTAATGGTTCATGTAACATCAAAACGTAGAAAATACATAGACCAGTGGTCACTTTGTCCCTGGAATAATGTCCACTGAATGGAATACAGAAAGTGCTAACATTTAGATTAAAAAAGTCTAGTCAAGTTGATGCAGTTTACTTCAACCTCTCAAAGGCTTTTAGGCCGCCTCTCAAAGGTGTAAACCATCACTTATTGTTGCAAAAATTGTCACTTTTCGTGTTCTACCTAAGGAATTGAAATAACTCCATTCGCATAAGTAGAATCCTTGGGACCCCTTACTTACTATCTCTGTCTGGTGTGCCTCAAGGTTCAACTCTCGGACCATTTCTTTTTAACGGCTGTATCAAACCCTTGCAGTTCCATTTAGCATTCTGCAGGGTATTTTTTTAGTCTTTACAGAATTTTAATTAAAAAAAACTATGAGAGCAGCATAGATGTCGTTTTTGCAGTTGAGTTCTACAGCCAGGTGGACATCCTCTCGAACAAAGTGTGCAACTACAACATGAATGATTGCCTAAGATTCGTTAATTAATTTTAATTAGGGGGGTTTCGGGCAAATGTGAGATAGCAGATTGAGAGACTATCCTAGTTGCAAGCTATTTCACGTTTAAAAAATCTTGAATCACGCATGTGCGTTAAAATATCCATCCCCGAATTTTGATATGCAAATGAGCCGAAACTGCATGCTGCTCTCATACCTTTTTTTCATAAAAATTCTGTAGCGGCTAAAAAAAACTCACCCTGTAGAATCTTGCAGTATGTGGATGACAAGTTATTTGATTAGGTTGAGAATATTTCTGATTGTTCCCTTCTACAGGATGACATCACTACCGTATATGATTGGCGCAATGCTAATACCATGTTACGTATCACCCTTCGAAAGAAGGTACAAATAACATTAACTTGAAAACTGTTGCCTTTCACTCAAAATGTGTGTTTTTAACCATTGAGTTATTGAGCAAGTTGACCGTACTAGGGACGTGGATGTATATATGGATTATTCGCTGAAATTTGATAGACACATCTTGTTGTTCCAGCCTCAGAACATCAGTTCTCACACATCAGTTCTATTCTTAGTGCAAGTTATTGTATGCTTGGTATTATATCGCGAATAACTGCAGCTTTCAAAACCCTCAGTGTTTTGTTTGACTCTATTATATACCTTTGTACATGTGAAACTGGAATTTGCCTCTGTCTGTTGGAATTCTCTTTTGAAGACAATTAGTAGTGATAAAACTGAGTGTGCACAACAGTGCCTTGTTAGGATACATTGCATCAGCTACATTGGTTGATCAGTTTACTATGACTATCACTGCTTACTGGAGTCGTTGCATTGTACATCTTTGCATGTTAGTAGACTCAAGCGTGATACAGTCGGACCTCGTTTTATGAACCCTCGATATACGAATTCCCTCAACTTACGAACGGCTCCACAGGGAACCAAACTTTTTCCGTGCATTTTGACCTCGTTTTACGAACCCTCGATATCCGAACTATGAACGGATTATTAGGGAACGGACCCAAAGTAGCCGAGCCATTCTGACCTCGATATACGAACGAGCGTTATGAACGTACAGAGGACAGGCCAATGGACCGGAGGATAATGAAAGTTTCTCAGTACATGCAACAGAGGTCAAACATACAATGTGCCAACGCGACTACGTTCCACAAACATGATTCACCATTTCCTGGAAGAATAATTCGGGCGTTTACAGCCGAACGGTTGCGAGTTTGGACTAGGTCTCCGAGATGGAAACATCTTGCTGTTCCAAGAGAAGGCGTTCAGTCCTGACAGCCGGTGACAAGCGTGATATTTGCCGTTGGAAACAGTTTCATCCGCGCGCGATACGGTACTTTGAGGACCCGGTGGATGAGTCAAGTGTCAGACTTGTGTCATCTCTTCTAAACATGATAGACCCTGCAGAAAGTATGGTGCAAAGCACAATTACGCAGTATTTTCAAAAATAAAACTTATTCAAATCAATTTCCCATGGTTTTGTGAGGTATTTGTGCACTGCACACCTCGGACCTCGATTTATGAATACCTCGATTTACGAACGATTTTCTTAGAAACGAAGGGTGTTCGTAAAGCGAGGTTTGACTGTATATGGTTCTTATATAGTAAGTGCATTCACGGTATGTTTGATTGCATTAAGTTAATGTCCTCTATCCCAACATGTGTTCCTGCACAATCTCTCCACAGCTGTGCTCTTTTTTTGTTCCAGATTTTGCCAGTGCTTCTCTCCTTTGTCACAGATGGCGGTTTCTTACATGAAATGTTTTCTGCGTGTGGACATTTTTAGTCCTAACGTCTGTATATTTTACGAATCACTTTTGAATTGTTAATTGTCATTGTGTCAGTTCATTTGTGCACCATTATTAAGGATTTTCATGGGAACATGTGCTAAAGTTTGAGACTGTGATTGAGATTTATGTTCGCAGAATATTTCACGTATAAAAGTTGAATCCCTGTCAATGGACATAAAGATAAACAAACACTGAGATGAAATCCTGTGGTACTGCAGAGAGGCTTTAAACAGGGTGTCTACTAAACTGTTGCCTTCGAATTCCCCGACTTTTCCAGGTTTTCACAGACATTTCGAGCGAATTCCCTGACCAAAGCAAAAGGGAACTTGTGCCTGCTGCTACGTTTTGATACAGATCCTTTATAAAACGGACCATTTATCGAGAAATCAGGAAGACTGCCCTACTTTTCTGCCTCTGAGCTTGTTGTGTTAGCAAACTGCTGCTCGCAGCAATGTTGCTGCGGTGTGGCTGCTCAGCCACACATGAGCACTCACAATTCATGACGGCGCTTGTCTGAGATTTTCCCTGAGTTCATCTGTTTCTCTGGCAAATTCCCTGACAACCCCCTGACTTTTCCAGTAACATCAAAATTCCCTGATTAGTCCCCATTTTCAAGGTTGGTAGACACTCTGTTAAAAGGAACACTTATTGCAATAGACTAGGTCAATGGACATTTTTCACACACGCATCTGATCCCAGCGGCTCTCCAGCGAACCACACTAGAAGCGCGTCAAAACAAATCCACGTGAGTAGCACAAAGGACCAAAACCGGTCCGGATTCCGGGCCGGTGAGCTCACGCCACTCATGCGGTCTCCCCCACTGGTATCCACTTCAGCCATCCCCATACTGCGCCATCTAATCGAGATAACCCTCTCCGGTGCCTCAAGGCCATGCACTTAAGCTGTTGTGAAAGGGGTCCATTCAACACAGTCATAAATGCCATGGTGGCATTTAAAGAAAAAAAAAGTTGTGTCCTTCTCTACTTGATCACATTGTACAACAGTTTAACATCCTCAATAAGCTATTATAATTTTGGTTTGAGAATGCATTTTACATCTCTTACAAGGCAAAAAAATTAACTGAGTGGTAAAAATGTAGTGTTCAGGATATCCGTAAGAATTAATGGATGCCACTCCAGAGCCACAACTGATCCCTAGCTCACCTTGAACAGTGCAGGAAAGTATTTTTCGAGGACACCACCACAATCATAGCACAGCTGTGCCAGGTTTTCTTGGACAAAAGTAGTGACCTGTACCGCATCTGCATCATCGCGGAATGACTCTGCGACAACTTCTTCCAAAAACTTCGCTATCATGTCGTCCAGCCTACCCTGGTCCATTCCACCTGTGTATAGTATAAGCCACAAAAGATAAAAATTTTGAACACCCTCTTTCTGTGAATATCAGCCAGCAGAGGAGTGTATTTCATAAACACCAAGACAGCTTTTTAAGACAATGTACACACTACAAGGGTAAAATATTCAGTAAAATATGCATTAACATGCAGATTTGATTCTACATAGTTACTTGCCTTTCTAATGAACTCTAATAATCGGCTAGACACTACTCCACAGGCAGTGAGGCCCACAAACTTTCATGTGAGCATCACTGGCATTGCTACTGGTGATAACACCTAGGTGCATGAGTATCAGTTAAAGTCAGGAGTAGTGGTGAGCTGCTTGTGGAGCACACAAATCCAACAGACCATAGAAGACATTCCTCCCAACTTTGCTCTTTCAACTTTCAGCATTGAATGTACCGGCACCATGCAAAATGGTGGACAAAGTTGATTCGAGTATTTGGTTATATGTTGTGTGGCGATCACATGCTTGCACTGCACCCTATAGTAGTTCATCCAAGTCACCAGGGCTCACACCTTTAAATTGTTTCTATTCCGCAGCAAGCATTAAATGCATCATTTCAACTGTGATGCTCTATGAGCTCTGGCGCAAAGGCCAATCGCAACATTTATTTAAAGTCCTGGCATACCAAAATGGTTTTCACATGCTCTAACAAGATGTTTGTTGCACGCCAACTTAAAAAACGAAAACACAAGAAATTACGATAACGCTCACGATGTGCAAGTTCACGATTGGGGCCCTGGTGCAATAATAAAGCTCTAGGTTTCTCAGACACAAATGTAGTTGTAGAAAAAAGAAATGTTCATTCTTGTATCGCCAAGGAATTGTTGGCATTTATGGTTCTGACACACATTTCACTTGCATTCTAGAATGTAATATTCTTTTACTGATTTGACATTAAATTGCACAGTAGGCACATTTATTACCTCAGCTAGAATTGCCTCATCTCCACTAACACTCTACAACAGAATGCAGGAGACATTAGCAAGATGAGGTTAGGCTCACCATGATGAAGCAAGAACTGCAGAAGGGCTGTGTCCACAGCAACACTGGATGGATATAGAGAGTCCACAAGTCTTTGAATTGTAGGCATAACTTCCTGCAGCGTAGAATTTTCTAGAAGACACAACGTGTCCAACACATGCAAGGCTTCGACCAGAGACTGTAAGGAGCAAACAAAAACTTGCAAAGACATCAAGTTTTCCGCTACACTTGTTTTACACATACAAATCTGTTAAGAGGGAACTACGTGACAACGCAAAAGAGTTTTAAAGTACGCACCGCCCTTTCGGATTCAGAATCTTCTGGCTGTGTAGGTTCTGAAAATGTAATGTGTAAGGCCTTGAGCTGAAGGTCCCAACTTTTTGTTTGGAAACTTGAGGTAAACTGGACTGCTAGTTATCTTTCATCCACATACCCTATATGAAGACTAGATGAAGGTAGGACACAGAGCAAAATATCTTATACTCACTCTTTTGCGACTGTCCAATGACATAGAGGCAGTACTGTCGAACAGCAGACACGAAACGTTCATCCGCAAACTTGTGATGAAGAGCTGCCGCAGTCCAGTGCCGCAGGACGGAGAAAGTGGCAATATTCAGCGTCTGGTCAGGGGTGTTGTATTTTGCTACAAACAAAAACCAAGGACTCGAAACGGCTCTCTGCTTTCAATCAGCGACTTTCAATGCCAAAATAAAAAAATAAAAATTCTTTTGCAGGTTTGGTGGGCTTAGATAACCGGTGGTCCTCACCTATCCTAAGTGGCATTGTGGTGTATATACAGGGTGTCCCAGCTAAATGCGAACAGATTTCTTTAAAATATATACACTTAAGAGGGCACTCCTTAAAGTGACAGTCCAGTCGAAAACATAGGTCTGGGAAACACCGCCTTATAATTTCTAACACTCCTCACAACAACTGTGCAAAATATTTCAGAACAAATCGTATCGCACGATTTATAATCGACTTTTTTCTATGCCGCAGTTGGTCCTGAGTAAAGGCCGCAGCGAGCTCTCGCGTGACGTGCATAAGAGCAATGCCGCACGTGACTTGCGCATGCCTGTTTGCGCGATAGTTGATTGTTGCGTGCTAGCATTTGTCCATTATGATGTTTTTGAGTAGCAATCACGCGTTATGTAGACTAAAATGCAGAGTAGCGTCAATGTAAACACAGGTATCACGACGTAGCCTTCTGTTCAGTACACTCATAGACAAGAACACCTCTCTGCATTCCCAGCACAACGCAGTCCTCCGCTCCACTTTGTCCATTGGGGACGTCATGCTCACGTGACGGCTGACGTACATAGAGGATCCTTGGGGTAAGGAGTATGCGAGGGAGAAAAACGAAACCGGATGTCTTCAGAGGAGTATTTTTTATTCGATATCTCGAAAACCACGCCATTTTGTGAGCTGAAATTTTCCACCCAGCATGTAAGCCTCAGTGGCAGTTGGAAAAAATCAACTTCCGGTTTTCCCGGACTGTCCATTTAAGAGGGCAGCAGCAAACTCCTGATGCAATGTCCAAAATTAACTTTCAATAATTAACTTTTTAATTATAAAAGCTACAAAGTTGTCCCAATGAGAACATCTGGTCCCTTCGGTCACCTGATACCATAGCCGTTTTCAGAACAAGAATACATTCGATAGATCGTTCACAAAAAATCATGAAGAACACAGTTTTATTTTTTCTTCTTTATTTTGTTCATTGTACATCTCCAGAGACGCGTCTTCTCTTCACTCCCAAAGTGAGAGGGTAAAGGAGCACAGTGCCCCCTCACATGCTCTGACATGTGAGGGGCACTGATATTCGGACAACTTGGTAGCTTTCATAATTAAAAAGATAGTTAGGACAGTGCCTCAGGAGTTTGCTGGTGCCCTCTGAAAGGAGTGCCCTTCAGCATATGCTATATTGCAACTGACTTCATCTCGAAAAAAGTGATATGTATATTTCTAAAAAATCTGTTCGCATTTAGCTGGGACACCCTGTATATGAGATCCCAACTACCATTACTTCCAGTCCTTCTGGGGAAGGTTGAAGGGGCCATAAACAGGTATACAAGGTGCACATTTCTCTGCGTTATATTATTGTAACTCAGGCAGTGAAAGCTCCTTGTAATTACTAGCACTCAAAACCAAAAGGCTCTTGCATACGGATGAAATATTCACTGCACTCTTTCACTTTTCAGCTCCGCACATCAGGTTAGTGCGCTGGCCATGTCACCTCGTGACTGGGAAGTACCGAGGTTCGAATCGCGTCATATGATACCAACCCAATTGTTGACGTTTGCACCAGCTGAAGATGCTGGAGATGTCACGACGCTGAATTTCGGATCCACGGAGCGCAAAATGTGGTTCCACACAAACAAATGGAATGCTCCACCTCACGGCAGATAATGAAGCCTGTTTATTGGTTGGTAATTTGAAACGTCATGTTCGGAGCTCGGGCCCCCGATTGGATGGCAAAATGCTACGTAGCCATGCAACGTATGCGCTGTGTGGAGAGGTATGCTGGTTACTACTCTTTGAAAGCTGAGCTGGCACGAGCCGAATGAAACATATATTTAGGAATTATGTGTTCTTGTGAGGGTTGCGTTCTTTCGTGGGGTGCCGTTATTTGTGAAATGCTTTTCGGCCTGTTTACAGCCCCTTTTTGATATGTGGCCCCTGAAAACATGGCAGATTCCGGGAGCTACTGCTTTTTCCCCTTCTTGTATTTAAAGGCAAGGGAGAAGAGCCCGCTTCTGATGAAGCAACACAAAAATTCACTTCGAATCTGACATTTCTTGTTTAACATTTCTTCACGGTACACTGGCTTGATTCTTCTTCTGAAAACAGCGTGGAATCAGCACATTTATTTAGTGAAATTAATTAGGACAATCCCCCTGGAGGTTGCTAGTGCGGGCACAAGGTGGCCCACTTGACCTAGAAGCCTTCCCCATTTATGAAAAAAAAAAGGAAAGTAATTTACCCATTTTATAAGATTTTGTCCATAGTTTTGTGTGGACACCATGCATGTGAAGTAAGCTACAGTTGAAACTTGGGTTCCAAGTCCCCATAGAAACTTGTGTAAAGTCAACGTGAAATAGGTACTAAGGAGAAACATCGCACCACAGCTGAGGACAGTGAACATCTTCTGTGAAACAGTGCCGTCCAATTCATAAACCGGTTGTGGAGTTTCCGAGCGACGAAATCGTGATGGCGCCTGCTGTTGAGAAGCTGAAAGTAAGGATGTGGCCATCTTCTTAGCAGAGAATGCTGAACAGTCGAGCAACCACCCCGGAAACTGGCTCAGCACTGCCTGAGCATCCTCTTCAGCCACATGAAAAAAGCGTAAAGAAGGAAAGGGGGGGGATGACTCTCGTCTAAGGGTAAAAAATGTCGCACAAAGGCTACAAGTGAGACCATTAAGATGGTTGGTTCTTATTCAAACAAGCTTTTAAATGAATTCCTTGTCTGCAAATGGGTGCACATGTCTATTCGGCTGCTGATCATGCAAAAATTGTGAAGAAAAGTGCTGGCCTTGAAAGACACCATCAGCTGTGGTAGCTTGCTTGTAACTTGCTCTGCCAGTGGATATTTAGTTTGTGTGTGACCTGTGCATGAGTGTGCTGTATTTTGTCACATAATTAATGCACCCTTTTTTTTACTGAAACGTGGTGCCATAGAGGGTGTATGGTATTACGTGAGGAAAAAAGTTGACATCAAGTAAATTGTGGAGGTTGAACAGTACGCCTCGCCAATGCCAAAGTAATCATCTCAAATATCTTCTTTCAGTACCTTCAGAAAAAATTTTCCCTCTACACTCAGGGCGCACTAGACTACCACAATTATATCCCAGAACATTGGAGATGCCACTCCCGGGACTGTGTGCCTTCAATATGAGCAGAAGAAAAAGTACCAGTATTTGGGCACCCAAGTTGGGGGCACGTTGCATTCATTATGTGAGCAGATACGGTACATCTTCTGTTGGTACACGCAAGTCACATGTGTACAACTTGCCTTCGACTTTATGTTCAGTGACAATATTAGACACATTCTACTGCACATAATGAAGTCATTATGATGCTGCTCCAGCATGTTGTTGCACGCTGTACTTCAGAGATACGAAAGGCTAATATCAGTTCCAACCTGAGAATGACATAGTGACAGAAGGCCTTCTGGAGACAAGATGGCATATATACAGGCCTTCTAGAGACTGTCTTATAGGATCAACAAAACTTGTTAAAGGGGTTCTGAAACCTCTGTGTACTAAACATGCACACCAAAACACTATGTCTGTGTTATCCCGCATTACGAAGCGATTGCATACCGAAGGCCGTGTGCTGGGTGAGCTCCTCCATTGCTCTCAGCTCTTAACCCCCTGACCGTCTTTGGAATGACTTCTCATGTTGGAGAAAGGAAGCGCATTGTTTTCCGTTCCCCACGACGATGTAAGCGGTTGTAAAGAGGGAGACGGTCACTGGACCGGCTTCGGTACGGTGACCTTCGGGAACTTCGGGTAAGCGCGCACACCTAAAACGTCACTTCTTGTTCGTCTGCAAATGTCTCTGGGCGCTGTTTGGCGCCAAAATGAACAGTGGCTGGGAAACGTTCAGTTTTAAAAAACCAATAGTAAAAATAAAAAAATAAATAATAATAATAATAATAAAAATAAAATAAAATGAAATAAACGTTTGGAATGTGTGGAATGTGGAATGTGTGTCGGCTCCATGGACTACAATGCATGAAACGATGTCATACACTTATGGGTTGTATTTGCTTTCTCGACCTCTTTCAGTGAAACACACTACGGCTATGTGCTTATGTTTGCATAATGCTATCATAAAATACCTGACCCCTCATCAACCTAAGCTTATGCTGAATGCCAAATTTTGACTGTGTGATCACCAGAGTGGTAGAGTAGTTTGCGATGGGGTGTAGAGCATTGGCCCTGACGACGAAACTCCCCATTCATCATGTCAAAAATAAGCATGTCGTTGCTGTTGTGACTTTGCTAGCTATTGGTGGCAACCAACTGCAGAATCTTCACAAATGCACCACTTCGAGACAATATTGTCACATATAGGGATAAGACTGCGAGTGGGCACATCCATAAGTAATACAAAACAAAAAGAGTAACTCCGACTTGACCTAACAAAAAGCAGAGTAACACAGATGTTTCGTATCTCCAGGGAGAGAATAACCTAAATCGCTTGTGAGTATGACAGGGGGCGTGAGGGATGACCTCTCTTGTCGTCAGCTCCCGACATGTGACTGGAGGTTTGTTTTAAAGCACAGAAAGCACTTCAGTCACTAACCCCCCTTTCCCCCCTTTTCTTTTAAATCAAACAGTTATCTTGCCTATTAAGGTGCACCATGCGAAGTGATTCGTTCTACAGATGCATATATACCACAGAATTTGATTGTAAAAAATCGTGACCGTGAGTAACGGTGGCAATGTCCGCAACTAGCCGCCCGCGTCGCTTTGACATCACTACGGTACAGCCCGCTGACTGGTTTAGAGAAACGTCTGCTGCAGAGAGAAACAAGAGAGAGAGAGAGAGAGAAAAAGGCTGGAAACGCCGACCGCGATTAGAGTGTGCCTTTGGAACCGTAATGTCATCACTGGTGACATTTTTGTCCTCCTCTTCTTCCTCGTTTTGCTCTGCAGAGCGAGTTGAGGGGGAACGCGCACGCCAATGTTTGGGTGTCGTCTGCTAAACTACCGCACGTTGCATATCTTGGGGTGCTGATGTTGCTGTTCGCTCGTGCCACCTGGCCCGTAGAAACAGGTCTATAAAGATTTCTTTTTATTAGTAGTCGCGAAATCAAGCCACATCTAATGTGTCAGAAACAGAAAATCTCTGCGATGGCTTTCTGTGCTCCTTTAAGACAGGGGGATTCCCCAGATGCGTAGGCAGGTCATTGGTTAAATGAAGGAGTGGATACATTCAATGAAAGAGTGAAAGCAAAGAACAAAACCGCAAGCTATTTTATGCAAAGCAGATATTTCTGCTTGTAAAGAGGAAACCGTTCTCAGGGACAAGTCAACTACTACAGGTGAGCTTCGCCGTCAGAGGGCACCTGAATTGGCGTAGACAGGTGCATGACATCTCCAAGTTGAAAAGTAGTGCGCATTCATTCTTCAAACTGTTGCTTGCACACTAATCATGTCGCGAAAACAGCCATACTTGGAGTTTGGAGTTTGGAGTTTTCTGGCGCAAGGATATCGACAGCCATACTTGGAGCATATTTGCATGCTTCTGAAGCAAACTTGTAAAATACTCGCGCCAACAACACGTGCGGACCGGCTTTCACACCTGCATCGCGCCCACCACCTTATCGATGTCCCACTTTCATTGTGTGGACTACATTCTCCACTGGTGTAGCTACATCTCTTTGCCTGCAGCTCTCATGCTGTCTCTGAGTATAGTAGATATTCTCTCTTCTGCTAATACAATGAATGCATAGTAAAGCAGAACCAGTTCACAATCAAACAATGGAAGTGTAAACTTGGAGGAGATGGTCAAACATGTCCAAAGAATAGCTTCTGCACTTGCCAATGAAGCTCCAGACCCCTGAATTAAAGCCTTTATATGCAAGATGCATTGAACGTAGGGACAATGTTAAAGAGTAGAAGACGCAAGTGCCTTACCAGTTGTTAGTAAGGACTCATTTGCTTCTGTGACTTGTGTCAGGTACAGAAGGATGTGGCACTTGGTGTCGTAACTTGTGTCATTGTCTTCAAGTGCTCTGTAGAAACAATGACACTGTTCGTAAAAAAATGCTACATGTTTTCCCTTGGTTTCCTTGTAGGATATTCCAATCATAAGTAGGTGCCTTTACCTCAGGAGCTTTTCAAAGATTTCTCTGTAGTAACGACTGCCAGTACCCTGGGAGGAATAGAAAGTGTCAGCTGGATGGATACTCGCAACTTCATTTTGAATGCTATGTAGTAGCATTTCAAAAGAGCCTGTGCTTCCTCGGAAAGCATACGATATTCCAGGGCAAGGTAACGGAATCTTTTTCGTTTCCGTTACCCCCTCAGTTAGTGGCCTTTGTTTCTGCTTCAGTTTCGGTTACCACCATTGTTGTTCTAGTTTCCATTACGTTTCCGTTTTGGCACCGCCCCACCTCCAGCATTTTGTTTTCCTGCTTTCTTTCATTTCGTTTTTTTTTTTTTAAAGAGCATTAAGACCGTGACAAAACTTAATCCCTCTACGTTCTGAAGTCAATTTTGATGACTCTAGGGATGCATGCATACAAGAGACAATGTTCATTCAAAATGCACATATACGTACGTGATTTCTGTGAACAGCTAATATGAACACGGTTTCCAGGAATCTTACTCACGCCTGCAACTTCCAGGTCACCATAAGGGTATAAGAACTATGCTTCTTCTATTTACTGTATGCTACTTACTTATATGCTGCAGTTTGATAGTTCATCTTAGTTTTAGTTCTTCAGTTAATTTTAGTTTGTTTCATTGAGGTTTATTTCATAAATTTATCTACATGATATGGCGAAGAATTGCAATAACTCGGGTCCTGCGGTACCCGAATTATTATTGTAAATTATTGTTGTTTCCGTATCAGTTTCAGGTATTCTAACTGTGCGATATCTGTTTCTGTTACCTGCTATATTTCCGGTATAATACCGTTTCCGTTATCTTTCCTTGCAATCTTCTCAAATCTACCGATAAGGTGCGTAGGCTGTATACATCAGTGCAATAAAAATATATAGCTCAGTGCCAGCTAAGGCCATTTGCACTACAGCAGGAATCAAAGGACTTGAGCTCATGTTAGGCTCAGCAAAGCCGCGGTTGTCCCGCTGCAGAAGTGCTTCAGGTTGTGTTATTCGAAAGCATCTGAAAAAGGTTCCAGACCACACAATTTTATTATTCTTATATTTTTAGTTTCTGTGTATGACCCCCTTTAACTCACATATGTGGTATTTAGCTTTCAAAAGCTTTCACTAATTTTTAAAACCCAGTGGTCCTGATAACGAACTACACCCTCGAGGAATGCAGGATTGACCACCAGGTACATGCAACTTTTACTGAGGATTGCTTGCCGCACGAACAGTACCAACAGTAACAACACGTAAGTGCTAAGAGCACCCAATTTCATCTCGAATTCCAGAGAAAACAGAAGCATATTATTGTCCCCATTCTTCTTTCTGAATACACATTGCAATTTGGCACAAACCGAAACGTCCGCATTCTTGAGCGCAGAATGACTCTGACAGTTCCCGGCGAAGGGTGGCTACTCCAGTGTCACGTGATGCTATGTCATACCAAACTCGCGGGTTACTCAGGTTTGCCCATCGTGACAGAAAATTTGTGACGTTTTCCGACGTTCCATGATGCAAAAGTATGCAGCGCCTCACTTTATCCAGCAAAGAATCCCTCAAAACATACATAATGCTCGATTGCTTCCTAAGATGACATTCTATATATAAGAAGCTGATAGTGCTGATTAACTCTTAGCCTCACGAGCCTACGATATCTGTCGAGGTTGCTTTAGCGAATGAAAGTCACATTTTGATTACCATTATGCTCAGCACTACAGCAAGGCAGATGCGCTGGCACAGCATGTTGGTTAGCTTATAATCAGATTAGTTCAAGTTGGGTGTTTGTATTTTTGATTGATTTGTTTGTGTTTGTATTTTGGTCTGAGTTCGCTGTCGGGAATTTCCCTGGCGTGACTGCATTTTGGGTGGCTTATTTTCAATTGGAGGACCACAAAACATTTATATCCAGTAGTTAAACAGAGATACTGACCACTGACTTTTTCTAGCGGGCCAGGTAAACAGTTATATAATTACTGCGGAATTGCTACAGTTGGTTACAGAATGAAGGTCTACCTAACTTGACGCTTCCTACATTTCACAAGATGGCAAGCTCCAAATCTCTTAGGCTCAGCAAAGCCACGGTTGTCCTGCTGTAGATATGCTTCAGGTTGTGTTATTCGAAAGCGTATGAAAAACATTCTAAACCATACAATTTTACTATTCTTATATTTTTAGCTTCCGTATATGACCCTCTATGCGGTATTTAGCATTCAAACGCTTACACTTTTTTTTAAAACACAAGTGTCCCGATAACGAACTATACCCTCGAGGAATTCAGACTTGGCCACCAGGTACATGCAACTTTTACTGATGAATAATTGCTTGCCGTACAGCAAGCAGAAACTCCTAGGCAAGTCACAAGAGTAACAGCAGCAAGTACTTAAGCGCTAATAGCACCCGATTTCATCCCGAATTCCAGAGAAAACAGAAACATATTATTCTTTCCATTCTAAATACACATTACAATTTGGCGCAAATCGAAACTTGAACGTCCGCCAACTTGAGCGCAGAATGACTCCGGCTCCCCGACCATTGGCGAAGGGTGGCTACGCCAGACACCACGTCGCAAGCCCATTGGCCGAGAGGCTGTGCGGGCTCCGATTGGTCGACAATGTTTTGAAATCACTGTTGTTGTTTTTTTTTGTTTTTTACGCGCGCATGTGCGTACAGCGTGGGCGTGGCTGGCCGCTGGCGGAGTAACCTGTGACTCTTTTTATGGATGTCTGCCCTGTTGTAAAAGGGATTAGGCGAACCTGAACCTGTATATCTGAACTGGTAGCGTAAACAAGCGAAAATACCAAATCAGACCCATCGGCAAAGCCACCAGCAAGATGCGCGAGCGATCCTGGGTGTTGACAGTAGAGGTACGGTCGTAAACACAAAAACTTTGCAACATGGGCGTGGCTTGTGTGTGTACTAATAGGTTACTAATAATTTCAATGTAGAAAAAACTTTCTGTTGCCCCGCTCGTGCATATATACGAAATCATCTACCACCCGAGTACATTTCCGTGTCCTGCTCCTTTTGCGCATGTGTCACAGAAGGCGTGTTTATCCGTGCATCTCTGTATCCGTGCATTGTGTCCGTGCATTGTAATACTGAGTTGGTACACTTTTTGAGTTAAACAGGAAACGACGTTCACATCTCGGAGCTGTAGACCAAGAACCACTTGTGTGAACAGATAAATACAATGCATCCCCTGTTGCTGGCCCCGCGAAAAAAAAATTTCATCATGGGACGAGCGGCCATGATAGTGTGAGTGTTAGCAGGAATCAGCTGTGCACAAACGATGCCATGTTTCGTTGCAATTTACCTATAATGTAGCCACTCACTGAATAAATGCAAACGTCTAATCACTAGGTGTACGTGTAGCTCTAGGAGAGAAATGGAACTTAAGTGAATCTTCCTAATTTCTGTGTGGTCATCACGATGCCCTTCAGTCTGGAATTGTATAAATCTGTGATAACTCAATGTATTTCGAATTGATATGTTTAATTAAACCTGATGTGAATTATTTTTCTGCATTCTCGTCTGGTGTTGTTGGTTGGGTGAGGGAAAGGGTATACAACGCAGACAAAGTGCGCGAATGTAAACGTGCCCTGGCTAATTATGCACTACTAATTATTCATAGTGCTGACGTCATCCCTGACATTATTTATTTACAATCGTAGTAGTCCGCTCAACGGATGGATGGCGCTGACCGTCTCTATCATGGCGTCATTATGAAGACACAGGGGCCTATGGGAGTTGCGCTACCTGTTTAGATATACCTTGGAGTAACGTCAGCTGGCTGGAGCGGCTTCGGGTTCGGCATAGTTTCGGAATAGCACTGACAGCACAGTCACGGCGTCCACCTGTGTTCCGTGTTCTGGCGTTGGTTGTGGCCGTGTCAGCAGTGTCAGTCGACGTTGTTTGCAATACGGTCAAGATGGCACTTCGCACGGATGTGTGTGCTTTGTGCTCAGGATCTATCTTTGGTCGTCATACCAAACAGAAAAACAAGCAAAAGGGGCTTACCTGCTCTGGCCCCTGTGGTAGAAAATTTCACTGTAAGTGCATTAATGTTACCCCTTTCGAATGTGATCTACTTTGGAAGAACGATGTCTGCCTGTACAAGTGCAATCGCTGCACAAAACCCGCGACAAATGCCTCTATCACCTCGAACCCCCCGCGGGGCGATATATCTCTGGCTGAACGGGCGGAACCTACTGTCTCCTTGCCCGAGCAAAGGAATTCTATCACCATTACAAACGAACGTTTTGCTTTTCTTGCGGAAAAAGTTGATATCCTTCTGCGGGAAGTCTCAGAACTCAAGAAAGAGAAGGCTCAAATGGTGAGCACAATTCACTCACTTGAGATGGATAGTCATTTCCTTCGTGTTGAGCTAGCCAAGATGAAGGCGCAAATTACTGACCGCCTTGAGAGCTTTCAATTTTGTCCAGCACCTGAGGTTCACTCGAAGGACACTTTTTCTAACACGCCACGCAAGAACATTACCACCCAGCCTGGACCTACCGTTCAAAATGCTAGAATTATTACCGCTTCGTCTACCGGAGGTCATTCTCTTGTGCCCGACAAGTGTGTACCGAAGCACGCGGCTAGCCTCAATAAACCCCAGGATCAATGGTCATCTTCAAGTAAATTGGTTATATATAATTCCCGAATTGAACCGCAAGACGATAACCTGCTTTCCGAGGCGGACAATGAAGGTTTCACCACTGTGAGGTACGGGAAAAAGCGACCACCTGCTTCTGTAGGAACTATCAAGTCTCCGACCGCAAAACTTGGCCTGGCACCGGCACAAGAAAAGGCTCTGTTTATCTTCAGGCCCGACGCCAGCACTGCGATCGACGATGAAACGTGCGATGTCGACATACTGCAAACTAAGGTATTCAGCTACATAAAGCTACAAACACGCCGTGATTCACATTCATGGTACTGCATACGTGCAGTGCTAATTACCATATAATTGACAGTCACGGCTTATTATAAGGCCTGGCCAGATGTTTGTCTACTTCGAGAATTTTGTGGTAAAATTCCTTCCGCTGATACAGGGAAAGTCGTGAATGCTGGTAACGCAACTGTTCATTCGGAATTACCAGCTCAATTTCGGTGTACTATGAGAATGCTAGAAGAGTCCACACAAAAGAACTGAAATTTTCTGTCAACTTAGCTGCCTCTTGTTATGACATTATAAGCATCACTGAACTTAGTTGCATGCATACTTCCTCAATTCTGCATACTTTCGTAACAAATATCGGGTTTTCCGGCGCCACTGGGATTACAACTGAACAGGTTTACAGTTTGCTGGGGCTGTGCTTATCGCTGTCCATGCATCCCTTATTGTATTTTGACCTTACGATCTCGAAACTAATTGTGAGTCGAGATACATTTGCAGGATAACCAGTCTAATAATTGGGGACCGCTATCTCCAGCCCCAGTGCGATTTCCAACACTTTCTCTCTCTTTTTTGACACTATGGTTTGTAATGCAACCAACTGATATTCGTTATCTTTTGCTGTTTGGAGATTTTAATTTCCCAAATGTGGACTGCTCATTTTCGAACTCTAGTGCCACTTTCGGTGAGTTGAGATTGAGGATGTTTCACCCTTGTTTCCCTCCCATATGGTTGAAAAGGTACAGCAACATTTCATTAGGTTGTCTTATAATAGGCATATTGGCATTACCACATATCACCACTATAATCACTTACTTCACAAACTTTGACAGTCAACGTTAATCACGTCGTGCATTCCATGACCTGGTGTTGCTCTACAATCTAGTTCACACTCATACTGACTGACCTGATTTGCTCTTTCAATGTCCTGTTAAAGGTATTGAGGTATTCTCCTATTTTTTACATTTCCAAGTGTCGCGATTGCATTCCATTAACACGACTTACGATTCCTTCCAATCACGTCCATCGTCAACATCATATCCATATCTTTGCTAGCTACAGCTCATTTTCTAGCGCTATCGAGTCTATCGTTTAATCATTGGCACAAGCGTGGATGTTATTAACACATTGTTTTTCATTCTGTGTCTATATTAGTGTGCTCCACAAGGTACAGCATTAGGTTGCTTATGGGCACCTAAAAAATTGAATCGAATATGTGGTACTTTAATTTTAAAAGCCTCGTTTCAATTTAGTTAGCACGCAGTGCACGTTATCGGCTGGAAGTTACGGTATATTTGTTTCTGTCTTCCATGTGCTAAGAAAAAGGGGGGAGGGTGTTTCTTTCTTTCAGATGCAGTACATGAAGACTGACACAGACCAAACATACCTGGACCAGAAGGGGTTGCAAAAAGATAACTATTTGATCAGGAGGAAGGGGAAGCAGCATTTCCTCCAAGCCATACTGAGGGGAGAGACTTTTGAGCACTGCCAGTGACAGATGCCTTTCATAGAGTCCCGTCTTTTCATCCAAGATCACTCCGAGTAAACTGCTCACAACTTCTTCATTTTGGGGTATCCTGTACCAAACACCAGCATTAAATCCAGTCTTCGCAGTGTTTTTCAACATTTGACGTGCAACCGAGAAATATGTAAAGCTCAATAAAGCGGCTGTACCCACAAGACGCGTTTTCTGTTTTCGTGTGAGAACCTTCGGGGATGGTGTACGAAACTTACTGCAACAATATTGATAATTTTCTTGGGGTTAACTGTATCACTGAGTGTCTCCCATGGTTCTGAAGCATAGGTACCTTCCAAGCCATATATGTCTGTGGTAGCCATGTAAGCTCAAACAAAAAAGAGATCTTAACAGCCACGGGTTTTTCCAGGAATTTTTCGAAAGTGGGGCAAAGTGTGCAGCTCCATCAACCCTTCTGGGAAGGGACGCTGCGGACTGTGCTCGTGTTACGAGAACATCTAAGTATAAACCGTGACGACCTGAATGAAGAGTACGCAATTTTCACGGTTATCCTTAATGCTCCAGGGCGGGGGGCCTTGGCCCAATCTCGGTACGCAGATATTGATAACCAAGGTAAACGAACACGAAGAATCCGAGGTGGGCTGCAACACAAACACCGCGACTGGGACGGATAAAAGGAGGTGCTATCACTTACAGCTCTGGATCACATTCAAAAAGAGCTCGTTGTAGGTTTTGTAGTACATCTTTTGTGAGTTGTTTTGGTAAATTTTCGAATAACTCGTTCAAACTGGGACGTTTACGACTCCGAACCGATATCAAATCTTCCGCAAAACTCGGCGCCGCCATGGCACGTGACTGGCGGAGCTGTGCCAACGCCACCTGGGTGCAGTTTTCATCTGACCTTATGGATCTTGTCCTAGAACCTAGAACCCTAGAAGCCTCGCATACTGATAGTAGAAAATAGTAGAAAATACAGATTATGTAGACATCAAGTAGAAAATACAGATTATGCACATTTAGTTTAAGTGTTGGGCGCAGATGAAGACGTAGGTGATGCACGTATTTTATAGCCAGGGTAACCGCCAGGGCACAGAGGACGCGCGAAATTTGAAATGACTGATCCATGGCAGTTTTTTTTTCCTCTCCTCAGAACACGGGTGTCTTCGAATGATGCACGTTGGTAACAATTACAAAATTTAACATGTTAAATAAACGTTGCGTCGAGCACCGCATCATCGCATTATCGAAAAGTCTCATCCACTCCAAAGCCAGGCTGGCTTTTTGCTATCTTCCCCATGAAAATGGAATCCAATTCAATCTACAGAAAAACAGTTAAGAAAAGGGTGTCAAGGCATTGTTGCTATTTGCAGCAAATTTCAAATATGGGCAGACCTGCGTACGCATTTTCATTGACACTCATTTGGAATGAGATAATTCTCGTATGAATGCCACATGATTCACTACACACTTTGCACACAATGCACGCCGATTGCACGTCAACTTTAATTCCTACAGAGCTGCACATTTTTATTGAAAGTGTGACAACAATATATTTACAGGCTATTTGACACAGCAAACGTTATTGCTTTGCGATAGAAAAGTCGTGTAAAATGGACATTTAGTGAACACATATGTACAGTGACCTGACCACACAAAACACCTTCCACGGATGCCAGGAACGATAGCTGTACAGAACTGCTAAGGTGCTAAGATGCCAGGAGTGGCTCCTCCTTAGGAAGCGTTGCCTTCTTCGCCTTCTTTGGTGGCACTGCATTTGAGAAAAAAAGGGGGTTAGCAGTGCAACTTCGTTCGAGAGCCTTTATATATGTGAAAAACATTTCAATAAATATCAATGTACCTTAATCACTGCAAAGCATATTAGCTAGCTTTAAAAATATAAGTTTAAATATAAACTTATATACTATGAAAGTCGTTGAATTCGCGAGGGACATATTTTCGCGTTTTGGTGCAGGGCTTAGTTGAGAAACAGTTTGCGGGAACTTAAATTCGCGGAAAACGCGGACTTGTGTTTCTCAGTGATCTCGGAGATCAGTCCATTGAAGCTACATTTGAATTATCTAAACCAAGTCCTTTGCGACACCAATGCAATCCCTTTGCAAAAAATTACACTGCTTAGTCATCGGCAAGATTAGCGAAAGCAGGCCCCGTATGCTAGGACAGTGTCTACGTCGCCGGAAGAACCCCAGGTACGTAGCCTCGTATGAAGAAGATCTGTTGCATTGGGAATTTGACAGTCTGCACGAAATCACAAAGCTAACGAACATGGATCAGGTCTTCCTCCGTCGTGACACTGGGTGGAGGCGACGGCAGACACTTTTGGTTTTCCAAAAGTACATCAACAATGGCAGCTTCGTCACTTAAATGTATACTATCACTCGCACATCTCTCCGGCAGTCATAAAGTCCTCAAAATATTTGCAATTCTGTAAGCTTAGCAGCCGCAGTTTTCCTCTCAGAGACGTTGTTCATTATCGAACCCCCCCTTATTCCCTCTGGTGTTATAGCTGGCCTCACGAGCCGTGATGATCAGGGGCAGTTGAACAAATCCAGTCTTAAGAAGCACCTTTCCAAAGTTTTACGGGAAATAAGAAATTTAAAATTACTTGTTTAGAATTAGAATTAAAAGCAGTTTTATCATCTGCATGGCCGTTGATAAGGGCAATTTCATGCCTACGTTTAGAGAGTTCACAAGTTATGGCCGCTTTCATGTAACACTTTTGCTTTCTTGTTGCAGCTGCACATGTGAAAAGTGGAGAGGGTGGTGGTGTTAAGCGATTGGTCACAACTCGGGGCTAGAGCAACGCCACCTAGATGCAGAAGGCCCGCTTAATACGTCCTCTCCCTCCTTCACTACGTGGACACACATAGTCAGAATTCGTCTGCTACAGCGATTCGAAATCAGTCAGTTCAAGAACTCGCAAATGAATGCCGCTAACTTCGCAGATTTATACCTATACACCGAAAGTGAAACACGCTTTATGGAAAATCAGTCTTGAGAAAAATATGGGACCGTTTTGCACTTTATTTTGTTTTCCCATTTAGTACGCAGGGCCGTTCATTACTCACAGACGACAGTGGCTGCTCATGCGGCTGACGGTGGCTCGTCTCCATGGCTACTACCGCTGAAAGCAAGTTCGCGATTGGCTACGGCCGTTGAAAACACGATCCTCATTGGCCGACTCTTAGTTGTTACGTCACGGCGACGAGTATGCAGGCTTTCTCTATCTAGGTGGCGCTGGCTAGAGTGGTAGAGCCTTCAGGTATCGTACATTCGTTCTGCCCAATAGGAGAAATGTGGCGACGGACGACCCGAGTTCGTAGTAGCTGATTTGTTCGTGGTGAATCGTTCGTGGTGTCTACTGGGGATTTCCATAGGAATAATGCAAATTTTGATGGACATTCCTAACCTGTACGGTGTAACTACAAGTTCACTTTAAGCGGGGCCGTTATAACCAGAGATTGACTGTCTTTTGTGGTGAATGGAAAGTGTTCCATCTGCGAGGTACCTTTCATTATCTGGGTCCTGTGCGGGCCCTAAGGTCCACCTAGAGAGTTTTGTAACCGCTGTCGAATGTATTAAAATGCTCACGTGGTGGTGGTTCGCTTGCCTCTTCCTCTTTCAACATTGTCGGCGCAACTTCTTGTGGCTCACCCTTTTCGGCTGGGACACTGGGAAGGTTAGCAACTGCTGCAGCTTCCTCCTCTGCCACCAGTGCGTCCAGTTCGGCCAGGACAGCGTCGTCGTCCTCCGCAGTCAACTGACCGCTCAAAAGTTCATCGATTTCCTGCATTGCAAAAAGTAGTAGCTAACTGATGAACTATGAAAGGTAAGGAACGGGAGAAGACAACGGCATGTTGCGAGGGAAGCAAAGGGAACACGGTACGAATTTGCAATTTCACAATGTTACTGGTACAGGTAATGTTCAAAAAAGTACAAGTCAAGGCAACTTGGTTATTTCAGAGCTAGTCAATGAGTACTTCGAAAGTGTAGCATGGAAATATAACCAGATGTAACGTGGCAGCTGCACTAACTAAAATTGTCCACGTTTCTTTGTGTTCAAGTGAGTGTGCATTCATTGGTGTGGCTTGTAGTCTGTTCTCTGGCGTGACAGAGAAACCGAGGTATTGTACTTAATGAAAGGAGCAGCTATTTACGGCAGGAGTTGCCAAAAAATGTAACCAGTTACAAGAGAAGATACCAGCCTGTAGTAACTAATGACTTGTAACCTGATTTGTACTTTAACAGACATGTGGCACATAGTCCTGTGACAAATGTAAGTTTCTGCTTAGGATAAATTTATATGCAAACCTTCTGCTTTTCAACACTGTCGTGAGTTTCATCCATGATCTTTTCGATTTCTTCGACTGACAGCACCTGAAAAATAGACATGCAAGATTGACTGGTACTACAAGACTAGCTATTATAAAAGTGAGATATATCAATATATATCAATACATCATCAAATAGCAATATGTCAGCTTCATCACAGGTGAATTTACATGGGGCACAGTGTTGAAGGTAGTTCTCACTCTTGCAATTCTTTAACCATTCAGGAAAGAGAGAATAACAATGACATGACTAGATTACATTGAAATTCCCCTTGTGCTTTAAAACTTGACATTACAGTATTTGTATGTTAAAGACACAACAGAAATAACATAGCATGCTCTTGCGCAAGATCTGGAGTCTTTTTGGTCCAATATGTGAATTCAACCATAAAAAAAAAAAGGAAAAAAAGCTATGTGGATCGATTGCTGTGGCTTGCATAGGAAAGTTAGACATTTGAAATATATCAATCATGTGCTTTTAATACATTTATAATGCGGAATATTTAATGACAGGCGCAGAAGAATGTCCTGGTCCACCCAAATAATGTGTACTGCTTCAGCAAACTGCCGCCATCCTTTGTTAGGTCTAAACCAACAATTTTGGGATCGGTAAGCAGAAGTGTTCGTAACTGGATTTGACTTTCGCACTGTATAAAACAAGCAGTCATGTTGCCATACACGTAAAGTAAACATTTATTTCTATACGGCGCTAACGTCTTCTTTTCCTGCAAGGTATTTGGCAGACTGCCAAAAATTTCAAGTGTGACAGCAACTACTCGTATCACCCAACAACATTAAATTTTGCTGTTATATCTTACCTCACTCTTTTAAAAGCTGAATGAAGTGCCACAAAATCATGAAAAGAAAAGTGTCTTGTATGAGATGATACGAGGGCATTACTTAAAATTATCGAAGTTTGTTTCTACGAACAAATAGTCTTGTTGTCAGGTGGCCTCAAAAGTACAAAGAACAGCTTTCTATTTTGTTTTTGTCTCGGTAACCCTGCTGTCCTCCTGTCATGTAGTCCTCGTAGAAACAAAAAGTTTTGTACATTCTTTATGCAAATTTTCGAGGAACAAAGTGACAACTACTTCGTGTGATGCACCCCATATGTGCCAGCTGACTATGAGTAAAGACGACTGACATGGAAGAGTAAATTTTTCTTACATCATGGATTTTCTTCAGGGCCTCGTTACCAACTTTGAGACCTTCGACTATCTGAAGCTCTATTTGCGCATACTCCAAATCGTGGGTCTGGAAATGTTGGTAGAAGAAATTAGTTGGTTACAGCAAACACTGGTGGCATTTTAAATCATAATCTCCTACCATCTGTTCCAAATTTGTCAGCTGCTTGTCTGTCTTGTCCAGCATTTGCTCCATGAACCTCTTTTTTCTGAGCAATAACTTGGCTTTCCTGGAATGCGAGATAGAAATGTTTACGTGTGCTAGAAAATACCACGAATGTGCTACAAAACACAATGCCTGTGCTCAGGGTCGTGCACGGAGCAATTATGCGACCCGGGGATGCGCCATGACCGGCATGACATCTCGACAACATAGTCTTCATACATGATACGACAACATGATAGATCATAGTCTAAGTCTTTCATCTTTATATGGTTACGACGGGTCTTGTGTCGCTCTGGCCCTGAAACATCATCCCCGGCTGCCCCCCTGTCTTGCCGGCCCTGGCTGTGAACGAAAGATTTGATATCGCATGCGTTACTATGCATCCATTTGTGTTCCAAAAATATGAAAACATGAGGAAGTAATTTGAACGTGTGCAGCACCTGTTTCTGTGGAACCAGTGGCGGATCCAAGGAGGGGGGGAGGGGGGCGTGATCACTCCCCACAAAACGTCAGTTTATACATTGGATTTCCCTATCTCCCCTTCCCCACTATGCACTTCGACAGAGGAACCCCTCCCGCCAACCGAGGGTCTGAATCTACCCGTGTGTGCAATCCCTTGTCAACAGTTAAATGCAACCAGTGTGCCCTCTGCAATATTTGTAGTAGCACACTCTTTTGAAATCAACGTGCATTGTCCACGAATTTTTCTTGACTCTGTAATTTTTATAATTTAGAGTTTTCATGTTATTTATTTTCGTCCACTAGCAACCACGGGCACGAGACCAAAATTTGATTAAAGTAGCGTAATCACATGTTACCGTGAACTTTTCAATGTTTCAGCACAACGCAAAATACCCGAATGCAAATTATATATAATGCTCCAAGAAAAAAAAACATCGTATCATACGGCGGTGTTATGATATTTGCAAGTGTAGAAAGCAGCCGCTCGCAACTTATCAAGAACAGCTGCGAGGCAGCTTGCCATTCAAGACAATTGGATTGAAACACCTGATATTGAACGGACTTAACAAACAGCAAAAACGGAGGTTTCGTACTCTTTGCGTCCATCGTGTAGAAGCTTCTTAGCCAAAATCCTTTCGCTTTCTAAGTTGGTCAAGATTTTCTTCTGGTACTGCTTAATTTTGTCTCGTTGCTGTTTCAGTTGCTGAAAACGAAACAACGTCGCATTCGATTAAAACCAAAACATTTCTGCAGCAGAGATAGCAGACGTTCAATCCTCTACATGTTGCCCATTCCTACGACGATTTTGATTCCTTACCAGTACAGCCTTGTCTTGTTCGGTGACCCTGCTTGCTTTCTTGTGCTTTCCGAACAAAATACCCATCCTCAACTTCCTCCGGTCGTCTCGTTCCAAGAAATTATTTAGCTCTTGCCCGCCTACAGAACTCCCATTTCCGCCATTAAATCTCTCCTACCAGCGAGCAGACAGCGACAGCAGTTGCGTAAACGATTATTAGTTAAGTTACATAATTCAAATGTTATTATTCCAGTAAACAGATACAGAAGATAACAAAAATATTACAATGAAACATTTGATTATGTAAACTAACTGGCAACGGCATGGCTTGATCTGCAATAATGAAACCACCATATTCGTAATGTTCGCAGGCGTGGTTGAGTTTCGGTTTCGCAGGCCCGCGAAGCCACCACAGATAGTGGAAGCCACGAAGCGCACTTCTTGATTCCAACAGAGACAGCATAGGCAGTCTGGAATATTATGTAGTCTAGCTAGAATGGTCCCGCGGGGTTTAATGCTCACACGCATGCGCAATCTAAGCTTCAATACCTATTTGTTTCGGATGGCGTTCGTTGCGGATTTTGTCTTGATACCCATGGAAAGGACTTGAAACATATTTTTTTACACCATCATATGAGTATACTACCTTCAGGAACCGTCACGAAAAATATTTCCTTGGGGAAGTGCTAATTTACTGAGAATATTGCTTTGCAAGAGAGAGCGCAGCGGCGGCGACGTCGCCCAGTTGCTCCCACTTTGATCCTCGCGTCTCATGACGCCAGAGGCAGAGGGCTCTTGATTGGCCACCAAGAATCATCTGCTAGCGAAAGTGACCAGTCGGTGCAAAAAGAGACTGCAAGAAGAAGAAGAAGAAAAAAAAGTCGCTCTCCTCAGTACTGGCGACGTACATGACACATGAAGAAAAAAAAAAAAGCACAGTCTTAACAAAGACAATTAAATTACACATCGCACGTGGCGTTGCAGACTGGCAGCCGAGGAGAGCAGGTTTGCTGACCTGAGAGATTGAAAGCACTCTTGCGCTCGACGACGCTCCGTTTGTAAAACTGTACAATGTAAGTATCGTAACAATATGAATAGAAAACTGGAAACTGAATATTCGCCGTAGCCAGGGGAGCGGGGCCCAGAACCTCGGCGTACCTGAACGTAAGCAAAAACATTGCAGCAGCAGTCGTGAGGCACCGCAGTGCTACTAATTACCGGTACGCCACCAGCACCACCAAATTACACGTACATATATTTTTATTGTGAACTGAACACACAGTTTACGGTTTTCCCGGGTTCTCGGGCTTTGCGATGACAAAGTTCCGGTGTACCTTGGGGTCCACATCGTAGACGATGTTGAGCAACTTCTCAACGGTGGCTTTCTTCCGTTGCGCAACCAATTTGTCCACCTCGGCTAATTTCAGCTTCGCTTCTGCGTCGATCCGAGCAGTCACATCCTCTTTAGAATCCATGTGCTACAACATGAAATCTATCTGTGAATTCTATACATAGAGAGACTCGACCACAATGTTGCGACAATTACATAGCGCCAATACGCAAATGATTTAGATGTGTCCCCAAAACAATATGCACCCCGTGAGCCTCCACTTTTTAACAGCATCTTCGATGCCCAAGAAGCAAGCGCAGCCAATCGCGAAAGCATCAGTGGGTGACGCTGCTTCGTCTGCTTCAAAATTGAGGAGGTGCGAGCGTTCTTTCGATTTCGGATCTCCGGCCACGTTTTCACGTATAAATAATGCTAACATAAATTATAATACTGCGAGTTCTTAGTAGTTGAACTATTCCAATGAGTGCGTTGAATAATAACTAAGTGAAGGTTCCGAGTTTCAATCCTAGCTGCACGTTTCTGTGACTTTTCATTTTCACGCTATCTTTCCACGGTTTCGTTTTTCTTCGAAGTCATTAGAATCACTCTGCCGGGTGAGGAAGTGCAAATAAATATGTGACAGTGAAGAAATAGTGGAAATCGTGTAGAATTGTAAGGACTCACATATGCCATTTAGCAGAGACTTCGCTAGAATGCGATCAGTAAGATATGTCTCGAATTCATGCCTTCCGTTCAAAAAAGGAAAATACATTTAATTAAAAAACATTTGTGTGCCCCCCCTTTTTTTTTTTTTTTTTTCACCACCACATCATTCGCTGTTAACACGCATGAATATATGACCATCATTGGGTGCCTTCCACAACTAACCCTCGAGTAGGAGTTGGACACGTGACAGAGTTGTACCACGTGACCACGGGAGTAGGGGGGAGGCTCTTTTCGGCTGTAGTTCGAGTCACGGGCTCCGCCTCTCGGCGAACGTCATATGTCACGTGAGAAAGTCGCTTCTGCCCGCGCGCCGGCCGATGGGGATTGTTCTTGCTGCAGAGAGATGGGGAATATGCACATGCGGACACGTGCTCGTAGTTTTATAAAGTAAATGTGTTGTACGCGTACTACTGCATAGCCTTGCTGGATAGAGATGACATGAGTTTGTGTAAAACCGACAGCGGTTCGCTACACTGAGTGCATTCAGGTGATTCTTCATCTCGAGCGGAACTGGGAAGTGTCTGAAGTTTCACCGCTACCCCACCTTTCCCCTCGTTCTTTTTTTTTTTCCATTGGTCTAATAAATATACCCCTCCCCCCCCCCCCCCCGCTTCCCCGGGTCAAAGCCGTAATACACGGCACTGGCACTGCCCCGGCCAAAATAGGGAAGCCGATCGGCGACAGCGCTGGGTATATGGCATGGTATATGGTATATGACGCGTTCAACGCAATACTGCCACCTGAACTGTAACACAATTACAGCTCGCGTCGTCTGCTCTGGTGGCGCCGTGCTGTCTGGAGGGTCACGTGAGCCGTCATGTGGTAGACAGGAGCATCCCAGAATGCAATGCGAAGCCGGCCCACTCCTTGTGTTTCGTTCCTTCATGATCAACGACATCAACATCATGACACATCATTGAACATAGAGTTTATATCATAATATCCCAGAACATAAAGCTTACATCCCATCAATACCCATACTCATCACAACATTGTGTCATTCCCTATGATGTGACGGTGAATGGAGTTCATGGTGGCCGTCACGAGCGATTTTGCCAACCTGCGATGTGTGGCGATCCGCTGGGTCGTATCGTCCTAACGAAGTTCAAAGAAGTCCGGCTGAATGGGGTTTGCAGAAACAACGTCCTATGCATCGTAGTTCGGTTCTGGTAAGCTCTGTGTAGGGTTCGGATCCCGAAATTTCGTGATAGTGAATTTCGGCTTTATGAACGTATGAATACAACGTACAATGGTCGTACGAGTGAAAAGGAAAGAATGATGTCTCACCGACTTTTGATTTCAAGAGGCCCTCCCATAAAAATATAATTTGCAATCCGAAACCGAACCAACCTGATCGTCCACCACGACACATGACAAAGGAGTTACCTGCTGACTTTTGTGAACCACGAGATCTCAAGACAAGAACGGTCCTCCACTTGCATCAAAACTCCTACGAAATCGTCAGTCTTCCGATACATAAGTCCACACAAAGTACCCTATTGCAGAGTCTCTCTCTTTCTCTCTGCGGAATTTCTTTCTCTTTTTTGTTCTTTTAATCACTATGAATACGTGTGTTTGAAAGTGACTGAAAGTGAAAGTAAACTATAGATTGGGATGCTCCAGACCAGAACGCAGCAATTACTGCGGATGAGTAAAAGGGGAGAAGAGCACAACGCACCAGTCCCCCGAATACTCCGGCGTAAGATGCGAAAAACGTCATTGCTTTTTGTAGCTACTTTAATAATACGCAGCGAAACTTTTGCCAGGTGAGCAGTTTTTTTTTTTTTCTTTTTGTGTGTTTTTCTTCCAGTAAAATGTTCTGCGGACGCACACTGTATCGCAATTTTTGATAGTATGATGGATAGTATGATGGATGTGTACGTGGATACACGGCATCCTGGGAATAGCTGCAAAAAATCCTGATCCCGTCCCGGGATCCCGGTATTCACATTTAGAAATCCCGGGGACACTAGAAACGGTCCGGGATTCTGGACCCTAGCTCTATGTGAGGCTATAGTCTCGTGGAACCTCCCGTTAACCACGTATCCCCGCGGAATATTCTACTGCAACAAACGAAAAAAGAAAAACTGCTCGCGGGGCTAAGTTCCGTCACGTATAATGCTGAGCATTCGTTGCGGTACCGGAATGCCGGTGCTATGGCGCACTGCACACATAGCAGACGACACCATTGGCCCACTGTCGTCTGCTACAGAACATCTTGTGGCTGGGCCGCATGATGAGAACAGCATGAAAGGAGATGACGTGTTGTGCATCTTCCACTGGAGTATTTATTCTGGAAAATGTCACTAGTGCGAACGCACGCTAAAAGCAGTACTACTCACGGACGCTTCATACTCCTTGAACTGTTTCTCTTTCTCCGTTCGGAATTTGTCGATCTCGAGTTGAGCTTCGTCCTTCGCCTGCTTCAGCCGCCTTGCCTTACCTGTGAACACAGCGGATGTCTTACTTCGACAACAGCTTTAAATTGTTCCTGCTCACTGCAAATCAAACATGAAAACACGGGGGGCGTTACACGTGTGTTAAATATTACATCACATGGGCTCCAAAACACATTTAGGACTGCTCAAAGCTGAGCTCGAGTCTATCAAGAGCGGCCATGAAAAATTTGTTCTGCGGAATGCGTCTTATCAGGTGCCCCGCAAAATCAGCAATGTGCAGGGCGCGAAGCCTTGGAGGGGCAGCGCAATTCTGCATTTTTTTAAAATTATTTTATTGCGTGTTAGCGCCGCGAAGCAACTGCAATTCTGCTGTCGTGACGTGAGTGGAATATGAGCTCTCGTCCGTCAATGGTGGCGTTAAGTAGGCGTCCCTCTTTTGGCGCACTCAGATCGGGGGTATGAGACACCCGGAGCGGCCACTAAACAGCGTAAAGCAACTTTGGAGCGCTGCACTGCTGGCTCCCTGATGCCGCTTCCTGTTGTCTGCTCGTGCAGTGCACAGACGGAGGACACGTTGGCTCAGTTTGAACCTATAGTAACGTTGGAAGAGACGACTGCGGTTGAGAAGATTTCTCCTTGTAACAGCAAATGAAATGGAACAAAAGTATGATAATAGTTATAAAAATGTTACGATTTACTGAAATAGGAGCATTTGGTAACATAGAAAGTCCGTATTTTGCTTCCGAGCCCACACTTCGAAGGTCGTCCTGCCAGTTCAACAGGAAGTACGTCATGGAAAATCTCAAGCACCCGGGCGCTTGTCGTCTGCTTCAAAGCCCTCATTTCAAAACGGGTGCGCGGGGAGCAGCTTGGAGTCTCGTACTCCCGAGTGCGCGAGTGGGGCTTGTGTCGCGTTAAGTGAGTGGAGTCTGAAACGCTTTCGTTTTGGGCGCCTACTTAACGCAACCAATGTAAACCGCTAGCGTCACGCCATCAGTCAGTCTAACACTCCCAGTCGCGCCACAGTGACGTCGACGACATTCATTCTGTATTCACGCATTAGGCTCTTAGGATAAAAGCAAGGGATTCTGTGGTGCATGCCATCAAAGATTTCTCTCTCGCGCGGTACAGGTCACCTGCGATGACTACTCTTGTTCAAGAACACAATGTATTTGTCGAACAACCTGCTGCAGCCAAAAACGAACAAAGCATGTAGGTCGCAATCGTTCCAGTCGGTTCCGTTTTATTCCTCGTCGACCAAGACAACTGACCACAGTGTCGAAAATCCCATGTGAGATAGTTTGACTGTTATTCCATGGAATAACACTCGAGAACAAGAGCAGTTGCCAGGTGTTGAGGGTATGCCGAAATTTCCTTCCTAGAAAAAGGCCAAAACGTCATTTCCTACACACCCAATCAGAGTACGGTCTTGAGAAAAGGGGTTGCCGCGGCTGTGCGGGAGTTTGAACCAACGTTCGTGTGAACGGCGCCCTTCCCCTCTGAGCGCCGCCTTCTCACTTCCCCTGTTAGGGAGTGACGTCATGTGATGTCTTTGCCGCTAGAGCCTCTGAAGCTGCGCAAGCAGCGCTGATCTTTAAAATTAGTTTCATGTCTAAGCAGTTTTTTAACGTAAAAATTTACCAAGGATAGATTGTCGATGCCGAACATCGTGCTTTCATCGATGGATGTCTCGATGAGACCATCCTTTTCAAGGAGCATGGAAGGGTTCCAGGAAATTATGCCAGAAGGAGTAGAAATTAGGATTGCAAGCTCTGGGACACATATCCACCCAAACAGGACTAGTGCAGCACTCAATCCTGGTGCTTCCAACTCTTGTGTTCCAAGAGTGTTTCCAATTTCGCTGGTCAGGAAAGCTTCTTCCTTCGGCTGCCAATCTGTGACGTCATGTCATTCGCCCAATGGTGAGGCGCGATCCATCTTTTCCTTCTCTTTCTTTTCGCGGTTGTATTTGGCGCCACCCGTCCCTCCCGCGTCTGACAGAAGCGGTCTGGCCTTGCTCCCGCTCGGTAGCAGATGATTCTCGGCAGCCAATAAACGTGTTCGGATGATATGACGTTGCAACAAAAATATACGACGCACCCTCCATGCACCCCCACCCCCGTCCTCACGTCCTCACGCGGCGAAAATGCGGCTAACTTCGGAGGGTATGTTATTGTCTTACTTAACTTTTAAAAAAATCGCGTAAATATGGCTCACTTCGGTCTGTTCGCCGGAAATATTTCGAGGGATATTCGTACAAGCGCCATTTTCTGGCTGTATGTCTTGTCCATTACAGGAATGCACCAGTTAAACTGCTATGTATACCCGCAATTTCTCTTCTTCGACAAGCGTCGACATAGGAATACCCAGGAGGGAGCACGTTTTATGACCTTACGTTTCCTGGCTTCCGTCACTTTCTCGGACGCCTTTTTCTCGGCGGCGAGAAGCTGCTGGACTCCGTGGCTCTGACTCGTCATGGCTCAAGTCTTAGCAGGACGCTGTTCAAGGGGAATCGGAATGCTCCTTTTTTGCGTTCGAATCGGCGATAATGCACACAGTGGACATACAGTAGTCTTCCTCTTCTTCTTCTTCAATGGTAACAAAGCAACACGTGAGGACAACTTCGGTCTCTTCGAAATTTTTTTCGTCTGAATTTCGTTTACGACGCGCAGGACTGTTCGAAGAATGAAATAATGAGCCTTTGCTCGTCGAACAACGCATTTCATGCGCATCTTTTTAAGTCACTGCGCGTCAGTGTGGCAACGTAGGCATTAACCGAGACCCTTGATTGCCACTATGGTCCGAAACCGAAAAAGAAATGACAACCCTGCTCGCTCCCAGCTGGAGGCCATCGCGTGTCCTGTTTAAACGGCAAAGAATATGGCACAACATTGCGAGGGCATCCAGGTGCTCTTGGCGGCGGAAAAGAAAGCCCTCGAAAAGGTTGCTGAAGCCAAGAAGCGTGAGTCCAGCTCTTTATATCTTGAGCGAGAATGTGGCACGGGTTGCCCGCAAATTTGCATATCTGCACACAATCGGCGTGGTCGAAGATACGTGGCATGTTATAGGTGCGTCGGCGGGCGGGTTTGACAATGCAGAAAACCGCTTCTGTGAAGCGGAAGACGCCAGGTTGGAAAAAAAAAAAAAAAGAATGAAAGGGCACAAACTTTTGGTGGCACCTTCTAATCCAAGTTAAAGGGACCATGAAAGGATATTTGACAAGCCTACGATCATTTTCAATTAGTTCCTCTGTACTGAAGCATTCACCCTGTCAATCATGAAGTTAAAAGTCGTTCAAAGAACGAAAATATTCTATATTAACCGCGGTCGTGAATGACGGCTGCTACGACCCACCTGCGAGGCGAACTGGCCGTGACATCAGATGTTGCCGATTCGCGGGCGGTCTTTTGCGAGAAATTTGAGAAATTTGCAAGCAAGCTTGTAAACTTCGCCATGAAATATGTTTTAATTTGACCTGGAGCTAAAATCGTGTTTAATCGTTGACACAGAATCCTACCAGAAGGTGTAATGTAGCCGTTGATTGTCAGCACGGTTACCGGAGCACGTTTTCCTCTCTGACCTGCTTCTTCGTCAGAAACTGTCTCTGTCAGTGGCCTTTTGGGAGCTGCTGCGTACGGAACGATTCCTAGACGCAGTGTGCGTCGCATAATCTTTTCTTCTATTGCTGACAATTTGCGTTTTGCCATCCATATTTCTACTGATTTCGACGGCAGATATACGGCGTCGTTGTTGTCCAAACCGAAACCATGCGCCCACGTGGACCCGCGGGGTGTGCGCTCCCGGTCGTCCACAATAGACCTCTACTTGTTTGTAAACAAATGACGTCATAATGTTCGACAGCGCCACGAGTTTGGTAGAGTTGAACTAGGTTCAAAGCTATAGTGGCGAACAAAGTCGCGCCCGAAAGCCACGGTCTTGAGGGGATTACGATGGTCTCTGAAAAGGACGCGACCTTCGGTCCTACTTTTCTTTCAATAGGAGGCAGTGAACAATTGCCAATTCGTGGAACCCAGCTCTCCCATTCCGATCTGTTTTGGTTTCGGTCTGTCTACGAACATCATGATGACGTTTCTCAGGTAGAGGTTTATTGGTTGAGAGGATTGGACGTTGATGACGTAAACCCGCTTCGAGTGGGTGTATCTGGCGGTCGGTGGCCCCGCTATTTTTGCCTGGTAACTGTCATATATCATGTCAGCGTTGGCAAAGGGACACACTAACCTATTTCGGGTCCATCAAGCTTTGTGAGGGGCCTGTGGATATTCCTTAGACTGAGTTCTTCGTTCCACGGCCGGCTTCTGAGAAAGTAATAGAGTACTTGATGAACAAGGAACTATGTCAGGAGGTCCACCTAGAGTCACTAAATAGGGAGCAGAGTAGTGACACTGAGCCACGCCGGTGAGCGAGTCCGCCATCTTGAGTCAGGCGCGGTTGCGTTGCCTAGCAATGGGACGCCAATCTCCCCATTCTACGGTGGATAATAACGTGCAGTCGAGCAACCTCGCAGCCCAGGAAACCCGTTTTGGATGGAGGTGACTCAACATGGACGGCGAGTTCTTGGAAGGCGAAACCACGTGACACGATCTGCCCAATCGCGGACACAGAACGGCGGCTCCGGCGCGGAGAAGGAGTGCGGTACTCTGTACCCCTATTTAGTGACTCTGGGCCCACCTACATTTCCTTAATTAACGTCGAAGTTTTCGAAGTACGTTTTCTTAACTGCGGCTGCCCCCATCCCCATATTGAATGAAAGCATCGACTCGTGATGTGTCTTTGGTCCTCATGTTGCAGCACTTGAAAATTCAGTCAAACGCACATTTTGAACGACTTTCTCCATGAACTGTGGTACTGACTATTCTTCATCAGGTAAAGCAAAGAGATTGAAGGATGCGAGGGTCAGTGCACAAGCAGAGATTGAGAAGTTCAAGGAAGAACGGGAAAAGCAGTTCAAAGAATACGAGGCAGCGGTAAGTGTTTCCCAATACCGGATGGCTACAAGAGCACTCGTTGTTTTGCCTTGCCGAGCTCAAAAATATATGGTTATTGTAATTATTAGAATTATTTGAAATTACGGGATAAGTGACACCGACACAAAACTATGTACGCAAACAGACGATTTCGGAAGTGCATTACTGTAGCAAACCATGCGGGTTGGTATACGAGTCAGATATAACAAGGAAGGAGGGCCTAGTAGTTGGGGCTGTCTTTCCTTCCTTCTGCCTGTCTGTGTCTTTCAGTGCTAGCTTGTCATGTTCGATTTCTGAAGTGACGTTGCAAATAAATATAATAAATACACAATAAATAAATAATAACTGTATAAGGCCATTAATTAATCTTTAATTAGCCTCTAATCTAAGTTATTTAATTAGAAATTAAATTAAATTTATTTGGTTTAAATGGTATTTTAAACTGTCGTGACTACAGATTAGCCACTCCTATCCAGGGATGGGCAGTAATACTATTTTTCGTATTGTAATACTAATAAAAATACGTTCTGAAAATGTGTATTATAATACATAATACTAATACTGTATTATAATATATCATGGTAGTACAGGAATACATAACTTTTTGAAAAGCCCAGGGCCTACACAACATTTATTTCACAGTTTACAGTGCCTGTTGTATGAAACATAGATGCATTGCTGATTATTTAGCTTTCATAACATTTTCTCAAAAATTCAATGTTTGAGTCAGTGGTGTACCAGGGAGACGGTTGGGCAATCCCCCGCCCCCCAAAAAGTCAGTTTATAGAAGATTTCGCTCTCTCCCCTCCCCCACTACGCGCCCCGACAAAGAAACCGCCCCCCCCCCCCCTGGATATTTGCATATTGAATATACCACAAGGCGTTCTAAATCTGAAAGTGTTTTTAGATGGCCCTCTGTACACGTACCAGAAGTAGAAGTAGAAGTCGGCGTACCAGAAGTAGAAGCCGGCCCTGGTGCGTACATTAGCCTTGGACGCATGGCTTGGACACACTTCTGATTGTAACAGAATTGGAGCAAAAAGGGTACACTGACTAATCCCCAGAGGAGTAGGTGTTCAAAGAGCGGATGACGTAAAACGTGGGATGTGCTGACCGGATTATCACCGTGCTGATAGCGCATAGGGGTGAACGAGCAGGTCAAAAACCGAGAAGTATTACTATAGTATCATAATACTTGTAATACGCGTTTTTGCGTATATTATAATACACAGATACTTTTCTGAATCCTGTATTATAATACGTAATACAAATACAAAATGTATCACAGTAATACTATTATAATACAAAGTATTGTAATATATACCCAGCCCTGCTCCTAGCCACTAGCGGATTCTCAAGCAACCCTTCCGCACGCAAGCTGTGTACGGGAAAAGGGGAGGAGTCACTTCGGATACCCTGCCATAAACGTTTCTGCGTCCACGGTTCCCGTGGCGCCATCTATCGTCCGAGCTGAGTTTTCGGCGCAGACCACAGGAATTTCCGAGGACGTAGCACAATAATGCCATCACATTAAACGAGCAAGGCTATCAAATATAGCATACGCAAAGCGATAGCGTGACCGACTACAGCCCTGTAATGACTGCGTGTGTCTCATTATACCGTGACGCTTTGGCGTGTGTGTAATTGTTTTCTTCCGCTTAAGCACATGGGATCCCGAGAAGAAATTGTGGGTTCCATTGAAGGTGGCACTGTGACGAAGCTCGCCGCCATCGAGACGAGTGTTCAACAACAAAAGAAAGGAGTCATCGAAAAACTGCTCAAAATCGTCTATGACGTCGAACCCAAGGTGCACTGCAATTTCAGGCCTGGTGCTCCGTGATACCTTCGTTGTTTAGACTGCTGCCAAATAAAACCTCCTTTTTTTTTCTGTTCTCAGTGAGTTCGTACGCATTAGGGGATAGGTTCAATTTTACGAGGATTTGGGAAGGATTTTCATTTTTTTGTGGGCGTAACCAGGGCGTTCCGGGGTTCAAATCTTGTAGCTCATTTCCGAGAGGAAAAACGGTGGTGAAATCCTCTCCCCATGTAAAGATCCCGAGGAACCTCTCCCGAAATATTTTTCTGGCAACGTACGTTATACTGGGTGTAGTACACCTACTAGCTGGTTGCTGCCGCCAGCATAAGAAAATTTAGCAGTTCTAAAACCTTTGGGTAGTGTCAAGGGTGTGCGGGGTGCTGGGAAAATCCCCGGTGTCCTTATGGGCTCTTCGCAGGTGTAGCTGGTTGCGGCGTTTCTGGCAGGAGGACACGCGGGTCCCTCTTGATTTCGTGTGTATCATTCCAGTATATGGTTGGGTAGGAGCGTGCTATGCGGTGAAGACTTGCTAACAGGAGGGGCTTTTGATAAGTATTCTGCCTTCGAAAAGGTAAAGTCACTGGGCAGGCTTGAGGGTGTAAAAGGGTGACCTTGCAGAAAGGGGCGTTGCTGGGTCAGGTTATTTAAGAAGCAGGTCCGTCAATAAAAATCTTGTTCTTATGTCTGTGTTGTGTGTTGTGTCGTCCTTTTGTTTGTTTCCCGGCACCGGGCTTTTATCGCTTTTAATACCTTTTATAGGCTGCGAGCGTCGCGCGATGCTCAAGCTCCTATACACGCTGGGGCGTTCGCAGCATGAATCTCTTAGAGCTGACCAGTTTTAGGGATGTTTTAATGGGGTCACATATCACGAACGGCTGCATCTTGAAGAAATACTAGAATATTCCGCGTCGTAATAAGTAAGACTGCATAAAAAAAATTGTAGTCTGACGGTCGTAGGTGTATCGGCATGTAAGAACAGTGCGAGCTGCCCTATTGAATACTGGAAGAACATCGGCTATAGCGTTGCTCATTTTTTATAACAGCTAGGACATTCGACACAATGAAACACTAAAGGACAAGAGTAGGACGGGACAGGACGCAGGTTCCGTCATAGCTTTTGCAATTCTGTCCTTTACGGCGTCCTGCATAGAGTGTTTTGGCGATTATATGCTATTCCATATCTCTGATGTCCCGTTAGGGGCCCCTGATCTACAATGAGGCATCACCTGTTCGATCGCAATGCCTCGTTGACGTACCATTCAGTTCTCCTGTGGGGCCACTAAGCTCACCTGATAGGCAGTTAGTTACCCTTTATTGGGCCGTCATGGGCCTTGTGGTACCATCAGGCCATGGGGCCATTTGACCCACCTGACGGGCTGTGTGACAGCACTTGTTGGACCACTGACAGCCCTGTTGGACCACTAGGAGTTGTTTGTGCCGACAAGCTGCTTTGATGGTCCATCAAAATATTCTAATGGACCATTAGAATTTCTGATGGAGTCTTGATGGATTTTTGGATCGGGAGTCACCTCCGGAAACGTGCACGAAGCAAGTACAACAACGTTTGAAGTTCGACAGACAGTCCTTTTAGCCAATTTTCTTTCAAGAAAATTTTGTAGATACTAAGCAAAAGAGTTGGTTGCCAGTGCCGCTGCAGCTGGGGAAGCCACAGCGGCAATACATCATGCTGCCGTAAAGCGGTACGCTGATCAGAGGGCACCGCGCAGTCGACTAACTTCGCAGACGGTTCTTAGAGGGAACACTATCTCCTATGGACGTCCGAAATAGATCCCAATGCCAACATCTGGAAATGAATGTCCGTCGGACATCTCTCACGGCTGTTCCAGGGATTTTTAGATTGAGGTCCCGGGCCGGATGTCACATGGCGCATTCCTTGCGAGAGAAAGAGAGAGAGAGAGAGAAACGCGGGTTGGTGTAGCGTTGCTGGAGCTAGACTTTTCGTGGACCTACGGAACGTCACAAACCAAAATCACTAAAAGCAGTAAGAAACACAGATATTATAGTGATAGTGATTTCATACTCCAAGCAATAGACCTCTACCTGTTTGTAAACAAATGACGTCATAGTGTTCGACAGCGCCACGAATTTGGTAGAGTTGAACTACGTTCAAAGCTAGTGGCGAACAAGGTCGCGCCCGAAAGCCACGGTCTTGAGGGGATTACGACGGTCTCTGAAGAGGACGCGACCTTCGGTCCTACTTTTCTTTCAATAGGAGGCAGCGAACAACTGAAAAATGGTGGAACCTAGCTCTCCCCTTCCGATCACTTTCGGTTTCGGTCTGTCTACCAACGTCATGATGACGTTTGTCGGGTAGAGGTTTATTCCTCACTTCCGTATTGCTTGTGTACGTAATTCGATTAAACTTGGACACATTACCCTTCATTTTGACTGCAGCGTTGTGCGTAGCGGCGCTACTGTAATGGCTACTTTTTTCAGTAGCGGAGGTGTAATTCCGCTACATTTGTTATTTGTAGCGAGAAAGTAATTTCCGCTACAATTTTGAGTAGCGGAACCGCCTCCGCTACCGCTACTTTACAGGGAGAAAATAAAATAAATTAGACGCTTGACTCTAGCGTCTAAAGGTGATTTTACTACAACTTCCGTATCGTATTCAACCGCGAAACAGGTTACGATGCATGGTATTCACTTTTGGTTCGACCGATTCATGTCAGACCAGAGCCTTCAAATCGCTGCTGTCTTAATTCCGAGGTTCAAGCTCTCAAGGCTCACGGATGAAAACCAACGAAAGGAAGTAACCAGCTTGACCGTAAACGAAATGTTAAGGTTTTCGGTCGCCTCAAGTGAGGGCGCCGTTGAATCCACGAGCGAGCTCCATGCAGATGATTTCTTTTCTTTTGGGGAGTCAACTTCTACAGCAGATCCAGCTGATCGTGAGCTTACTCAGTACCTCTTTGTGCCAGATAGCTTTAATTTGACGTCGCTAAAGCAGGGCTATCCAAGAGTGCACGGGGCGTTCCTCAAGCTAAATACCGCTGTCCCGTCAAGTGCGTCTGCCGAACGACTTTTCAGTGTTTGCGCCGATACGTTCACCAAGAAACGTAGGCTCAGTGACGGGAACTTTGAGCGGAAACTGCTCTTGAAGGTGAACGCAAGTGTGTGATGAGTTTTTCAAAAAGTACTGATCGCAAGAAATAAAGTATTAGCAAGAGCACATATCTTTGAATGTATCGAATCACATATTCATAGGCCTTCGGCGAGAAAGTAATGGAAGGGTAATTGCGCTACATTTTTTTTCGTAGCGGTAGCGGTATCGCGCTACATTCGTAAATTTGTAGCGCCGCTAGTATCGCGCTACTTTGAAATACGGTAGCGGGTAGCGGTATTTCGCTACCTAAATTGAGTAGCGGGCACAACACTGCCACAGGCGAGCAGTGCTCCGCAATTTGCTCAACATCACGGAATAGGCAATACTGTTTTCCCTTACGAGGGTAATAACCTTGATATACAAGCACGGTGCTTGTCCCATCCTACAGTCGCCAATACAAGAATACCACTCGAAATGACTGTTTTGAACTTTGTGGTGAAGGAGGCTTTTGTATTTTTTTCTTCACAAAACGCTGCAACGCCGCATTGTAGTCCGATATGGGAAATACAAACTATTCAGGTTTATAAATTTTGATGGCAGTATGTATCTTTAAATGCGATGTATTATTAAACTATGTATATAGTAAGCTATGGATTATTAAACTGAAATGGTTGAAAATTTGCGTTTGCCTTTGAAAATCGCAAACCAAGCTATCATTCCATACATGTTCCATATAAGGTCCCGTACACATCCACGAGGGATCCGTAGGGATTATTACAGGAACAGGACATCCACAAAATTCGCATAGAATGCAGCCCCCTGGATGTGCTCAAGACGTCCTGCAGACGAACGTAATGTCCAATGGACATCCCGGTCTCCCGGCACGATGTCTGTGGTGCGTCCCATGGACTGCTTTGTTCCCTCGTTTCCGAGGTCGTCTGCTCAGGCGGCTCACCTTTGTCAAACATGTACCATCATTGGTCGGTAACAGTATGAAGTTTTCTCGTTTTTCTCGAGAGGGATTCCCGCCATACCCTCAACATCCGGCATCTGCTCTTGCGGTGTATTTCATCGAACTGCACAAAAACTACGCCAGTAACTCCTGAAGGATTTTCGATACCATTGCCAATGATCGGGGGATGGGGGTGGGGGGGGGTGGATGACAGACGGGGACGAAGGCAAAGGGGAATGCGCTCAGCTATACTCTCAAGTAAGAGTGACAACGAAGGAGTGTTCGTTTCCCTGAAGGCACACCCTGTATGTATTTGAAGAGACAAATAAGCACAAAAGACGCACGGAATAATATCGGCGGCGTAAATAAGTTACTTTCTCTTTACATGTTCCGTGATTGACTATAAGCGCCATTCAGGACTGAATCTACGGCAATTTGGACAGCCCAGTTTGCGAAGAGATGGCCTTGCTGGGACCCGGCGCGCCGCTGCTGCCTGGGACAGCGGGCGGAAGCGCATCGGACTCTTGTTGAACTTCGGGAGGTGGGCTTCTGAGGTGGCCGTCCTTCCGGTACATAATGTGGCCTCGGCAGTTGGGGCACTCGTCTTGGTCATCCTCTTCCTCAGACTCCCCGAAAGGAGTGGGCTTGACGTAGATACAACAGCACTTGGATGACTTGCGGTTCATGTTCTCGTTGTCAACCGTTCCGGCCGCCCACGCCACTTTCCTGGACAGTTTTTTTTTTAAAAAACAGAAACAGTGTGGTGTCGCTGCATGATGTATCCATATTCACTTGCGTCATTACGTACATACAATGATAGGAAAATAGAGGGCTGTTTTTCGCTGCCGTGTGGTCCACAGCTATCGCACGCCATATGCTACTATGTGCTACGGGCCACTGTCAGTGTTCGCGAAAACGTGTTCTTTGAAACGCATGTACGCTTCGTTTACTGAACATGATTTCTATCAGGAAAAGAACAACACCAACTTGTCAAACACAGTACAGAACCCGCCTGTAGCCATGTTCAAGCTAAAAACGGTGTTTTTAAGCCCTGCCCTACGGCTGTTCCTATTAGACGCAATAGCTAACCGCATCACTCTACGTCGCGACGAGTAGTGCGCCGACACCGAAACTACCGATGCTAAAGGAGCCCAATGGCTGGCATATGGTGACACTGCTGTATATTCCTCCGTTCTTAGTTTGAACATGTGACATAGACGACTATTCGAGCTTTTTGTTGACCCTGAAGTTCCTCACGACTGACCTCTTTGGGGAAGCGAGCATTAGCTGGCATTCTAAGTCTGGCCCAAAGTGGCGTTACCACACCTTACTAGTGGAAGTAAAACAGACGTGATAAACGTCGCGCAGAAGGAATGGAAATAAAGTTACGGGTTGTCGTACCTGCCAGGCTTGCGTTTTGTTTTCGACTTCTTGGTCAGCTGCAAGGGTTTCTCCTGCGGCGCACTGATCTGCTGCGTCTGGCTCGTTGATGTTGTAGCGGGCCTAAGGTCAGCCATTCATCCATTCGAGGAGATTTCGCTCAGCACATTCCACACAATTTTGCCACAACTGAACCGTCCTTTCTTCCCGTCGTCTTCTTCCTCGCCATTGCAGATGTTTCCCTCGAAGATATTGGCACGGAAAAACGCTCCTTTGGTACATCTGGCAAAACCACGTTTCCCATGCACAGTGCATTCCATGTGTAGTGCACACACTTTAGCCTTTTTCGGCCTTCTTAGGAATTGTTTGCGCGTTGTCATATGTAGTAGAAGCTCGCTGCGGCGACAGTGTCCCCATGCACTCCCAAATGTTCGGGGACACCCCTTTTTTTGTTATTGTTGTTCACCCAGCACAGACACATGCCGCCAATGATACTTAAAGCTGTGCATCTCATAACGGGACGACTCATACAAGGACAATTAATTCATACCAGCTCCCTTGGCATAGTGGTTCGGATGCCGAGACTGGGAGGTGACACGGGTTCGAATCCTGTCACCAGCTGTGCTGTCAGAGGTTTTCCATGGGTTTTCCGAAGACTTTCCCGACGAATGTCGGCCCAGTTCCCCTGAAGTCGGCCCAGGACGCATACTAACCCCCATGTCCCCTATTCCTTCCTGCTGTGCTCTCTCCACCTGTCCACGTCTGTACGCCGCTCATAGCCACAGTTGCTTCGCGGCGCGAAAACGGAATATTAAAAAAGTTAACTCATACCGAGCGAGCCGCTCGCTCGGTATGAGTTAACTTTTTTAATATTCGAAAAAGAAAAGGAGTTGAGTGTGGTATGGCCCTACCACACTCAACTCCTTTTCTTTTTTTCGCGGGAAGGGGTATTGATTATGGGAGTAGCTTTTTTTTCTTTTTACCATTCACATTCAAGCCACGCCCGAAAAGGCCATATCAGGAAACATGTTACAGAATGTGTCTTATGCTGGAGGAAATGTATGAATCCCACAGCTAGGACATTACCGATGCACACTGAACGATGGTTAAAGCGCACTGCAATGAACCATTTCTGACAACGCGTATGCGCATGCCCAGCCCTTGAGTCCGCCATCTTTGAGTGGAAAACATCGCTATGGACCCCCCTGCGGGAGACTGTCATATTGGGAGATAATCGGTTTCAAGGTTACGCGGACGTTTGAGGTCTGGTAACGAGTACAATGCGCTTTCACTCTTTCCGCATTCTTCTTCCAATCTTCTCTTGCTACTTTCCCACGCAATGTGCCAGTCCGAAAAGCGCGTCACCATTATTGGGGGGAAAGATACGACGGTCGACATTCCGTCGCCAGGGGCGACGCGAATATGGAAATGGTCCATTGTAATGAGGATTTTCTTTTTTGAAAGAAACCAAATCAAAAGTGTCCCACGTATTCCGTCGTCGCATGGAACACCAAAACCCTAATCATTTGGATAGGCGATCATACAGTCACTATATAAGCTATACAGTGACTGTAGGTGATCAATGGGCTCAATCCCTATGCCAGCCCATTACAATACTACTCGCAAGGTGTCCATTGGCACGCTTCTCCAGGCCTTGAAGCGACAGGCGCCAGTCAAGGACAGCCAGGTGCTAGCAACCCATCCTACATGATGGCCAGACAAACTTTAGTTGAACGACGGGAATGAGGATGGGCAACTAAACAACAGCGTCCACGTCGAGTGAATTGGTCCGATTCTCCAGAGCTAGGGCATGCCAGAACGGCTTCTCAACCACTTCGACTGGCCACATTAGATGTTTTTCACAACGGCCTATACGCATGCGCATGACCTTGAGGCGCCGGAGAGGGTTCCCTCCGTCTTCACTAGATGGCGCACTATGGGGACGACAGAAGTGGGGACCAGTGGGGAGACTACACGAACGATGCGAGCACGTCGGTCCCACTCCGGACCGGTTTTGGTCCTTTGTGCTACCCACGTGGATTTGCTTTGGAGCGCGCCGAGCGCAGTTCGATGGAGAGCCGATAGGAGGCGTACCCTGAAACACTCAAGAGCGGTTTTAGTATGCCACATGACAACAACAATGTGTGACCATTTCCACTTGATTTCTTTTCAAAATTCCACAATTAAAAAAAAACATTGTAGTGTGGTTTAACTGTCCTTCAGTGTGTTTCGGTAAGTGTCATTTGTGGAATTCTTACATTTCCTTCATTAAGTGGGATTCTGTGACTTTTTTTTCCCTGATATGGCTTTTTCCGGCGTGACTTGAGTGGAGCTTGAACGCCACCGAACAAGAAGCGTTATGAGCAAACATTTAACGCCGAATGGGCCAAGGAAGAGATCGACTAAACGGTGGCTCACCTCAAGCACAAGGGGCGCAGCGTCTGCTTATTGCAAAGTGTGCAGCATGCACCTCTCGGTAAGGGCAGGAAGTCTAGACCTTGAGAGGCATTTGGTAACTGCAAAACACGAAGAAGAAAAAAATGCAAAATGCTGCAATAAAAAAAAAACTGCAAACGCCGACAATGACCAGTAAATCCACTGTGCCGTTCATTTCGTACTTTTATACGCATAAATATGTGCAAAAAGTAAAGTGGTTTTCATTAAAGTTGTTTTGAAACTGAAAAGTTAAACATAATTGACTTTGAAAAGAAAGTCTCCAGATATTTGCCGAGATCTCCAGATATTTCAGCATAAAATCTCTAGACATTTTTTTAAAATGTGTGGCAACACTGGGCAGAGCCTCAAGTGGACTATGGCGGGCTAGAAGTATGGTGAGCTAGAAGGACTGGTGTGCCGAGCGCCTAATCTATGGCGGGCTGACATTGGCTGACCTCACTCAACCCATAGGAAGAAGAAGAAGAAGGAAGAGAACTGGATGAACTAAAGAACTGAACGATGACGCGGGTCGTGTTGAAGTATACTCGCAGGGCCTGTCAGAGCTGTTGCTCGTCCACAGCGCATGCGCTTAATGAAAAGCACCGGGGGCGGCGCGGGGAGGTAGAGCCAGCGTAGCGGCTTCGAACGCCGTATGGATTGAAGTACTGTGGGGTGTGGGCAAGCGAACTATATGAACGACGAACGCTGCACAAGAGTCAATCCTTTAGAACTGCTTGCGCTGAGATCACTCTGAGCTCCTTCTCGCAGTTGTGAACTGCTAGTGGCGCCGTTATGTTCTTACTTCTGGCTGACTGCTTGTGGCTGGCATGCCCTGGAGCGGGCACGCTATTTTCGCGGCAACACACTGCAGCTTCACAATTTTCCCTCCACAACGCTAGACGTTGTACTTTTTATTTGAGCTCTCTCATGCGCATTTGAATGAATTGAGTTGAGACTGCAGTTACTATCGCACTTCTGAGTTCTCAAGCTCGCAGCACGTATGTGATCGAAAAGCACGATTGTAACATTGAACGACGACGGTAATTGCATTACTTTTTATCTGTATATCACTTTTCTCGTTAAAAAATAGAAAACTACTACTCATGTGACAACCGACGTAAAAAATGACGTTTGCTATGTTGATGTGCTCGAAACTTTGGAAAACTACATTGCAAGATCATTTTGTTGTATCTCTCTTGGTCGAGCCACTTTAAGAGCTCTGTGATGGGACTATATTACTTCATAGTGTTTAATTGCGAAAATCTGAATGAATGAACGATTCTTTTAGACAGTTCAGTGGAGTGAACTTGATTATGGGATGGCGCGTTCGGCTGCGGGCTGGTCGTGTCGTCTGCTACTCCTAGTCGGGATGACAAAATGGTGATATTAGGGAGCTCTCAGCCACGCTCCCTTTTTTTTTTGGGGGGGGGGTATGTTTATTAAAGGTAAAGAAAGGGGGAAAGGTCAGACAGGCCAAGGCCGACTTGCTATTCCCAAAAGAGAAAAAAAAAGAAGCAAAAAGGAAAAGAAAAAGTGACAGGGGACGATGGGGTGGCTGATTGGGTGGCTCACGGCTCAAAGGCTGCTGAGCAGCCCAGTGTCCTTCAGGTAACGCAGGAGGGCTCGGGTGACTGCCCACTATTTGGAGTGCCGGACGGGTCCCAGCAGCGTCGCCAGGGAAAGCTCCCTGTGGCCTAGGAAAGTGAGATTTGTAGCGAGGACGGCTCGGGGGCCGGCGTACCTCTTGCAGTGCAACAAAAGATGGCGTATATCGGCGACTGCAGCACAGCAGGGACACATCGGGGACGTCCGTCTATCCATCTTAGAGAGGAGCAGCGGGGTCAGGGCAACATTGAGGCGTAGGCGATGGAGGCATCGACTCCTCCTGTCGCGAAAGCCGCTGGGAGAGGGTGAGTTCCATCCTCGGGTCGATGGAGTGGAGGAACGTGTTTGCCGCTACAGCGTTTGAGCTAAACGCGAGGCAGAGCCGTTTATAGAGAGAGTTTGGCCATTGGGAGGAGCCTAACTTAAAGCGCGTCATGGGACGTCACGGCCGAACGACTTCCCTCGTCGTGCTCTATTGTTATCCAGTCGTCAACCGGTCGCAGACGCCATATTGATGCTGATCGTTGTTTACAGTCCAAGGAGAGAAGACACGTGCGTACTTCTTGCTTCGAAAAGCTTTCGTCCTTGAACTCTTTCTGTTCGGCAAGCCCCCCTTATCACTTACGCCAGTGGGTCATAAGCCGGTTATTCCTGTAGATTACATTCAACACGGCCACGAAGGTGTCGACCAGCTGGCGGACAGCATCAATACGGCGCGGACTAGATGGCTGATAAGCGGATTCCGCTCGGATTCAGGCTTTTTGGGCGGCGCAACGACGACTCTGACGTCAAAATAAGCTCCTCCCATGAGGCGGCAAAAGATCAAAGAATGGCCAAACTCTCCCTATAAATGGCTCTGACGCGAGGGTGCTGCGAGACGTCTGGCGGTGGATCTGTATCAGGCAGGCCGATGGAGTGAGAGGAATGGTGATGGTCATAGTGGTGGCAGCTGCCCCACTTGTGCGCGCTGACGGGGCGGCGGAAATAGACGCGCATTTCCGGAGTCGGGAGAGGAGAGACGTTGAGCCAAAAAACAAAAACAAAAAAAAACGCCATGACGAACTTCTTTCACGACGTCGGCGAGAGCTGCCGAGAACGACAGCTGGCGGCCAATTAGGTGACACAGAAAGGCCACGCCTCCTGATTTTCCGTCTGCTTTGGACGACGGAATGCCACTGTGGTGGGAACATGAAAATCGTGCGCGCTGACGGTGTGGCGGAAATGCGCCTCTACTTCCGCCGCCCGCTCACGACGCCGCGCCGGACGTCGCCAGTGAGAACTGGCCCTTAGCACTACCTTCCGGCGAGCGCCAACATCACACGACTGCTTACATGATATGACACGACATGACCATAGGGACCATTGACGTCGTCCATATATTCATGGCAAATACACGAAGCCATTCAACCTATAATAGAGCAAGTACAGAAAGTGTCGTCATCCCGTTTCTTATCGTATTTTGTTTTTCATCACACAGCTACCACTGAGTCACAAGTAATGCCATAAAGATTAATAACTCTGCGGGTAATGCAATGCTGCATCCGCATAGCAATGTAGCGGAGCCAATAGCTCTTACGCGTGAGATCCGCGTGTCAGAGTATGTGAAATAGCGCTGAAAAGGAAATAATGCCTGTCAAGATTCTGCCGAGCCATCCACATTTCAGGGCTTCCGAGGGAACCATTGCGTACGTGAACGGGCAACGACAACAAACATTGTGGACTTCGAGTACTTCGGGTTTGATCATGTGTACGCATTACTGCCTCACAGGCAAACCTAATTAATTACAATTCAATTATAGACATTAATTGCATTCTTATATATACATTTTTTTTTATTAATTCTTGCGTTCAGAATTACATTTGATACTACGTAATTGTTACTGTAATTGAATAGCTTTTGCAAGTAATTTGCGACTGTCATGGTGTAAGTTACTAAAAAGTAACTAGGTTACAGTTACTCTTTCTGAAATGTAATTATACAGTTACAGCTACAATTACCACGTTAAAGTAACTTTATAGTTATTTTATTTATAGTTACTGCCTAACAATGCTCCAGTGGAGCACCTGTTTTCACCTGGCAGTATAATAGTAACTAGTCGGCCTGACAGTAAAACGGACAATAATTTTGAGAATATGTACCCTGGTTTTGAAGGCCAACAGGCCCTATAAGTTGCACGCATGAGCAACATATTCCTTCTGTACACGGAAAAGACACTTTCCTCTCTGTTTGGCATAACTTCAGGAAGGCTCTTTTTCACTGTGTAATGTTCTAATGTTCCTGCTAAGTACGAGTAAATAGATTTCCCCAGCAATTCTAACATTGTACAATTCTTTCTAAGCATTGTAGTCTGCTACCACTGGTCATTTTCTTGCCCTTTGTGTAGCCCACTAGCCTTTTGTATTTAAAAAAATATTTCTTTCTTTATTTAATTTTCCATATTTATTTCATTTATCTAGGGTGCCGTTTTATCCTTTACAGATTTTTTAAATCCACGAGAGCAGCACTGATGCCATTTTGCAGGCGGGTAGGCGGTTTTGCGGATATCCCGTAAATAAATGAACGACTATAATTACCGAAAACTCACGAATTAACTTCTTAACCGAATGTTCCGGAGAAAATGTGAAACAGTAGCATTGGAAGCAATCATTATTTGAACTCGCCTTCTTTCTTAAAAATCCCTAAACGAGCACGTACTTTGAGATATAAATCACCAAATTTTGATGTGAAAATGAGCCAAGTCCTGGACGACGTCTCTCTCGAGCGCCGTAAACGGATCACCGCACAAACACATCCAGACAGCACAGCCGGCGTGCAGATTCGAACCCGTGTGGCCTCCCAGTCTGCCATCGTGCTGCACGTGCCGCAGGGTAGGACTGCGGATAATTTCGACCACCCGGGGTTCTTTTGACGCGCGCGTCTATGTGGCCATCAGATGGCGGTGGTGGTGGTAGTGCTTCTGAAAGAGCAGGGGCCGACTACAAAGGGAACTGTGCCGACATATGTCTGAAAGCGTCTGAGGAAAACCCAGGAAAAACCCCAGACAGCACCGCCTACTCCGACCACCTCCGTCCAATCCAATCAGCTCCGTCGCTACAAAACACGTGGTCCTCCGGTGCGCACGCCCGTCGCTCTTTTTGCACTCGAAAGGAGCGTAGTTTCGGTTTCGGCTCATTTACATAGCAGAACATAGCGATTTTTACGTGAGAATACGTACTCGTTTCGGAGTGTTCAAAAAAAAAAAAAAAAAAAAGCGGAGTTATATGATGACTGTCTCCGCGCACTCCGACAATTTCGCATTTATCCGAAAACATCAAATTAATAAGTTAAGTAATGAGTTTCAGGTAATTAATCGTCCAGTTGTTCTTCCGCTTTCCGACAGGATGACCGCACAACCTCGTAGTTTTTAATAAAACTTATGCAATGTAAAGGAAAAAAAAAACGCTCGTGTTGGAATGAATGTTTTTCCTTTTCAATTACTTTTCAGAGTGACTGCAATTTAATTACAGTTACGAGCATGAAGTCGTACTTACAATTCAATTACTTTTGAATAGTAATTTTTACGAGCATGCTCACAGGGCTCTCCAAGGGCGTGCGGAATCAGTTTCGGAATCATTCCCGTTGCTAGCGTTGCTACTTGCTGCTCTGTCGCCACCTAGGAGCACACTAGAGAACTTCACTCCCAACTTTCAGCAACGCGGGTCACGCAGCAGCAGGAATAGGCGTGACGAGGAAGTAGCAACGCGAGTATTTTCCCTCAACAACCCATCAGAGACGCTTACCAATGGAAATTTGTTTCGTGAACGCCATTCACGTAACACGACGGATACACGACGGTCGGTGCACGTACGGCATTCCAAGCTCGTCATTGCACGGTAAATAGCAGAAGACCTTGGATGGCACACGCTTGCTGTTGGTGCTGTTACGTTGTGAGCGCATCTTCGAGGTGAACCCACGGGTCTACAGGTGGGCCACGATGGACATTGAAGAAGCACTTCGAAATCACCGACGCACGTACGCGGGCGGTCGGGGTCTTCGACGTACGGTTGTGTGCAACTGCGCCTCGTACTGTTATTTTTCCCTGGCGATTGTGCTCTTTTCGCTGGGCACGGTGCTGACCATACTCGTGTTGGATGACAGTGACAAGGTTTTTCCCAACCTGACTCATATGTGGCTCATTGGGCCGATATTTATCAGCTCCGGACTGATGTTCGCTGTGAAAACAATCATGTATCTTAGACGTGAGACTATGCTTGCTTATCTGTCAAGACAACATTCCTTCTTGAGGGTAAGTATCGCGGAAGAAATGGGGCATCGTTGTTGGGCCGTCGTTATTCATGATGACATGCAATGATGATTAAGCGCGGTCACGCTTCAGTGGTATTTGTACAACCGGTAGAACGTTACAGCTACAGTTCCACAAATTAGTGCACGTACTGCTGTAACTTTCTCGCGAAAGACTTATCGTCAACTAAATGAGTAGTGTTTTTCGCAAGTACAATTCCAAGCTACAGAGCCACATGAGTTGGCTCAGTTACTTTTGATAATGATATTGATACTTGAATTATGTTTGCAATTACAAACATAATTTAACCGTGCAGTCTTATAAGCACAGAATAAGACTTACAAGTAAGAAAATTAGTTATATTAACCTTAAGTACAGTCTGCAGGGATTGCAACTACTCTCATTTTCATAAATTGGAACAACAGCATCACTTGGATAAGTAACAACAACATAAGTAACTAGTGTAGTTGGACAAATCTATTCTAACGCCAAAAAATGTCATTCGGCATTAGATATTTTTTTCGTTGGTTGCCAAGCTGCCGTTTTGTCAAAATCTGCTACTAAAGCAATCCACAGAGCACTTAAACTGCAAGCATGTGTAAGAAACCATTGAAGCCTGCACAGCCTAATTAACATGATAGGCACACAGATGTTGGCAGATAAGAAAGATGATAGCGTTGTTGCATAATACCAGAGATGAGGAAGCTACTTAAAGAAAAGGCACTTGTTACAAGCAAGTTAGTGCGCTAAAATACGTGGCAAAGTTACTAATAAAATCCCAAGTTATGAAAGTGAAGTTAAGTTACTTTGGAAAAGTAATGAGTTACTGTCATGTTACTTGCTTGGTAATATGCAGGCTTGTGGGTAATGTCTCACTAGAGAGGGAGGTTGAGCTCACATTATTTGTGCACCAGACTTCAACGAAGGGAACTTGGAAATTACTCAAAGTTACCTTGACAAATTTACCTAAGAAAGTGATTTCTTCAGTAAGTTACCGGAGGTCAAAAGTAATATGTCAAGTTAAGTTACAGAAAAAGAAAAAAAAAACAACTTAGCCACAGTAACGAGTTTCCCTCAACACTGCTTAATATTGTATTGCAATGAAACAGAAAGGTAGTTGGGAATTGTGAAAAAAATTATTATTGAAGTGTGTAATTATATCTCACATTGCATTCAATCTTGCAGGAACTCCAGTTAGCAGCAATGGAGCCCTCCTATTTTAGGTAAGGGCAGAAATTCTCTATGTGGTGTCGTGACAGGAAAACGTGTAGAAGGCGGAAACGAGACGCGCTTCGTAAATCTTTAGATTGTAGCCGTGGCATCTGTGGAAGCCGTGGAAGCTATCGTGTTCTCGTACCAGAAGGCTATATTAAACTTAAGGGGGAAAGACTTTGACCAGGACACACCTGACAAGTCCCTTTCCACCCTTCTGAGTGGACTCCCTAACACTGAAAGATGAAAGTCACTGAAAAGGTTAGCCAGCTCTAGGACTCGAACCCACATCTTCTGGATTGCCGGTCCAGGGCTCTACCAATTGAGCTAAGCTAACACGCCTATTCAGCGACTTCCAGGGTGTGTCATCTGAAGGGACAAACCAGTCACTCTCTCTCACTCATCCTCCTTTCACTCTCGCATTTTTTGCTCACTCATACATTGACGCACCCTGGAAGTCGCTGAGTAGGCGTGTTTGCTTAGCTCAATTGGTAGAGCCCTGGACCGGCAATCCAGAAGATGTGGGTTCGAGTCCTACAGCTGGCTAACCTTTTCAGTGACTTTCATCGTTAATTTCTTAGGCAATTTGAGGCTTTGTATGTGTTTGTCCCTCCTATGTTGTTCCAGCCTCAGAACATCAGTTCTTTCATGTCCCTAACACCGTTTGATGTAGATGTGGCTTGGAATAGGCACTGTCAAGGGGGCAGCTTTGTCCAAGGCCTCTGTGTTGGTGGCTTTGAGCTTTTGTTTCTCCATGCACGGCTCATTTTTCTTACGTAATCTCTTGTAAAAATCTTCATTGATATTTATCTCTGTTCTCTAGCGCTTTCTTTTATCAGTTGAGTTGCACACTTATTAAATTTACTCTTAAGCAAGAAGTTTGAAATAGATAATCCTTGTTGATTCCTTGCTGGACTAACCTGGAGTTCAGGATGCAAGGCACTTCCGATTACGTGGCATGTTTCTTCCCCTTTCGTGCTGCTACATGAACCTTAACTTGCTTCACTTAACGTTCAAATAAAATGTGATGGTGCCAAGTTATATTTTTCGAGCTCAAATTCGAGTATTGTATTCTAGTTTTACACAAAAAATTCTTATTTCTGAACATTCCATAATGCACAATAATCAGTTGTCAGTGTTGCAACATGCACGTTGTTGTTGTTGTTGTTGTTGTTGTGCTGTTGACATTGCAGAGCACATTGGGATATCTCAACATGCCAATACTTTCAGCTTTTAGTTGACTTTGGCCTTAGCTCAGTTTCACTTACACTGTAGCCATGTACGCTAGCTAGTGCAATGACACGGACATTTTTTGACACGACGCTTGAGTGGCACTGGGAAACTGAAAGAAATGTGCATCTGTGCAATTAGCACAGCTGGTCCTAAACTCACCTAATGTGTTTTCTGTTGCTGCAGCCGGAGCCTAAATGGAGCATCTCCGCCGCCACCACCTTACGATGTTGTAGTGAGGGAGGGAGAACAGCGGCCGCTCAACCCCAACCACACTATGCTGAACAACAACAACAACAACAACGTGGTCACTCCAACAGAATCGTCCCCACCGTCGTACGAGGAAGCCATGCTGCTCAGCCGCACAGACAGATCTGAAGAACACGAGACTGAGGACACTGCAGATATCTCAAAGTGAGTGTCTGTGCTCTACGGTGTATGTGTAGGGTCCGACTCTTTTGGGTGTTCCAGTGTCAACTATCACCTGCCAATACACTAGCTGCCAGTGTTGTACGCAACAAGAAACACAGTTACCGTAATTGGTATTCTTTCCCTCTTTTCTGTGTGGAAGAGCGGATTGCGATACTTTTTCAAATCGGTATCCGAAAAGTATTTCCGTTACAAATTTATGGCAACGCAATCTCCGTATCATTACCAGTACCAATATTTTTATAATACCCCCACCCTTTCTTCGCCCGTCGTATTTCTTACTTTTATTCCTCGACACCGTGACACTGGTCTGCTTGGCGCAGACCAGTCACAAGGGCTGCTCGTCTAACTTTCGCAGCGACTTAAAAAAAAAGTGGACACAGCAGTTCCCTCTAGTGCTTCAGTGGCATGTGTGTTCAGTGACTGTGCAGACACGCTTACAGGAAATCTTGCTAGGATGAAAGACAAAAACTTTTGAGTGCTAGCTATTGTTAAAATACAACCAAAGTGTCCAAGCTGTACAATAAATATTCTGCTTTCTTGTTGCGATACTGTGTCCTCCCGATTCGCTATTAATACAAATGGAGTGTTCACGTAAACGAGTTTAGTTGCAGATTTTGTGAAACTTATTTATATTTTCAGCAAATGTATTAGGTAAAGTATCACGTAGCAGTAACGGTACTCCGTTACCTTAACAACAGGCATCAGTATCGCGATACCATATTTCGGTAACAGGTACAACCACTGCTAACTGTCGTGCGTCTTTTCCGTATTTTGCAGGGATGTGGAGACAAGTGACAATCGACAGCCACGATCTTCATGAGGCCGGTTGACTGTCCTGACACCAATACATAATCTTCGACGTAGGGCTTGGAGGACCGGATGACCTCGCGTAGCGTTTTGATCTGTATGCAGCTGTGATGTTAACCTGGTTGTAGAGACAAAGCTAGCGTGACTGTCAAGCTAAGTCGCTTTATAATCACCCAGACTATGCATGTAGAACATCGTCCTCGAGACTTGATCTGGGTAGGCATACTCTACTTAAGGCTTTGACCCAAGAAGCCCTCTTGTGGAGCTGTTTATATACACTCTGATATCAGGAGTAACTGAAGCATAAAGTGGCTGTTATTACACAGCCTCTTTCGACAGCCATCTCTGCATAGATGGCAGGCCTTCACTTGATTTCCAAAGTGGAGTAATGATAGCCTAGGCAATGGTACCCACATGCTGCAAAACTATTCCTGGGTACTCTCACCTTGACAGAAACCTCAGTGTGTGTTACTCACTCAAGACCCTGCGAGTTACCTTCGTGTGAGACGTCTGGTGCACAAATGGAAAAGCATGGTTGAGATATGTTAAACCATGGCCTCCACCTTTAAACATGTATCGCGGGACAAGCTGTATTCTTTCATACGTCACTCCCGCATACTGAACTATGCGCACATCTGAAAAAATGCCAACGTTGTCAGTAGTCGCATAGGAAGAATGGAACGCAGTGGCAGATGCGCTCCTATGCACTGGTTTTCGTATTCCAATAACTAAGCTTTTCTCCGCAAAACATCTCTGGCTTGGGCAGTGATAAAAGGGCCCACCCACTTTGACATGCGCACACTAATACCGCTCTTGGTTTCCTCCCCTGTTTGTGCCAACCAGAGCCGTAGCGAGGCAAGTTTGGGCCCAGGGCAGGGTAAATCTGAAGACCCCCCCCCTGTAAACGAAGAAATGAAAACGCTTGTTTGCTCTGCCGAGATCGTAAATTCAAATTTTATTCGTTACCGCTTTATCCTGTCCAACCAACCATCCAGGGCCTGCCGTTCGGCGCCCTCTTTGGAGAGGGTGCCCGGGGCGACTGCCCCCCCCCCCCCGTCGCTACAGCTCTGGTTCGAACATTCTCCTCCACTTTTGTGCAGAGCCCATAACATGCTCATTCTTTGCTTCTGTCAAGCTCAACGTACTCGAACAGGGTACATGCCGAAATCACATTCCCCTGCCATCTCGAGGAGTCTTTGTTCTTGCTATGACATCGTAGAATCGTGATCTGTGATTGAGCAGCAGTCACACATACTGCGTGCTTGCTCTAACGGACTTGTCTTATTATTGTACGAAGGATACGTATCGCTAGAAGAATGAAGGCATGGCCTTTGCCTTCAAACTAGGCTGCCGAGGCTGTGATGGTATGCAGTCTGTTATTCCATCTGTTTTAAAGTTCTCAACTGCTTTTGATTGTTGTGGCACCTAACAGCCTTCATGACACTATGTTGAGAACATTACCGTGGTTAACAAGTACGGGGTGTGTCATATTATTTCATATTTGCAAAACAAAGTAACGTTACTGTGTTTGGTGCGATTGATTAGGACAGCTAGCTGTGTGTTGCACGGTGGTTAGGGTGCCTCAGAAAAAGGCATTCCTACTTACATCATGCAAATGACCCATTCATTTAATTGGGGGATGCGCATATTAATCGGGGTATCTACCAACCTGGAAAACAGGGAATTGTCAGGGAATTTGCTAAAAAGCAGTTGACATCAGGGAAAATCGCAGACAAGCACTGTGACAACGCGCAGCAAATCGCGAGTGTGGGTCAGTGGTTAAGCGACCATACCGCAGCAACATCACGGTAAGTAGCAGTTCGCCAATACGACAAGCTCCGAGGCAGAAAAGTAAGGCAGCCTTACTCAGTAAATTATCCGTTTTATCAGGGATCAGTATCAAAACGGTGGAGTAGGCACCAAGTTCCCTTTTGTTTTGGTCAGGGATTTGCTTCAAATAGTTGGTGAAAACCTGGAAAGGTCAGGGAACTTGAAGGCTGCAATTTGGTAGACACCCTGGTAATAATATGCAAGTTGATTACTACACAAAATAAATTGTGGGTATACCACTAGGGATCCACTGTACCTGTGAGGACGTGGTCATGACCCAGGTGTGTATTGCAACTGAACAGGTAGGGCAGAGGTTTTCCCGGAGTCCACTGGACACTGCCTAGCACCCACCAAAGATCTTACACCACCACAAAAAGAAAAAAAAAGAAAAGAAAAAACACAACAGATAGGAAGATCTGAAAGCCCAGCTGATATAGGTGTCACACTCCCCTTCCCCTATGGAATTCTGATATGCTACGACTGACTCTGTGCATGGGAGAGGGAAAAGTTTGGATAAACCATGTGACTAATACCCCTGTCACGCGACAAAGTGAATGTCATTCCCAACGAATGACAGTCACGTTGAATGTCATTTTCAGCAAGTTGGAGCTACATGGCAAAGAAAGATGTCGTTCGCTACTGACGATGAAATAGTTTGACTGTGTTATGCGTGAATATTGGTGGGCCTTTCGTATAAAGTTATCATCTACTTTAACAACTATATTTATGAATGTCGTTGGCATAACCAAACTATTTGCTTTGCTTCGACGATCGTGTAATAAGTCACAAGCACAGGCAAGTACGTAACTGAACCTCAATCGACAGGCAAGATGGTGGCTAGTACGACTGTATGGCGTTTAGGCATGGCACAAATCAGCTTGGCACTGAACGAGTCGACTTGAAACAAGAGTAGGTTTTGAAAATTGTGTAAAGACTCCCTTTTTTTTAATTTCAGAAACGAAAAACTTATGGGACGATAACTTTCCATCAGCGTTTCTTTTCCTTTTGCTATTGACGTTGGGTTTTGCTGCCCCTCTGCCGCCGAAGGAGTGCAGTTGGTGCAAGAGGAAAAAGCAAATGAGCTCCCCGAACTGCCATTTGGTGTCACCGTGTGGCACAGAAGGAATGTCAGTCGCTGGGAATGGCATTCAATTTGCCGTGTGACAGTGGTAGGCGTTTGTCCACTCACAAGACGGCGATAAGGGGGTACTTGTGGGCCAGCATGGGTCCACAGTAGAAACCAGGTGCGCCTCAACCTTGAAATGTTGCCCCTTTATTTGGGAGAGGGAGCAATGAACTTGCTCCACAGATAACAGGAGGAGAGTGGAGTGGGAGACTGGGGAGCTGCACAGACAGCTGATCTACTTGCATAGTGTCTACGTTTCTGAGATGAAATTGCTGTGCAAGTCCCTGAGGTAGGGTAAAAAAACAATGGATGTCAGCCTGGTCGATAGTGTGTTGTGCGAGGGACCCAAGCGTACAGGTTGCCTCGGCTCGTGTTTGTGCCTTCGTGACTTCCCCAGCTTCTGGCCTCCCTGCACGCTGCAAAAAAAACGCGGTACTAAAGAGAGAGAACGATATTACTCCCTCGCAATTCTCTGTGTTGCATATCAGCGTAGAGGCTTAATTTCCTGGTCATGCGAACTTTGTACTTCAAAGTGGTATTCTGTTTCGTTACAAGTTACCAGATCACGATTAGGCTACCTGGATAGAGAACAGCTACAGCAAACCTGACGTTGTCTTTAAACGCGATGCAAGGAACCAAATGTAACCTTCGTTTCTCGTTATCATTTTGTTGGAGTTATAGGTTGAACGGGAGAGGAGGAAAAATGTTGGAGTTGTTTTCAGCCTTCGTTTTAGAAGGATGTCCTTCCTTGGTTCTACATACACGAGAGTGATTGAAGAAATTGTAAATATTTTGTGCTACTATTTCTATGCCTATGCTAGGGTGAGGTTTCAAAGTCAGCAAAGGGACCAAGTGGTGCTCGAAAGCAAGCAAGATGCGCAAAATATATTTTAGATACCCAAATGGCCTGTAAATAGTAATAAATGTAATAAATGCATTGTATCATTTGATTGTTTGGTCACATTAATATGAGGGTGTTGGGAAATGTGGTTGTGGAACCGTTTGTTCATGCACCAAGGGGTCCACTACTTTAACTTGGTTATAGTGATGTGGTTCATGTAAACTATATCGTGAGCATGCAGCATCCAGGTGAAAATTGATAACTAAATAGGTTGGCTGTGATTGCAGTGATGGCTACTTCAGGGACTGACTATGATCTATGATGCTTTCATTGGAGTTGAAACGATATTGGAATAGGCTTGGTAAACGTAGTGCCTAAACAATTTATCGCTTTTATACACTGCAAAAGTCATTTCTTTGTTGCGTGGAACTATTTTTTCGTGTGCCTGGCGAAAACTGCGAACATGTATATTTTGTTCATGTGGCACACTTGACAGTAAGTACCGAAGATGAACGCAGTACATAAAATACCTGTGGTATGGTAAGGGCAAAGAGGCGTTGTCGGGAACCTTTTCCACGGAATGTGAGCACACCGTGCAAACGCTGGATTAATACAGCTTTACTCGGAGCTCCGTCCACACATGCTCCCACGTTTACACACGCGCATTTATTCGCAGCTACACACAGCTTTCAATTCCTGCAATCCTCTGCCCAGAGTGTATGGCTCAACTGCATATCATTGCCCCAACGACCTGCAGATATGCAGACAAAGACTCCTCGGAATATGCTTGGACAGTTTGTTCTCATGCATGAGAGAGGGTAAAGTTTGGAAGTGTCTCTCCGCTGACAATGCAGCAATAAGGGGGTATTTCATAGACCATCGTGTAACTCATGAGTCCACAGAGGAAACCATGTGTGCCTCACCTTGAGCTGTTACCACTTCATTTGGGAGAGGGACCAGTGATGTTGCTCCACTGGCAATAGGGGAGAGAGGGAAACTGGGGAGCTGTGTAGGCAGCAGACCTACTTACATAACATATAGCACCTGACCTGAGATTGACCCATGAAGTGCTGCGGGCTCAATCCAACATCTTTTGTGAAGTTTTGAGGCAATACTGTCCAAAAGGACTTGTACAGTACGTGGCATGCAAACTTTATAGTGGATTGTTCGCCAGAGTATAGTGAGGACACAAGTAATTGTTTTCCTACGTATTGTAGTTTGTGACCGAAACCCGACAGACTTCCGTGTCCAGCGCCAATGACAGAGGAGTGAGAGCCTCGGCCATTCCTATTGGCTCTCGGAAGCATGTGACCACTCCTGTGGCTGCCTCATTAGTGTAGATGCTTGCAGTGATGTTGCGATTGAATGAGTTTCGATATTTGAGTTGCATCTACACGAAGTTTCTATGCGTCTATTATACCCCTTTGCTGTAAAACTATCAGGATCTTTTCAAACATGAAGAAAGCAAGATCACATTGATGCACATAACAATCTTTTATATTTATTAAAGTGTTTTAGTGTCACGCCCTCCTTATTATTGAATATCTTGTGTGAACGTGGGTAGTGGTATGTCAGACCTGTTCATGTAAGCACGCGGAGAAATGCAAGACCGTTACTGAACCTGGTCCTGAACTGCCCGTACACATGCACGTACCACGTTATCTAATTACACTCACGTCTCTCTTATCCGCAACGCAGTTCACCGAAAAACATGCTGTCCGGTTTGCGTGATGAGGAATAACAAACTTGCTAACGTTTCTTTATCCAGTTTTATGGAATTGATTATCTGTACCTGGACCTGAAGCACTGGAAACAATGTTGAAGAACCAGTCCACTGAAGATGAAGCTTGAGCTTGGGGTGAACAGCAGGGAGACAAAGACTGTTTCGATTTCTCCTCTCTCTGCCCGTAGCCCGCGAGGTGCCAAGGTCACCAAAATTCAAACATGAAGGACTGTTCTCTCTTCCTCATGACAATAATCTTCCAGGATACAATCATGGGCATCGGAAGTGCGTCACGGCAATGGGGAGAGGGGGGGGGGGCATGACTGTACTGTTACTTACGTGGTCACAAAAGGTCTGTGAAAAGTTTGTGTATAGTGGAAGAAAGAAATCAAAACTGAGAAGGAAAAAGCTGCTCTTGGGGTGGCTCCATGTGCCACTACTTGCATCACTGTCAAAATCGTCACAGATTGGACATGTCTCAAGTTGGTTTGAAAAATTAAATATGGCAATGCATGTTAACAGTAAGCAGGCTGGGGGCCACTCCATTTTGGTAGCAGCGCAGTGCTTGTACTTGGTTGCAGGTCTTTTTCCAAGCTGTATGCGTGGGCATGCGTAAGTGCGTCTGCATTGGTTCCGCGATTGTATACACAGAGCAGCTCATTCATAGCAATGCAGCAAGGAATCTTATTTCAAAACCCGAAGGAACCAGGTTCGAACCTGGCTTGCTCAAGTAAAGATTTTTCGCAAGAATGAAGTGAGACCACTTGAGGGCCTAAGATCAAGTCTTGCTGGTTCAGCTGCGTATTTAATAGGTAGGTATAGGATGATATACCGGATCATTCAACTGAAAGGGTATGGGGGAAAAGGTTTTTCCTTGTGGTTTTTATTGTTTACACGGAATCGATGAGCGTACAAAGTGGACCGTTACAAACCCCCTTTCAGCCGTATGAGGTGCCTGTACATCAGTGACAACAATGCACTCCAAAATTTGACACGACATGTTTCAAAAGTACACTGTATCAGCGATTGAAGAATGCAGCCGCGTTCATCCTCTGGTTATAACTCTGGTAGCCTTGTGGTGAACTGTTATAGTGCTGATTCTGGAACGGTAGATTCGGCCGACTGTTGGAGTATTTGGTGTACGTTCCCAAGTCGTTCACTGGATTCTTCCTTTTATTTTTGTCGTCTTCCCCTTTTACGAAGAGAATCTCGCAGTTCTTCTTGCGCTTCTCTTGTAAGGTATTTAAAGACACGACTTCTTTGGCCAGGGCGCTTAACTGTATCATTACTGCTTGTGGATAAGAACATCCAAGTATTTCAACATTGGCAAATGCTTGCGCGAGACACAACAGTCTATTTTCGGGAAATTTCCCTTCATGCGACAATAAAAATTCCTTTCGAAGATTCCAATGCTCTGTGCTCTCCCAGGGCTGACGATACTCTTCTATATCTTTCTCCATGATGGTAAAGTTGAAAAACAGCACTTCTCACAAGCTCAGTGATATACACAAACACAAACAACGAAGACGACGGAGAAGAGGGGGGGGGAAGGGGGGATACGGAAGTGGCACACAACGATACAATCAATAATCAATACAATCCCCAATGCTTAACTTCCATGTGGGCTATTTTACGCCCACATTTCAAAATATAAATATAATGAGAAATAAGCATGAATTGTAAATGATAGAAAGTTAGATAGGTGTCAGCGCAGTCGCTCCGGCTTGTTTCAGTTCTGCTGAACTCTCGTGGTTGTAGGCTTAGGATTTTGGCGAAAGTGTAACTTAAGGTACTTTTGAAAACGCAGGTTGATACAAAGTCTGCACAAGTTTGGAGTGTTCAAGAAACTTTCACCAAAGCATGCCAACCGATGAAGGAGACAGCGGAGTGGAAGCCATGAGCCAGCCGGAAAGCCGCGAAGAGTCCCCAAAGGCACAGAAATCATCACTCGATGTGCCTGCTCCAAACACGGGAAATCCCTTCCCAGGAGACGAGGACGATGATGATTCTGTATGTTCTCCGACCGATTTATCGTTTCTTGAGATGTTTGCTAGGGACGTACGACGATTGATGCAGACTAGAAAAGTACAAGCTCGATCGGCGCTGCTGCAGACGACTGTCCTTTTACTCGTAGTTAATTTGTGTAGTCTCTTACCGCCTCATCGCCAGCGTAGCCTGTGGCGATCTGTAGTTCTGTGTTGATGCTTAGGAATATAAATGCTGCTTAGGGAAGTTCGAAGAACAATCTATTTATCGACGTATCACCGGACTTGATACGTTGAACTGCTTAAGTGGTTTCGTAGCGTAACATATCTAACTGCAACGTGATCAGGGGGAACTTGGGCGAACTGCACAGCACCTTGCTTAGGCAGCAGAGGTTAAATTTGAGGTCCATGAAGATAGAGCAGAGTGACAAACCTATTTGGTGCACAGTCGCTGAAGTGATACATTGTTACACCGAACACGATAGTATAAGGAGCACGCTAAGCCAATCCTGTGTGCAGACTGTAGAGTCTTGTGTCGATGTGCGATGAACTACAGTTAGTGTAATGCACTCACAGCATTTTGTTATGCCACCTTTTGCATGGTTACATGATATTTTGTTGCAGGACCTTGACGAAACCCTTGCAGAGCGACTCTGGGGGCTGACGGAAATGTTCCCAGAATCCCTACGAAATGGAGTCTCCTCGCTCGTATTTGGAACATTCTCTGGCACCAAGTGGATGTATGGCTTTAGCCGGTCGGCCCTCTGGATCTTGTTCTCGTCCTCTGCCATTCTCCTGGCGCCAGTCATCTTTGAGATTGAGCGTATGCAAATGGAAGAAATGTCACGGCAGCAACAGAGGCAGGTACGTACGGTCTTGGTGCAGTACATAGTCGAGGCATTCTTCAGGAGGTAGTCTTCGTTCGAGAACATGAGACAGACACCACCACCAACGAAGATTTGGTTGAAATACGAGAAAGAAAATGCATTCACATAGTGCAGTGAGTTTGAACCGTAAACCAATCATGGTTCATCACGTACATCACTTGGATCACTTACCTTCCATTACCCCCGTGTGCCAATCAGGTGGATGAACACGAAATTGACAGCCGGATAGCTGGTCCAATGAGCACATTGGTGCACAGCTCCGCGCAAGAAATATGTAAACCGAAACCTATTAATTTCTCAGAAGAATCACTAAGTGCCGACACATTCTTGTTCTTGGAATATTTTTCGCTGAAGGTCCTGATACGTAAAACAGTGGTTCTGAAAGCGTGCGAAGAAAAATTTAAACGTTAGGATGTTTATTTAATTGGTGAGCATATGCAAATGAGCCTCTCACTCCTCAATTCATGGCCGATGTCCCAATGATCTTAACAACAACAAAAAAAAAAGTTCGATGTCACCACCTGTTTACAAATTATTCAGCTGGGGGATCTTCATGACGTCGTCTGCTTCAGCCAATCGCTGCAGTCGAGTTCAACAAGAGGCTTTCTCTGGCTGCCCATGCGGCTTATGGTGGCCCATCTACGTAGTTAAAGCTGCTGAAGCATAACCGTGATTGGCTGACTCTTAAAGGAGCAATGAGGTGACATGTAACGTGGCTCAAAGCCTTGTCTCATTCATCAAGCTGTTCTTCAGGACTCGCCATGCAAAATATTTTCGCAGCGCAGTGTATTGTCACTGCACAATTGAAATTACAAAAACAGTCTGAGAAAGCAGCCGCGGCTGGCTGGCACGGTTCTTGTGTGACATTGGCGAGTCTCAGTGCCTTTCTTCTCTGTTCTTTCTTCTCAGCTGCTCCTACCTGCTTGAGCTGCGCCGGTCTAGGTCATGAGGCGCATGTTATGGGAATATGACGTATATGATATGATGATATGATATATACAGTGGAACCTCGTTAATGCGTACCTGACGGGGACGCGAAAAAACTACGTACTAAGCGGTGGTACGGCTTAACCAAACTCAAAATACAAGTCCACGTACCTGTCTAATGGAAGAAAAATGGAACATGTTCGACAAAATGAGGATAGACATCGCGGTTTATTCACTTTGCAACAAGACAGTCCGTTATTTTTGCTTTGTGCCGAGGCGGCCTTGCAGCAGTGATCGCAGCTTCAAATCCACAAACATTACTGGCGTGCTGTTCAAGAAGTCCCCGTTTTCTGGAACACTGATCGATGGTATGGATGACGTCCAGTTTCTCCTTTGTGTTCAGGACACGGTATCATGACGCTGTTCCACGAGCCAACACAAGTGACATAGAAGTGAGAAACGAAACACGAAACTATAGGAGGAGGAGGTTCGGAGCTTACTTGCCCTCTCCACTTTGCGGAAGGATGACCTCTCCTCCTCACAGGAGTGAAGTAGTATTGGTATTGGTGTCAACACATCTCTGAAGGAGCCACGTGCTTCCAAATCTTTGTTTCTGATAGGGGATGAGCTAGTTTTTTTTGTTCTGCCCGGTCTGTTTCAGGACGAAAAGTGCGCATTAACCGATATTGAGACTGCGAGCAGCTCCGGCTTAAGCAGGTAGCAAATACATTGGTTTCAATGGGAGTCGTGGCGGGGATTCAGCGCAACTACTGCTTAAGCAGAATTACGGCTTAAGCGGGTACGTATTGACGAGGTTTCACTGTATGACATAACTGCAACCGTTGCAGCACGGGAATCTCCCGTACCATCATCATCGTCAGTAGGAGCCACCGGGGAAACCGTTGCGTCCACTGCATGCGGACTTTGCTGAGCTACATGGCAAGCATTATTTCATCCTGTTGGAAGTCTTCAGCAAGTGGCAAGAGGTTGTGTGCATGGCGACCACTACAGCAACAAAGACAGTGAAAGACATCTTTCTTCACAATGGTCTCCCCGAGGCCCTAGTGACCTATAACGGTCCTCCGTTTACCAGTCACGAGTTTGAATGTTTCTTGACAGAACAGGGAATTCATCATGTTCAGACGTCTCCATATCATCCTAAGTCCAATGGCATGACAGAGAACTTTGTTAGAACATTCAAGAGAAACCGTTAGGGATTTTTTTTTCAAGTACAGGATAACTCCACATGCGTCAGCAGGTCGTCCACCATGTGTGTTGCCGAACAACAAGCACTACCGGTCCGTGCTGGACTCACTGGTCCCTCCTCGACTCCTCCTCCAAAGAACATCACTGCTAGAGAACATCAGAAGCGGCGTCATGACACGGGACCGATCCTTCGGAACAAACAAGTGTGCCTGGATGCTCGACCCACAGAAGAAGGGACACTGGAAAAGTGGTAACATTGTGGGCCAGGAGGTTAAAGTAATTTTCTGAGTGCGAGACGCTAATGGTAAAGTCCATCGGATGCATAAAGATCACCTCAAGGCGAGGGAGAGTTTATCAATCCTGGAAAAACAGATTTTCGAGGGCGCCGGACCAGCGTCTGTTGCCGGATGGAGCAGAATGCGCTGAGTCTCTCTTGTAATTCCCGGAATTTGAAGACACGGAATCTCTTTTGCCGTTCCCTGAAGTTCACGACACCGTTACCTCCTTCAGGGCTCATCAGATGCCATCGAATGATCCACCGCAACAAGCAGCGTCAACGGCAGACAATGAAGAACGTGTCCGGACAACAGTATACCCCGTTACCCCCTCAGAGCCCGACCAACCTAAAAGGAGAAGTATGTTGAGATGGCCATACGTGGGTACCGTTTTAATGACTGAAAGCGGATGAGCCAGTCATGCTAGTGACCGGGCACATAGTGAAAACCAGAAAGCAAGAACATCAAACAAAGCGCTTCTTCGTCTGTGTCCACTGGCACCACCACAGTAAAACGTACCCTCCTCCTTGCTTCGTTGCTGAACATGCCGCAGCCAAAAACTATAATATTGGCACCTCGTTGCTCCTTTAACGTCTGTGTCACGTCGTTTAAGCGATCAGGCTTTGTCCTGTCGAGGTGGTGTTGGAAGCATACATCATGGGAAAGAAAAAGAACTGTCTGTTGTCTTCGGTTCTGCGCTTGACAAAGTATAGGTTACATTGTCTCTGCCACCTCCACACAGGATAAGTGAAGGTAGTACAGTCGAGCCCGTTTATTACGATCTTCGATTGAACGATAACTCCGATATTGCGATCGAATTGGTGGTTCCCGTCAGCTCTCCCATTGAACTACTTGTAAACAAAACATCAATATAACGATCGCCGCGAAAGCGCTTGCTCGCATATAGCGATCGGAATTCTCCCGGCGGCCGGTAAAACGCGTGAAAATTAGAAAGCAAGATTGCACCATTTCACTGAAAACAAGTTACATTGGCATTTTCAAGAGCCTTCGCCTCCGTGCCCGCTAAAGTGAGCAGGCAGTGCGTTTATCCGCACATGAGTGCCGGGGATTAGATGCGAGCGTTGCAAGGCACGTGACTTCGAAATGGAGGAAGGAGCTCGTGAGAAGTAGAGGAGGTTGCTCCCTCTCCACATCGTTCTCTCGTCTTCAGGCTTTTTCTCCCTTTTGCTGCGTGCTTGTTACAATGGCGTCCGCGGTTCTGAGCTGCTTTTTGATGAGGAAAGACTCGTGGCTCGACCCAAAGTTACATGCGCTCTACGGGTTTCGTACTGGTGCAAAACCGTGTTGTGAAGTACCGCGGCTTCGAAAACGTGTATTGGCAGACAGTTGCGTGTCACCACCCAAATACGGATTACCCGTGGCAGAGGCGCATTCTGATGGACCTCGCAGTCCCGATCGTGAGAATGATGATGACGAGCAATGGATGAGGTCGTCGATCTCAAAAGGTGCGGCGCCTCACAGGATATTGGCGGTTATGTTATCAAACGATTTCTACACACAGCTGCGCCAATTTAAAGCTAGATAAAATGCTTCTGTGCTCCGAACAAACGCGCGTGTACAGCGGCATTCTACGCGAACCTGAGCGGCAATTTCTCGAAAGCTCGTTATAAACGATACTCTGATATAACGATCAGATTTTGCGTTCCCGACAATGTCGTTATAAACGGGCTCGACTGTAGTATGTTATTTTCCGGCACAATTCCTTGGAATTGTCGTCTCTGTCCAGAACCTGAATTCCGGATAAAGGGAGGGAAATTGTACAGACTGAAATCCATTCCAGTGTTTCTTTCCCGGATGTCGTGGGATCCGTATTAACCCTTTGAAGGGTACGGGTGCAGTTGTGCCATAGTGGGCACAGACACACCGGTGACTCCAAAAGTATTGGTTTGAATTTTTGTGCTTCCCCCTTGGCGCCAGTCCTTGGCGGCTATTTTGCGCTGCTTGAGGTTGCTCCTGGGACACGTGGAGCCATCTGTCAGCTTTTTTTCTAATTAGACTGAACATTGTGGAAGGGGAACCATTACAAAATGGCATCTTTGAGCAGCAGTAGCAGACGAACTTTGGCCGCTTCGGAAGAAAGTTTTTGCAGTACGACAAGCAGTGATAGCAGTTTCAGGGAAATGAATTACAGGTTTATTGAGACAGATAAACCGTCTACGTCTGATGGTGAGGAAGAACATGTGTGACAGAGCTTACCACGCCGTGGTAAGCGACAACAGGAAAGCGGAAGTGATTGGAGACCAGGTGATTTTAGCCCCCAAAACGTCCAACTTTGATGATACATCTTCGGGGCTTACCCAACATGCAAACTTGCCCTCCCAACCCCGAGCAATTGATTTCTCTCTACGATTCTTTGACGAAACTTTCGTTGGAGACATTGCAACAGAAACCAACGAGCACACCCAGCGACTCATAAGTGCAGAGGGACATATGGTGCCTTCCTCGGCACTCGAAACTGCGCAAGTGGGGTTCTGCTAGCATTGATGAGATGTAAGTGTTCTTCTGATGAAAGGCTCCCTCGAATCCTACTGGTCAACGGACATCGCACAACACCGTTTTCTGCTACGGTGTTCACACTAGACCGGATGAAACTATTCTTGAGGTGCTTACACTTTTCAAGTGCTCGATCGAAATGACGGTGACCGCAAAATCCGGCCAGAAATTTCGCACCTGCAGTTTATGTCCCCGAAGATGACGATGTCATCATTCCAAAACTTTTGCATAGATGAATCAATCGTTCCATGGAAAGGGCGAAGCCCGTAACACGTGTTTTGCGGCATGACCATCCATGGCTGGAGGTCGCGGCAGTTCGCTTATTTCTCGTGAAGACGTGTTATCGTCCCGTCGTCAGTCCAGTCTCGTACGGCAGTTTCGTCTCCTCCAATGGCGCTCTCCAAACAGAAGAAATACCTGCATGTGTCTCTAATACGTGCCAAGTGCCTTTTCACTGGTTTTCTGGCTGAGCACAACCTGCTGCGGAGCGTAAGCGACCACGTGTGACCGCTGTTCCGGAAGATGTTCCCAAAATGTGACCAAGCGAAGCGCCACTGGTGTGGACGGACGAAGACCACAGCCATCATCGGTGCGCAAAATGCAATGTTGGAGAGCCTGAGACGACGCGTCTTCGCAATTGCGGTTGACGGAAGTAACAATTGTGCGTCGCAGCCCCACCCGAGAGTGGTTTCCTAGGACGTAGAGGAATTGCAAAACAGTGTCAGTGCTATTTCGGGTGCACAAAATTAATGCCCTCCCCCGTCGCGCTGCGGGCAGTCTCCCGAATTTTGAGTTCGTCAGGTTGGCAAGTATGCTTCCCACTTCCCGCAGCGTGTACCGCAGGCGCAGGGAGTCTGAACGTGCAGGAAGCACTTCGTGTGCGCCAACACGATGCACCACGCTCCGCAGCGCAAAGATATAAAGTTCATGTGCCTCGAATGTGACAAGGGGCTGTATCTGCGTCCCTGCTTTAAGGATTGTCACACTCTTGTGAACATGTAATTTATATCACGCCTTACGAAGCATTGTAACCGATGTAAATATTAACAGTTGTGGAAATATCACTCGAATACAGTGAACCCTCATTAATATGACCCCCGATAGTCTGACATACGCGCTTTATGACCATACTCTTGGGGGACAATGCTGCGGAACCTCTGCAAATCTCCCCCGTTAACATGACAATTCCGCATTGTGACAAAAATTTTCGGGAACGACCATGGTCATAATAACGAGGGTTCACTGTACTCTGAAAACAACTTTTTGTAAGTAATCAAGTGCATGGCATGTTCATGAAGCTGTACTCGTTTTGGCACGCGATTATAATTTTCGCCCGCCCTTGAATGGGTTAATGAAGTCCAGATAAACGTGGCTCAACAGTGTGCAAACTGTGCAGCCAACTGTGCAGCCAAGTTCCAGAAATTTGTTTGTTTGTTTGTTTGCAGCTGATCATAGCTTGAGCTCTATCACTGTAGCAGAAGTTTCAAAAAGTGCCGTTCTAGGTTATTTTCCCATTGTGTCTCCTCACAAACTGACAAAATAATGGTAATGAGCACGAGACTTCGCAAGGACTCGAAAAAAATTGGGTGAGCATCATACCGAACACGAACCGCTCGCTCGATACCGATTACAACATTCGCATTCATTTTGCGCGAGTAGTTAATTCATAAACTATAACAATAGCAAACCGCAACCGAAATGCGAAGAGCAGGAAAGAGAGCTCCATACTACAGCTGTTCGTCCGGAGGAAGATTCCGTGAAGTCACCCAGCATTGTCGTCTGCTTCCAAGCCTGCATTCTTTCTCCCTCGCCGGATGATGTCAGCAGTGTGTTGCTTTCAGTGCCCTCTCACTTCACAGAGGCAAAGCTCTCGCTTCGTAATAATTCGTTTGAGTAAAATCTGCACAGTTTTTGGACCGAGATATTTGGTACACATGTTCCTGACATCCCAAGGGTTATGGATATACCACAACCTTTGTGGTGTTTTTGTTGCGGAGTCCCACTCTCTCTCTCTAAGTAAGCATCTCTAAGTAAGTGTCTCTAAGTAAGCATTTAGAAGGAAATAGTAGCAGAAGTTGGCACTGTTTTGCACTGTTGAAGACAGCAACGCAGTGTTTGGTTACATGTTGTGATGACTTTTGCAGAGTTTTTTGTTCTCGCAGTCTCACTGCGGTTAAATTAATCCATCCCACTTTTCTCAATCGCAGATCCTGTTGGGTCCTAGCGCGGCCATGTCTGGCGGAGCAGGGGGCAGTGTACCCGGACTCAACATGTTAAGTCCACCAGCGCCTCCTCAACCTCAGCGATAGTTACAGCTTCTAGGACGAGCCCAGGGACTGCAGCGCGGCACCACCCCGTCACCCCTCAGCAAGATGTTTCACTCTTCAGAGCAAGCTTAACCCTTCAGACTGTGCCACTTGATTGTACCATTGGACTTGGGTGTGTTTGTGAAGCTTCCGTTCCAAACAAACTGCGTTACTCTTGTGTACTAACGTCGAATTGACTGTGCTCTTGGTGCCGACACAAGAGGTGTTGAAGTCGCACTTTTCAGAACGTGCGCTAGACCCGACGCACTGCTGAACGAGAGTTTGGATGCAATCATTGATAGTTTCTCTTTTACCTATGAATTCTATTTCTGTCACCTCTCATGGTTGTCATGTTGTAACATTGTGGCGTTTGAGATAATCTGATCCCACGCGTATCACTTCTCTGCCACGCGTGTACCGTCACTATCAGTGTGGAGAAGTGCAAGGTCATGCAGGTGGGGAAGGACAGAAGTGCAGGGTCTGACCAGAACAAACAATGATGGTAAAGATAGATGAATAGCTGTTCATTTACATTCATCGCCGAGAGGAATGCATGGTAACATCGTGACACATTTGTTATGCATCTTTTCTGTCCCTCTAGGTTACAGGAACATTGGATGCAAGTACATCAGTTAATTTTAAAGATTTTTTTGCCTTATAATACGTAGCCAAGTATGACTGTTGGTCACGCTGTCCAGCTGTGTTAGAATATCATCCATTCTACAACTTTAAACGTGTCTGCATTCATTTAGCAGAAACTGGTGCACTTTCCTCCTCTTATCATGTTCTGTTGGTAAAACTTATGTAGCTTGCAAACTGGGTAACGGAAACAGAACCACGTCACTCCATTGTGTTAAGTTACATTTCTGTTTGAATGACCGTTACGAGGGCATTGAGGGCTGCACCGAAGAGGAAATAAGGCTTGTTGAGGTGGGATAGGGTTATGTAGAATTGTCAAATGTAGCGAATGTTGAGGCAGACTCCAAATGCCTCCAGCAATGTATGGTTCTTGGATAATGCCGTTGTTGTCACACGAATGTTTGTCAATAAATGACTGAGTGAAATTATTAATACGTCGAGCATTCTGCAGTTGGTGGGGCCCCCCCTTGATACGCCCATGCGGTTAGGATGATTGCATTCCACACCGAGACTGGGAGGTGATGTCGGTTCGAATCCCGGCACTGGCTGTGCTGTCCGAGGTCTTCCCTGAGTTTTCGGACAGACTTTCCAGTCTAATGTCATCACAGTTCCCCCTGTAGTTGCCCCAAGATGCATGCTAACCCCCGCCCCCCATTCCCTCGCGCTGTCCTCTCTCCGTCTGTTCTCTGTCGACTAGTGCTGCATCTTACAATTCGAAGTTAACTTCTTAGCACAATTTACGTCACCAACGTCGCTGAAGTGGATTCTATGTGCAAAACGCCGAGAGAGTTGCCCCGCTTCTTTCCTTTTTTTTCTTTTCCGCTCAAAAACATGCTCCCACATGATAACACTCAGTTTTATCTTGTTTTGCAGGTCTTGCGTTAAACCAGACGTTTGCACCAAGGCCATTTTTTGAAAAATATGTATGAAATGAAAGTATAAAAATATGCAGTGCCAGCCTGATGCTAGATTTATGAGAACAGCCAGTAGTCTTTGGCAGATCCTTGGTCAGAGTTCTGTAATTAACATTGAAGTGACAGACTTCTCTAAGAAAAAAGCTCTGAAACAGCCTGGGCTTTCTGAGAAACGTGGTATTTTGGGACTGCAGGATAGCAAACGACATGGAGATTGTGCTATAGAAGAGGTCAGGAAGGCTTTATGAATATTCACGGCAGTCCCTTGGTGTCCGTCTTCATGAGCAGTTTTGCTCCCTTCACCAGTCTACAATGTTTGCCAGTTTGTGTCCACTTGGCATTGTTCCTTGCTTGCATTTTATTCTGCATTAGCATTGTATTACATTCTGCAATATATGGCTCTCAGTGGCGATACTGCTTGCGAGTTTAGCTTCCCACGATGTCGTCACTACGGTGATCTGTAAGATCTAGATCAAATCAGTCTCCATTGCACGCATTACGATCATTTCAGGACCACATTTTCAGTGCCTCTCAATCAGCTGGACTCTCGCCCTCTCACTATATCAGAATTGCTTGGTCCATTACCTAATCCAGCTCACCAACGCTCTGTCTTAGAAGCACTTCTTAAACGTTTTGGACACTTTATGACTTCGATCCCCGCTATTAGGCGACTCATCTTATTTCACGACATTTCACGACCAGTAATGGGGTAGAGTATCGCTCCAGGCGATGGAACTCCCCAATCATCATTGCCATTGTAGTATGTTGTTCAATAGACCTATCCCTGTTTGTAAACAAATGACGTCATAGTGTTCGACAGCGCCACCAATTTGGTAGACTTGAACTACGCCCGAAGCTAGGGGGGCAAACAAGGTCGCGCCCGAAAGGCGCGCTCTTGAGAGGATTACGATGGTCTCTCAAAGGGACGCGACCTTCGGTCCTATTTTTGTTTCAATAGGAGGCAGCGAACAAGTGCCATTGGTGGAACCCAGCCCTCCCGCCTTCCGATTTGTTTCGGTTTCAGTCTGTCTACCAACGTCATGATGCCCATTTTCTGGCGTCATCCAGGAATGTAAAGGTTGATTTACATGTAAGGTAGTCAGCCCACTTATGCTTAGGGTTCTGCGTTTTCGATGTTTATTTTTGGGCGGACTCGGCGTATGTTTTTCGATGTTTATTGATTTTCTTGAAATCTGAGTTTTTCTATGTTTTTCCTTGCGTGTACATGGTTTACCCGACAGTTATCGGCGAATAGCAATTACAGTGTAATTTAAGTGCTGTGTGCGTCTAACGCTGCTTCGTAGGAGGAATGACCTGCTGAGTACGAGAATATGTTAAGACATGTCCAAATGTAATTGCCGCACCTCTTCTACAGCCCACATTAACTGTCACGTGACAATACTTGCATACAACATCTTCCTTGCCTGAGCGTTAAAAATCTTGATGTTCGCAAACGTAGTCCGAGGCCCTCTTCCTTTTTCTTCCCATCTCGGGTGCATGCCGTGGAAAGACAGGACCGCCGTACGCGGAAAGTGGAGGTGTATGTGTACTGTAGTAACATCTCCACTAAACAACTAAAGGCCGGTGACCGAGATTCTACTTGACGTCACGTCCCTAAAGGTTCAAAAGCGTGGTGGGGCACCCACAATGGCAGAAGAATGAGATTCCGTCCGGCGCACCCGATCCAGGACAAAAGGATTGACCCTGGAACACTCAATGAGGTCGCAGGTCATCCAACCACAGCAAATACCAAAAAGGAGACTAACAAATGAAAGCCTCCTTGGCATGTTGGAATCTTAAGCTGCACATGTGCAGCAATTTAACTGTCATGGTTCCTGAAATGTTCCTCTGTATTCGATGTTTTTCGATTAAAACCGAATGAGGGCAAATTTACCCGGCGTATGTTTTTCGATTAAAACTGAAAACGCGGAACCCTACTTATGCTGTACGTGCAGCAGGGTAGGGCTGCGGATAATTTCGACCACATCACGAGGCAGTCAGTTTTTGTTTGACTGGCACATAACATATATCAGTGGGCGCGTTAAGTCAACGCCACCTAGAAGAGAAGACCTCTCAATATCTCCTCGCCCTCGCGATACGTCAGCCTACTCGGATATAGACGACTGTCTGTTTACAAGCATGTGACGTCACGAGAAGACCGGCTCGAGGTTATACCTTGCTGTGGTGGGCAAGCAGCGAGAAAAACGTGTCGGCTGATAGGCTGAAATCTGATAATGCCCACCAGCATGCTTTGCGCGGCGGCGTTACGTAATGACGTAGGGGGCTCCGGTCGTCTATAGTTGTTTCCAAGGAAGCACGTGTCGTCTACTTCGCCGGGAGACCGCTTTCGTGTAATTGGTCGACGCCCATCCCAGCAGGATGACGTTACGCGGAGCTGCGCTGGCCTTCTGCGCCGGAGCGCGTGTGCTTGGCACTCCGCGCTCTTCACGGCCCAGCCAGGTGCACGAAGCTTCCATAGAAGCCTGTCGTAGAGGAAAACTCATGTGACCTCCGGCACTGGATCAATGAGTGAGGACTGGACACCTTTTCTTCTTTTTTTGATTATGTCGCCAATGAGGTAGTATAACGTGGCGCGCGTTTCTCTGGGGCTTGCTGAGCTCAAGGTCGCGGGTTCGATCGCGGCCGAGTGCGGTAGCAATGTGAGGGACGTAAACATTGCTTCCAGCACCGTGTGTCGGAGATTTCCGGCGCACGTCAAAAGAACCCCAGGTGGTCCAAATTATCCCCAGCCCTACACCGCGGCACGTGCAACATGTCGCCACACTGCAGACAAACCTTATGTGTAACATCACGGTACCATTATTACATTCCTCCTTTCGGCTCTGCTTTTCGTCTTTTGTTGTTGTTTCTCTCTTTCGTTGCTTTTTGGTTCTTGTTTGTTTTCGAATGCAGTGGGAGTTACAGAAAAACGAGCCTTTGGCTGTTTTTGTCACATTCGGTATTTGATTGTACGGTATACGTTTATGCAGGCGACACGTACACAGCACGTTTGCAGCAACGAAAACTACATGACATTAATATTGCTCTGGAATTGGCTTGAAGAAGCTTGACCACGTTGGATCTGCCTCGGGCAAGGACTGCTACATGGGGCTGGAGCTCACAGGCTGCAAGATTAAAATTAGGATAAGATATGCCGCTATGCACGGTGAAAGTTGCATGATGAAAGTGTGAAATGTGCATAAAGACAAAAACTGGTATTCAATGCGAGAAAAAGAACCCCATGAGGCGTTTCTCCAGCGTTTTATCCAGCGGGGATCTCACCTTGCCACGGGGATTTCACCCTCATTTTCATCCGGTCACAAATGCGCTACGATTTCGGGAACATTCGAACCCCCGAACACCCTGGTTACACCCACCGAAAATGAAAATCCTTCCCAAATCCTTTTGAACATATCCCCTATAGACCTCTCCCTGTTTGTAAACATATGACGTCATAGTGTTCGACAGCGCCACCAATTTGGTAGACTTGAACTACGCTCAAAGCTAGGGGCGAACAAAGTCGCGCCCGAAAGCCACGATCTTGAGGGGATTACGATGGTCACTGAAGGAAGCACACAAACACAAGCGTCACTCGCAACTAATATGTATTGCAGGCAAAAGAATGCTTTTAAAACACAACCGGTAGGCGACACGTGCCGGGTTATAAGCCTCAAACCGTGCTGATAGACGCACGGCAGCCAGTAGATAGTAAGGACGTAATTAGGTACTTAGGAAGGCAAGTTCTTTATCAGAAAGTGTTAGAGATGGTTGACTGACACACTTGCCTCCTGCACTCCTGCAGCACCCTGCAGCCTCAGAAATGTGCCTTCGGGCAATCTGGCATACCATTGCGATAGATGTGGTTGTGTTCCGGATTTTCGGGGTACAACTGTCCTGGGGAGGGCCAGATCTCAAATTACCCGGGAGATAATAGAAGCGCATCTCATACTTTTGGCGGGGGAAGGCAAGTGTACCTAGTTAAGTCCTTACTATCTACTGGCTGCCGTGCGTCTATCAGCACGGTTTGAGGCTTATAACCCGGCACGTGTCGCCTACCGGTTGTGTTTTAAAAGCATTCTTTTGCCTGCAATACATATTGATTACGATGGTCTCTGAAAGGGACGCGACATTCGGACCTACTTTTCTTCCAATAGGACGCAGCGAACAAGTGCCCTTTCCTGGAACGCAGCCCTCTCCTTCCGATTGGTTTCGGTTTCAGTCTGTCTACCAACGCCATGATGCCGCTTCTCGGGTAGGGGTCTATTGAGTACGAACTCAATGAGAACAGAAGAAAAGAGGCGTTATTTAGCAGCAGTCTAACAACGAAGGAATCACCGAGCACCAGGCCTGAAATTGCACTCGTTTTTTTCCTAAAACGATATCAGACAGGGACGACCTACCGCAGTTACTGGTATCCATAACTACCTTTGCCTCATTTCTTTGCAATCTTATTGCATATCTTGAATGCTAGTGTAAGCCAGCATATATTTTGTCTTTATATTTATGCATTCACCCTCATGTATCGCCCCAGGAGGGCATTTGAGGTTATTGTCATAAATAAATAAATAAATTGCAGTGCACCTTCGGTCCGACGTCATAGACGATTTTGAGCAGTTTTTCGATTAGTCCTTTTCTTTTGTTCTTGAACACACGTCTCGATGGCGCTCAGCTTCGTCAGTGTGCCGCCTTCAATGGAGCCCGCAATTTCTTCTCGGGATCCCATGTGCTTAAGCGGAAGAACACAATTACACACCCGCCAAAGCTTCCCGGTATAATGAGACCCACACAGTCATTACAGAGCTGTAGTCGATTACGGTATCGCTTTGTGTGTGATATATCCCATATAGCCTTGCTCTTTTAATGTGATAGCATTATTGTGCTACTTCCTCGGAAATTCCTGTGGTCTGCGCCGAAAACTCAGCTCGGACGATAGATGGCGCCACGGGAACCGTGGACGCAGAAACGTTTATGGCAGGGTATCCGAAGTGACTCCTTCCCTAGGGTGGGCTAGAAGGACGCCGTATTCAATACATAGAATGCGCGATGCCCCTGTTTTTAAGCCAAGCTCCTGAGCTCCGGCGCTATGCGCTCGCTGCGAACCATGCGGGTTCTCGTTGAACTAGTCGAACATGTCCCATCCCTGACGTTGTATGTACTATTTGTATAGTGAACATATTTTGACCAGCACTGCTTTGGTTTGTGTACTGACTGTTTACTAGCATCCGCAGTTCTTTGTAAGGAAACCACGTGGCATTTGCTGCCGTCGCGTCTCCCTAGCTGACGATCCCTGCAAGCAAAATATATCGGAATGTTGCGAAGCACGTGGCCCCATGTCTTAGCTTCATTGGGTGATGACAGACTTTGGAAAAACAAAATAAAGAGTTCTTACTGCTTCCGAGAGCTTGCCTCGTTGACGGTTTCTTCAAGGTGTAGCGAAAACAAGCGAGAATCCCTGTCCGAGAAGCGAGTGTCCCTCAGAGCTCACTGTTTGGCCCATTCCTTTTTCTCGTTTACATAAACGATTTACCACACCATCTTTCCAGTACCTGCTTCCTGTATGCCGACGATATCAATATATTTGTGGAAGATGTCGACGTTCCGTCATTACATCTTACAGCTACTGCAGCGCTACAAAAATTTCATACCTGGCTGCTCAATAATAGATTAGTCGCCAATGTTCAAAAGTCGTGTCGTGTGTGTTCCGTCGTCATTTCTGTGACACTTATGCTGTTCATAATTGTCACAGAAAAGGCGTACGCCCCCTGTTTTCAACAAATCAGGGCAGACAACGATATCATTCGAGATAATGGTTGGCTAGGAGCGTGCTATGCGGTGAAGTTCATTTTTAAGAGTGTAGGCTAGGGAATTTCCTGGAAGCACAGTCTAGTTGCCCTTCAGACGAGTTCCACAAAAATAACTTCCTGCCAGCAATAGATCAGTTTCTATCGTCTCTTGAGCAGCGGTTGGCCGCGTATGTACATACCATCAGATCAACGTAATAAATTTTCTTTATATATGTGAAGGAGTGTCGTCCAGTTTTGGTCTCTTCGGAGAAATCGGCATCCTCGGCACCAAAGACATCGAGGCAAGATGCCTGGCAGAAGTCTACAGAGAGGATTCGGATGAACATTTTTTTCACGAGGTAGTACACTTCAATGACTCTGCCAATGCATTTTTGCAAGACGATGTCAGGAGCCGAGAACAGTTCCTCTGCATGCTGATTATAGGGAAGAGGAGTGAAGAAAGGTTTCCCTAACGTAGAGAATGCTATCGTCGCAACGGCAATTCCAAAGCAAGGCAGGGGCTCGTATAGGTCTTTTCCTTGTCTCGGGGTTCCCTTCCATCGTGTACAACCAGCTAGCGTGCCATCTCATCTCTCCTTCAATGGAATTAAAGACGCGATCCCTTAATGCCGTATTGGCCTTATTATGAAGGCCTTATTGTGATCCTTATTGTGAAGGGGCTCATTATTTCATTCGCCGCATCACCACCCGCAATGGGGTAGAGTATCGCCCCCTGGCGATGAAACTCCTCATTCATCATCTCACAATAAAGGTGTTGTTGTTGTTGTTTCATGGGGCGACCACGACGCACTACAGATTTAATACCTATTTTCACTGGTATGCATAGAACGGGACATTCTTAAGCAGCTTTATTTTACAGAGCCCATTACTCATTTTTCAGTAAGGAAGCCGAGGAAGGATCCAGTTGAATAGCTAATAACTGGCAGCGTCTTGAATAGCTTGCAAGATAGTAGACGCCATATCTCAGAAGATGTAAACTGAAAAAGCGAAGTTGGAGTACTCTTTTTGCAAGCGAACTAACTACTGTACATTGAAAGACGATCGCAATAAGGCCGAAACAGCTGTCCAATGCTGGTGTGGCGACGTTTGGGACTTATAAACATATGTTCAACGTGCAGCCAAAGAGCCTAGGCTATTTTTTTTCCATATATATATATATATATATATATATATATATATATATATATATAGATACTCATTGAACGATGCGAAAGCACCAGAGGACACGTGTTTCGCCGTGTTTGCGGCTCGTCGGCCCTGGGTAGCTGCGCATCGTTCGGGACTGGCAAACCAGGGGTCACTCAGCGAGCGATATACACCTGGGAGGGTGACCGAGCACTCCTCAATGCCACAGTGCAAGCCAGTGAATTATAAAGAGGGGGGAAAAGCCATTAAAAAAATAGGTAAATGATGCTAGACGTGTCACGTCTAGCATCATTTACCTATTTTTTTAATGGCTTTTCCCCCCCTTTATATATATATATATATATATATACCGCACGGAATAGTCGCACCGAGGTCAGCCGTGTCTATGGACTCTGTCATAATTTATCCTTTCGAAGCACCATGCAAAGTACTGACCAAGCAGAAAGGTCCCAACCATATACGGTGCCCTGGGTCCTCACCACTCTAAATCCGGCACTGAGCGCCAATATTGTGATTGTTGCCGCTGTACCGTATATATTTTTGTTATTGCTTTGTATATAATTGTGGCCCCGCGACTACATTTTCGTGGGGGCGTTAAAGGAGGTAAGAACTCCTATCTGCATGTATTTAGTTACGGGTTTAATAGATGTAATATTGTTCTTCTACGCTTCGTAATTCGATTTACCAATTTATTGTTCAATTCTTCTCCTTCATAACTTGTGCAGCGTTAATACAAAAACGCACTCTCTTTCGTATTCGGGCGAGTAGACGCACCGCCGTCCAGATACCTCTATCCATCGTTACGTCATATGTGAAGAATTGTAGCACCCAATCAGACTCCAACGCGGAGGTACACATAACGTTCTGCTTCACCCACTTCAAGATGAACTTCACTACATGGCACGCTTCTATAGCCAACCATCATCCCGAATGACAACATTCTCGTCTCTGATTTGTTGAAAACGGGAGGGGTAACCGTGTAAACATTTTGTAACCGTGCATAATAGATACATAATAGGCTCCGCCTCTAGTTATCAACAAATCATGGGCGAGAACGTTGTCATTCGGGAAGATGGTTGGCTAAGGGCGTGCTATGTGCTGAAGATACGAACCTATCAAATTCACCTATAGAAAAGGTGTCACAGACAGCACGTTGAAATCGCCGTTTGGAGCCGACACAGTCGGCAGGCTCGCTTCGTACAGTTCATAGCTCCTTTAAGGTGTCATGTTAGATTTTTATTCCTTTTTGCTTCTGGGAGGTGACGCGGTTCGAATCCCCGCACAGGTTGTGCTGTCTGGGGTTCACCCTGGGGTGTCTGGCGGGCTTTCCAGGCGAATGTCGGCGCAGTTCCCCCCGAAGTCGGCCCAAGATGCACACTAATCCCCCTGTCCCCCTACTCGTTCCTGCTGTCCTCTCTCCATCTGTACACGTCTGTCGCTCATACAGCCACAGTTGCTTCGCTGCGCTAACACGAAATTAACACGACAGAAATCGCTGTGCAGACTGCCAGTGAAATGCGATATCACTCAGGAGGTGAGAACCCTCTATCTGCAGCTATTTAGTTACGGGTGTCATAGGTGTAATAGTGTTTTTCTACGCTTCGTAATTCTGTTTACGAGTTCTTGTTCAATATTTCTCCTTCATAACGAGTGCAGCGTTAATACAAAGACGCACTTTTTTTGTTCCCGATACCGGTGAGTATAGACGTACCGCCACCCAGATACCTCTATCCATTGTTACGCCATTTGAAGAATTGTAGCACTATAGTAGCACCCAATCAGACGTCAACGCGGAGGTATACATAACGTCGTCTGTTCTAGTCTGTCGGAGAGCAGTGTAGAAGCAGCAAGAAAAAGTACCGAACTTAGGTGGGTAGGCAATATGGCCTAAAATGCTGGACAGTAAATGTGAGACCGTGCATTATGCTTCCCCCGCGTCATTCGTTTGACGCGCCTTGTTTTCTACGATGTGGTGCAATAGGCCATTCGAAAAAGTTCCAGGGAGTTGCACGCGCTCTGGCAGGGCGTGCCGGGAAATGCTGAGCTAAACTATAGCTAAACTAGCCCGCCAAAGCTAAACTTAAACGACAGCGATTTGCTATCGTCTCCGATCGTCGTCGTCGTCGTCGTACTGGTGTATGCACCGCCGCAGTCGTTTTGTACAGCATTTCCCGGCATGCCCTCCCAGGGCGCGCGCTGCTCCCTGGAACTTTTGCAAATGGCGAATTCACTCTCTTTCTGCCCCTGACGACGACGACGACAGCACGCAGCGTAGGCATTTTGTCCACAAAGCACGCGGGCGAATTCTTTAGTTCTGCACATGCTTTCTGCGATAAACCATAAAATATGAAGATAAGAAGTGCTGACGTTGAAAAACAGTGGCGGACCGAACGACCTCGGAACCGAGCCGAGGTAACCGCGATCGCATTGGTTGGATACGGACCTATCGGATTCATCTATACAAAAGGTGTCATAGCCAACAAGTTAAAATCGCCGTTTGGTGCCGACACAGTCGACGGATTAGCAATCATCGCAGGCATTCTCCCACGATGGACAGTGCAAGCCTGTGGAAACTGAAGTAGCTGCCGTACTTGGCCACCTGCTAGTTTGCCTATACTCCTGAACACACACACACACACACACACACACAAAAAAAAAAACTGAAGCTTTCCAAGTTTATTCTATACGAGCTTTCGTGTGGAGGGCCATGTCTCTTCAGGTACAAATACAGATGGTGGAATCGTACAAGATTATGTACAGTTGTAACATGGTTGGCTATAGAACGAAAGAAGACGTAAAACAGTACGTCCTCTCCCGTTCTATAGCCATGTGATCATGTTACAACTGTATATATGACATATACATGACTATTTCTACACAGTTACGCTGCTATACTCCCTGGCGAAGACAAAATCTATAATACTTTCCGTACGGGTTGAGGTAACTTTATCGTCACCAGCTAGACGCACATCGAAGACTTCCTTCATAAAGAATGCGAACCGGTTGTTCTGGGGCTTCTTAATGTCCGTATTATTGTTCCAACCCATTGTGGTGTGGCGGGGAATGAACAGGCCGACAGCGCAGCAGAAGCAGCTCTCTCGTGCCGGAGCCGGACGAGTATTGCGCTGCTGAGAAGAGACGGTCGTTCCATTCTTCGACGCCTCGGGACACCCTAGCTGGCTTCTCGCCAATGGACAACTGACATCCTTCCTCCATCTATGCTGAGCAAAATTGATCCAACGCTCGCTTTTCGCATGCCACGAAACACCCCTCGTCAAGATGCTGCATTAATTCATCGAATCCAACTCGATGTGGCTTTTACAGCTCAGTGAGGTGACTCTCCCAGATGCTGTCACTGCGGTGCTCTAGAAGATCTAGAGCACATTCTTCTTCATTGCCCACACTACCAACCTTCCCGAACCGCACTCTCCGGGTCTCTTAACCAGGTGGACTCTCGCTCCCCTCCCCCTCTCTCAAAATTGCTTGGTCCCAGGCCAAGCCAATCCCACCAACGCTGTGCCCTTAAAGCTCTGTTGGCATTTTTGGACGCTATAGGACTTCGAAGCTTATTCTGAAGGGACTCATTGTTTCATTCCCCACATCACCACCAGCAATGTGTAGAGTATCGCCCCTGGCGATGAACAACAACTATTATATTCTGACGAACGCTACGCCATAGCTAGGGGGTCCAGTATGAGTGATGACGATGATGAGCGATGACGATGATGAGAGATGTCTGTGATGACCAGAGGGACGATGACGATCCTGATGGTGATGGTGGGAATGTCCGACGGCGTTGTCGGGGTTACAACAAATCCTTTAGGCCAGTCGACTCAAGAAAAAAAAAAAAGGAATTACATGACGTAAGGCCGACCTGGAGTGGGCCGCGGTGTCCCAAGGGCCGATGATGCACGACAAGTTGTAGGGGCGGCAGTCAAGGGTGGCAAGCTGTGATTGCAGTGTACACCTCTCGTTGATATAAGTCCAGCAGCGGATGAGTATGTGCTCTACGTTGGCAAGTATACCAGACTCGTTGCAAGTCGGGTTAGCCTCATAGTCTAACTGGTAGCGATAGAACGGAGTGAAGGCCACGTTCAGACGTAGCCCGTGGATGAGCGACTTCAGGGGACGAGGAAGCTACGCAGGCAGCCGGTATGACAGCGTTGGGTCTATACTTCGCAAAGAGTACCTGGTTGGAATGTCGTGTTGCCACTGTGTATAGGGTAGATCAGGAATCAGACAAATGCCTGAGGAGGGATCTTCTGTCTCCTCTCGAAAGTACGTATAATGGGCGTAGAAGGCCGTTGTTGGTGTGCAGCGGCAGCGTCGGCCGCGCGGTTCCCCGTTATTCCGCAATGGAATGAGAGCGTTCTCGTAGAGACTTCAGGGACAGGATATCTATCACCACTGAGGATAGGGAACCGCGGATGCCCCTATTTTTAATGCACAGGAGAGCTGTTTTTGAGTCAGTATAAATTACCCATTGCCGCGGTTCAGCCGCATATGTCAAGAATAGCAGGATAGCATAAAGCTCAGCAGATGTCGATGGGGTGCGGTGAGACAGCCGACATCCACGTGTAACGAACTCTGATGGAATGGCAAACGCTGAGGATGAAGAGTCCGTGGTCGACGATCCATCCGTGTACACAGGGTGTTTCACGAAAATCCCCCGGCTGAAGAATTCGTGAACAGGTGCCGCAATCGAAGAAATTTCATTTTGGTAGAGATCTTTGGGACATCGGCCATGAACTGAGCAGTGAGCGGCTCATTTGCATACGCTCACTAATTAAATAGACATATTACCTTTTAACTTTTACTTCGCACGCTTACGGAACCACTGTTTTACGCATCGGGACCTTCAGCGAAAAGTATTCCAAGAAAAAAAAAAAAAAAAAACGCGTCGGTACCTTGCGATTTTTTCCAGTATTAATTGGTTTCGGTTTACATATTTCTTGCGCGGAGCAGTGCCCCTATGCGCTCTTTCGATCAGCTATCCTGCTGTCAATTTCGTGTTCATCCGCCTGGTTCACGCACGGGGGCGACGGAGGATTAGGCACAGCCGCAAGACACGCTTTGGTATTCGTTCTCAAAGCGACTGATAAACAGCGCTGGCGGTTCTGTCGTTCCGTAGGTGAGATAACGTGCTCTTATCATGGGTGATGACGAATGCGCCACGAGCGCTGTGAACTAGCGGGGTACACTCTCAGAAATTAGCTACACCACATAGCACGCTCCTTGCCAAACATCATCCCGAATGACAACGTTCTCGCTCGATTTGTTGAAAACGGGAGGCGGGACCTTTTTTTGCACTTATGTTCGGCATAACTGGTAAAAAAAAAAGAAAAAAAAAAGATGCGTACGGCTCCCATTTTCCTCAAATCGAGGGAGAGAACGTTGTCATTCGGGATGATGGTTGGCTAGGAACGTGCTATGTGGTGTAGCTAATTTCTAAGAGTGTACCCCGCTAGCTCACAGCGCTCACGGCGCATTCGTCATCATCCATGATAAGAGCATGTTATCTCACCTACGGAACAACGGAACCACCAGCGCTGTTTATCAGCCGCTTTGAGAACGAATACCAAAGCGTCTTTTGCGGCTGTTCCTAATCTTCCGTCGCCCCCGTGCGTGAACCAGGCGGATGAACACGAAATTGACAGCCGGATAGCTGATCGAAAGAGCACATAGGTGCACTGCTCTGCGCAAGAAATATGTAAACCGAAACCAATTAATTACTCGAAAAAATCACTAGGTGTCGACGCGTTTTTTTTCTTGGAATACTTTTCGCTGAAGGTCCCGATGCGTAACACAGAGGTTCCGTAAGCGTGCGAAGTAAACGTTAAAAGTTAGCATGTTTATTTAATTAGTGAGGGTATGCAAATGAGCCGCACACTACTCAGTTCATGGCCGATGACCCAAGGATCTCCACCAAAAAGAAATTTCTTGGATGGCGCCACCTGTTCATGAATTATTCAGCCGGGGGATTTTCGTGAAGCACCCTGTACAGCGTTATCGTTGCAGTATTGAGCCTCGATGAAGCCAAGGGTAAATTGCCCAAGGATAACATCATCGATCAAGATAACAGCCTCTGATAACATCAGGGATAACATTATGCCTAAGGATAACATCAGCCTGATAACACCAGCCTCAGTATGGAGACAGTGACAAGCGGCGATGGCTAATTGCTGCAGGGCTTATGCAGCGGCATACCCTGCCCCGAGAAAACTCGTGCGTGTGCTGATAAATCCTATCGCATTTGAGAAACATAGCAAAACATGGCAACCTTAGACGCGATGTGTTCACAGGCGAAAGGTGGAGAGAGAAACCTATTTCACGTTGAAAGCCAATGAAATTAGCTTTCGCATTCTGTTTTGTTAAAAGGTCTTCCCGCTAAACTTTTCAGGAGACATCAGTATACACGTACACAATGAGCCACCAAACCCCCACTAACGAGTCTTCTTGTATTCATGACGTCTGAAACAATGTGGTTCCGTACACCGCTCCGAGCCTAAATTACACAAAGGGGTCTCCTTCCCCCCGGAGCTTATGTGTACCTACGACACCAGCAGAGAACTTCCCAATAGCTGCGAACACAACATGCCAGCGACACTGTCGAGGTGGCCACATACGTATTGTGGATGCCTCGAATGGAAGCCAATTAAGAATTTCCAACACGGATGGTTGGGTTCATGGTAAGCGCAAAGGCGAATTTCCGCCTTACTTCACGATTCGGCACGTAGGCTTCCTTCCGCCCCACTAAGTGCTACTTAATATATCCGCGGGGAAGAACCTGGCCTGTGCATACCGAGAAATTAGACAGCGAAATATCTGCCATTATCGATTTTCTACATTAGAGCAGCTACAATGCACCTCACGGGCCATCTCTCTGTGTAAAGGTACAGGGGACAACCGTGCATGAGTTGGTGCATGAAATCAGTATCGATTGATAAGTTAACGAACGAATGCATCGCGAAATGTTTCTTGGTCGTTCGGGGCATCGTATCTCTTTTTGCTCTCTCTTCCCTGGGGTTTGCTCCCTCTCCGCGGTAAATGTGCGCAGTTATGATGGGATTTGTGGAGAAGATACGAAGAGGAAAAATGTAGGACTGCTTTGTGAAAATTCATTGGCCCCCTTTTTTTTGTGATGAGTAGCAAGCCAAATATTGGCTGACCTCTCTCAACACTTAAAAACAACAGCAACATTAGGTCAGGTCTGGTTAGTTGCAGCCAGACTTGTATGTAACGCGTTACAAGTAATTGCGTTACTATACTCTACTACTCGCGTTATTTTGGTGTCGTTTTGCTTTCAAGCTTTGTCAGCTTTGCGAAGAGGTAATTTTTCGAGTAATTTGATTAAAATTTTGGATAATTCACAAGTGTCGTTCTAGGTTGAGCGAGACTTTTATTTCTTTAAATACAACGGAAAATTCGAGAAGCACCAAATTATAAGTCAGTTTTTCAAAAGCATTCGTTACCGTGCGCATCTACACTCTTAACTCGGTACCCTTTATTGTAACCTTTAGCGACTTGTAACCTCTACATAGACGTAGATGTCAAAATATTGTAGAGGTTACGCGTCCGATACCTCTACTTAGAGGTTAAAAGCGACTTGTATAGGCACCGCTGCCATCGCTGCGGCAACTCTTTGATGGCTTTGGCGTAGAAAGGAGTGAGCTGCTGTCGTAACAACTGCAGAGTACCTTTCTGGAGGGCTTCATTACGTGGTGGAACGTCTTTCCTCTAAGGTGCTCTTTAAGGGGCCCGAACAAACAGTAGTCGTTTGAGGCGAAACCTGGGCTGTAAGCGGCACGGGGCAAAACCTCCCAGCGCATTTCGTCCAGGGTTGCTACGGTCAAATTCGCCGTTGGACGGTGTGAGGCCGGGCATTGCCATGAAGAATAATAACCCTTCCGGACAACATCGATTCCATGTCTTTTCTTGCGAAGTGCGTTTTGCACGGCACCCTTTTTCTACGTGGAGTAGTACTTGGCAGTATAATCCTGACCTTTTGCTCCCAGAAGTCCACACAAGCCGCCTGCCCCAGAAGACAGTTCCCATGGACATCCCAGCAGACGGCTGCACCTTGGTTTTCTTTGGCGGTCGAGAAGCCCTACGTCGTCATTCCATGCTGCTTCGTTTTTTTCTCTGGGGTGAAATGACATATGGTTTCGGTTGCATGATGCTTTGATGCAATGAAACGTGTTGAGCGGCTGCTCAGAGACCGCCATGCGCGCTCCCTTCTGATCACAAGTGAGGTGTTGGGGAACTCATCTTGCACAGACTTCGTAGAACAGAAGGTGTTCGTGAATAATTGTCTTCTCACTGCCGACACTAATGTTAGGCTGGGCTGTAATGTCCCGAACTGTTACTCTCCCTTTCTCGAAGATGGCTTGCGCAACGCCTGCGATGTTCACTGGCGTGACTTCGGGTGGACGAACGTGCCCATGTGGTTCATTAGTCATCATATCCTGTCCTTCGCCAAGCTGTCTGCACCAATCGTACTCTTCCCTTGACAGCGTTTTTTCTTTGTAAAATCTCAGCTGGTTTGACCTTCTTCTATACACAAGGAACTTGATTATGCGTCACTGTCCCAACAGACACACTGTTCGATGCCGTGATAGCTATAGTTTTTCTTATCTTTTTATTTATTTTATTCTTCTTTCATTTATTATTTTTTGTTTGCGGAATAGGAAGCCGACGTCCCGTTTGGCTGACCTTTCCCCCCGTTTTTTTTCTTTGGTCTAATAAATATATCCCCCTCCCCCTGCTGCACGTGCCGTTAGCCCGAGAAGGATTGCACTTCGTCCTGCGTTTTGTTATTATTAAGTTTTATTTAATTACATTTACTCAATCATTTTTCTGGAGCAAAAGTATCGGTCAACCGCGAACGACACTTGTATTATCGACTAATGTGTATTGTTGACTGATTAGATCAATAATCGATTACATTTTGATTAGCAGCCTCACTCATAGACAAGACCCAAACACGGACTCCATCCCTGACTTTTCTCTCTGCTTTGCTGTTCCTCTACAACAGCCGTTAGAATAAGTGGAAGTCATTGTAATAGCATTTGGCACCGCAGGTACGTTTTCAGTGCCCCGGGAGCAACTTAGTCTCTTCCTACCGCAACCTGCACTATGTACAGTAGATAATAATTCGGCCATAGTGAGTCCTTGGAAAAGACATAGGCAATTCCAAAAGAAGGGAAAAGGAAGCAGCTCTCATGGCCGCAGAGCATTAAGCAACCCTTCGGTTGATATCGCTCCCTGGCTCTTAAGTACCTTTTCCACTTAACCTGTGCGTTTTGGACCTTTCCCCTTTTATCTTTCCTTTTCTTTTTTTTTTCCGGCCAATGAATCCCCCCCTGTGCGTTTTGAGGAATAAAAGTTTCACAGCTGGTTCTGAGCGTCGTCCTGTGTTGTTGTGACTAGTTGTTTCCTCATACACAAGGTAATGAGCAACTCCAAACTTAGGAATGGAGCGCTGCCGGACACTTCCATTGTCGACGCCTTGGCAGGAGATACATTGAGAGATTGCGCTGAGCACTGGGTTCGCAGTTGCAGATGCGGTTCTCCTCGTCATCGACACCATCATGGTGACGAGTTGACATGGCTGATCGCCACATGGCGTCACCATTTGGCGATGTTCATTGTGATGGAGAGAAAAGACGAAAACAACTTCTTGCTTAAATGTATAATTTGTCGAACTGGCGAGAAGCTTCTATTTTGTCCAAAGGTGACGAACCCAAACTCCAGGAAACACGTAAAGGTATGTGCAATTTGATGAAGAGAACTTCGCAATAGGACTTGGATCCTTATTGTGAAGGGGCTCATTATTTCATTCCCCACATCACCACCAGCAATGGGGCAGAGTATCGCTCCGTGCGACGAAACTCCCCAGTCATCACCTCGTAATAAAGTTGTCTGACGGCTTCTTTTTTCCAGCCCTATGACTGATATCTAGAGGGACGGTCAAAATAATGCGTTACTTGTTTCGCAGTTACATTTGATTACATTGATTTGATTACATGATTTGATTACTTTGATGATCTGATTACTTGATTACATTTTAGCCGCGTAATTTGTATCGTAAGAAAATTACTTTTATCACAGGAGTAACGGTAACCAACTACGTACTGTTTTCGAGAAGCGTGGGCAACCTAACAAAAAAAGAAAAAGAAGAAAAAAAAAAAAGAAGAGAGGAAAGAGTACAATGGAACTCGTTTCCCATGCAGGGAACATCTCCAGTGCGTACAATGGAGTTGACTTCAGCGCCTGGCCTTTGGTAGTCCCTTTGTGGTCTCATCCAGGGTTTCTATGACGCATTTCTTATTTAAATGTGCTCATAAAATGCCTGATGTCTGGGTTACCAACCCTGGTTACGTTTCGCCAAAGTGACCACATTCTTGACCTCATGGGTCCTAAATATTTTCGGTGTACACTTGCGTGCTATTTCGCTACTTTACTGAAATACGCAAAAAAAAAAAAAAAAAAAAGAGAAATCAGGAAATCAAGTCCATGATTATCAAAGGGTGGTGTTTCTAAACTAATCGAGGTGGAGAGGATGTACTCAGCCTTAGCTGTCGCAAAAATCAATTGAGTAGCGGAACAAGAATCGATTTTTTGCGCTCAATTTCGCAAGGTTTAGTCTCCTAGAATTAGATGCTACAGCTTCGTTCTGCCATTGCACGGGAGACCATCTGAGCACAAAAAGTTCAACTGCTAGCTCAATGATAACAGATTCAGAGACAATATTTGAGATGTATACCACAAAGTCCTTTTTTTTGTAGTCAGTGTCACAAGTCAATGTGTGGTAAGTAATTTTTTTAAAATTCCGTGTTAGCGTCGCGAAGCAACTGTGGCCATGAGCGGCGTACAGACGTGGACAGATGGAGAGAGGACAGCAGGAAGGAGTGGAGGGACAGGGAGATTAGTATGCGTCCTGGGCCGACTTCAGGGGGAACTGTGGCGACATTCGTCTGGAAAGTCTGGGTAAGTTAGTGTTTTGACATTATCAGGTCAGTAAGAAACGTTTATTACGGTATGTGCATTTTGCTCAATTATTTGTTTGTCCTTTTTTCACTTTCTTTGTTTCTTCTTCGAATGAATGTACCACATACCCCTTTTACTTGTAGATCATCGTTTCCATTTTTTTCTTTCTATTTCTATTCTATTCTACATTTCACTCCCGTAGTGTTTAGACATGCTTACATAGGTGTAACGCCTCCATTTTCCCAGGGTACGGCTTGGAGAGGGTGTTTTGTTATAAAGCTGTAACACATCCAAGGTGGACGTGTAACCGCATCATAGTGAGTGAAGAACACTCTAAGAAAAAAGGGTGTGAAAAGGTGGTAACTTCCGCATAGTTACCACCTAGGTTAACACAGCGTCTGATAAAGGGTGTAAAAGGGTGATAAAAGAAATTATGACCTATCCAAATTGCGACAAAAAGGCGTACGCCCCTCTCGCTCACCGAATCAGAAGCGGTAGCCCTATCATTCGTAGGTAGCAGGTAGAACTTTGCAACCTTTTAGGCACAATGCGACAACTATTACCTTCTAAGAGGTGTAACTGCTCCACCCTTTTTTCTGAGAGTGAATGAGACAGAAACGAAATCCGTACTGCCTGAGCCAAGTGAAACATTTATTTCTGCATAGTTGGTACACGCATTACAAAAGAAAGCAGATGCAGAAAACAGCACACCTTCAGGATATACTCTTCAGAATGATTGTAAAGACGTCATCCTAATCGTCTAGCCTGCCCCATTGTAGAGCGTACGTAAGATTTGACCCGTCGAGACATGAGAAAGACTTTTCTGACGCACAGGAGGTCACAGGCTATTAGAAGTAGTTTAACAATTTCTGGAAGTATAGACGTCCTTTGTGGTTCGCCTTCCTTTCTCGACAGAAACTCTTTCACGTCCTGAAATGAGGCAAGGCTTGCGACACGTTACTTTGCAATCTCCATTAGTATGTCTCATTGAAGTGAAGGCGACCTGCATCAAGCTCTCCTACAGAAGTCGCGCAAATAACTGAGAACTGCAAACCTTTCCCTTTTTCGTTTTTTCGAAGAACGTTTCGACTCGCGTCACGTGATCCCACATTTTGTGAGGAAACCTAGTGCACAGGGATGAATGCACTGTGCCGACACCCATATAAAACCGCTGCAGATAGAGATCTGCTGGGGATCTGAACTCGGGTGCTTGTGATCCTACGTCATAACGACGTGGTGCTTGCCGGTGTCTTTTCGGAACGCTTGGACTCTAAGCATTTACCTATCCAGCTTTAGCTAACAGCCACTTCAAAAGCAGGATAATCGTTCGCGGAGTTGAGCACCGCACTCTTTAACGGCCTTCACTATGGGATGACGCCGAAATAAATCATGTAAAAATAAAACGTTCAAAAATAAATCTCTTAAATATCAAATTTGCAAAATAAACTCTTCAATATAAATCATGAGAAAATCCACGCTGTCGAAATAAACTCCGAAAAATAAACTTTGAAGAATAAACGCTTCGAAATAAATCTTTTAACATCCATGGTCCCTGATTGGTGGACAGCCGACGGCTCTACGTCCGCCGCGGAAAATAGTACCCTGCTCGCGCTTGGGGCTAGCCAGGGCTATAACTGTGAACGAGGATTTCGGTACACCGGAAGTAGGTTGTCTGTCTGTATGTGATCCGTGACAAGTTTTGAAAACTTAGTAGGGGGCGGGGGGCTGATATCATTCGGAATGACGGATGCCCGGGAGCTTATTATTTGGTGAAGTTCTGTTTTAGCAGTACAAGTAACGCGCGACATCGGTGTAATATAGTCTAATATAGAGCCGACTATCAGGAGACTTTGGCCATTCTTTTTTATGTTTTCTGATTTTGCGTTTCTCTTTTTCGTGTGCGTGCGCGCTTTGTTGACCTTTCTTTTACCAGTGCGAATGCAATTCAAACGTAATAAAATTACATTACAATTACTACGAAAAAGTAATGACATTACAAAGTCATTACTTTACCATTATTGGCATACATGTTCCCGAGTTTGTGGAAGGCACAAGGGACACACAAGTTGACGAAACTTGCCTTCCCCGAAATTCGAGGAAAAAAATGTATGCTTACAATGTATCAACAGCTAGCTTGTACTCTTCTATTTGTCTCTTCTACATGTCACGCTAGTGTGCCACGTATGACGTATCGTTCCACAATGTAGAGACGAAGGAGACACAATGTATCACGCCAACAGGAAGATTGTCAGGAGGATGGGGCCCGCAAACAATGATTCTCCAGGGCTACAAACCGTTGAGCTAACAACGTTTGTTTGTGAGTACCCTGCCTAAGGCAACTGGCTCGTAGAAGGGAATTGACGTTCCACGTGCCGATTGAGTGCGTCACCGTTCATAGTGCCGTTGGAATTCTTTTCACTTGCCAGTCCCCCAACTCTCTCCCTGCCAAGTGCCAACACAGAACACACACTCGATTCTTTTGTAAAAAGTAATGAGTAATGTCATTAAAATTAGAGCCCAAATGTAATTAAATTACATTACAAATTACCTAATGTCAAAAGTAATGCGTTACATTAGAAATTACCAGAAAAAGTAATTCATTACTGTAATTTTATTACAGTAATGCTATTACTACCCAGGTATGATCAAGTGTGCGTGTCCTGTATTCATACGCGCATCGTCGTCATCACTTTTAAGCTGGATATTTCGAAATCCTAAGTTATGTAATTGATAGCAATACAAACATGAGTAAGAAACATCATAATAGCATGTTTCGCCGAAAAGAACATCGTGTCGCCCATACGGCTATCACTACTATGCAGACTTGTACGTAACGGGTAATTGCGTTACTAGTAATCAATTACTTTTTTGAGTAATTTGTAACGTAATCGATTACTTTTGGGGTCCAGTAATTTTTTGAGTAATTCAATTACAATTTTCAGTAATCAATTACCAAGTAATCGATTACTTGGAAACTAAAGAATCCACATTGTTCGGGACGACGCACACACACATATATGGGATGATTCACCGCCGCGAGAAGACAAAACCAACTGCCCTCTGCAAGTTCGGTGGAAGGCAGCTGTCTTATATCTAGGACTTTTCCCGCAACAATAACTTACCCGAGGTCCCGGAGGTCAATTGCCACAGTGTTCCGCACGTGTAGTGTATTTTTAAGTCCACTGTCCTCTCCTCATTCATGTGTACTATCTATCCGTAACCCGGCCTGTATGCAGTAAGTTGGACTGTAGCTTGTACCGTGAACCTGATGAGTCATTTGTGGGAGTTCCAGTTGGGACTCTTTTCACAGAACTCTCAAAATCCTCAACCTCTCGACACATTTTTCACAGAACTCTCGACCCCGATACCAAATGCCACTCTTGTGACCATGAGCCCCTGTCAGTCTTGTGCGGAATACTGTCGATATCACAACGATGTCGACGATCTGCAATGACTTGTCGCCGTGACTTGTCTTATGAAATAAATCCTGCTTCAATGCTGACTTCGTTTTTGCTTCGTTTCGCTTCGTTTTTGCTCAGTTTCCTTTTTTGTTCTTTGTGGATATCTTTTTTTTTTTATCTTTTTTCTATCTTTTTTATATCGTTTTCTCAGATATCGAAAGTAATTGGCAAAGTAATGCGTTACTTTTCAAGGCGTTCCTTCATTACTTTTTCCGGCAAGTAATTTGTAACGGTAAAAAATTACTTTTTCGTACAAGGTAACGGTAACGGTAATCAATTACTTTTTTTTAGTAACGTGTACAAGTCTGCTACTATGATAAGGAGCATTACCTTCCTAAGCCTAACCATGATTTATTTTAACAGCGTTTATTTTGAGGACGTGTATTTTTAAACGGTTTATTTCAGAAAATGGATTTCGAAGGGTGGAATTTTAAGCGTGGATTTTTTAATGTTTTATTTTAAAAGATTTATTTCGGCGTACAGCCCACTATCAGCTATGAACAGCTAAACTGCAGTCGCTTTTTCTGAAGAGCAGAATTTGGGCTTTTCACTCTTTCAAAAACAGGGATAATGAGCCTAAACATGAAATAGGCATCCGATTTCTTTAGCATCTACGCGTACCTAGTAACTTTTGCTCCCGTGTCGTTCTTTTCACCCGATGACAGCGTGAAAAGAAATTGGACTATAGCTAGGAATAGTTACATGACAGCGACCGAAGTGAGGGCACCTTTATCGTGCATCTGGTCTTGCAGAATTGCCTGAGGGGATGGTGTTCCTTCCTTTCGCGAGTGCTCGAACCAGCTGAGGCCGCTTTGGAAAAGTTTCAACAAAATTTACAAAGATTGAGAACAAGCTTACAAAGTCCTGACCCACATCAAATACCATGCACAAATCTTGCAACGCCGGGTTCAGTGTGTGTGCAAGGCACTGGACGTACATGGCTCTTGGTTCGATGTCTTGCACTAGGGCTTGAAGACAACAGCTTTTGCCGGAAACATTTCCAGCTCCTCATAGCATTGCTCGCGGCAGTTTCCTTATTGCAGATTGAATCGACAAACCACATCGCTCAGAATCCAGAAGAAGGTACTCGCTCCGTGTTTCGCTATCACATCAAATCCAACAAATACCTCCTCCGCTTCGAGACCTTGCTTAACGTATACCTGAGGTAAAGGATAGCTTTTCCTGAGTGCTTATGTCGATGTCTTGTCAGCGACGACCGCGTAAAACACGATATCCTGCACATCTCTCATTAGGGAGTGAAACATGCTGTTGGTAATTAGAACTAGCATTTCGTTCTGCACTTCCGAGGAAATCCAATTATATTATCCAATATATCCAATATATGTTGAGCCATGCCCCTAGACCTGGTACGTCGGTTTCGCGTAACACTAATGGCGAATTCCATTGGGAGAGCAGTTTTTGTCCCGGATGGGATTTCGTGCACGCTCCCGGCGGTGTCGCACGGGTTTGCTTTGTCAATAGCACGGAGGAAGGAAAGAAAGAAGGAGCCCTATTGCGCCGAGAAGTGATGCAGAGATTGGGGCCAGTTGGTATTTTCAAACTGTTTAAGATCAAGAAAAGATCTTCCCGGAATAGCACCGCAAGCGGTACTGCCCCGACGACCTTGTTATCGACCGCGCCACTGTTTAGTTGACATTACATCAGAGTACATAGGTGCATAGTTTCCATTACGGGAGTCTGTACGCGACTGACGCGTTGAGCGCGTGTTACACTGTGTTGCGTAATATCCCACAGTTGCCAGGGGCGATTGTTCATCTCCCGATATCAGCCGAACACGACAGGGCCCGCTCCAGTGACATCACCGCTCGCTTTCCGGTTTCGGATACATACCTCTATGGGAGCCCCCGACGTTCCGACACGTAGTTTCGGAATACTTGGAGAGCTGTGGTGGTAGCGCGCCGAAGTGGTCCCCAAAGTGGCGTGTGCAAAGCGACCTCATTGGGCTATTCAGGTAACGTGACTCCCGCGTGGCTCCAATGAACCTGCAGCTCATCTCCTATCCTTACGTCACTTGCCCTACACTCTTAAAAATGATGGTGGTGGTGGTGGTGGTGGTGATAGGGCTTGCTCTTAAAAATGAGGGGGGGGGGGTGATGGCAGGATAGGCTCGCCGTTGTTGGCCACACAGAAGTGGGCGTCGTCACGACTATAGCCAAAAAAAGAAAAGGAAAACGCATAGCAAAACAAAACACAAAGGAAGGACGGACGGATGGAGGATAGAGGAGGTTGAAGGATGGGGATGCGGTGAGGTGCACGAGTTCATCGGGGAGAGTACAGTATTAGATGGGTCGATCAGCAAGGCCTGTCTTCAGCAGGAAGAGAATGAGGTTTCTTGCTTTGGCGGAACGTTCGGCAGAAGAACCAGCGGGGTAGAGGATGTCTGCTAGCGAGCCCGAGGTGGAGCGAGGGAGATGTGTTTCGGGCGCAGAATGGTATGCTCGGCAGTCTCGCAGGATGTGTTCGATTGTTTCGGGTTGTTGACAGTGGCCACAGCAGGCGTCACCCCTAGAGCCTATCTTGAACAGCTGAGAATTGGTGAACGCGCACCCAGTGCGGAGCCTATGGAGCATGGTCTGGATGCTTCGAGGAAGATTTTTCGTGGGAAGAGGAGGGCGATTATGATGCATGATGTCCCGTATTCCAGGGTGGCGCTGTTCAACAAGGAGCTGAACAGACATCTGCCTGTCGGCGTCGTCCGGAGTTGGCAAAACATTGCTGCAGCCCAGGTGTGCCGAGGACGCCAGCTGGTCCGCCCTTTCGTTGCCGCCGACACCGACGTGGGACGGTATCCATTGGAAGGCGATATCGCCTCCAGCTTGTTTATGTTGGGCGCACGATCTTCTGATGCTTCGCGCTAAGATGTTGTCACACATGGGGTTCATCACGTCCGATAGAGCGCTTCTCGAGTCTGTGAGTAGGACTGCTCTGGCAAACCCTCGTACCTGAACCGCAGCAGCTGCATGCAGGAGAGCCAGGAGCTCAGCAGTCGTGGAGGATATCGGGTAACGCGATGATCTCCCTTGCCAGGTCACGTTCTCTGACGGGATGTGGAAGGCACACGTGGCACTTTTGGTACGATCGTCAGTAGAGCCATCAGTGAATACCAGAGTATGTGAGTGGTAGACGTCAGTTATGAGGTTCTCAGCCGCCGTTCTAGCGACCAGGGGGCTACACTCCCTCTTTTTATGAAGGCCCGGAACGTCGAGCGTTACACCCGGTACAAACTCTCGCCATGGCACTGAAGGTAACCCAGCAGGATGTTGAGGCGATCGCTCACTGTGGGCCAGGGCGCTAGTAGCGTATACGCTGGCCAAGCGGCCGAGAGACGTGTGTGACCTTTTTACGAGGGCAGAAAAAAGAGAGTGCTTGCTTCTGGACGTGGCCAAGTTGTCTAAGTGGCGGAGCCCCCTAAGCTCGGAGTGGATACTGACAGGCTTTTCCTTGGCTTCCAGGTAGGTCTGGGTAATTCCAGAAAAGCTGGGTATTCCAAGCGCCGTTCTTATCCCTGCACGATGGAGCCGCTCAAGATCCTGCCATTGCGAAGGTCCCAGATCCTCGTACGGCGACACGTACAGGATACGCGAGAGAATGAGGGCTTTGTGTAGCGTGAGCAGCGAACTTGAACTGCAGCCCCATGATTTGCCACTGATCCTTCGGAGTAAATTAAGAGTCTTCTTGCCTTTACACACCGTTTGGCTTACTAGCCTAGACCAGCGTAAAGAGCTGTCAATGGTGACACCAAGGTAACGACAAACCTCACATCTTGGGGTGGGGGTGCTGTTGATGGAGAGATTAGGGAAACCCTTGCCCACGTACTTTCGGCGGGGAATGCAAACCAAGCATTGAGATTTTTCTGGAGATACGACAAGCCCCCTTTCAAGAAGAGCCGCACTGAGGCCGTTCAATGCCTCTACAATAATTGTTGGCGGGATGGTGTTTTCCCAGCAGAATGGAAGAATGCAATGATAGTGCCGCTCCTGAAGCCAGGCAAGTCTCCACACGCCATTGATGCCTTCCGCCCAATTGCCCTCACCAGCTGTGTCGGGAAGGTTATGGAACGGATGGTATCCGCACGATTGAACTGGTATTTTGAGAGCACCCGATTCTTTCCTGAAGCTATGGCTGGTTTCCGGCAAGCGCGGTCCGCGATTGACAATGTCATCGATCTCGTCTCCTCCATCCAGCAAGCAAAGTCTGATGGGCTCCTAACGGCCGCTGTCTTCCTGGATGCAGCGAAAGCATACGACAGTGTTCCCCATAATGTTGTAGTCGCGTCGCTTCAAGAAGCTGGTGTGGGTGGCTGTACCCTTACCTGGTTGCAAGCCTTCCTCTCTGACAGGTCTCTGTTCGTACGCACAGCAGATGGTGACAGTGCCAACTACTTTGTGCATCGTGGAGTTCCACAAGGGAGCGTCCTCAGCCCGCTCCTGTTTAATGTCATCCCGGCACATCTCCCTTCTCTTCTGCCCAAGCATACCAATATCACGATCTATGCCGATGACATTTGCATATGGACCTCTGCAGCGCGCCGTGATGCCATGCAGCGTCGTCTGCAACGTGCCTTAGACCTTCTTGTGGCGCATCTTGCTGACCGTGGGTTGTCGGTCTCGCCGGCTAAGACAGTAGCTATGGCATTCACGCGGCGCTCCTTCACCAAGTACCCCCTACTGCTAGCTGGCTCTAGACTGAACTACGTCTCGCATTATCGGTATCTAGGCATCATCATTGATAGGGGACTGACATGGTCGCGGCAGATCAACTCCCTTTCTGCTAGCGAACGCATCTACTGTAATGTGCTCCGGCACCTCTGTGGATCCACATGGGGCCCGTCCTGTGCTGACCTCCATCGTGTGCACTGCTCCCTGTTGCTTGGCGTTATGCGCTACAGCCTGCCTGTCCTTTATGGGCTCTCCAACACTCACGAGCGGGAGCTGCTCAATATTCAAGCCAGAAGTCTCCGTCTCTGTTTGGGAGTGCCAAAGACAACCGAAACCTTCTCTGTTTTGGCGAAGGCACGCGAGCCATCGGTGCTTATTATTCGCGATAGTGTCGCCTTACACGCGTACACACGTTATCTTCTCCGCCATCCAGCCCATTACCTCTGTGACATTGCGCAACGTTATCCCGCATCTGCATTCGGTCAAGCTATTTGCCGTTTACGAAGCAACATCCCCTCAACTTCCGCCCGGACTTCCTTTGCGCCACCCATGTGGACACTTCACTACCCCACTGTACAAACGTCAATTCCGGGCCTTAGGAAAAAGAAGGTTGTGCCAACAGTTGTGGCCTGCCAACTGACCTTGTTCCACATCTACAGTCACCACCGGCATCGAACCCAGATATACACCGATGCTTCAGTCTCTCTAGTTGGGTCGTCTGCTGCCTTCTGCATCCCAGAGGATGGAGCTGAGCACGGCTTCAAGCTCCCTCTTATGTCATCTGCTGAGGCCGAGGCATTCGCACTACTGGCCGCTTTGAGACATGTCTCCTCGTGTGCGCCCAGAGCCTGGTCGGTCCTCACCGACAGTAAAGTGGCTCTGGAGGCGCTGGCCTCTTACTCTGCCGCAGTCATCAGTGACACCTACACCACGATCATCGCCCTGCACTCCGAACTTGTATCACTGGGACACGAAGTGGTGTTCCAATGGATTCCGAGCCATGTCGGAATTTCAGGCAATGACCGTGCTGACGCTCTTGCTCGGCAAGCCCACGACGCTGAGCAACCAACTGTCTTTCCCCTTGCGCACTCTATGTGCCAGCTGAAAATCCGCCGCTTCACTGCCAACCGCACACAGCTCTTTCAGCAAGAAGCTATACGCACCAATGCCTTCCTTAAATCCATTGACCCTTTAATGACATATGCTGTGCCTGGCCGCATCCCGCGCATCGAGGAATCGCTGATTCATCGGCTGCGGCTGAATGTGGCCCGAACTCCTCTCCTCCTATTTAAGATGAATCAGCACCCATCACCTCTTTGCCCAACGTGCAACGTAGAAGCCGATGTGCCACACATTCTCATTGCCTGCCAGCGGTACGAAGACCACCGATCGAGTCTCCGGCGCCGCCTTGCTCATCTAGGCTACCGAGAGCTTTCCCTCGCGGTGCTACTTGGCCCTACCCAGCACGCTGAAGTCACGTCTGCGCTGACACGATTCCTTCGGGAATCTAAACTCCTGGGCATTCTCTGATGCGCAACGATTAGTGAAGGAGCTGTTTCTTCTGTATTTTTTGATAATTTTCTGTATCCCAGCTGTTTTCTTCTGTTTGCTTGAAAGCATTAGGGAATAGCAAGCCCACACCGTGGCTAACCTTTCCCTTTCCTTCTTCTTACTTTGCATTAAACATATTCCCCCCCCCCCCCCCCGTTCAATGCAATTTCGGCGGTGTCACGAAGCTTCTCCTTGTTGTCTCCCACAACGCGGAGGCAGATATCGTCCGCGTAGATGGTAAGCTGAAGGGTATACGGAGATGGGCGAATCCTGCGGTGGACACCGGCCATGATCAGGTTGAATAGAGTAGGAGAGAGAACACTGCCCTGTGGGACCCCACGTTCGAACTTTTTCTTTGAGCTCGTGCGCCCATTGACGCACACATCGAACGTACGGGCAGAGAGAAAGTCCCAGAGGTACCTCAGCAGGCGGCCCTCGATACAAGCACCTTGTATCGCAGCCAAACATGCTGCGTGAGTGACAGAGTCGTAGGCCTGCTTTACATCAAGGAACAGAGCGAGGGCAAATGCATTTGACTCCCTTGCCTCTTTGAGCGATGTAGTCACTTCAGCGATAGATGCAGACCAACCCTTCCGAAAAGCTGTAATGTGTTCGGGGAAGTGATTGTCGCGCTCCAGGACCCAACACAGCCTCTTGTGAATTATTCGTTCCAATAGCTTGCCGACACATGAGGTTAGAGCAATAGGACGGTAGGAGGACAACTGCGAGGGGGTCTACCCTTCTTGAGGACTGGAATCACCCTAGCATGCTTCCAGTCAGGCGGTATGGCCCCAGAGGTCCAGACAGAATTGTAGAGATGAAGGAGAGCCTCCAGCTGCTCTTCACCCAGATTCTTCAGTGCCTGATTGGGGATTCCATCTGGGCCAGCCGCGCTCCGTCGTTTGAGGCTACGAATGGCGTATTTCAGTTCCGACATGGTGATATCGTCGTCCACCTGAGAAGGGTCGGTGACTGACTGGCGAAGTGTGGGGCGGCAATCACTGGAACTGGCGGTCTGCGCTAATTCCCTGGCAAAGTCTTCAGCTATGACCTTCGGATCACGTCGAGACGCGACCGATAGCGTGACGAGCGGGTTTACGGGTTCGGGAAGGCCTTCAATAGCTTTCAAGGTGCTCCAGACTCTAGTGGTCGGCGTATGGGCATTGAGGGACCTCTTAAAAATGAACTTCACCGCATAGCACGCTCTTAGCCAACCATTATCTCGAATGATATCGCTATGTGCCCTGATTTGTTCAAAGTGGTAGGCGTACGCCTTTTCTGTGACACTTATGCGGTTCATAATTGCACAAAAATGGCGTACGCCTCCCGTTTTCAACAAATCAGGGCAGATAACGATATCATTCGAGATGATGGTTGGCTAGGAGCGTGCTATGCGGTGAAGTTCATTTTTAAGAGTGTACGCTCTTAAAAATGAGGGAGGGTTGGGTAATGGCAGGATCGGCTCGCCGTTGTTGGCGACACAGAAGTGGGCAGAAGAAAAAAAAAGAAGAAGAAAAAAAAACACACACAAAACAAAAAGAAAGAAGGACGGGCGGATGGAGGATAGAGGATGAAGGGTGGAGATGCGTAGAGGGTGCATGAGTTCGTCGGGGGAGAGCAAAGTATTAGATGGGTCGTTGAGGAAGACCTGCCTTCTACAGAAAGAGAATAAGTTTTATTGCTTAAAGATGAACTTCACAGCATATAGCACGCTCCTCGACAACCATCGTTGATTTGTTGAAAACAGGAGTCGTGCGCCTTTTTTGCGACGCTTATACTGTCCATAACTGCCACAAAAAAGGCGTACGCCTTCCATTTTCAACAAATCAGGGCAGATATCATTTGTGATGATGTTAGGCTAGGAGCGTCAGGTCATACTTAGTCTAGGAATTACGACAAGTTTGTGGAAATCGGATGTCACTGAGTCCAGCTTGTCCTCAGATGTCTTCATAGACGTAATCAATGCTATCAACCTTAGAATGAGCTAATAGGAAAATGGAATACATGCCCTTCTGCACCGTGTCCTGTTATTACCAAAACGACATCCGGTTTCGCAGTAAAACACGGTTTGCGCCAACCGCTATGCCGACTGATACTACTATCGCTTCTAATTTGAGGAGAGAAAGGGCGGTATACGCCTTTTTATGGCAATTCAAATTGCCACAGAGAGACGTACGCCTCCCGTTTTCAACAAATCAGGAAAGTGAAAGCTATCATTCTGCATGGTGGCTGGTTCCGCTCATCCTTAGTCGCGGAAGGACCGGAAGTCTTCGTGACACCGAAAGGCTTATTTATGTTTACTCGCGAATATCATGTATAACCACCGCAATGTTCACAGCTGCACATAGCAATGAACATAGTCTCATTGGCTACCTTACTCCTGGGCGGGCACTTCGGCAATTTTGTAGAGGCAAGGAATGCGTGAAAGCAAAGAGCGCAATTAAATGAGGGCAAAAATTTTTTTTCTACGTGTGCTAGAAGGGCCACACTACTACAAAAACAAAAAAAAAAAAAAAACCAAAAGAACGTTTGTTTGTTTGTAAGAAAACAAAAAAACAAAAAAAAGAGGAGAAATTTAACTCGTTTCCCGATGTGTTCTGCTACTCCTAACAAATTCCCACCCCCCACCCACGCGCAATTTCGCTATTCAATATTCACATGTTCGCTGTTCAGAAGTGCACTCTTCACATGTTCACTACAAGTCCACTATTCACAGTTATCCACTATTCATGGTTGTGGCGAAGGCCATGTCCTTCGACTTAAAAGCACCCATCAGCTTAGGAATGCTTAAAATGCCTTGCGAGCAGGAGGCCGAGCCACCTGTTTGGCCCCTGGCAGTAATACCCGCTTCCGTGTTTCCCCCCCCCCCCCCCCCCCATACCCTTTTAGGCAGACACCTGTAGTGCATTACTCGACTTATAATTCATTATGGTGATTTGATATGCTTCCAGTGGTGACCCTCAACCCATGTATATATTGTAAATAAAGCGTAGCGTCGTCAGACAGTCTACGGAAAGCGAACACGTCTCGCTGTCTCTCCTTCGGCACACGTGCCGCCACGACGACTCCCGGGGACAAGTTCCCCGAGGTTCCTTACATGATTATCTAAGGTTGTTTGGATTTAATCAACATGGATTTTATCCGGTGGATTTTTTTTATTTTATCCGCACAATTTCATCTGGATATTTTTTTAGATTTTGTCCGGATGTGATGTGAAAGACAATCTTGATTCAATGCCACACGGAAAACTGCCGCTTTATTTGATTGTAGTGTTGTCTGATAACAAAAGCCCCGGTACGCGCAACATTACCTTCTAACTTTTTTTGACTTTGTAGCTTTTTAACTTGACCTTTTTAACTTTTCAGATATGACTTTTTTCCCGTGTTCTTCTACTTCTGCCCATTCAGGGAGAGGCTTTCTTCTGCTTCCTAGAGGCACTGTAACTGAAGTACGACAGCTAATACAGGCGTGTACCGTCTACACCATTCACCCACGCGATGGGACTCCACCTTTCGGAAAACAATGGAAAGTCATTCAATTACTGGGACAGGCAGTTCCATAAACCGAAACTATGAGAGGACACCCGAGATCAAGAAGAACAGCAAAACACATTTGTTTTTACTCTGTGTCACATTTCCAGACTTGTGTCCAAAAATATCCTGATTTTACCAAAAGAAGAAAAGAAAAAGAAATAAAGGCCCACTGGAGAAGATTTTGTTAAACATATCCGATTTTTTTTTTCAACCTTGCGATTGTCCCAAGATCATGCCCAGAGAATCCTAGAAGGTTGTATCCAACCCCACAGCTCTGAACAAATTTCACAAGTGCCACCAAGGCAGCATTCCTCGTGTTCGGTGCCCAAAGTCGCAGCACCTTCACTATATCGAAGACCCTGCTGTCAAGTCGATCAGGTGTACCTTTCAGTGCAGCTCTCTGTGATGCATACCTAGTGCAGTGCGCTATAACGTGCTCACTCTCCTCCAACGTTACACAAAGGGAACAATTCCATGTGTCAGCTCTTTCAACTTTATGAAGAAAATGACGGCCATAAGGCACAGTCAACCGACACTTGTGCAAAGAAGACTGAACAGAGCGCGGCAACGTAGACGGAACACAGGACTTCAGCTCCGGATCTATGCGACGTTGCAGCGACGAATCACTCCGCAATGGTACCCATTGCCGTCTGCACATTTCCTGCGACAATGGCCTTAATGAAGATATAACATAGATAGAAGATGTACTGACTTTGTGTATATCACAGTTTGTAGTGTTGAAGACAGGTGTGCTATGTCCGCTAGTTCGTCTGCAGCTTGATTCCCTCCTATACCCATATGTCCAGGAATCCACTGCAGAGTTACCTCGTGGCCGGCGACTCTACATTTGTTGTATTGATGGAGTATTTGGCGAACTTTTGGCGTCATACAGCCATTTCCAAAGAATGGAAGCATGGCTTGGAGTCCGGCTTATGAATCGCTGTATTAACAACGAGAAATTTCGAAGTCGCCACCTGGGTGTGGATGGGGGAACTACACGTAGGATGAAGGATCACTTCGTTTCGTTTTGCGCTTCGCAGCTTGTTTGGTAGCAGTTAGTTGCAGTTGCTCGTGAGACTCCTGTTCAACTTCGTTCGCATACGAATGGAAGACGAAGTGCAAGGTAAGGCATGTTACGTGTACCGGTACGACAGGAAAGTTTGTCATGACACGCTGCCAAGGACGACAGGAAAGTTTGTCATGACACGCTGCCAAGGACGACAGGAAAGTTTGTCATGACACGCTGCCAAGGACGACAGGAAAGTTTGTCATGACACGCTGCCAAGGACGACAGGAAAGTTTGTCATGACACGCTGCCAAGGACGACAGGAAAGTTTGTCATGACACGCTGCCAAGGACGACAGGAAAGTTTGTCATGACACGCTGCCAAGGACGACAGGAAAGTTTGTCATGACACGCTGCCAAGGACGACAGGAAAGTTTGTCATGACACGCTGCCAAGGACGACAGGAAAGTTTGTCATGACACGCTGCCAAGGACGACAGGAAAGTTTGTCATGACACGCTGCCAAGGACGACAGGAAAGTTTGTCATGACACGCTGCCAAGGACGACAGGAAAGTTTGTCATGACACGCTGCCAAGGACGACAGGAAAGTTTGTCATGACACGCTGCCAAGGACGACAGGAAAGTTTGTCATGACACGCTGCCAAGGACGACAGGAAAGTTTGTCATGACACGCTGCCAAGGACGACAGGAAAGTTTGTCATGACACGCTGCCAAGGACGACAGGAAAGTTTGTCATGACACGCTGCCAAGGACGACAGGAAAGTTTGTCATGACACGCTGCCAAGGACGACAGGAAAGTTTGTCATGACACGCTGCCAAGGACGACAGGAAAGTTTGTCATGACACGCTGCCAAGGACGACAGGAAAGTTTGTCATGACACGCTGCCAAGGACGACAGGAAAGTTTGTCATGACACGCTGCCAAGGACGACAGGAAAGTTTGTCATGACACGCTGCCAAGGACGACAGGAAAGTTTGTCATGACACGCTGCCAAGGACGACAGGAAAGTTTGTCATGACACGCTGCCAAGGACGACAGGAAAGTTTGTCATGACACGCTGCCAAGGACGACAGGAAAGTTTGTCATGACACCGCACTTGATTGCAGGGGTCTTCTTTTCCAACCTTAAGACGTGCGAAGATGATATAAATCACAGAACGACAAAGAGTAGTTTACAAAATGTGCTGCCGGATCAAAACATTCCCCCTTGATTAAAAGAGCGTGTTGTGACTGACACGATTTCGTCTATCGCTTCGTCGCTATCGTCTATCGCTATCTTTCGTCTTACGCTTGCTTGGACAAGCAAGCGTAATAAAGCAAACTATTGGCTTATGCAGTTATTTTCATCAGGAGGCACCTTCTGCAACTTAATGAGTGCAACGTTTGGGCAGGCAAGCTCGGGCAGCGGAGTTTCGTCCCGGACATCGAGTACGCACCGAATATCGAGCTTCCGACGGGATAGACGAAATCGTCTGGCTCGAAGTGGTTGCTACAAACTCTGAATGTATCAGAAACTGGCTTGCCCATGCATAGTTTTGCGGTCCAAGTCTTCCGGAGTTTCGAGCCTTTGCGTCTTTTCATCCGAGCACGTGCGAACACAAAAGTATGGCGGACGGAATGAGGTCAGTGAAAAGGGTCTATAAATGAAAAGACAGGCTTCCCCGACCACTGTAGCTCCTGGATCCAGACACCATGCAGTACATCACCATCCTTGCTCTTGTTCACGAATTGTACGGCTCAGAGCAGAAAATGGGACATGAGGACTCTCCGAAAAAACACGTAAGACTTTATTAATTCATTAGAGAACACGCAGCAGTAAATTCATTCAATAACACGTATGATACAATACAAAACAGGCTCTTTTGGCGGTTGTCTGACCCCTCTGATCTTTCGTACTACGTCACCGTAACGCCACAGCCAATCACAAGTGACCGTTCGCAGCGACGCTCGTGGTCGTCCTCGGGGCGAATACCACGCAAAATGGCAGGTGACTGTTGTGCTACTATATACGTACTGTATTACCACCTGCTGCTGACGCTGTTGTTGAAGATGTTCTGTGCGACAGTCGTGCCGTTCCCTCTTTCCTGTACAGTGCAACCACAAAAGCAGACGCTGAGCCTGATGCCGTCATCGATCCGTCAATGAAAATAGCGAAAAAAAGTCTGGACGATGCATTACCTAATCTCTTTCTGCAGAAATATCCTGCACAAACAGGCTCGTTTTTCAAAGTGTTTTGTTTTTTGGCGCGCCATCGTCGTCTTTCTTTAATAATAATAATGGTACCGCGATGGTACACGTATAGGTATGTCTGCGCAGTGCGACGACGTGTTGCATATATCATCACACCACCACCACATGTTGCACGTGCCGCACGGTAGGACTGCGGATAATTTAGACCACCTAGGGTTCTTTTGACGTGCGCCGGAAATCTCCAACACACGGTGCTGGAAACCTCCCTCGGCCGTGAACGAACCCGCGATGTTGAGCTCAGCAAGCCAGCACGTTACCGACTGAGCTACCGAGGACCGAGGAAGAGGAGTTCTTTCTACGTGACATCCGGGACACATATCGTCACGATACTTTGTGAAACAAAAGAATATCATTTCAGAAGAAAAATGCAGGGATCAGCTCAGCACGCTTCAATCGCTCTGCTCCTCAGAGAACGACGGTTTTGAACATGCTCAACAAAATTGTTGAGCGGAGGGTTAAAGGGTATATTGCGGTGTGTACCGAAAAAATCCGAAATCCGATTGAGATTGACGTGTATTCGGTTAAATGTCGCCATAATCGCGACATAAAATACGGCCGCCGAGCGCTCTGAGCTCCTGGTGAGTGACGCCGTGCCGCAGTAACAGGCTATATGGACGCACATTGTTCCTCCTGTTGGAATTCCTGCCGTTCATATCGCTGTTGCTTTGCGATCCCAGGTTTATCTGCGCGACAAAAAAAAAAAAAAAAAAAAAAAAGAAAAGAAAAAAGAAAAGAAAAAAGTGCATGCAAGTGAAATATCTCCTGACTGTGCAACAGCGTTTTGCCGGAACGGGAAGTCCGGGTATTTCTCGGGCAAAGGGCACACGGACGAAGAGAACAGAAACATCGTCGAACTTTTATTACAAGGACGACCCAACCGAGGCTGGCCCCCAAATCCTTCCCAAGAAAGGTGACCGCATTTTCTCCAGGTGTGCCGTGTGCGAGACTTACTGCTCCTATAGTGTTGGTTGTCGCCTCTTGCGTTCGCCCCAGCGCGTGTATCTCCAAATCCCAACGCGTTCTACTAGACTCTCGTTGTTTCCGAAAGACAGGAAACTTATCCTGGCCGTGAATCCGTCTAGACCCACTTGCAGACAGGCGCAGAAGGACAAGTGCGTGTCACATTTTGTAGATGAAGACTTCAAGACAAATCTCGAGGTACTCTTTAGCCTTCTGTATTCTCACGGAAATGGAAGCCGGAAATCTTTATTCATTTGGAGTTTCTGATCCGCCTGATTCCCGCTGGAAATTAAAGAAAAGAAATAGGTATACGAGCCCCTAAATCATCGGAGAAGTCGCCTTCAGACTTCCACGAGATCTCCGAATCTGATATTTTGATGCGTTCTTCGGAATTTGCCGTGTAACACCGTTCACCTGGCAGCCGCCCACTGGAGCTCAAGTAATATCCGACGTCACGCGCGACTCAGCTTCTCCCGAAATGCTGTTGCGACAGCGGGCTATCGTGACGGCCGGGCTGGTAATCGTCAAACATATGTCCATCCGTACACCGTACTCACAAAATACTGGTGACACCATTATACTACGTAAAGTTTACACCTCGTTTGGTCCTTTTCATGCAATCGCAAAATTTCATTTCTGTTGTCCTTTAACTTCCTTATAGTTCAGCGGGTAACAAAGGGTTCAGTGTGTGAAGACCTCAGCGTTAAAGTGGGGACGTGTTCCTCTACGAGCTGCAGGAGCTTATTTTCGTTTACCGAACGGTAGCTTAAAGACGCTGTGAAAACTGGGAGAAATACCGCTAGCCTTTCATTAATCCGATCAACGTTTGCTGCCTCGTAGAACTTAATAGTCTTATTCTAAAACTTTTTGCGTGTACAGTCAAGACAGAGAGGAGCAAAAAGAGCCCTTATCGTCAGCTAGAGGCAAAAGGAAGAGGATATTGCCCACGATATCCGAATCCGTCGTGAGAGTCAGTCCATTTAAACTTAATTTTGAGGAAGTTATATTCTCGTGGGCTCTTGTACCGTTGGGGGGGGGGGTATGTTTCTTAAGAAAAAGAAAGGAAAGGTCAGCCAGACGCAGGTCGGCTTAATTGCTCTTCCAAAAAATGGAAACTGGGGGAGAAAAGAAAAGGAAAAGACAAAGAAGAAAAGGAAAGGATGAACACAAAACTAAAACTGAAAAGTCACACACATGGTCACACAATCACAAGGCGTTTGGGTGAAACCGTACTGTATAGGCGTATACCTGCACAAACTCATTTTCCTCCCGTGTATTGCCACAAGGAGTTGCCCAATCAATTCTTGAGTGATTAAAATAATCGAATAATTACTTTATATTTGGAACCGCGTGGTAAACGATGATAGTGCATCAGAAAAGAGAGGTACAAAATTATGGAAACCTGAGGGTCGAAAGCCACTTTGCGTGACTTTTTTCCTACTACCTTGGGCTTACTGTAGAAGTGAGCAGAACAAATAAAATGAAATGAAATGAAATAATAGAAGGCACCTAACAGTATGTCACTGTGTCCTAGTTTGGTGGATACTACATTTCAATGTGGAGAATCCATGATAACTGAGAACGAATGAAGCGTGTTCTTTACTCCGATAACAAGAACGCTCGTCCCTTTTGTCGTCCCGTTTAAGAGAGTGTCTTCCGTAAGTGATATCTCCCTTTCAGACCTGCTCGGTCTTATATAGAAGAAAGCAGTTTTTCTTTTTTTTCAGCCTTGCTGCTCACGCGTCATGCTCCCGAGTACGTCAGAAGTCTTCGATTGCTTGGTCTGGTGGTCTCGTTCGATCAAGAGGAAGCTTTTGATCGGGTTGAGAAACTTGTACCTGTCCTTGACTATGGATAAGTTCGGTTTTCCTGCATCATTTGTAGCTTTGCTTCAGGTCCTGTATTCAGGCTTGCCCAGGGGGAGGGGAATATACGTTTATTTCGGAAAGGTCAGCATTACCGAAGGTCGGCGTGCTATTCCCAAAACAAAAATATAGCACAAAGATGAAACAAAACCAAATATACGATAACGAGGATGTGGTGAAGTGTAGTTATCCAGCGATATAATTATTCGTGGCGAGATCACCGATCCCTTTCCAGTCACCAGGTGGGACCGCAGGGATGTCCGTTGTCTCCTATGCTTTTCGTCCTCTGCATTGATCCTTTCCTTTTCCTCTTTTCATGTTTCATCCTTTCCAGCGGTGTCTGCAAACGTCCACGAGCATACGAGGTTTCCCGCTCCCTGGCACTGGAAGTGCGGTGGTGTGTACGTTGATGACGATAACGTTACTCTCTTCTTGCGTGCGCGACAATGAAAGCCTGCACGAAGCTTTACGTAGATGGGTAGAAATCCAGCGAACCGGTAGAGATGTAGGAAGGGAGTTACCTCAGGACAGAAGCCGCCGATATTTCGAACAGAGTCTCTGTTCGAAATATCGGCGGCTTCTGTCCTGAGGCAACTCCCTTCCTGCACGAAGCTTTGCGCGTTTCCGACTTGTATTCTCGGGTCTCTAGAGCAAGGCTTAACTTAGACAAGAGTAATGCTATGTCTGTTCTGCTCAGGCTTCGATGATGCTTTGTGCCGAGGTCTAACGTGCTCTTCCTGCCTGATAATTCTTGATGTCACTTTTAACCCTAACGGTGTTGGCCCCCAAAAGCTGGGATGTGGTGCTTGGTGACCTCGAAAACAGAGCTTCGATTGCGGGGAGGTTTGATTTACCCCTTTGTGAGCGCGCCTTCCTCGTCAAGAATGTCTTGTGCACTAAGTTATGGTATCTTGCCAGAGTGGCCTTGCCGTCTCGTGTGGTTTGTGTCAAGTCGTCAAGTTCGTCGACCATGATACTTTCCTTCCTCTAGAGTTCAAGATCTGCGTTGGTTAGGCGTCCTATTTTACAGTAGCACCGCTCCGAAGGTGGTTGGAGTCTACCACGGGTTTCTATACTTTCTGTAACTTACTCGCCTTGTGTGCTGTCCTGAAAACTCTCGATAACGTCCAGCACCCTGCATGCGTGTTAGCTTTCTTCTGGTTGGGAGACTTTCGGAGGACCCTTGTGGTAGAGCACTGCACGGTCCCGGACTTACCCGAAAGCCCCGGGGGCCGTGCCAGGCTTTGCGTCTTTTGTGCGGGCCTGGGCCGTTCTCGGGTTTCAGCACCGGGCCCGGGCCGGGTACGGGCTTGACAACACCGGCCATGGTCGGGCATGTACGCGAACATATTTCACGAGACTGGATAGCTGAATTTTCATGTCACTTTTTTTCCCATTGGGTATGGGATATCTTGCTATTCTCACCTGAGAACTATCACTTTTTTATATGTGGTCATGCTTATTTCGCGTAATGGGTCTGGATTTCACACGTGCACTCACACACGTTTGGGGACGATTTGTGTGGCGGGCGCGCTTAGAGTCCGGCACGAGGGTCAGTTAGGTTAGGTGTTCTGACATATTTCGTTCGCGTGAGGGTTCGAGAATGGGGAACTAACACCGGTGCATGCGCAATAGAGCGGAGATGAGCCTCCCTTGGACCGCAAGGTACATATATATCGGCCACGCGCCGCTGCGCGTTGCCTTCCCAAGCACAAAGCACAGAGCGGCTTGCCGGCAGAGAGACACAGCCGATCCGTTCGAGTGTACCTCATCATTCTCCACTAATTAGCTGCGTCCTTTCCCTCGCTGCGCTGTGCTCTTTAGTAAATCTAAATACGCCTCCGGGCCTCGATAACATATTTAGCAGTGGCGGGCTCGGACCGGGCCTGAGCATGGAAACAGTCGGGCACGGGCTGGGCCCGGACCGGCAGAGTCGGACTTGGGCCGGGCCCGGGCTGTAAATCTATAGAAGACGTCGTGCCCGGGCCGGGTGCGGGCCGTAGTATCCGGGCCTGGGCCTGCACGGGCTCGAAAATTAGGCCCGTGCTGTGCTCTACCTAGGGGTCTCGGCAATATATATCTCACCCCTGTTTCGCCTTCGCGAAGCTCCCAGACAGCGACTATGTGAAACCCGTTGTACTGGCTGTGTTGAGAGCTGCAATTAAAAGTTGTTAATCTTTTTCCGTGTGAAGGGTAGGAAGACCGTCTTTTCGGGAGATATGTCCATTCCCCTCTGTGTCAAGAACGCTAGCGTACAGTCGAGGGCTTCTTGAAGCAGCCGTTGCAGCGCTGGTAACTGTACGCCCGATGTCCATAGGCAGATGTCATCGGCATACATACTGATGTGTATATTTTTGTGCAGTTGCTGTGGAAGGCCCCCCATAACCACATTGAAAAGCAACGGACTGAGAACGCTGCCTTGTGGCACTTCACTCGGGAGGTCGTATCTGTCGCTGTCTCCATCTTCTGTCTTCATGTATACGGACCACCCTCGAAGAAAATCCGCAACCCAACGTAGGGACCGACCCTTGATCCCGCGAGCATATAGTTCATGGCTGTGGCTTACCGTGTCGTACGCTCTTCGGATATCGAGGAACACTGCGACCGTAATCCGATCCTCGGCGCGCTCGTGTTCTACAAAGGTAACTAGGTCCAGGATCCCGTCCATGGTGCTCCTGCCTTTGCGAAAGCCGGACATGCGGTCCAGGAATTGCTTCTCCGTCTCTAAGAACCACTCCAGTCGGCTTAAAGCCATTTTTTCTAGCACTTTACATACACAGCTCGATAAACTTATTGGCCTGAAGGATGATATGTCCCGGGGTGATTTCCCTGGCCTTAAGACCGGGATGATCCTGGCTACTTTCCACGATGTGAGAAGTTCAGCATCGTACCAGCTTTTGTTAAAGATATATAGTTAAGTCTTCCGTGCTGCGACACCCAGCCAGCGGATATGTTTGTACGTCACACCGTCGGGACCCGGTGATGAACTGCTGCTTAGTGATTGTGTCGCTGCATTAAGCTCGGCGAGAGTGAAGCTCAGGCATAATGCACCTGGAGAGGCATCTTCGGTCAGTATTGTAGTGTTCTTGGCGATCTCTTCCGACAGGCGATATGATTGAGTCTTTGACACCTCGGATGGCCTAGTAAGCAGGCTGCAGAATTCGTTTGCGATGAATCTCTCATCGGAGTTTCGATGCAGGGCAAGTGCTCTGAACGGGTACAGTTGTCTATTTGTTGATCCAATTGCCTTTATGGTCAATTTCATTTCAGTTCAGCCAAGCCCGTCCACTTTGGTTCTCCGATTTTCCCGATTATTTTTTATGCGAGAGTACTACCTCTGTGATGAATAACAGCGCTAGTGTCCAAGTCTTGGGAGCACCGGTTGTCGTGAAGAAAAATAAAACTCGCGCCGCGCGAGATACAGTTGATCTTGAGACGGCGCTCTCCTCGCACTTTGGGACCGCCTCACCGGCTCTCCCTAGAAGGAACGGGCACCAATTTTTTCCCTCCCGTTCTATACATGACGGACTACTAACTACCCATAAAAATTATTATTTCTTGTGCGTATTGAATTTTATAAAAATTCGTAAAATCGCTCCGGAGCGCGATTTTACACGAACTTTGTACCTTTGTCCCAACGAAAGTATACATGCAAAATGGATAAATTTTATATCGAACGAAAGCACATTCGATGGCCTTTCTAATGATATTACTTGATTGGCTATGTTCAATGAGGATGTAAATTAGTCAAAAAACGCGCTCCCTTCAGAAAATGCGCTATGTTTGCAACGTTATTCCTGAAAATCACCACACCCGATTTCATTGAATATTTAGTCATTTACTTATTATCGTATTACCTCTCAAGGGACACCAATTTCTTTTTGGCTAAGCGTGTAGAACCGATAATACGGAGCCAAAAACAGCGCCAGTATGTATGACCGTTCGCCACCACCGCGTGCGCACATGCGTGAAGAATGCTTTCAGTATCAGTACAACAGGATCATGCATAATCCAGCAATGGGGTAGAGTATCGCTTGTGGCGATGAAACTCCCCACTCTCCAAGGTCGAAAATAAAGTTGTTGTTGTTGTTTTCAAGTCTGCGGGCTCCGGGTTTTCTGGTATGAGGCACGTTCCCAGACTTAACAAAAAAAAAAAAAAAACAAAAAAAAAAAAAAGAAAAATTGCGCGTGACCCTGATCTTTGTATTAGTGCTGTCCATTGCAACGCCCTATTGGCACTACATCGAATGCTGCTTCACTTGCCTTCGTGCTTCGCTACAGCGGCAAAACAGAGCCGCGAGCTGTCCCGTGCCTACCAGATCGTTTCGGCATTCTGCCGCGCGGTGCGCAGCGGTCTAGCGCATGCGCTCTACACATTTTTTTAAAAGGCGGATTGTATCTCACGCGGCGCGAGTTGTATTTTTCTTCGCGACAACCGGTGCTCCAAGGACTTGAACACTAGCGCTGTTATTCATCACAGAGGTAGTACTCTGGCATAAAAAATAATCGGGGAGATCGGAGAACCAAAGTGGACGGGCTTGGCTGAACTGAAATGAAATTGGCCTTATCATATGCCAGACACGTGAAGCGGGGATAAATGGTGTAAGTGTGGAGCAGAACGACCGCCACTCTTGCCGGGATAACTTTTGTAAGTGACGCCGAGACGCTGGAGACGGCACGCTTCGCGATAGTCGCATAGGTTCCCAGTTCGGCGGAATCTTCTTTCTGCTCTTCGTCGGATTGCTCGCAGCCGTTCATATTCCACGTCAACCCGAGCATACGTTTCGGGCACTGAGACTACCTTACAAACACCTTCCGCTGTGCTTTTCAAAGCAGTAAAAAATTCTTCGGTGGTTGTTGCGTCGGCTCCATGTTGAGCAGATTGGGACCTATACTTCCTCCAATCTGTGACACGCACCTGTCGCCGTTTCTTCAGACGGCTGGATGCATGATGTGTGATGAGCACTGGGATATGATCACTCCCCATTGAGTCAGCATAGGTGCACCACTCGAGCTCACGGGCAACTTCACGGGAACATATTGTGACGTCTGTTGAGCTATGGTAACGCGCGCCACGGAAGAACGTTGGTGACCCGTCGTTGAGGGCGACAAGTAGGAACTCGTCCATAACAGTTTCAAACAGTCGGCCGCGAGCATCGGTGTGCTCACTACCCCATATTACACTGTGTGCGTTCACGTCTCCACAGACGATTATGGGTGTAGGCACAGCACTGAAGAGAGCTCTGAGTTGGTCCATGGTAACTCTTACATTCGAGGGTATAATATACACACTGCTCACCGTAATGAAACTGCTCCGCAGTCGAACCCGGCACGTCACGTATTCGAAATGGTCATCCGTGGAAGCGTGCAAGCAAGCACAGGGTATTTCCTTCCGTACACACAACACGGCCCTACTCGGACCGTGGGCTCTTTGGGAGGAGTACACCTCCTAACCTGACAGCCTGAATGTGGGGTCCACTCTTGGTTCACTCAGAGCTAAGATAGGGAATTTATGGCGTAAGACGAAGTTACGGAAATCCCCTATTTTCTGACGCAGGCTGTTACAATTCCACTGGAATATTGTTGCAATCTTTGCAGTTGTAGCCGCATGCGGATGAACATCTCTTAATGGGTTCGTGGCCATGACGGACTTCTGATACATGCAGGGAGCTATATTAGTGCATTACATAAGCCTTTTTAGTACCTCCTCCATGGAGAGGACAATTTCAATGGCGATTCGATTCTGCGGGTGGACGTTTGGAGAATTGAGGTAGTTCTTTAGGGCAATGAAGAGAGGTCGCACCATTTCTACAGCGTGGTGGAAGCGTCAACGAGGTCTGGGGACGTCACATCTGTGACATGTCGTCTAGTAGTCGGTGATTGACTGCTAGGCACGTCGTCTCCCGAAAGTTCGTCTTGAGGGCTCTTCGAGGCTTTGCGCCCAGGAATGAACTTGAGGACTGGACTATGTCCTGGGGGATCGTGATGACTGCCACCAGCCGTACCACCAACCGCATCTTTGTATGTTCTGTTGGTCTGACAAGCACTGACTGTACTGGATATGATCTGCAGACGATGTGCATGCTCCGCGAGGTCTAGTCGGTCGGCGTCCTTTAAGCGGGGAAAGTCGTTGTAGGTTGATATTTCAACTGAGGGTCGCGCCCTGTCTGGTGCTCTTTGCCCCTCTTGTCTGATCGCTACTCTCGCCGTCTTCGCAGTTACTTCATATTCATTTTGGTCTTTCAAAATTTTTACTTCCCGCCGGCTTAAGGGACAGTTCTTATCTTTCGTTTCATGCTCCTGTCCACAATTCACACACTTGACGGAAACCGCGATGCAGTCTTCAGCTCTGTGTGGACCAGAGCACTTGCCGCATTTTTGTTCTTTGCTACAGACCGGTGCAATATGCCCAAAGCCACCACAATTTAAGCACTGGACAGGTCTCTCTCGGAATTCATAGACAGGTATGCTGACAAGCCCAAAATTTAGTGTATCTGGACGAGGCCTTCGAGCAAATGTGACCTTCACGAGTTTGCTGTTCTTTCCCAACTTTCTGGCACCCGTGATGGTGTTAGGAGCACTCAGGTGCTTCAGTATAACGTCATCGCTAAGGTCGATGTCTATATCCCGGATGATGCCGTGGACGGCTTCCTTGGCTACAGGTAAGAAGGTCCACGGCGACGACATTCTTGCGCCAATTCGTCCTGATCTGAGCGATGTCATCGGGGGGGGGGGGTATGTTTACTAAGAAAAAAAAGAAAGGAAAGGTTAGCCAGGCAAAGAGCCGGCTTGCTATTCCGAAAAAAAAAAGAAAGAGGGGGAAGGGGTAAAACGAAAAAGAAAAGGAAGGAGAACGAAAAAACAAAAAGGGGAATCAAAAAGAAAAGGAAGGAAAGAAAAACAAAAAGATAGGAAAAGAAAAGAAAACAAGAAACAAAAAGAAAGGAAAAGGAAAAAGAAACGAAAAGAAACGAAAAGGAAAGAAAGAAAGAAGAGAAAAAACACTTGCACAACGTTACATGCAGTTCACGAGCCCTGAGACTCGTAGAAAACCGAGGAGAGCGGCACTGGGGATGGGGGGGGGGGGGGGGCAGCCCACTGGATGGGGTGCAAGACGGGGCCAAGAAGAGCGGCCAACGAAAAGTCGTTACAGCCAATCTGGAGCAGACGGCAGCGGAGGGTGTCCTTATGTTGAACGTGCTGCTGGTAATACAGGAGTTGGTGTGGGATGTCCGCTTCCACTCCACGGACATTACAGTTTGGTAAATTTAGCCGACCCATCTTGAAGAGAAGTGAGGGTGTACGGGCAACGTTGAGTCGTAGACGGTGGAAAAGGGATTCTTCTTTACGGCTGCGGTGGCAAGTGATTACGAACTCCATCAATGGGTCGATAGACCGTAGGAATGAGTTGTAAGTCGTAGTTTCGGCTATGAATAAAATAAAGAAAAAAAAAAGGCATTCCTTCACGAATTTTTTGCGGACGATCTATCGAACGGATTTTTGTTCTGAAAACGGCTTTGGTATCTGGTGACCGAAGAGATCAGATGTTCTCATTGGAGCAACTTCGTAGCTTTTATAATTAAAAAGTTAATTATTGAAAGTTAATTAAGACATTGCCTTAGGAGTCTGTTAATGCCCCCCTAGGGAGTGCCCTTCAGCATATGCTATATTGCAATTGATTTCATCTCGGAAAAAGTGATTGATATATTTTTAAAAAATCTGTTCACACTTAGCGTGGACACCCTGTATATGGCGACTTAGTCGGTGTGTTGAGGCGAGGTGCTCCAGTGTGAACTGGTGGGCCACGACTGTGGGGACGTCTTTCTTGCGTCCACATCGCCGGTGCATAGGATGGTGTAGACGCGGGAGATGGAATGCTCCCTTTCAGGCAATGGCACTGCCGAAAGCAGACGCCGGGCAGTCCTCATCAATGCGACAAAGAGAGTGGAGCGGGTGCCGTGTAATGTAGCTTGTATAAGCGCGAATGGTATCACCATCCCGCAGTATGTGAACCGGCTGCTCTCGCGCCTCTGCCAAGACAGAATACGTCTGCGTTGTCCTGGGGACTCCCAAACAGACGCGGAGACTACGGGCCTGGATGTTGAGCAGTTCCTGTTATTGGGTTCGACTGAGACCATGCAGAATGGGTAAGCTGTACCGCAATGTCCCCAACACCAGGGCCAGATGGACACGATAGAGGTCAGAGCATGACGGGCCCCAGGATGCACCAGCAATACGCCTGAGTTGGCCTAAACAGTTGGCCTTGGTAGCAAGCAGCTTCACATGCTGGGACCACGTCAGGCCACGGTCAATTGTAATCCTCAGGTATCGGCGGGTCGTGACAAAGGTCAGGGGTGAGCCATCAATGAAAAGCGGGTACTTATGGAGTGATCTTCGTGAGAATGCCATGGCTACCGTCTTGCTAGGCGAGACAACCAAACCGCGGTGCAAGAGGTATCTTGAAATTATATTTAATGAGCCTTGTAGTCGGCGTTGGATCGTGTCACGCCGAAAGGCGGAAGTCCAACAACAACAACAACAACAACTTTATTTTCGGCCTTGGAGAGTGGGGAGTTTCATCGCAACAGGCGATACTCTACCCCAGTGCTTGGTGGAATGGGGGGAATAAAATAACGAGCCCCTTTACAATAACGATCGAAGTCCGATGGTGTCCAGAAATGTCAGAAGAGCTTTGAGCGCAGAGCGTTGCTGGGCTGGATTGGGCCAGGGACCAAGCAATTTCGGTAGGGAGAAAGGGCGAGAGTGCAGCTGACGAAGAGACTCGGAGAGTGTGATTCGGGAAGGTTCGTAGTGAGGGCAATGAAGAAGAATGTGCTCCAGATCCTCAAGAGCACCACAGTGGCAACAGGTGGGAGAATCCATTTGTCTCAAGCGGTAACGCCACTGAGCTGTAAAGGCCACATCGAGGCGCATGCGGTGGATTAATGCAGCATCCTGACGAGATGTGTTTCGTGGCATGCGGAAAGCGAGCATGGGATCAACTCTGTTCAACATAGAGGGGGGAAGAATGTCGGTTGTCCGTTGGCGGGAAGCCAGGGGTGTCACTAGACGTCGCAGAATTGAACGGCGGTCTCCTCTGAGCAGAACAATACGGGTCCGGTTCCGAGACGAGAGTGCTGCTTCTGCGGCGCTGTCGGCCTGCTCGTTCCCCACGACACCACAATGGGCTGGAACCCACTGGAGAACGAGCCTGTGGCCTGCGGCGTAGATAGTGTGGTAAGCCATTAACACGTCGGTGACTAGGGGTGCGGATGGGCCTCGTATGCCGGAAGTTTCAATTGCTTGAAGTGCAGATTTGGAGTCTGTAAAGACTGCCCATTCCCGGGGTGGAAAATCAGCGATGTGTTGTAGAAAGAAAAGGATGGCATAGAGTTCCGCAGCTGTGGAGGAGGTTGGATGTGAAAGGCGTCTTCCGTGCACGACGCCTTCGGATGGAATGACGAAGGCTGAGGCGGACTTGTTGTTTCGGGATGCGCCATCAGTATATGCTGCCGTAAACGTAGAAAACTTCTCGTCTACCAGAGCATGAAAATGGGCTCGGAGGACTTGAGGGGGGACCTGATCTCTTCTTTGCAGAAGGTTTGGGAGGCGTACAAACGTGGACGGTACCGGGAGAGACCAGGGGGCTTCCGGCGGTATAGTGTCCTTAGTTATGAAGCCAGTGAGAGTCTGGCGTGTCCTCTGCGCTACTCGATAGAAGTCGCTTCCAGGGCGGTATCGAATTTTCCTGAGTAGCGGGTGGCGGGGAATGTGAGCACGCAAACGGAGGTAGTGCCGAGCCGTTTCCCGTTCACGGAGAACTTCAAGCGGGAGCTCACCAGCTTCAGCCAGTACTTGTCGTGTTTCAGCCATTCGTGGAACTCCGAGGCATCGACGAAGGCTTCGAGCAAACAGGGACCGAAGCGTATTTAATGAAGTTGTTGATATCCTGTGCAGAATAGGAAGGCTGTAAAGCACAGTTGCCCTCACCAATGCCGCGTGAACCGCGAGCAGGGAACGCTGATCACAGCCCCATCCTGGGCCAGAAAGATGTTGGATTGCGGGGAGCCATCGCTGCACTTTAGTTTCAAGGTGTTTAATGTGCCGAGCCCAGCGCAAGTCCGAGTCGATTACCACGCTTAGGAAGCGGTGAAAGCGTACTGGTTCTAGCTTCTTTGAGCCAAGCCAAAGTGGGAAATTGGCCATAGCTTTACGCGTGAAAGGGAGCTCGACACACTTTTCGGGTGAAAGGTCCATCCCGAGGTGCGTCAGGTACGTATGGATATTGTTTAAAGCGAGCTGCAGGCGGCGCTGGAGAGCCGGGCGTGATTTTCCTACTGTCCAAAGGGCGACGTCATCTGCATACACGGAGAACGACACTTTGCGAGGAATTACTGATTGTAGGCCGGCCATCACCACGTTAAACAGTGTCGGGCTGAGAATGCTTCCTTGGGGGACTCCTTGGGGAACAGGATGCTGAGGGCTTTGGCCTTGGGACGTACGGACAGCGACAGTTCGGTCCGTAAGGAAGTCTTGGAGCCAGATGAAGAGCCGACCGGATACTCCAAACGAGCGCAAGGCATGCAGCACACAAATGTGCGAGACGGTATCATAGGCGCGCTTGATGTCGAGGAAGACCGATCGGACGATCCGTCGATGGGCTCGAGCATGTTGAACTGTAGAGACTAGGTCGAGAACTGGATCCATGGAGCTTCGGTGGCGACGAAATCCAGCCATTTCGTGAGGGAACGCACGTCGTTTTTCGAGCCACCAGTCGAGGCGATGCAGAACCATTCTCTCCATCAGTTTCCCCATACAGCTTGTCAGGCTCACCGGGCGAAAGGAGGATAGGGCATTTGGGGGCTTGCCTGGTTTCAGGATGGGAACAACCAAGGCCTCCTTCCATGTATGTGGTGAAGATCCTTGTTGCCAAGACGTGTTATAGACATGAAGGAGAGCTTGGAGCGACCGCTCGTCAAGGTTTCGTAGGGCGGCATAGGTGATTTTATCGGGCCCAGGGGACGAGCTGGCGTTCACAAGCTTCAACGCTGCCTTTAGCTCGATTAGTGTGAAGTCGCGGTCCATAACTTCCGGGGGACGGGGCCAGTCGTGGTGAAGTTCAGCCGTCAAACTGTGGACAAAACTGCGGTGTAGGGGCGTGGTCGAGGCAGCCGCCGGAGTCGTTAGTACCACACAGAAGTCCGTCGCAAGCGTGTTCTCGTCTACACGCTGAACGAGAGCCAAGGCCGCGAGAGGATTCTTTTGAGGGGGCGCCTCCTTCAGAGAACGGATTGTCCGCCAGATCTTCGTGGCCGGATCGAACGGTGAAAGGTGGTGGCAAAACTTACGCCAACGCTTCCTGTCCTCGTTTTTAAGTTCTCGTGTTACTTTAGCTTTCATCCGGCGGTATTCCACAATGTCCGTAAGTTGCCCTGTCCGACGAGCCGTTCTTTCTGCTCGGCGACGTAATGCTCTAAGGTGATTAATAGCGGGGGAATGGCCGATATGGCCTGTTACCCTTTTAGACGTGACCACCGCGTCCTGAATACCGCGGGTAATTGCTTGAGAGAGAGCCTCTGGGGACATACCGGTGTGCACAGATGTTCTGAGGCCCTCACGAAAACGTCTCCAGTTTGTGAAAGAAATCAGTCCAGCAGTGGCTGAGAGGGGCAGTCTGTCGTGCGAAATATATAGAGGAAAATGATCGCTGCCTCTAGTGTCGACGTCCGTAGCGCACGACAAGTGGCGAATCATGTCGGTTGAGGACCACGAGAGGTCCAATACATCAAGTGACAGTGGGGATCGCATGTAAGTGGGCTCGCGGTTGTTCAGCAGGCACATGTTATTATTCTCCATTGCCTCTAACAACCTCCTTCCCCTACTGTCCGTCCTTCGGCTTCCCCAGGCCGAGTGATGTGCATTGAAGTCCGCTAGCACAAGCGCCGGGGCTTCCAGAGAACCAAGTAAGCGTTCAAGGTCACTCCACGGGACCTGTACCGCGGGACGGATATAGATACTGACGACCGTTAACAGCATGGGGCCAAGGCGGATCCTGCATGTGACGTAATCATAAGAGCGATGACAAACTGAGCCGATGGGTGCAGCAACGAGGTCATTGCGAACGTATAGCGCTGCTCTACTCTCAGGGGAATGATGAGAGCGATAGATTGTGTATCCACTAACACGATGTGTACAATCCATGCCGTGTTCGCATATAGCTATGAAAGGGAACTTGTACTGTTGGAGATGTAATTTAAAATCTGGGAGCTTGTTACGCAGGCTTCGAGGATTCCACTGCATGGCCAGGGCTTTTTTATACAATTCCGTCATGCTGATGCGAAGATAATGCCTCCAGTGCCAGAAGCGCTTGAACCTCGGGCAGTTGCGACGCACCAGGAAAAGCAGAGACAATGGCCTTAAGGGCAGCGAGTACCGCTGAGAAGAGTCCCAGAGGAGGCATATATTGGGGGGCTGATGAGGGTGCTGGTTCCGTCACACTGGCGTAAGTGTTTGTAATCTGTCTTGATGGACGAGGAGGCGGTGCGCTTGTGAGAGGCGTAGCCGCGACTGTGTTCAGCGACCCTCGTTTACCTGGTGCAGATCGAGGGGGTAGTGCAGGAAATTCTTGTGCATTTGTACGAGACGGGGGTGTGGCACTAGCATCCCTAGGAGCATCAGACGGAAGTCGTAGAGTTCGGTCTTGGTGCCTCTTGGTGGCGGCGGTCTTGACAGGACATAAAGAAAATGATGCGGGATGGCTGGATTTGCAGTTAGCACACTTTGGCTCTCTTTTATTGTTGCAGTCTGATCTCCGGTGAGGACCGGCGCAGATGCCACACCGTGTAGAACCTCGGCAATTTCGTGCAATATGGCCAAATCGTTGGCAGTTATAACACTGTATGGGGCCTTCTATATACTCTTGGACTGTGAAGGTCTGAAACCCAAGGGCAATTCGGGGAGGAAGACGGATTGTAGGTTCAAAAGTCAGGATAACGCTCCGTAACGGGGTGAACACATCACTGCCATCTTCTGCTAGGGAATGCCGAACCTGTCGCCGTGCTGATAAAACCCCTGCGTCTTTAAGATAGAGCACGAGGTCGTCGTTCGAATACTCTCTTGGAACATCATATATCTTGCCCATATTTCTGGCGTACGATTGGGGTATGGATGGTATCACCGGAATGCCAGCTACACTCTTAAACCCGTACCTTTTATTGTAACTTTTAGAAACATGTAACTTCTATATAGACGTAGATTTCGAGATTTCTTATAGGTTACACCACTGTAACGTATATTTAGAGGTTAAAAGCGACCAAGGTCATGTCTTTACAACACGAATAGAAGTTACATCTCGGAAAAAACAAAAACAGCTTGTTGTAACTTATAAATGTACCCTCTACTCCGGCACTGTAACTTCTAAGCGAAATCTCCAACGATAATTTCTTTGTTAGTTTCTTATCGTTCATGTTCTTATCGTTTGTTTTCCTTCTATTTTTCAGCATAATGCCGCGTTTCAGCCTCCCATTCGAGACGACAGTTGAGAATCTACGCTGTTATTTTTTATCTGTTTCAGCGTCATCTATACGTCGACTACATGTTATCAATGCTGTATGAACACAGATTATAAGCTCGCAGTCTGGAATACTGATAGTATGTTTCTTTCTAAAGGGTGGAAAACCATTGTCAATGCCGCAACCACCAAGATTTACGATTTCGCTGCGTAGCCGAGCCTGGTCTATGTCTATCCACACTGAGAGCGGTTGCCTTGAAACGCTTAACGCTCGTCGTCCGTCCGTTAACAAGTGTAATCTGTTTTAATCAGTGGTTTTCCTCGCGTTTATCATAGTATCGTCAGGAACAACGGAAAAGCTAGATGTCTCTAGTAAACAAGGATATTTTCGGTGTTCTCAGGGGAAAGTGTAGTGAGTGCGAAGATTGCAAAGAATGTATAACCGAAAACGAACGTCACCACCGCAGCCCTAATTCACACACTTCATACACTGGGTAAGTGTACGTTTTGTGCTAGGTACGTGCGTTATTTTGATAGCAAGAGCTCTTAGCGCATGTTTGTTGTGATTATGGCAAGCGTTTTGCGGTCCTGCATATGAACGCCACTTCGCTTGCTACTTTTCTGCTCTTACTTGGTCGCCAAGTCAATACACCGGCGTGCATTTTGCGAGCTGCGGATATATGCATCAAGATATATAATTCGCAGCTTCCTACTCGTTGTATTCTTACGATATTCTAAGACTCAATCGCGGAGTGAACGCCTTCCTGCATTTATGCTGCTTTGTACCTTGTGCTTTGTACCGATTTGAATGGTTCCGTAATTGTTACGCTCATTGCCCAAACTTTTGTTCCCAGGATCCCACATGCAGGTTCACATATACCGTCACCAGCGCAATGCAGTACCTCACAAACTCGTCCCAGAGCGCCTCCAACGCTGATAACGCAGTAATGTAGTGTCTCCTGCGTTACTGTACACTCATATTCCTCAAGGTTGTGTGCGTTTTATGTAATACTGTATTGCCATTTGCGCTCGCCTCTGCAACACGAATGTGGAATAAATTTTTTTCTGCTGCAATTCTCCATTTCGTTGGGTCTGTTCAGTTTAGCAAACATAGGTCAGTTGTTTTGACTCGCTGGCTTCCTCGCACTTTTATGCATTGCTTCTCACTTAGAAGATAGTTCTTTTTTCCACATACCCATGGTAAAGCGATCATGGTTCCTCCTCACATCAGAATCGCACTTGTGCACAATGTGTCACCTCTAGCTATACTTCTGTTTTTGTAATATACATATGTTCAAGATCTCCTTTTCTGCGGGTTCATTCTGGTACCTTGGTGTGTTCTGTAAATGTCTGTCCATATCCCACGCACGGGGTGTTTGTTTTTATTCGCATCACACCAGCGCTCATTTGACAGGTGGGTTACGTTAATTTTCGCAAATTAACCCATCCGTAGTTACAAACATCTTCGACATTTCCTGACGCATGTGTCTGTAACTACGGACCGATTAATTAGCAAAAATTCACATAACCCACCTGCCAAATGAGCGCTACTCTGTTGCGAATAAAAATGAACATCCTGTATAAAAAGCCGCGCGTTGGCGTACCCTTTACGGGCAGGTGCTGGATTGAAGGCCGTAACCTCTAATTAGTGGGTTTCCTTGTAACTTTTATAAAAGGGGTCGCTCAGAGGGTACCTGGTAGCTTCTGAAATAGAGGGTAAAATATTGCGATTTTTTACCCTTTACTAAAGGGTACGGAGTTAAGAGTGTAAGCACTTAGCAGACAAAAGGTTGCGGGCGGCTGCTTCGGACCGTACGGAGACGAAGAGAGAACCATCTCGGTGGAAACGGTGGTGCATAACCTGTTGTTGGGTTAGCAGGCGTATCTCACTAGCGACCGCATTAGGATTCACCTTCCAGAAGGAGTAGTCAGTAGTTGCTGGTCGAAACAGTATGGGAATACCGCCGGCTCGGTTCTTCTTGTAGGTGACAGTGGTGAACGGGTCATGAAGTGAAGTGGCAAGGTTGCTATCGTTCATCGCATCTGTCTGCTGAGGAGCTGGCGATGCCGAAGTGTCCATCGTGTTATCGGGAACATTCACGATCTGTGGAATGTTGGGATCACCAGAAGAAGGGCTCCCTACCCGTTGGCGTTTGGCAGGGCTGACGGGGACCTGTTGACCTGTGGTAAGTGTCATAGAGACGTTGGACCTCCCGTCCAGATTACGGCGGGAGGTCCGTGATGGTTCGATTTCTTTTTCAACGGCTCTGAAAAAGCCTAAGGGCGAAAGGCTGTTCCACTTCACAAAGGCTGTTCTAGGGGCGGAAGTCCAGATACATATGTCGTCAGCATATATTGTAATGTGAGTGTGATTATGAAGCTGCGCAGGAAGAGAAGCCATAATGATATTGAATAAGAGGGGACTGAGGACGCTCCCTTGTGGGACACCACGTCCAGCTGATTATGAGACCAGGAAGGTTGGTAGTGTTAGCAATAAAAATGGGGTAGGGTATCGCCCCTGACTCCCCATTCATCACATCAAAATAAAGTTTTTGTTATTGTCACTCTTTGGCTATGTTTGCCACATAGGGCTAATTTTGGCTATCTTTCGACACGACGACTGGTTCGCTTCACGTTAGTAAGCTGCCAACCATGTCAACTGTCATCATAGCGTTTGACTGTTGAAAAGTGAGCCACTTTTCAGCCGGGCCGGACAGTGTACCCAGCATCAATAAATAGTTTCCTGTTATGACGATCATGCGGCATAACTTAAACATGCGTGCGCATTGGGCTGCGGATGCACCTGCGAGTATGCGGGTACCCGCCGGGGTGTGCGGGTGCGGATGCAGGTTGCACCAATGACATTGCTGCGGATGCAGATGCGGGCCGTGGTCCCGCGGGTGCGGTGCGGTTGCGGGTACGAATTTTCATAGCTGCACTCATCTCTACTCAACGGTCACACATACATGTGCAAAATTGCAACTGCTTCTCACATCGAAGCGTGTCTGGTGCCACTTGCTATGACAATTGTTCGTCGGCCATTTCGATTGAGGAACTGTCGTGTTCGTCACTAAGGAATGGTCTTGATTGAGGATTGCTGTGCCAACGTGTTCGAAGTTTCGAGGATTGTGTGTTCGATGTTTGGAGGGCTGCCTGGTGCATCGGATGGGTTGTGTGTCCGTGCAACGTGTGCTACATATGTGTGTGTTGGGATTAGTGAACCGTGTACGCTTTCCATTCGGCAAACGATGATGTACTGGATACAATTTAAAGGTACACTCTTAAAAATGAACTTCACCGCATAGCACGCTCCTAGCCAACCATTATCTCGAATGATATCGTTATCTGCCCTGATTTGTTGAAAACGGGGGGCGTACGCCATTTCTGTGACACTTATGCTGTTCATAATTGTCACAGAAAAGGCGTACGCCCCCTGTTTTCAACAAATCAGGGCAGATAACGATATCATTCGAGATAATGGTTGGCTAGGAGCGTGCTATGCGGTGAAGTTCATTTTTAGGAGTGTATGTGCACGCCAATAAAATTTAGTGTTTCAAGTTCGATGTTCTTTGTGCATTTTCTTCCTTTTTTTTTTAGTTTGTTTTCCGAAACCTGGAGGTCATTTTTCTGTTAGGGAACTCGAGAGCCACAATTTGTCAAGCGTATTAGGGGTACGAGTATCCCTTCAATACGTCCGGGACACCGTGGCTCCTGGCGTCAGCAGGGATGTCGTACCAGGTGTTTCAGGGGGCACAGAGCACCTGCAGCTTTCGCAAGCACCGCGGGCCTGTTGAAGTCATCTGGCACATTTTTTAAAAAATGTGCCAGTTGATCAAACGGCACCTACCCGTCACTGGGTTTAGAGTGTATAGGAGATGATCTTGTCTAACAAATGGCACGATTTCTACCTGAACACCTGAAAACACTAACTGAAAAATGTCATTTTTTACGAATGGTCGATATTCTTGAACGCTTAGAATTGCGGCTTGATATTTTCACGTGAAGCTAATCTTCATACGGTTGTTGATGAGCATACATAATCTGGGGCTCTTGCGAGAACGCTAACTTGCCGATAATTAATCGTAATCTTGGCTCAGAACGCGCTCCGTTCTTGAGCTCTCACGTCACCAGATTTGTTCTCGTTCCATATGCCCTTCTTGAAGCTACATCCATGCACCCTTTCGCTCTAACACCAGGTAAAGAAAGCCCAGAAATGTCATCTGTATGTGTCAGAAGCACGTGCGAAACGGCAAAAAAAAAAAAAAAAAAGAAAAGAGGAAATTTCATGTTTGGGCCAAGTTTGAGAAGCCCCCAACGTTCAAGAACACAAAGTATTGAGAAAAAAAAAAAAAGATTGTATACCCTACATACGCTTAACGGAATGCACACTTTTTTTTTCCGGCGAAATCTAAGAGGATCGGGATGGTTTCGCTTAATGGCCCAGCCTAGTAGAATGTTGAGCAGGTCGGCGAAGACACACGGCGAAACGAAAAGTGCGACAACGAGACGGAGCCACAAAGGTTTCTTCGTCTCGTTGTCGCGTTTATTTCCGTCTCGCCACGTGGATGGAGGTGGGTGAAGGGAGGGTGGAGAAGCCCCGGACTGACGAGCCGTGGGTGGGGGTGGGGCACGAGCCCGGCTTCCCTCTGTAGTCTACGCTTATGTTGTATAGTGTTCTTAGAATAAAACACTGCGTTCCTATATAAAATAGAGAACGATGGTTAAATAGGTGGCTACTTTTGGCTAGAGAAACGACTACATTTCGCGTGAGTCTGGTAGCAACCCAGACTGAGACGATCTGGCTTTTTATGTCCCACTCGGGATAGAATAGCGGTGTTTTAGCTGGCCTTTTCTGCATTTGTTATAGTCGCTGTATTTCGTCTGCTTCCGTGATCATCGCAGTTCTGTGAACTCCGTTCCAATTTTCTCCCATACTCCATCGCATTAGCACGCTAATAAATATTACAGGTGAAGCTCCTCCATCAATGCTCCTTCAACGTAGAGTTCATCACGCTGACGTCTTGTGTCAACTCGGTTTAATGAATCGGCACCATGTCAGTAACCGGAACCGAGACAAAGAAAGACAATACTTTTTTATCTTCGCGCTATATCAGTAACTCTTTTTCGCAAATTGGAAGATCGTCCGCTGAATCGAGCGACCAGTTAGCGTGATCCATCATGCATCTATCTTAGCGCTCTTTCTTTTTTTTTTTTTTGGAATCCCGTTTACTTAAGTAGGAAGGCAGCGGCGCCTAAGATTTCTATCTCGAAGTTCAAGCTTTATTTCCCGCTCTGGACCATATGCGGGCGATGTCAATCACGGGTCCTAAATTGTTACGTCGAGTAGTGACGTCGCCACGAAGCAATCTCTTTGCGAAGGATATTCGGTAATCTCCTTTCCTTATTGTGGTTGATACTTGTGACAACTTCTTTTGCGCACGTCCCCTTCAGTCAATCAATGGAGACAGATCCTTCGTGACGTATCACCGATTAAAATGAAAGGGCGTGAAAGTCAGAGACGCGAAGTGGGCGAAGTATACGAGTTTTCATACATTCACACGAAAGACGTACATTTAACCTTACGCGTGAACTTTCAAACTTTATAGTGAGCAGTGATATGGAAGCTATATTTTAGGACTGCGTGCTAGGCGTGCGTCGTCGAGATCCTTGTTCCCGTTTTAGTTTGTCGCGATTCGCGATTCTTCTATAGGGGATGCATGTATGCATGTGCATCGCACTGCATATGCAAAGGGAGGGGGTGATGTTTAAAAAAAAAAAAAACTTTTCCTTTTTCCTTTTTGTGGGGTTTATTCATTTAGGGGTTGATTATGGCAGCAGCGGAATTCGTCGGGTGACGCATTCCATTTCCTCCCCCTTTTTACATTCGAACTCAAACTGAACTGAACTTTATGCGTAAATTACATTACTACTAATTAAGTTATGTGCGAAGCATATTGGGCAAGGAAGGTACCATTGTTTGCCCTGTCAATGTTTGTCGTGGGTAACGCCACCAGTGATGCAGTACTCGAAAAAAGAAAGAAAAAGGAAAAGGAAAACTGTCGAGCGATGAAAAAGGAAAGCTTAATTATGCCGGTCTCTCCGAGCGGGTTAAATAATCTGCGCGTTGGTGGTAGTCAAAGTCGTGCTGAAGACTGGGAGGTGCTGGGTTGGAATTCTACCACCGGCTGTGCTGTTTGAGGTTTTCCCTGGGGTTTCCGATAGATTTTCCCGATTAATTTCGGCAGAGTTCCCCTTGAAGTCGGTCCAGGCAGCATATTATAATCGCCCTGTTCCCCGATCCATCTGTCGATATCTGTATACTGCTCATAGCCACAGTTGCTTCGCTGTAATAACACGGAATAAAAAAAAAAGAAACAACTGCTTTGTTTGAACGATGATGACGGCGGAGTTTCATCGTCAGGGGCGTTACTCTACCCCATTGACGGCGGTAATGTGATGAAATGAGGTCACCACACAGTGAGGACCCAAGTCCTACACTCTTAAAAACGAACTTCACCGCATAGCACGCTCCCAGTCAACCATAATCTCGAATGATGTCGTTATCTGCCCCGATTTGTTGAAAACAGGAGGCGTACGCCAGAAAAAAGGCGTACGCCTACCGTTTCCAACAAATCGGAACAGATAACGATACCATTCGAGATTATGGTTGGCTGGGAGCGTGCTATGCGGCGAAGTTCATTTTTAAGAGTGTACGGTGCACAAAATGTTTAACAAACTTGTGCTTTTACGGCAGAGCGTCGGAGGGCTGGATTTGGCCATGGACCAATGAGTTTGGCCATGGTAATCCGTACTCTAAGAAAAAAGGGTGTGGAACGGGGGTAATTTCTATAGTTACCACCTAGGTCAACATAGCGTCTGATAAAGGATGTAAAAGGGTGGTGATAGCAATCATATACCCTCCCCCTCACTCCCCAAAAAGGGTACGCCCCCTCACTCACCGAATCGATAACCTTACACTCTAAAAACAGAACTTCAGCGCATAGCACGCTGTGCTCCAACACACACACACACACACACACACACACAAATAGAGATACGATGATGAGATGGGGCTGATGAGCGCCAGCAGGCTGGGCGCTGCCCCAGTGCGACTTGTACGTGATGAGAGATGATGATGGATATGATAAGGGGTCCGGTAATCAAAGCAGGGTGGAGAGGCCTGTTGATGACAGGAAGTCCCCAAGGTGACGCAGACCTTGGCGTGTATGAGCTGGACTGGACCATGGGCCCAGCACCTTGCCTATGGTAAATGGGCGATGATCGTTCGCATGCAGTTCGTGCTGCAAGATCGCACGCTCCCGCTGGTAGTCCGGGCAGTCCATAAGTAGGTGGTGCAGGTCTGCACGCACACTGCATGCTGCACAAATGTCCGAGGGCGGACGGCCAAGACGCTGCCTCATAACTGGTGTAAATGCAACATTCAGCCGCATGCGGTGAAGAAGGGATGCGTAGTGTCGCGGAAGGCGATGAGGAAGCGACAGTGCAAGAGAAGGATCCACTGCGTGGAGCAGAGAGTAGGGTACGCAGCCACTGTGATCTTGTCTTGTCCGCAGAGAGAGCACGGACGAGGGCCTGACGATCACCTTTGGGCAAGATGATAGAGTGGGCTGAAGCTATATGATGATCCCGCAGGGCCGCCCGGTCGGCCTCTTCATTGCCGGGTACGCCGACATGACCAGGTACCCACTGTAATACTATGCAGTGGCCCAGGTCCAGCAGCTCCTTGTAAGTTTCAAGCACGTCAGCAACAATGGACATGAGAGGACCTCGAATGCCCATTGTTGTGAAGCATTGCATAGCAGCCTTCGAGTCTGTATAGAAGATCCATGGCCGAGCTGAACACTGCAGGATCTTGCGCATGGCAAAGAGCAAAGCATGTAGCTCAGCACATGTTGACGACGTCAGATGCGAGAGACGGAAGATACCAGTTATGTCTTCGGACGGAATAATATAGGCGCATGCAGAGCTGGCTTTTTTGGACGAGCTGTGCTCCAACCACTGCCAAGAATGATAGGATTATCGCTTCTGATTCGAAGAGAGTGAGGTGGGCGTACGCCTTTTTGCGGCAATTTTCATATATTCAAATTGCCACAAAAAGGCGACCCATCTAATATTTGCTCTCCCTGACGAACTCTACACCCTCACCGCATCCCCATCCTCCTCTATCCTCCATCCGTCCGTTCTTTCTTTGTGTTTTGTTTGTGTTTTGTGTTTTTTTCTTTTTTGGCTATAGTCGTGACGACGCCCACTTCTGCGTGGCCAACAACGGCGAGCCGATCCTGCTATTACCCCCCCCCACCCTCTGGTTTTAGAGTGTAGACCTTTGCAACCTTTTAAGCAGAACGTATGCGACAACTATTACCCTGACAACGAAGCGCGCTACTCGCTGCTATGATGAACGGCATTTGAGTCTCCGAGTACACGGCCAAAATTGAATCCGTAGCGTTCATCGTGCAGCAACCGTGAGAGCGGAGTCAGTGGGGAGGAGGCAAAGTGCACGTGCAACCGGCGCTTACACATCTGTCGTCTCCGTAGAGACGGGGAACGCAGCTAGCGTTATTTTTGCAACAGAATTTAATAATAAGAACTCGAGAAATAGTTAAGTAAAAAAAGAAAAAAAGGAGTTCCTCAAGAAGTTACTGAAAACGTTTTATTCACTGTGATTACTTAAGTGTCACGCATGAAAATCAATCGCAGACTATATACACGAGGGTGGCATGCCTATGCCTTGAAACGACCGACTAGGACTCAAAAGTAACAAGTTGAGTTACAAGATACCAAAAAGTTGCTCAGAACGTAACTGTAACGAGTTGCTTGCGACACTGATATATAGAGGTGTAAATAGAGGAGGAGGAGGAGGAGGAGGAGGAGGAGGCGAACGGGGAAGACAAATCCAGCGCGAGCCTATGGCGCGTAATTCTAGCACTTCCGTGCAAGAAACGAGCCGATGCGGACAAACTTCTGGTCTGATATCCCAAATTCCAACATGCTTTTATGCCTCGAAGCTCACATAACAATCTGAGAGCCAATCGTCAGCCGGAATAATATTGTTGTGTTTCCTGATTTGGTGAAAAAGGTGGCCTTTTTGTGCTCATTTAGCTTTGTGCCAATTTATGCAAAAAGGCGTACATTTCCGATTTTCAACAAATCTGAAAAGTGGAGCGGATATCATTCTGAATGACGTTTGACTCTGACTGCGAAGTTCTGTTTGTAGAGTGCATTGTTGAACAAACTTACGATCCGTATTGTGAAAGCGACATATATCTGCTTTAGTACGCGTGACTAGCGGTGACATAACCCTTTGCGACTTTACTAGGGATGCGATAATTGATAATACGTGGCTTTACGTCACGTAGCGTCGTATTAGTTTTGCCATCATGAAGATTCGTTAAGGCGCGCCCAAATCTGAGCGCACACAGCATTTAATGTCCCTCGCGGAAGCCGGTGTGTCTAAGCAACTTGTACCCTGTCACTAAGTTGCTAGCGTGCTCGGATAGAATCCGTAACCTTAGGATCAGTAGGTTAGACACGCTAATAACAGATGCACGGAGGTCGATAGTCCATTAAGGACCTACCATCGTTTCTGTTCAGAACGAGCACCGTTGTTTTTCTCCACTACAAGGGAGGGAAAGCGGGGAAGGAAGGGAAAGGAAGGGAGAAAGCGCGCTTCTGGTAGGACGACAAAAATGACCTCCAGATTATCCATTTTTTTTGGGCCATTTTTTTAATGGCTCGATCGCTTTTCTGAAAGCGGAACAGCGTTAGCGCTCCGTAAGGAACGTGTGTTTTTATTGCGTCGAACTCAAATATTTCACAAATAAAAAAGTGATGTTACTCCAAATTAATGACGAAAACGCTCGAGAAGGGCTCTGGTGCGGTCACAGGGGATCCACTTGATGTGACGTGATGTGATATATAGAAACAGGAGGGAAAAAAGAAAAGAAAAAGAAAACGGGATTTAAGTCACGACGAAGTCAGACTGGCTATATACCCCAGGCCTCTTAGCCTCAATTAATTGAAATAAATAAAAACTTGACCTAGAATGTATCGCCGTTGATTGTATTTGACCATAAGGTATTTCCTTATTTTACAAGATACCGTCCATAGTTAACGCGGACACACTGCATGTGCTGTTACTGTTGCATGTGTCTTGTTTGTTTGATTGTTTGTAAGGTTTGTTTCGTTTGTGTGTCTTGTTTCGTTGGTGTTGTGCATTTCGCACAGTCAATGCATTCTCAGTCTCTTTTCGCTGTGCTCTGTCTCCGACGGCCTTTGGGATATGTTGAATAGCTGAATACATGCCATTTTCGCCGCTTCCGGTTTGGTGCCAAAACGGCATCCGGTTTCACAGCAAACACGCTCTGCGCCACTGTGCCACTGTGCCGATTAATGCAGTTATCGCTGCTGATTTGAGGAGAGAGAGAGGCGTGTACGCCTTTTTGTGGCAATTCAAATTGCGACAAAAAAGCCGTACCCTCCCGTTTTCAATAAATCAGGAAAGCGAAAGATATAATTCTCCTGGTTCCGAGCGTCCGCCCCCCCCCCCCCCCCCTCCGTCCCTCACTGCCTTCAGAAGCTCTGTAAACAAAGAAGAGAAAACGCTCATTCGCACTGCCGAGACCGTAAATTCAATTTAACTCATTCCCGCTTTATAGTGTCCAACCAACCTACCATGGCCTGACGTTCAGAGCCCGCTCTGTGGCGGACGCCCGGGGCGACTGCCCCCCCCCCCCCCCGTCCCCATCGTTACGGCTGTACGCCTCCCTTTCTCTTCAAATTAGAAGAGGTAGCCCAATCATTCGTGGCAATGGTAAGGGGTGAAGTTCTGTTTTCAGAGTGTAGGGAGGGGGCGGGGGGGGGGCACTTCTGGCGTGGCCACCCTATTTTTAGATTGTAGGCTGCAGGCTTCAAATTCCGTAGGCAGGTAATGCTTCATGAAGAAGACCGAGAGACACGGACACACCCGGGTAGGTTCTCAGTGTGTCTTCTCCGTGTCTCTCAAGTTCTCAGTTCCGTGTCGTCCTTTCTTTGTCCGTATCTCTCGGTCTTCTTCATGCATCTATGCCAGCTATAGTCTGCACCCTTTCCCTTGTTTCAGGTAATGCTGATCGCAAGTTTTAAGAGAGAGAGAGAGAGAGAGAGCGTTTTACATTTTCCTCTCTCCTGATGTGCTATACCTGATCTGACGTACGTTATATAGGGTATCGCCACTTGCCACTTACCACCGTGACACTTCTCCAACATTCCAAAAAACAGAGCTGGTGGTTGTGGCGAAAACCGGCTTCAGAACAGAACTCCACACTGTTAAAACAGAACTTCACCACATAGCACGCTCCTAGCCAACCATCATCTCGAATGATATCGTTATGTGTCCTGATTTGTTGAAAACGGGAGGCGTACGCCTTTTCTGTGACAATTATGAACAGCATAAGTGTTACAGAAAATCGTACGCCTCCCGTTTTCGACAAATCAGGGCAGATAACGATATCATTCGAGATGATGGTTGGCTAGGAGCGTGCTATGCGGTGAAGTTCATTTCTAAGAGTGTACACTGTTAAAACAGAACTTCACCACATAGCACGCTTCTATAGCCAACCATCATTCTGAATGATATCATTTTGTGTCCTTATTTGCTGAAAATGAGAGGAGGCGTCAACCTGGGACACGTTATGCATGTCCCAGATAGGCTCCTCCCCCTGTTTTGAATGATGATGGTTGGCTAGGAGCGTGCTATGTGGTGAAGTTCTATTTTAACAGTGTACACTCTGTGCCCATCGTGTGCCCAGCATAGGCTAACCGGAGGCGAGCTTACGCTCCAATGGATCCCGTCTCATGTCGGCATCAGAGGCAACGAGCGAGCGGACCAGCGAGCCTCCTCAGCACACAACAGCTGCAGCCCATCCTTAGCAGTCCCGCCGACACTGACAGGCTCATGGTCGTCAAACAGCTAGTTGAGGTGCGTCATCCTGGCATACAGGACATCATGCAGAATCACCGACCCTCTCTTCCCACGAAAGATCTTCCCCGTGGTAAGCAGACAATGCTCCATCGATTACGCACAGGATCTGCGTTCACGAACTCGCAACTGTTCAAGATCGGCTCCAGGGAGGACTGCAGTTGCGGACACTGTAATCATCCGGAGACAATTGCGCATATCCTGACAGAATGCCGAGCATACCATACTATGCGGGAAACCCATCTTCCCCACGCCAGGCCTGGCATACTGACGGACGTCCTCTTCCCCGAAGGTTCTTGTGCGGAACGACTTACAAAAACTCGCGGCCTCGTGCGCTTTCTTGAAGAAACGGGCCTAGCGGCGAGACCACTCTAGTGCACCTCTCACGTACAGTGTGCTTCCGTCCGATCAGTATCGGTCATCCTGCCTCTACATCACTTTGAAGTCCTCAACTCTTCTCTCCCACTTTCTTTTTTTTGGCTATAGTCGTGACGATGCCCACCTGAGTGCGGCCAACAACGGCAAGCTACCTCGACCCCCCCCCCCCCCCCTATTTTAACAGTGTAACATTTGTGACACTGGTTGGCGGACTACGTGCTATGCGGTGAAGTTCTGTTTTGAGAGTGTTGAAAGGACGTTAGCGAAGATTTTCGAATTGTCTAACCTTGCTGCTCAGGCGTGCTAAACGCGAATACTATTTTAGTGCGATAAAAAATGGAAGTAACTAAAAAAAGAACTGGAATACATTATTGATCTCCAAAGTTCTCTTTGTTACTCCGATTGCATTTTGTATGCTGGTGATACAACCATTTATTTATCTGGCAGAGATATTGACACAGTACCCAATCAGGCTCAACTAACGTTGACCTCAGCAATGTTGCGAGCTGATGCGACAGAAATAAGCTAAAAATCAACACGAATAAAACAGAGTCCATTGTTTTCCACAGTTCAGATAAGAAATTATCAGACATGTCTAATCTAACTTTGAATCATTGTAGCATTACACCTACGGATACTGTTACTTTTCTTGGTGTAAAAATAGACAAACACCCTAAGTTCGTACCAACATTTCTCATAACACTGGTCGTGTGCACTCTAAAAAATGAACTTCACGGCATAGCACGCTCCTAGCCAACCATCATCTGGAATGATATCGTTATCTGCACTCATTTGTTGAAAACGGGAGGCGTACGCCTTTTTTGTGACATGTATGCCGTTCATAATTGTCAGAAAAAAGGCGTACGCCCGCCTCCCGTTTTCAACAAAACAGGGCACAAAACGATATCATTCCAGATGATGGTTGGCTAGGAGCGTGCTATGCTGTGAAGTTCATTTTTTAGAGTGCACACGACTAGTATTATCCGTCCCATCAGTATCGGTTAACCTGCCTATGCATCACTTTGAAGTCCTCAACTCCCCTCTCCCACTTTCCTTTTTTTTGGCTATAGCCGTGACGATGCCCACTTGAGTGCGGCCAACATCGGCAAGCAACCTCGACACCCCCCTCATTTATTAGAGTGCACACGACCACGAAGAGTGTGGCTTTTGGCATTCAGGCTCATCAAGGTCCGACATTTCTTTACGCTCCATATACTTATTTCACTGTGTTATGATTTCATTCACACTCTCAGAAAGAAAGGTGCGAAAAATGTGGTAACTTCTATAGTTACCGCCAAAGTCAACATAGCTGCTGACGGAAGGGTGTAAAAGGGCGGCAACCTTGCTGTTACCGCTTCTTCGCAGACCTGCAAAGAGGCAGTGCAGCACAAAATGTGTGTAAGAGCTGTTATTACAGACACAGAATCAGTGCACTTTCAGGGAGTGTTACTTTCCCAGCACTGACAGTGTAATGGACATTTAGCGCATTGTGTACAACGAAGATAACTACAACTAAAATTTGTTTTGGGATATGCACTAATCTGTTGCGCCGTCTTCGACCAGGTGGCAGACAGAACTTTGCAACCTTTTAGGCACCAACATATGCGACCACTATTATCTCCAAAAAGGTGTAACTGCTCCACCTTTTTCTCTAAGAGAGCACTGTCACCTATCACACTGCGTGGGATTAGACGTATGCTTCACACGTTTCTTCATTAATCCGCTTACAGAAGAGGGCAATTCGTATAATCACCTTTACAGCTTCTTATACTATAGTTGCCGTCGCTTATTTGCGAATCTACACATGCTGCCGTTAAACAGCTTATATAAGTTCAGTGTCCTGCTGCTCCCTTGCCAATCAATATTGACGTCGTAAAGTCAGGTCAAGTGAAACCACTTTCACACGTTCTCTACCAACATCAACTATAGGTTTTGTCACTCTGGCAATCTTATTTATGTGACCACTAATTATGGTAAATAAAGATTGGTTTTCACGGCTGTAGCACTTTGGATCATCATACCCTCACAGATAAAAACGTCAAGGGCATTCCATCATTTTTGTTCCACCCTGAAAAACTATTTTGTTCTCGGACATTCCATATTCACATCTTGCCGTGACATAGACTCACAATTCTGTGTATAATTCCTTACGCTGTTCTTGCTTTTTCTTATGTTGTTTTTCTTTTATTGCCTGTAACGTACGTTGTCACCTGCCATCATTTCACGTGTTCCTATGCTTCTTATATTCACTGTATATTTATATTGACCATTATTTACAGCATTTACTGCTGGAAGGTCCCACTTCTAGCTGTGCTACAGGGCCTCACTTGCTAAATCTAGTAATTTTTTGGCAAATAAATAGAACTCATACTGAAATAAAAAAAAGGTTGGCGCGCAGCGTACTATGCGGTGAAGTCCTGTTTTAGAGTGAAAAACAGCGCTGGAGCACATTCGTAAAGTTGGCTTCACGGCTACCAATGTCTGGTTGCCGTGAAGCACGCTTTACAGGAGAACGTTGGTTCTTTTTGTGCCGTTGCAAGAAAAATAGAACACGTGACATCAGAAAGCGCACCTCGCGAAGAAAAGCGCAATACACGCTTTAGCCCTCTCAAGGAGTGCGAAGGTACCTTCCCTAAACTTGGTGTTAATCGTCAACCCAGTGTTACAAACGACTCTATCTCACCCGGCTTGATTAGGAATATCACCATCCCACCTTGGTGAAGCAGGGTTGACGATTAATACCAAGGTCAGGGAAGTCGGATCTCGGTTCAAGGGCTAGCCCGCGTTAGTGAAATAGGACTCAAGCAAATTGTACCCTGCTATCAAATTGCTGGCATCCTCCACCGGCTTCGAAGCCGCAACCTTGGGATCAGAAGGCGAACACGCTATCAGCTGATCCACCGAAGCCGGTGGTCATGCGGCGGAGTTGCGCTTCTCAGGTGTAGGTCGTACAGTGCGGCCTATCAGGGCGCCAGTGTTTTGGTGGCAGGCTACAAGTAGCTTATACACTCTAAAAACAGAACTTCACCGCATAACACGCTGCGCACCGATCATTGCCACGAATGATAGGGTTATCATTTACGAGAGAGAGGCAGAGCGTACGCCTTTTTATGTCAATCACCATATATCCAAACTGACACAAAAAGGCGGGCAACCCCCCTCAATCTTATGTAGGATTCCTGATCAGGATGCTGTTTATTACTCATGTAGATACTACAATGTAGATATAACTACACACACGACCTAGACAACTAGACACACACGATCGGATAAACGTAGGAAAACCAGTAAACATGCACGACAACGCAACCGTTCCTCGGAGAAATATAACGTGTAGACCAGCGGCGCAAGAACTCCACCTAGCACCACCTAGTGTGCCTCTAAGTGCACCACAATATACTCGTGTAGCGACCAGATAAGAGGGAACACCACACATATGCTGCAACTTTGGGCGACGGCCCTGCGCCTGTTGCGCCACTACACGAAGTGGGCAAAAGATACCACTAGGGTTCCTAGTCGTAAAAGTCTCCTCAGGAGGCAAAGGTTACCTTTCGTTGCGTCTCTCGAATCCCGTCTCGTGAGAACTAATGTATAATTTCACCCTCTTTCTTTTCGTCCCCAAGAATGCCCTTCGTCGCTTACGGTGCTCCCCCCTCCCCTCCTTTTGAGCACATCCCTCCGTGGATGGTAAGGAACAATGTGGACGATGCACGCTTTCTCCTCTGTGCCTGGGGATCCGGTGTATGCAACGACCTTCAAAATGTCCTGACTCTTAACTAGATTCCCGATGGCCCATGGCCCATGAAACGGTGCACGGCTTCCAGGCAGCCCGTAGCGGACCAGTATAAGGTCTGTCACGGTAATCTGCGGCATATTGGAAGCATAATGTTTGTCAAATCCCTTTTCTTCATTTTGTGTCTGTACTCGGCTATTTCTGCGGCTGCCAGGGGCTCCTCCACAGGAGTCACTCGGCCGGCTATTCCCAGTTGCTGATCCGCGTGTAGGATCGGCGCACCACCCTGTACGCTGTAAAGCGGGGACTGCAGCCCAAAACCCTGGTGTGCGACCTGTTGTGATGGTGCACTGCCTCCTTCATCGCGCACTTCCAACCGCCGCGGAAATCAGGGTACATCAGGATATAGTTTTTCAGGTCACTTCCCGCTAGGCCATTGGATGCAGGGCTGCAGGGTGTCGCTGTCTGCAATCTACAGTGCACCTCCGTCCCATCAGTATCGTTCATCGTACCAATGCCTCACTATGAAATCGTCAACCCTCATCCCCCCCATAGTTTTTTGCTAAAGTCGTGACGATGCCCACTTGAGTGCGGCAAGCAACGGCAAGCTACTTCGACCCCCCCCCCCCCGCAAAGTAATCCCTTTCTGCCATGGAGGAAGGAAAAGGAAACACAAGGAGCGGCCCCTCCCCTCCGACAGCTTTCCATCCGGACGAGCGTAACCGGCTTTGCATTGCATTCTGGGATGCTCCTGTCTACCACGTGACCACTCACGTGACCCTCCAGACAGCACGGCGCCACCGGAGCAGACGACGCGAGCTGCAGTTGTGTAGCAGTTCAGGTGGCAGCATTACGTTGAACGCGTGCTTACACTTTATTTCTGCGTGTTCGAATGTTTACTCTTCTATTAGCAGACTAGTCACAGTGTGCACAACGCAAAAGGAGTACGTGGGACTGGAAACATTACATGCGGCAACGGTGACTTCCAACGTATGTACGTTACTTGATTAAGTTGTAGAAAATGCCTTACTCAGAACACTATTAATCATATTTGTACAACAACAGAGGATATGAAATGAATTTGGGGCACAGTGTCAGGACGAACAATTCAAGATGACTCGAACACACACAGGCGTTAAAACAACTCACCGTGTACTTACGAACAAAACGTGTTCCCGTGACAGAGCCGCTCTCAGTTCAACGAGAGGCGCAGCCGGGACAGTAACACATTACCATACGTCGTTTCTACGATGGTGCACACATTTTCACAATAAATTACTTTCGAAAAGCAACATCACGCGGAGAGCAACGCGAGAAACATAGCCTTGCAAGAACGAAACTTTAGAGGGGATCACGTGGTGGACAGGACGTAATGGCGATTTTGACTGGAGCGACTGCTAGAGGGTGGCTACGCTAGTCTGGATCGAAGAGACGCTCCTTGTGTTTCTTTCCTTCATGCTTTCTGCAGTGCCCAGCTTTTCAGCTTCTGACAGCGGAAGGCTGGCCCATTGTCTGATATCACTAACTTCGTGTGCTTGAACACATCCCGTTCCAGCAATGCGATAACAGAGTGCGCGTCCTCCCGTCCCGGTCGTGCAGCCATTATTCGGCCACTCCCGAATAACGGTCTTCATGTTCTTTCACTGGAAGCGCCTTGCAATTTCGTAGCAGGTATGCCAGAAGCCATCATGAGCTCCGGATTCAGGGCTGTCGTGGTATAAAGCGCTGCAGGATTTTGTGCACTAGCGTGTCAGGAATCTGAGAGAGAGAGAGAGAGAGAGACACATGATGAAGTGATAGGGGAAACCTGAAACTTCACCGTGTCTTCGATAAACTGAAGCCGGTGAGAGCACTCCCAGAGCCTAAGTGCATTTACCTCCTCCTCTGCTTTACTAGTGTGCCCTTGGGACTGTATGGCTAAGCGTGAAAAGGCGTCGGCGTCTGCGAGGTGCGAGGCGCTGCGGTGTGATGCCTTGAAATCGAAGTGCTGGATCTGAAAAATGCACCGTGCTATTCTCCCCTTTGGTTGTGAAAGCTTCAAAAGATTCGACAACGCCTTGTTGTCCGTAAAAAAGTTCGAAGGTCCGACCCTGCAAGTAGGGATGGAAGTATTCCAGGGCCACTGCATGATGAAAGATGAAAGTCACTGAAGAGGTTAGCCAGCCTCAGAACATCAGTTTCTCTCTTGTCCACTACATGAGCTTCCTTTTCTGTTGTAGTGTAATTCATTTGCGCCCGCGAGAAAGTGTGGGAGCGGTACCCTATGACGCTCAGTTGACGACCTTTCGGGTTCTCCAGTGGCCTCCGGTACAGGACCGCCCCGGTTCCAAAGTGGGAAGCGTCTGTTTTCTGTCCGAAGGGTAGCACGAAATTTGGCTCCGACGGAATCTTTTCGACAAAGTACCCAAATGTCCTTTCACGGTCTTCCGTTCATTCGAAGACTACATCGCTTCGCATCCGTTGCGTGGGGGGGGGGGGGGGGGGGCACTTGGTCTTGGTGGCGTATAGTCCCTGATAAAGGCCCGAAAGTGCCCGGCTGGGCCCAGGAAAAGCATCAGTGAGTGCACGTCCTTTGGTTTTTGTAGCTGAGAGATACGAGCAACGGATTCCTGTGTTGTGCTCTTCGTCCTGCCATCCAGTACTCTGCCCAGGAAGGTCACTTTCCCGCGGAAGAATTTGCTCTTCTTAAAGTTGAACTTCACACCTTGCTCAGCTGAGAAAGTAGCAGGGCGATATAGTGGCTGTGTTCCTGCAGTGTGCAAGAATAGATCACGACATCGTGGATGTACACCTCATCTTAGAAACAGAAGTGGTAACCCTATCATTCGCAGCAATGATTGGAGCACAGCGTGCTATGCGGTGAAGTTCTGTTTTTAGAGTTTACCTTAGCCGCACGGCAAACTTAATGCATTACACGCAGTGGCAGTAACTTCACCTCCTATCCAACATCATCTCAAATAACCTCGTTCCCTCCCCTGATTTGCTGAAAATGGGAGGCGTACAATCATGTCCTGCATAATTGTCACAAAAAAGGCGTACGTCTCCTGTTTTCAACAAATAAGGGGAGATAACGATGTCATTCGAGATGATGGTTGGTTAGAAGGTGAAGTTATTGCCATTCCGTTTAATGCATTAAGTTTGCCGTGCGCACCCTTAAAAATGAACTTCACCGCATAGCACGCTTCTAGCCAACCATAATCTCGAATGATATCGTTATCTGCTCTGATTTGTTGAAAACGGGAGGCGGAGCCTATTTTGTGCCGTTATGCACCGCACAGAATAGGCTCCGCCTCCCGTTTTCAACAAATCAGGGGCGAGAACGTTGTCATTCGGGGTGATGGTTGGCTAGGAGCGTGCTATGCGGTGAAACTCTGTTTTTACACTCTCTAAAAACAGAGCTTCACCGCATAGCACGCTGTGCGCCAACCATTGCCACGAATAATAGGGTTATCGCTTTTGATTCGAGGAGAGAGGGGGCGTACGCCTTTTTGCGGCAATTTGGATATATGGTAATTACCACAAAAAGGCGTACGCCTCCGTCTCTCCTCGAATCAAAAGCGATAACCCTGTCATTCGCGGCAAGGACTGGCGCACTACGTGCCATGCGGTGAAGTTCTGTCTTTATAAGGCAGTGCCTGCACTCTTAAAAATGAACTTCACCGCATAGCACGCTCCTAGCCAACCCTAACTTCGAATGATATCGTTATCTGCCCTGATTTGTCGAAAACGGGAGGCGTACGCCTTTTTTGTGACACTTATGCTGTTCATAATTGTCACAAAAAAGGCGTACGCCTCCCGTTTTCGACAAATCAGGGCAGATAACGATATCATTCGAGATTATGGTTGGCTAGGAGCGTGCTATGCGGTGAAGTTCATTTTTAAGAGTGTGCCTTAGATCGTAACTTCCGGCCGTCTTCATTCCTTCATCTGTTATCACATCATCTCCTCTCATCCTGGCTACATTCGTGACGCAGCCCACATCCGTGAGGCCAACAACGGCAAGCCGATTTACCACCACCACCACCACCTCTGTCTTTATAGTGCAGAGTGCAGGTGGCTAGGCTATTAGACATGTCGTCTTCCGGAAGAGACGTTATGGCGCGCTCTGTGCCAGGCACCCTCAGGTGTATAAAAGATCAAGGTCTCTGCGTTGTCGTTTATGATCATAGCTGTCTCGCGACATCAAGCCACAAATTATTAATATTACTTCTGCTACTGCTATTATTATTGGTGGTGGTGGGTGGCTATTACTATTGGTGGTGGTAACGAAAACCGGCTTGCCGTTGTTGGCCTCACGAATGTGGACTGCGTCACGACTGTAGCCAGGATGAGATGAGATGATGTGATAACAGATGATGTGATGTGATGCTATTACTATTATTCGCCGCTTAACACGTTCTGTGCCAATGACTGCCACGAATGACACAGTTATCGCTTCTCATTGGACACGAGAGCGAGGTGCGGTGGCAAATGACAGGTTCCAATTGCCACATCAAGACGTATACGCGTCGCACTTTCCACAAATTAGCAAAGGGAACGATGTCATATTCTGAATGGTGGTTGGTTCCGAGTCTGTTACGCGGCGATTCCATGTTAGCGCAGCGAAGCAACTGTGGCTACTGCCGCAGCACGCACGTGGGCAGATGGAGAGAGGACTGCACGAAGGAATGGGAGACAGGGGGTTGATATCCGTCCTGGGTCAACTTCCAGGTGAACAGTGCCGACATGCGTCTTGAAATTCTGCAGGAAAACGTAGGGAAAACCCGAGACAACTCAACCGGTTATTATGCAGTGAAGTTCTGTTGTTAGAGTGTAACCACCAAGCAGGTTACGCCGCGGTTCAACAACAACAATAAATGAAGGAGAAGTGATGATCACATGTGATGTTTCCCCGTTCAGCCGTTCGCCGTGCAACTGAAGCACTTAAAGAGCTGTGAGTAATCTTGTTATCTTTAAGTAATCTCTAAGCGCTTCTTGCCAAGCGTTGCTGAACTTTCGCGAACTTTGCACCTTTGTTGCGAGGGGATCTTGTTTGCATGCATGAAGCTCGAAATACGTGTAATGGAACGTTTTATGCTGCAAAGAGGCCCCTTTTAAGTTCGTGTAATTAGTAGGGTCTTAAGGCCGGCACATATCAGCGTCTTCGTGCGACGGAGACAATGAATAAATTAAGACCAGAAGGAGGAGACTTCCAAAATTCCCTATCTGCAGGAGTAAAGAAAATCTTTTTGTTTTCTTTTTTCCCGAGCACGCCTCTAGCGACAGGGTAATTATATTCTTTACAGAGGTTGTCGATGGGCTCTGGGTCCATAAGGAATTCGTCTATTTGAAATACTTTTTCGAAAGAACGACAACGTACTTTGTAAATTCATTTGCGTGACGGACTGCCACGCTAATTTCGACCTCGCCATCCAGTAGAGTTGCACCACACTCTTAAAAATGAACTTCACCGCATAGCATGCCCCTAGCCAACCACAATAGCGAATGATATCGTTATCTGCCCTAATTTGTTGAAAACGGGAGGCGTACGCCTTTTTTTGTGACAATTATGAACCGCATAAGTGTCACAGAAAAGGCGTACGCCCCCTGTTTTCAGCAAATGAGGGCTGATAACGAGATCATTTGAGATGATGGTTGGCTAGGGACATGCTATGCGGTGAAGTTCATTTTTAAGAGTGCATATTGCAGCTTTTAATATCGAGAAATATCGGTGCGCGATGCCGCATATCGATAAACCGTGACTAAGCTATTGTCGTAGTACAGGGTTCCGTGTTTTTGGCATTTGTCGAAATATGCCGAAAAATACCCGCCGAATATATTTTCTTAAAATTCGGTTTGTTCCGAAAAACTCCGAAGTATACTCTTGTTAGCCTCCAGTTCAGGGACAACACTTCCTCTCTAACACTTTGATCAGCCAAGAGGGAGAGATATGAAGATTTCTTAAAGAAAATAAAGCGAGAGGTCAGGGCCAGACCGAGGTCTGCTTGCTATGCAAAAAAAGAAAAAAGAAAGAGGGAAGAAAGAAAAATAAAACAAATGAAAAATCACACACACACGGTCACGCGATCACAATGCGCTGATAAGGTCCGAAGCGTGGAGAAAGCGGAGAAGCGCAGTGGTGACTTGGCCGGCTGAAGAACGGGATCCAGTAAGGTAGTCACTGTTAGAGTGCTGTAGCCAAGTTGTGATACACGACGACAGAGGGCGTCAGGCTGTAGAAGGTGTTTCCGGCAGTGTAGGATACAGTTGGGAATGTCAGCCACCACGCCATAGCTAGTGCACAGGGAAGTGCTGGAGTGACCCCTGTTGAATAGAAGCAGCGGTGTGCGGGCGACGTTCAGACGGAGGCGGGTTCACGAGGAGCGATTCCTCGTGACGAGTGCAGCCACAGGTAATGAAGAAGGCCACCGAGGGATTGATTGCTTGCAGGCGACTGTTGTAGGAGGTAGCCTCACCGCTGAACGCTTGGGCACGAGCAGCACACCGACGGCGGATAGACAGACGGTAGGCAGAAACAGTAAGGAGCAGATGTACAGCGGCAAGCACGACGTGCAGCCGCACCTGCGCGTGAGTTACCGGATAGGCCCAGGTGACCGGGAATCCATTGCAGAGAAAGAACGTGACCATCGGCACGGAGCTGATTGTATGCCTGGATGATCATGCTGTGTATGTCCCGTATGATGGTGGAGCGAGAAGACTGCAAGAGAAGGAGGGACGCCCTGCTGTCAGTGAGGACAACCCATGGCTTCTCAGGTGGCAGGCGGGCAATGTATTCTAGAGCTGCGAGGAAGGCATACAGTTCCGCTTCAGTTGAGCACACGGGATAGGGCAACGTGAAGGCCTGTTCGTGGTCCGTATCTGTGGTGTAAAAGGCTTCCCCCGACCTGTCGGGCAAAACAGAAGCGTCGGTAAAGATTTGACGACAGCGGGGGTAGGTAGAGTTGATATGTGCCAAGGAGAGCTGATGGGCTTCAAGAGGAGGGGCGTCTTGTTTTCGGGGAAGTTCCGGGACTGTAGGGTGAACGATGGGACGCTCAAGGGTACACATAGCTTGCGCAAAAGAGATAGTAGGTGTCGGTCGCGGAGGATGGTCTCTTAGGCGGGCAATGGAAGTACCGAGGGTTCAGGCAGGGCAGCTTACTGCAATCTGATGAAGGGGATGAGAAGGGTGGGTAAGACAGCGGACGTAGAAGCGCAGGGTGGTTCATTTCCGTCGAGTAGGAATACGTCGTTCCCTATAGCTTCTGCGAGGACGGAGTAGGTCTCCGTTGTCCGAGGGAGCCCTAGACAGACACAGAGACTGCGGGAGAAGCTCTCGGAAGCTCTGGGGTACACTCTTAAAAATGAACTTCACCGCATAGCACGCTCCTAGCCAACCATCATCTCGAATGATATCGTTATCTGCCCTGATTTGTTGAAAACGGGAGGCGTACGCCTTTTCTGTGACACTTATGCTGTTCATAATTGTCACAGAAAAGGCGTACGCCTCCCATTTTCAACAAATCAGGACAGATAACGATATCATTCGAGATAATGGTTGGCTAGGAGCGTGCTATGCGGTGAAGTTCAGTTTTAAGAGTGTAGGGCTGATTCCATGGAGGATAGGGATGCTGTATCGTCGCGTACCGAAAAGAAGAGCCTTGTGGACACGGTCGTGGGTCAAGAGGGTTCAAGTACACGTGGAGCCCTCGAACAAGTTAAAGGATTTTTTTTTTGCCTTCTCAATGTCCTACCAAGCTGCTCTCCCGCCATGGTCTTTCTCCATGGTGATTATTAGATCTATTTTTGGCGCAAACGTTTTGAAATGCCGAAAATATCTGAATTTGACAAAAACATGTAAATGCCGAAGAACACCAGCCGAATCTCCCCAGGAATAAATGCCGAAAACGCGGAACACTAGGTATCGATACCTTATGGGTATCGCCATCCGTTAACAAATATCGCTGCTTTGTGGATCCAATGTTCTACATGGTTACACAAAAGAAAGTACGGTTTCCATTTAGGTTGTTCGGGTACCTGCAAAAAAAGAAAAAATGAAATCGATTTACAAACAGATCTTTACCGCATAGCACGCTCCTAGTCAACCATCATTCCGAATGACAACGCTCTCTTCTTGATTTGATGAAGACAGGAGCGTACACTATTTTCGTGGCAATAATAATAATAATATTTATTAACGTGCTCAAGAGCAGCCAAAGCCTTGGTATTGACGCATGAAGACAATACAGTACTTACAAATATATACACATATATATACAAACATATACATATTACGCAAAACATAACATATTTAGAACATATTCACAAATAAGAACATAACAGGAAGATATTCACATTGATACGTACAGTACAAACATACAGATATACAGTAGATGGCAGTAAAAGGGAAGGGAGGAGAAAAAAAAGAGACTGTCCAACTTCACATGTTACTGAGTGAACGCCAGAGGAGAGTTTTGAAAACGTTTGTATGCGGGTTAAAGATATCAAGAGTGGGGTGAATTGCGTTTGTCATTTGTTGAATACGTGCGATCGGATTTGCAGGCATATGGTGGGATAGGTAAAGTACATTAGTGTGTCTGGTTCCATTGACAGGTACGACGATATGAAGCTGATGTAATAAAGATGGTTTTGGTGTATCAAGAAAACTGTGTAAGATCTTATAACAGAGCATAATATCATGAAAACGGCGTCGCGTTGAGAGTAGTTCAAGGTTAAGAAATGACATTATCTCTCTACAGGGTGTCCCAGAAAACGTGTCATTGAAGTATAATAAAAAAACTACGCGACCTAGAATCATGCGGTCAACAGCATTTGTTCTTATTAGGTTTTTGCCACCTTCTAATGTGAATGTCATGTACTCCAAGTTTAATTATGTAAATATTTGCGAACTGAACTCGCAAATTTGCCAAGTAAAGGTCACTTTTTTACCCCACCAATATGAAGAGCGTGCCGAATTCACTCAAATCCATGATAATTCACAGTGATATTCACGAGCTATCCCATCGGAAAAAATAGCCGAATATCATGCTTTTCGGGGCACCGGACCATAACGCGCGATGACTTTTTGAGCGCAATCGCTCTCAGTGCGACGAAAGGAGGGTCCGAAGCCAGCCCACAGAGTGATAGTAGAAAAAGGAACAGTTCCTAAAATTGGGAGAGGGAAAGCATTATCCCAGCGAAAGTCGGACGTGATAAGCCGTGCCTGTTTTATCTCTCTCTGCGATGTCGGGGAGGGCTGGGTTTCCAACCTCCTTTCGTCGGACTGACAGAGATTGCGCTTTAAAATTCATCGTGCGCTATTCTGTGCGACCTCCGTAGAGCATGATGTTCGGCTATTATTTCCGATGGGATAGCTCCTGAATATCCCTGTCGATTATCATTAATTTGACTAAATTAGACACGCTCTTCACGTTGGTGGGGTAAAAAAGTGACCATTACTAGGCAAATTTCCGACTTAAGCTCGCAAAAATTTACATAATTAAACTTACGTTACACGACATTCACATGAGGAGGTGGCAAAAACCCAGTAAGAACAAATGCCATTGACCCCATGACCCTAGGTGATGTAGTTTTTTTTATATAATTCAATGACACGTTTTCTGGGACACCCTGTATAGACATACATTGTAAAGTGAGGGCTCTTTCTTAAAAATACGCTGTGTACAATGTGTAGAAATGTTTTCTGCAGACAGATTCAATCCGTGACGAGTCAGTGCAGGAAAGAGAGTTCCACACTGGAGACGCGTATTCCAGTCGCGGTAAAATTAAGGAACGATACAGGTGAAGAAATACAGAGTGTGTGGAAAAGATTTTGTATGTATATGGGGAGAAAGCCAAGAATTTTGAGAGCTGAAGAGCGTACGTAAGAGACATGCTCATGAGCTGTGAATCGAAAACGACCCCGAAATCCTTGAGTACATCGACACGCTTGATGGCATCGGAACACATGTATGTATTGCATATTATGTAAGTTTTTCTTGAGTAAGTCACATGTTTCGCTTTCAATGGATTAATATTTAATTGCCATCCCATTTTTAGAGCACCATTCAACCACAGAAGAAACGTCAGTTTGTAGCTTATGAACGTCATTTGGGTTGTGGATAACTTTAAATTTCTTCACGTCATCGGCGTACTGAAGGACATGAGAATGACGAATGTGCCCAGCTAAGTCATTAATAAAGATATTGAAAAGGAGCGGCCCCAAAATTGAGCCTTGAGAAACACCTGAAGGGGGAAAGTTAAGGCGAAGAAAAGGCACCGTGCATAATCATAATCATCATAATAATATTTTTATTCAACAAAGCATACTACAAGTATATTAAACAGACCCGTCTAAGCCGACAGGCTTGTGGCACTGGGCCTGAGGTAGTCAGCAGCATACAGTTAGACAATATATAAACATAAATGAAGGTACTACGTCGTATGGTAAAGTTGTCGTAGCGCTTTTTTAAGTTTGTATTTCGTTTCCAGAGAGAAACTGTCGAAGGGACGTTCATTGAAGATGCGAGGTACATAGCATTGCCTGCGACAAAGTTCATATTTTGTGTGTGAGAAACGCACAACAAAGTTAACCCGCCTGTGTCTGGAAGGGCAGCATTCGCTGAGAGGGGTCCCAAAAGTGGTTTAATATGACAACATATTTAAAAAGGCTAGAAAATGAGGGGAAACCAAGACGCCGGAATAGGTCACAAGGGACGTTTGTAGCTGAATTTTTGTAGTCAACACTCTTCAAAAGAAGTTGCTTTGAGTAATAATAGTAAGAATAATAATCCTGTGGTAACGTATTAAATATGGTCGGAACATAATAACGACGATAACCCTTTCCATCATTTGTGTAGATTCTAGGAACATAATATAAATCTGGGCATCTAGTGGCGTAGCAACTTGAGCTATAAGTCCTAAATTCCTGCGACCAGTAATGCTTTAGTATAACCGTTCTGACAAAAAGTTGCCTCAAATTTGGCATGCCATGTAGCTTGAAGAGGTCGACTGTTTATAAACATGGCCGGAGTAACCGTCCGTAAGACACACTTTTGAGAGATGCACAGAGAATACGGTCAATTCTGTCACTCCAAAATCTAGAACAGTTAAAATACAAGGTGACACCGTAACGTAAATGAGAATAGCCGAGAGATTGCTAAATTAACCGTCGTACAGGGTAAGGCGTGAAAGTTCTAACATTATGCAGAAGACAAGCGACCGAGCGCAATTTCCTTGTAATGCTCGAGAGATGAGTATTCCACTTGATGTCCGAATCTACACTCTTAAAAATGAACTTCACCGCATAGCACGCTCCTAGCCAACCATTATCTCGAATGATATCGTTATCTGCCCTGATTTGTTGAAAACACGGGGCGTACGCCTTTTCTGTGACAATTATGAACAGCATAAGTGTCACAGAAATGGCGTACGCCCCCCGTTTTCAACAAATCAGGGCAGATAACGATATCATTCGAGATAATGGTTGGCTAGGAGCGTGCTATGAGGTGAAGTTCATTTTTAAGAGTGTAGATAAATGCCCAGATGCTTAATAGCGGGGTTGCGGAGTTGCCACACAGTAAACTTTTTTACACTTTTTTGGTGTAAATGGCTTGTCCCATGGCGCACACCTTTTGGTGTTGCCTTCACACTCAAATGATGGGTGTTTACTAAAACACCCTTTAGTTAACTGTATTCCAGATAAAACACTCTTATAATGGGCGTTTAAAAACGAAAACACCCTTAAAAGGGAGTACACTCTTAAAAATGAACATCACCACATAGCACGCTAGTGGCCAACCATAATCTCGAATGATATCATTATCTGCCCTGATTTGTTGAAAACGGGAGGCGTACGCCTTTTTTGTGACAATTATGAACAGCATAAGTGTCACAAAAAGGCGTACGCCTCCCGTTTTGAGCAAATCAGTGCAGATAACGATATCATTCGAGATTACGGTTGGATAGGAGCGTGCTATGCGGTGAAGTTCATTTCTAAGAGTGTATTCTATTGAAAACACCTTTTATGATGGAATTATTTTCTGACAAATATTCCCTCTCAAGTAGCCAATGTAATACAAGCTTCCGCGGCAGCATGCCGAGACCAGTGGTCGAGACATATAGTTGGACTTTCTTGCTTCTATGGCAAGCACCACCCTGAACACGGCAGACTTCCAGCCGTGCTTCCATCGTAGAACCTAAACCAGAGCGCAATGCATCGCAGGCACGCCTGATTAGGGAACACTGTGGGACCAACGTAACGTGAGTGCAGAGGTTTGAAGAGACCTCGGAAAACCCTCAGCGTGTCGGACAACCTCGGGCACCCTGTATTGGCGTATCGGATGGATCTTATACCGAAATACAATTTGTTGGAGCACGTTCGTTACATGTGGTGGGGCGGGAAACGTTTGTAACGGTGACAGGAATGCGTTTTTGCAATTAACACCCACGCTTGCAACGAGTCAAAGATATCAGCTAAATTCCTACCATCCTTCCCTGTCGAATACGGTGTTTTTAACTCAGGTTATCGTCTATAATGTGATTACTTGCTGAACGAAGCTGTGAAACCAGCATATTTTTTTTCTCCACGAATTAAAACACTATTTTTAACACCTTATTCCCAATTCAAATGGAGTGTAAAAAGGGTGTATTGGACGTAAACACCTGTTTCAACACCCCACTTTACACCCTTAATGATCGACATTGGGTAAACCGTGGTGTATGTCGATATTACACCTTTAGTAATGCTCTTCTCGCACCCTTTGCGAGATAGAAAGGGGTGTTTTTATAAGAATACACCTTTTTTGAGCAAATAAAGGTGTAAAATGATTTACTGTGCACTCCAGGGTTGGAATGATTCCGGAATCATTCCAGATTTATCAGAGCCCGGAATGGAATTGGAATGGAGTGGCGGAAACTGTCCTGGGAAACCTCCCCACTTCATCATCAGAATATATCTGTTGTTGTTGTCCTGGGAATGGAATGGGAATGGAATTAGGCATTTTTTCGCAGGCGGAATGGAATTGGAATGTAATGGTCTGGGTGCCACACAGTCAGGGGCGATGCTTTGGTTTGGTTTTAAGAAAAAATAAAATGGAGATTTTGGCTTTACTAGTGTGAGGCCCGCAACCCCACATCACTTGCACCAGTTACTTTAGTGGAAAACTTCTGTAATGATGATACCAATGAAGAGGAGGAGGAGAGGAGGAGGGCGAAATAATCTTGTCTTTTGTGCTTCTTCCGTGCTGGGTAATGTCAATCTCCTCTATAGCTGGGTTAGCTAGTACGGTTACCGGTCCTAATACTTATATTGGTTGAATTAAAGGAATGGGGTTGCCAAGCCATTCCAGGAGTGGGAATTGACCATACCTTTTCATTCCGAGGAATTGAAAGGAATACAATCATCACAAATCTTCATTCCTCGGAATAGAATTGGAATGGAATGATTGATCCCATTCCGCAACCCTGCTTAATAGAAGAGACACACGGCAACGAAATGCAATCACAATCACAACATTCCGACCCATGCAGGTATATAGGCAAGTTACAAGAAATTTGCTTCGAAGGGCTATGGAAGCAGATCAGCTTCGACTACGAAGGACTGACACGCATGGAATTGCCATTAAACCAAACCATTACCAAACGAATGTTAGCTTGTAAACACTACTGCCTGCGTGTAAGAAACGTGACTTGATAGAAGCAAAGTATCGTCAGCGTATTGAAAGATGTGTGCACCATTTGTAACTCTTGGAAGGTCGTTGACGTATATATATGAAAGAGGAGCGGAGCCAAGCAGGATCCTTGCGGTACACCAGCACGGATGGAAACAGGCCTGCTCGTGGCATCTTTTATTTTCACCCTTTGCGTTCTATTCTGTAGGTATGAGTGAAACCATTTGTAAAAGGGTCCTCTAAACCCAGTAGCTTCTAGTTTTCTCAAGAGCTTAGCGTGACTGATGACATCGAACGCTTTAGACAAGTCGACTGATAGCGCTACCGTAACGATGTTATTGTCCAAAGGCTCGTAAACATGATCACATAAATCTTCCAATAACGATATAGTACCTTTAGCTTTTACAAAACCATACTGATTCTCCGAAAGTCAGCCAAATTTTTCGAGAAAGGAATTATGAATTCTACACACATGCTTTTCCATTATTTGAGAAACTATCGGCAAAGCCGAAATAGGACGGTAATTCGTCAACAGGTCACGTTTCCCATTTTTGAACAAGGGGCACACAACAGAAGTTTTCAGCCCAGAGGGAATATAGCCAGAACGAAAAGTACCATTGATTACAAAAAGCAGTATTTCCTTCAAAACTGAAAAGTTACGTCTGATATCAGCAATCCTAATCCCGTCGGAACCAGCAACATTATTGCACCTAAAACTAGATACAATTGACTATAAATCAGCTTCTGTCATCTCATGCATTAATGCAGACGCAATAGAGGAAGACTGCACAGGATAATCACAGGGAGCGCGAGAGAAACTGATGTTCTGAGGCTGGAACAACATAGAAGGGACAGATACAAACACAGCCTCAAATTGCCTAAGAAATCAACGATGAAAGATGAAAGTCACTGAAAAGGTTACTGTAAAGGTTAGCCAGCGATCCCTACAGCTGGCTAACCTTTTCAGTGACTTTCATCTTTCATCTTTCATCAGGGAGCGCACTCCTCTGAAGACGTATACCACCAAAATGAGTGCTAAATTCCTCTATAAGTCGCATCGGTGACAAATCAAATTTGGAAATTAGAACGTCCTCATCACTATCACTACTAAAACCACGCAAATTGTTAATAAGCCCCCAAGTTCTCTTTGGGTTTCTGCTGTTTTTTTTAAAGCATTATAATAATAACGCTTCTTGGCCAATTTAAATTAAGCATGCGGTTAACCCTGTTCCTTTGGGTTTTGTATTGCAATATCAATTCATCATCAGAAGGTCTATTCCGCACTCTTTTCCACAGTGCATTTTTTTTCCAGCTATTTCCGCCAAGATGTCGTTTGTTAGCCAGTAGTTTTGAGAACGTCTCCCTTTCCGATAAGTCACCAACCTTGCCTTCTCGTGGTCGTGGCGGTGACGAAAACCGGCTTGCCGTTGTTGGCCTCACGTATGTGGACTGCGTCACGACTGTAGCCAGGATGAGATGAGATGATGTGATAACAGATGAAGGAATGATGACGGTCGAAAGTTACGATCTAGGGCAGTCACTGCCAGAGTCGGTGAGAAGTCCGAGCAGTATTCATAGTCTTTGAGCGAGGCCAGATTCCTGGAGAAAGCAGACGAGGCTGCGAATTTCGGAGTGTCTTTCCGTGAAAGAACCTCTGGGGTGTAGGGCATCATCCACCGTACACTCCTGCAATTGCCGAAGTCATTAAAACAATCAACCAGCCTATCATAGACTTGAACAAGATTGCCAATACTAAGCATGACATTCCAATCATTATTCGCTGACAGTCTGTCAAGAATCCTAGCATCAACAATTTCAATTCTAGATAGTTGTGGTCGTTTCAGTTGAACCGGCTGAACTCCAAGTGACAGGTAGACTAAATAGTGATCCGCGATTTTCTCGGAGATTACAGCACTAAACAAACTTTAACAATCAGAACGCACATTTATATGGTCAATACAGGATTCTTGTAATTGGCCCAAACGCGTTTCAACTCTTGTCGGTTCTCGAATGATGGACTGCATTCCAAAATGTGTAAGCAAATCTAAATAATCTAAAAGAATCTTACGGGTATCGTCCAGCATATTAATATTTACATCACCAACCATACAATTAGCATTGTAAGGCTTCTTGGAATCAAGAACTATAAACGTAATTCCTCCAGAAAGGATGTCACATTGGTACACGGTGGAGGACAACATGCCAAGAGCATAAACAATTTTGTTTCGCAAGATAGAGTTAAAAACAATAATTCGGACTCGTGTACCATAGGATCCTCGATCTCACAATGCCAAGAAGATTTAACAAGCACAGCAATTCCTCCACCTCGCCTATTTTGTCTGACATGGAAAAATGCATCAAAACCACTAAGCTGATACAAGTCAACTTCTGTATTACATAAGTTTACTTCTGTTATCACCAAAACATCTATAATGTCAGCACAATTCTCAACTAACGCAACCAACAACAACAACAACAGATATATTCTGATGATGAAGTGGGGAGGTTTTCTACTCTAGGAGTGGACCGCTACCCCATAGCTAGGGGGTCTAATATGAGTGGTGACAATGATGAGTGATGACGATGAGAGATGACGGGAATGATGGGAGCGGCGATGGTGATCCTGATTGTGATCGTGATGGTCGGAATGTCCGAGAGCGCTGTTGGGGTCGCAGTGAGTCTTTTAGGCCTGTCGCCTCAAAAAAGCTAACTACATGACGGAAGGCCGCCCTGGAGTGGGCCGCGGTGTCCCAAGGGCCGAGGATGGTCGACAAGGTGAAGGGGAGGCAGCCAAGGGTGGCAAGCTGTGACTGCAGTGTACGCCTCTCGTTGATATAGGTCCGACAGCGGAGGAGTATGTGTCCTACGTTGGCAAGTACACCACACTCGTTGCACATAGGGCTAGCCTCACAGCCTAGCTGGTAGCGATAGAACGGAGTGAAGGCCACATTCAGATGTAGCCTGTGGATGAGCGACTTCAGGGGACGAGGAAGCTTTGCAGGCAGCCGGTGTGACAGCGTTGGGTCTACACTTCCCAAAGATGACCTAGTTCGAATGTCGTGTTGCCACTGCAGGGTAGACCAGGAATCGGACAAATGCCTGAGGAGGGATCTTCTGTCTCCTCTCGAGAGTATAATGGGCATAGAAGGCCGTTGTTGATATGCAGCGGCAGCGGCAGCGTCGGGCTCGCGGTTCCCAGTTATTCCGCAATGCCCTGGAACCCACTGAAAGGCAACGGAGTGGGAGCAATCTTGGAGGGACCTCAGGGCGCACAGGATGACTATCACCACTGAGGAAAGGGAACCGAGGACGCCCATGTTTTTAATGCACAGAAGAGCTGCTTTGGAGTTGGTATAAATTACCCAGTGCCGCGGTTCACAGTCTTCCGCATATGTCAAGAATAACGAGATAGCATAAAGTTCACCAGCTCTAACGCAACCAGCTCTAACCAGTGCTTATGTAAACTTGTAATATTTACATTCAAAACCTTAACAGATCCTTCAAGTCAAGCTTCGGATGCTAATAAGTTATTCCTTAATGACAAGACATCGGGAGCACTACAGAACTCGATAAGCATGAACAAAGGCATCTATACACTCCAAGAAAAAAAAAAAAGGTAGGATTTTCTACCCATCTCGGTAGAGCTGTATTGCAACCACATTTCTACTCAAATCAGTTTTACCTCTGGGGTATGACTGAAGAGTAGAGACAAACTACAGAGTAGAAGCTGTCGTTCTACCAGCTCGGGTAAGAAATTCTTCCCTTTTTTCCTTAGAGCAAACGTGGGAGAGAGGAGCATGGGAAAGGGACGCCGCATATTATACTCGCGGAGGAGAAACCGCGCGTGGATTGGCCCGAAATGGTAAAGCTACTGTCGTTCTACCAGCTTGGGTAGAAAATTCTACCTTTTTTTTCTTAGCGTGTACATTTCAGATCAAGTTATCACGATAAATTAGAAAGGGATGTGATCTGTTTCCCGCCTTCGCCCTCGATCTTTCTGATGGAAACCTTTCCGGTTTTCACCCACGCAAACCGATAATGATTTTCCTTACACCAGTTTCTCGCTTTCCAAAAAAGCTCTCGGTTCTTTTGCGTTAAGTTCTCGTTGAAGTACAACTTTGAACTTAACCACCGAAGTCCGCCTTGCTTGGATCGAACAGCCATCTAGCGATTTTTCACATCTTGGTTTTTAAAACGGACTAGAATAGGTGGAGTGGTGTTTCGTTTCGTAGGAAGCCCATGAGCTTCTTGAATATCATCGCATCAAACGGAGTTATACTGAATTCTTGTGCCATTGTAGGCAACAGTGAGCGAGGGTTCTCATCAATTAAATAGCTCACACCATGTATTTACATATTCAAGTTCCTACTACGTTGTTCATTTTCGTTTAGTGCCTCCCGAACAAGGTTTAGTTCTTTCGCTTGTTCATTCATCTTGGTCTCCAGGCTGACAACTTTCGTGTTGAGATCCTTTACTACCTTACTACGATCAACTACAGTAGCGCACAGTTCGTCGTACTTGTTTGAAAGGTACTCCAAAGAGGTCTCAATTGATTGGATAGTATCCTTAAGAGAAGATAACTTCTCGACTGCCTCCTTAATGACCATTAAATCATTTACACGATGGGAGATGTGCATGAGATTTTCCACCGCCGACTTCAGGGGCATTAATTCGTCGAGCGAAGAGGCTGTTGACTGTGAACTATGATTCTCGGAGTTGCGACACGTACGACATTTCCAAGCTTCCCTCTTTTCCGCACTCGTAGATTTAAATGTGCTATCAGCTAACCCCGAACACTGAGTGGCTAAGTGGTAGGCAAACTTACACTCACAACATTGCAGAAATCTACCATCTCTTGGTAGGGACCTATTAGAAGCAGTACAATCGTGTACCGACATAATCACTAACGCAATTTGTATACTGCAGTCAGTGGCAATAGATAAAATAAAACAAATATGAAGCTACAGCGTTCGCCGCTGACTGCAGAATGATATAATATAATATAATATATAATAATAATCTTTATTAACGTGCCCAAGAATAGCCAAAGCCTTGGTATTGGCGCACGTAGACAATGCAGTACTTATAACAAATGTATAACATATATACACACACATATAAATACATATACAGATTAGGCAAAACATAACATATTCAGGACATATTCAGGAACATGAATATAACAGGAAGATATTCACATTGATACATACATAAGTACAAACATACATATATACAGTACATGGCACTAAAAAGGAAGGGAGAAAAAAAAACTGTACAACTTCACATGTTACTCAGTGAACGCATGAGGAGAGTTTTGAAAACGTTTGTATGGGGGTTAAAGCTATCAAGAGAGGGGTGAACTGCGTTTGTCACTTGTTGAATACGTGCGATCGGATCTGCAGGCATATGGTGGGATAGGTACAATATATTAGTGTGTCTGGTTACATTGACAGGTACGACGATATGAAGCTGATATAATAAGGATGGTGTACCGTGAAAACTGTGTAAGATCTTATAACAGAGCATAATATCATGAAAACAGCGTCGCGTTGAGAGTGGTTCGAGGTTAAGAAATGACATTATCTCTCTATAAACATACATTCTAAAGTCAATGCTCTTTCTCAAAAATACGCTGTGTACAATGTACAGATTTTTTTATAGAGAGATTCAATCCGTAACGAGTCAGTGTAGGAAAGAGAGTTCCACACTGGAGCCGCGTATTCCAGTCGCGGTAAAATTAAGGACCGATACAGGTGACGAAATACAGACTGTGTAGAAAATATTTTGCATGGGGGGGGGGAATATATATTTATTGAAAGGAAAGGTCTGCCAGACCAAGGTCGGCATGCTATTCCATTAAAAAAAAAATAAAAAGAAAACGAAGAATAAATAGAAAGGAAAGGACGAAGAGGAAAAGGTGAGTCTCCGTAAAAAAGGAGGAAAAACAAAAACGAAAAGAAAGAAGGGAAGGAAAAAAAAAATAGCAACGAAGAAAGAAGAAAGAGAAGAAAAAAAAAAAAGAAGAAGAAAGAAAACGAAGGTGAGGCTCCTGGAGCGCGCAGCTCAGAGCTTAGAGGCCAGGCCAGTGCACTTCAGAAAGTGCAGTAAGGCAGTTGTGACGGCCCACTGTTGGTGCTGAGGCACAGGGCCAAGAAGTGCGGCCAGCGTGAGCTGGTTGTGCCCGAAACGTTCGAGGCAGCGGAAAAGGGTATCGCGATGGTTGGTGTACTTGGGGCAGGTCAGCAGGAGGTGTGATGTGTCCGCAACCACTTCGCAAGCATCGCAGAGGGCCGAGATCTGCCTCCCCATCATGCGCTGGACCGGTGGCGTGTATGCCACCGGTCCAGCATTTTGCATGTATATGTGAGTAAGCCAATAATTTTGAGAGCTGAAGAGCGTACGTGGGAACATGATAACGAAGACGCAGCTCGGAGCCGAAAGCGACCTCCAAATCCTTCAGCACATCGACACGCTTGATGGCATCGGAACACATGTATGTATTGCATATTATGTTAGTTTTTCTTAAGTAAGTCACATGTTTCGTCTTACCTTACATGGACCGTATCCTTAATATATGGTAGCTAGTTATTGATGACACGATGCTTATACATTACATACATACATTACATACATTTATTTACTTTAAGGACCCTCGATGAGGGTAGTGTTATGATGGCACTTGCACAACTTGACCACAAGGAAAATTGGTCAATCCGTCGGGAGTAAGCAGACAGAAGAGCTTGAAATCTGGATTCGCAAATATCTCGCACAATACACTATCATCCTTGCAGAAAAATTAGTAAATACACTAATGCCCGTATGCTTCATGTGCATTAAATTATGTGTTAAATGCGCATCATCTCAAGCTCAAGCTCAAATAAGTCAAACGAGTCAAACAATATATATCAGATTGAAGTAACGACATACTTCATGCTGGATAAATATTGCACCGCCGTTATACACGTTCGGCAACGAGATACCTACGATAAGGGTATATGGTAGCGGAAAAGTAGCGGCATAGTATTTCGTTACTTTTAATTGGTAGCGGTAGCACGTTACTTTTTCAAGTTTGTAGCGACGCTAGTATTGTGCTACATTTTTGTGGAGTAGCGGGCAGCGGTGGTTGTGGTGGTGGTCATGCTGAAAGGGCTCGCCGTTGTCGGCCTCACAGACGTGGGCAACGTCACGATTGACGCCCTGGGGGCCGACTTCTAAGGGAACTGTGCCGATATATCTCTGACAGAGTCTGAGGAAGACCGAGGAAAAACCCCAGACGGCACAGCCGGCACCGGCATTCGAACCCGGGTACCTCCCAATCTCAACGTGACATGGCCAGCGCGCTAATCACTGAAGTATTTCGTTACTCTTTTTTTTTTTGCTAGCGGGTACAGCACTGGTCCAATCACAAGGCAGCAACAAGGGGATATTAGTAGACGCGCATACTTCTCCGCAAGGGGGACACAGGAGGAACCATGGGCGTGACCTCGCGCTGTTTGCTGCCTCGTTTGGGAGAGGGACTAATGCGGTCGCTTCACGGACAATAGGGGAGAGTGGGAAACAGGGTAGTTGCGCAGACAGCTGACCCGCTTGCATTAACGCATAGCGGCATTAGTGCGTCTGGAAGACCGCGTCGGGAACATGAATCAACCGCGCAAAGTAACAAAAAGAAAAAGGTTCCGCTTCATTCGGTGCTCTCACTCTCCCCCTTCTTTATGGTAATAGAAAACATTCGCTCTTCAGTATTCGATTCATTATGCGAGGCTGCACTTTGATCACTTGCTCCAAATTCGGGTCCCGCGCTGCGTTCTGCCATAATGGATTGCCAGAATCTGTGCTTGTACGCTGCGTCATCTTTTTCGAGCAAATTTGTCGCCAAAGACGAGTATATGTCTGTATGTAAGATATGGAAATCATAGAGCAGTTCGCACAAATCGGTGAATTAAAAAAGCAAAACGTCACGCGGTACGAATACGTTATGCGAATGCACTCGTTGCCAACTTTATCCGAGTTTCAAAGAGATGCACATGTTTATGCGGATGTGTCCTCAACGTTTCGTAAACATTTCAATGCCTACTAGAATGTTTCAGAGCATCGCGTTTAGATGCAGTCTACATAGCCGTTATGTGAAGGCACCACTCGCAAGAAGGTATCAATGGCTATGGCAACATCATCCTCTACAAATCATTTGCTTAAATGGGTTTAGACGATGATGACGATAATAATAATGATGATAATAATGTGTTTATTTTGTGCCTAAGAACGGCCGCCGCAAGCGGGCCTCGGTGTTGGCACACAAAGTACGACGGTACACATCTGCACACAGAAAATAGAAACTACAAGCAATAACAAGGAGCAATAGGAACACTGAGAACGAATGGCTAGAAACGTAATGTTGATAATACAAGGAACGATACTAGTTATATCGAGTCAATATAAACAATAGAATATAGGCTGATGAGGCACCGGAACATTGTGCATAACGGGCGACAAGTTCTCAACCGATAAACAACTGGGATAAGCGCTGCTTTAAAAAAGCCGATATGTGTGAGAGATATTCTATACAGTTAGAAATTAGAAGGCGTAAAAGACGCGTAGAAAATCGGCACCGGCAATACCGAAACCCATCCTGCTCGGACGTCACGACAGGCGTCTGTGCCAGTAAGGCAGCGCGGGAGAGGTTACGCGCTTACGACTATACTAATGGCAACGGCGGTAGCTCTCGCTGTTCTGACGTCAGAGCTTGACGCGAGCGTGTGTTCGAGGGTTTGTATTTCACCAAGTACGACATGTAGAAAAACAATTCTTGTTTCATCAGCGCTCTGCGGTGCAGTAGAATGCGCACGTGTTGTTGCCTGTTTAAACGTTCATTCATTTATGTGTAGATGGGTAGAAATCCAGCGAACCGGTAGAATGTAGGAAGGGAGTTGCCCTGAAGGGAGTTCTGTCCTGAGGCAACTCCCTTCATTCATTTATGTGTATCTCCAAGACCTTGTCGCCGTCTCACTGCTTTAAAGGGATAGTTATCTGTGCAAGCATCGATTTGTTGATTTCTGTTGCCGACGGTGGTGCATTTTGAACTTCATCAGGCCCGTGCATTAGTTTCGGGCAGAGGTATTATTTATTGGAGCGGCATCTCAAAGCAACGAGATCCGCGGCCGCGCTGCCGGTGCACACAAGAAAATATAGAAAAGTCGGAAAATATGTCGATTTCGAAAGACAGGGATTGCACAGGTCCAGCACGTTTCTTCCAGTTTTACTATTAGGCTCGGCTTTCTCGGCAAATTTATTGTCACTAAATAAGCTCTAGGACAGAAATGTACGTGGCTGGAGCGTTTGACTGCAAGCACCTCTCCTGTATAAGACGTTTCGCTCGAAATCGTTGCATTTACAAAGTTCTATGTATTTTGCAGCTTTTTCCCCGATAATGATGTCGTCGGGCGACCGAAAACACATCCTCTTGACTCTCACTGGTCCCAAGATGCAGGCTCAGTGGGAAGACGACATAGCTCACTCCCTTCTCTCTGATGTAGACCCCACGCTTTCTCTCGTCCTTCCTCCGCGACTACCGCGCCCATTAACTGCTCTCTTCCACCGCATGAGGCTCAACGTTGCCTTTACACCTGCCTTTCAACACCGTCTCGGCTCCACCTCGTCTTCCCTCTGCCCCACTTGTGGAGTGCACGGCGACCTCAGCCACGTCATCCTGGCTTGCGGGCAATACCACCACGAGCGTGCCCTAATGGAACTCTCTATGCAACGCATTGACAAGCGGCCGTTCAACCTAGCGGAGATCCTCGGTCCGTGGTCGAACGCTGCCCCCCAGACGCAGGGCCTTCGTCTTCTGGCGGAGTACTTGTGCTCCACCGGTCTGGCAACGGCTCTTTGAAAGCCCCATCATCATCCCTTCATCCTCCCCCAACGCGAAATAGGGCAGTGTACCGCCTCAGCGGCGGTGAATCACCCACCCCATCACCATCCAATGTATGTGTGTGTGTGTGTGTGTGTGTGTGTGCCTCGAGAGCTCGAAGCGTGGGCAGGTCCACAGAGAAGAGAGAACTAGAGAGCCCCGGGCATCTGCTGGCGTGACGTTGCATGACGTTCACGCCGTGCTAACGCCCTGGTACAACACCACCTAGATAGAGAAGGGATGGCATCCAATTTATTGCTCCGTAGACGAAAGCTTGCTGTGCGAACGCAATGCATCCTGGACAGGTCCTGGTCGCACGTCACAGCAAACGTCAAGGCACACGGGACCGTAAAGATGGCGGCGTCCGTGATAGGCGGCCAAATCCGATGACGGATATATGTCGGTAAGCGGCACAACGACATGTAAACAAAGTGACATGACCCCAAAATGACGTTTTCTATGACATGCGACCAGGACAAAATGGCAGTTTTGCCAAAAGCACCCGCTTGAGGGTAGTTATAACAATGGCGGGTTTGCGTCATCCCTGTGCTACTTACTCGTCGCCGTGACGTAACAACTAAGAGTCAGCCAATGAGGATCGCGTTTTGAACGGCCGTAGCCAATCGCGAACGTGCTTTCAGCGGTCGTAGCCGTGGAGACGAACCACCGTCAGCCGCATGGGCAGTCACTGTCGTCTGCGAGTAATGAATGCCTCCGCGTACTAAATCGAAAAACAAAATAAAGCGCAAAACGGTCCCATATTTTTCCCAAGACTGATTTTCGGGAAAGAGTGTTTCACGTTTAGTCTATAGGTACAAATATGCGATGTTAGCTGCAATCATTTGCGATATCTTGAACTAGCAGAATGAACGAATCGCTGTAGCAGACGAATCCTGACTATATGTGTCCACGTAGCGAAGGAGGGAGAGGAGGCATTAAGCAGGCATTCTGTATCTAGGTGGCGTTGCCTCGTAACGTCACAGTGTTATCACTTCACATCGCGGATAGGTCTCTATGCGCGGGAGTTTCAAATCGCGTGATGAATTCCAGATGCTTTGACTGCCCGATGCCGATACTGAATTATACCGTACAACTTCTCGCAAATTAACGCAGAACCTTGATAGAGTATAGGAAATGCATTGCCCTTTCCAACGAAAATATACGATATGATCCGTCAAAAGCGGACTGTCACTTAAAAGGATATTGAGTGCAATGTTTACAATGCATGGGTACAAGGTACAGCGATCTTTTCACACAACTTTCTTCGTGTGAGCTGCAATTCTCCAAACTACACTCCTGTTCACGAGCGTGCGCCGGTCCACATTCAAAGGACTATCATTCCGGGAGCTTCAGACTGCGTGGGTGGCGTTCTTAGTCGTATGCGCGCTGCATTCCCGGGTTTTGCGTCCAAGGTTTGGATGCACGGGACATGATACTGCTCGTACGCGTCTTTCTTATTTCGCTTTTTGTCTCGTTCTTTATTTTTGTTATGGACCGTTTCGTTTTCCTTCACATCTTACTCAGTAGATCTCCGCACCTCGGCCGCTGTCAAAAATAAAATTACAAAAAAAAAAGAAAGAAACGAGAAAGCAATTCCGAGGCAAGTTGCTGGGGACGTGATTTGTCTACTTCCCTTTGAAGCCGCATATTGAATTTGGGGAAGAAACGGAGAGAAAGGAGAGGAGCCTGACGGGTGCTGACAAAAAAAGAGGCAGCCCGCCGCCGACCGGTAGAAATTCGATTTGTACTTACCGGATCACTAATGCCTATTCTGTATAAAAGTCACGCGGTCCCGGATGTCACGGATGGGCTGAAACGGAAGAGTGATGTCAACCGCTTGCTTTTATGTTTCCATGAACGAACAGGTGATTTTTCGTTTCTGGTCCTGGCCCTGAACTATAACCGTGGAATACGCATACAAAAGTTGTAAGCGGTGGTCGTTTTCAATCCCTTGCAAATGTACGAGGTGCCCAAATAAAAAAGTTTACAGTTGTTTTTGCTCCTCCTGCAATGTTGATGATGACACTTTGTGGCGTCCGCGATCGGTACAATTTGCTCACCTGGAGGTTCTTTAAAGGAGCAATGAGATTACATTTAGCATCGCTCGAAATCCTGCCTCGTCTGTCTAGCTGTCCACCAGTAGTCACCATGCAAAATATTTTCGCCCTGCGGTGCGTTATAGCTGTGCAATCGCATTTACACACACACACACAAAAGCTGTCGGAAAACGCAGCCGCGGACGGCCGACACGATGCTCTAGTGACGTGGCGAAGGCTCCGTGTGCCTCGTTTCTTTGTTTTTTCTTGGCAGCTCACGCGCCGCTTACACATGCTTGAGCCATGCCGCTGCACGTCACTGGTCACGTGAGGGGAGTAGCATATACGTCACGACGTCCTTTCGTTCTGCGATGTGCTGTTTTCACGAGGAGAAGGATTTTTGAAAGGTTGCGGAACAGAACCCTCGCACTCGCTATGTACGTCACCAGCACTCATCGTTGTTTCGCAAGAACTTATTTTATTCGTTGGAGAACACTCTGCACTGTTCTCTGCATGGGTATAGACGATGATGACGATAATAACAATGATAATAATAATGTGTTTATTTTGTGCCTAAGAACGGCCGCCGGAAGCGGGCCTCGGTGTTGGCACACAAAGTATACGACGGTACACATCTGCACACAGAAAATAGAAACTACAAGCAATAACAAGGAGCGCAATAGCAACACTGAGAACGAATGACTAAAAACGTAATGTTGATAACACAAGGAACGATACTAGTTATATCGAGTCAATATAAACAATAAAATATATACTATAGGCTGATGAGGCACCGGAACATTGTGCATAACGGACGACAAGTTCGCAACCGAAAAACAACTGGAATAAGCGCTGTTTTAAAAAAGCCGATTCTATACAGTTAGAAATTAGAAGGGGTAAAAGACTCGTAGAAAATCGGCACCGGCAATACCGAAACTTATCGCATCCTGCTCGGACGTCACGACAGGCGTCTGTGCCAGTAAGGCAGCGTACTACTACTATTAACGACAGCGTACTAACCATCATACCGAAAAAATGATAAACATTTCGGGGGTCACCTACGTTCTCCTTTAACGTGTGCTCAGATCTTAGCACACCGTATTTAAAGTCCCATGCCGGAAGACTACCTGTCTGAGTACTGTGGCGGCCCGCGGATGACGACGACTCGCCACTATAGTCACCGAGCGCCATTGCGCAAGCTTCAGTATGACTATATGACCGTAGTATGGCTACACCCTTAATTTGGAGACGCCTAAAACGCGTGTGACGCCTTGTGTATGTGTCTCTCTCTAGTTGAAAGACGCTGAACTGGATTCTGATCTAAGCGTCACAGCTTCGTGAATAGGTCGTTAACACGTGGCAATCGGATCTTGTCGTCACCTTGTTCTCAATGCGACGTCGCGCGTTCGTATACGTCATTCTCCGCAGGAAGGCCTATTTGTGTGGGCCTCGTTGCTTTGAGGTTCATTGACGAGGTCGTTAACATGTGGCGGAGGAAGGAACGGTGCGTGATACTTCGGGACACCGTCGTGTGGCGCCGAAGAGAAGCCATTTGAGACGCATAGACCATCGCAGTCACGTAAGGCGCCAACCGCATGGAGCGCATTTTACAGCCGAAATGGGCCAGCGTTGTCTCTGCCGAACCGCGCGGAACGTGAGCAGAGCTCTTCCAACCGCATGCGACGATTTCTCGGCGAGCGTGGTTGGCATGGTGATGCGTCGGCTGCCTGCTGTGGACGCGGTAGCTACATACATACTAATTGCATTGTAGCTATGCTGATGAAAACACACAATGTCATCTGTTTCCACTTTCGTAAAGCTTCGAGCAGTCAAGATGTGCGTCCTCTTTAGTGCACCCGCGCGTCCCCGAGGCGCTTCTGGCTTCGCCTGGTCCCAGCTGGTCATGCTGCCAGTCACTTGCTTTGCTTTGCTTTGCGATATTACGTAATCACGGCAACATAATCAGACTAAGTATACATGACAGTGATGAAACATGACAACCAACTTCTGTCACATCCCAATTTCAGTCGCGTACAAATACCAAAGACGTCAAACCTGGACTTAAGTAATCAGTCATCGTAGGCGCATGACACCATGGAGAAAGGCGACACACGCAGGAAGCGTACTGTCCAAAAAGTTTATTGACTCACATATACGTTGTTTAAAAACTCGCTAAAATGTTCGTTGTCGATTACGCCATCGACATTAACGGCCCCAATCCTCCCCGCTCTTCGATAAGTATAAATACATTTGCTTAAACGCGTAAATACACTTACGAGTTCGTCCACGAGTTCTATCCAGAATAAATGATTCGTTACGTCTTTGTACTCGTCCATCTTCATGTTCCAAGATTTCAACATCGTACACCACGAATCGGGCAGCCATGCTTTCTGTTTATCAGAGCTCTGCTGTTTATGTGCCGCTCGCCGTGCTGGAGGGAAGGCGGTCACGTGCACTTTCCTCTCGCTGCTGATTGGCTGGCCCGAGTCCGCTTCGGTCGTCACTGCCGAAATTTCTATCCCGCCAGATATGAGCATTTCGGCTGTGCGCCTATTGTTCTATCGTTCGGTTGCACGCTCGGCACACGCTCCGCTTCAATTCGGCTGGCAAATACGCGCCATGTGGTTGGCGCCTTAGGCTTCTTTTTCGTGACGGCAAAGCGGAGCAACGTACTCCAAACAGTCTGGGTCTGGCCACTCCCGCTCGCGTTCCAGCCCCTTCATCTTCAAACGTTCTTGCATGTTGTAACAGGGATGTATTAGCGTCCCGCCCCCTGCCACACCGCATGGAGGTGAGCCGAGTGAGGTCAACCGACGAAGTGCACTGCTTATGACGCATTGCACGCGTCGGAACTGGGACGCTGATACGACGTCATGGCATCTAGGGTTGTGTTCGTTTATTGAACTCGAACAACTCGAGAGCCGAGAGAGTCTGCTCTTGTTGGAAGGAAATGCCCTGTTGAGGCTCTCGTGCCGTCATCGCCCTGGCAGAGACTCTCGTTCAAAAATTCGAGGAATCAACACTAGAGATGCTCGAGAGTCGACTCCCAGCGACTCTCATCTCGATGCAAGTCGCTGGAGTCGATTACGATGACACTCACACGTCACGGCTCCGACTCTTGTGTCGCGCGAGTTGAATAAACGACCACAACCTAAGCGTCCCTACTCATGGCGTTAAAAAGCATAATCATTCGGCGCCTAAGAAGTGTCACATTAATACGCGTCACCATGTGACGCCTGAGAGGTGACCACCATGTGAGAGGTGACGCTGCACTCTTAGAAATGAACTTCACCGCATAGCATGCCCCTAGCCAACCATCATCTCAAATGATATCGTTATCTGCTTTGATTTGTCGAAAACGGGAGGCGTACGCCTTTTTTGTGACAATTATGAACAGCATAAGTGTCACAAAAAGGCGTACGCCTCCCGTTTTCAACAAATCGGGGCAGATAACGATATCATTCGAGATGATAGTTGGCTAGGAGCGTGCTATGCGGTGAAGTTCATTTTTAAGAGTGTGGAACTCAGCGGTAAAAAACGCTGAAATGGCCTCTCAGAATTAAGAGCCCATAGCTTCAGTTCTATCGGCAATGTCCTCGCAGGGCCAATTGCCAATGAGCTATGCGCCACCTTTTGAAACGGAAGGAAAAGAGGTAGAAGAGCGTCCTGGCAGTATGGAGCCACGGGTTGAAACTCCACAGCGCATCCACCCCTGCGGAACGTTCCATCATCACTGACTCATGTATAGTGACACCACCTCCTCTGTATCTGGGGACCCGGACAACGAACACCACAGTCCAGTAGACGGTCCTTCACCATCCCAAATTTTACATCGACTCGAGGCATCCAAGGACCACCTCGACAACCGTCGCAGGAGGCACGGTTGCCTCGTACCACCTCTACATTACCATGGCCACCAGGTTGCTGCGTTCTCGGCAGAGTTTGAACACGCAGCCTTGGTTATAGGAAAATTTATTGAAGACACAAGGAACTTAGCAGGCAACAGGCAACTAAAAAACTCAACAGTTGCTAAGAAACTAAGCTAAGAACCAAGAAACTCAACTCAAGAGCCTTGGTGTCACTAGAGGGACTCGTTATAAATTGATCCACAGAGGCCTGTTCCTAACAATGTGTCCATGAGAAGAAAATTCTCTGTTCGAAAAATGGGCGGCACCCAACCTCAGGTTTTTGCTTCGATCATTGTGATTCAGGGCCCTCAACGCTCACTTATATGCGGCTTATTCCGCTTTTCGCCTGCTCGTAGACAGGGCAAATATAGCTCGCACAACATTGCATTTCTCGTCACGTATTTGTTTCATCCCAAGTCGGGATTGCTTCCAGAGGTGGCTTACTCGATGACTTTATCCCAAAGTCATGCATGCTGCTGTTGTTGTTAGACCGACCGACGCGCTATCACTAATGCTCTATACCCCTCTCACACGTCACATTGAATGGCATTCCCAGCGAATGACGGTCACACTGAATGACATTCGTTCCATGTCACATGGTAAAACCGAATGACAATACATCCGAATGGCACTCGCCCTGCGAATGAGTTCTCATTCGCTTTTCCCTCTCGCACTGACTGCATACCCACGTCATTTGAGAGGTAGTAAAAACAAAAACGATACACTGTTAGGAGAAATTAAACACGAATGAAAAGTTGTACTCCATTATTTTTTTGTCACGAATTTAAGGGGGTTGAGACACTTTCGTGGATGTGGTTCATTACATCATGGACGCACTGTATTGCACGCCAGAATACAGAGGAAAAAATAATTACTCTTCTACGTGTCAAACTTAGCGAGATAGAAGCCCTCTAACGCACTCCCGAGCATAACGCAGACATCACAGACGTCAGAGTTGCCTCCATCCCCATTGGCAGCCGCAAGCACGTGACTTCTCGTGCGCTGCCTCATTGGCGGCGGTGAGGTCTGTGATGTCAGAGCCGCACGAGTTTCGGTATCCGCGGTGCCCATTTTCCCCGTTTCTCTTACGCTCTTCGCTGTGAAACTTCCAAAGCACACTGTTAAAACAGAACTTCACCACATAGCACGCTCCTAGCCAACCGTCATTCCGAATGATATCATTCTGTGTCCTTATTTGTTGAAAATGGGAGGAGGTGCCTATCTGAGACACATTATGCTTGTCCAAGATAGGCTCCTCCCTCTGTTTTGAACGAATCATGACACAGAATGATATAATTCGGAATGGTGGTTGGCTAGGAGCGTGCTATGTGGTGAAGTTCTATTTTAACAGTGCAGGTTCACGTCGATGCAAAGCACCGTTTTTTTTAAAGTTTACCTTGGATAACTTTGGATGACCTGTCGCAACCTCTTTAATAATTTTTGACGCGAAGGAAGGATGACTTAACACTTTTTGAGAGGACTTTACCCCCGTTCCCAGTGGATTCCCACGCCCGTGTGGCTGACACTCGTGTTGGCTGATAACAGTTCGCCAGCATGGGTAAACTTTTATAGGTGGCTACCCCGTATATATGTTAGAGGTGTCTTCCAAGCTCTCTTAATGGGACCTTGCAATGATTTTCGGGAATTCCGAGTACTCTACCGGAAACGGTTCTCATGATCCCTCACTATCATACGCACATCGACTTTTAGGTGTACCGGAGGTGCAGTTACCACGCAAAAATAGCGGGGCGTGAGCGCTGGATACACGCCTTCGAAGCGGGCTTAGGTCATCAACGTCCAGTCCCGGAGCACACCCCCCGCGGGACCACGTGGGTGCACGGTTTAGGTTTGGACAACAACGACATCGTATATCTGACGTCGAAATCAGTAGAGATATGGTGAAACGCAAATTGTCAGTGATGCAGGAAGACATGATGTGCGTCAAGGAATCGTTCCGTGCGCAGCATCCCCCAAAAGGCCACCCGACAGAGACATTTTCTGACGAAGAACTGTGCTCCGGTAACCATGCTGACAATCAACGTCTATATTACACTTCTGGTAGGATTCTGTGTCAACTATTAGATACGATCTTAGCTCGAGGTCAAATTAAAACATCGTATTTCATGGCGAAGTTTGCAAACTTGCTTGCAAATTTCGCAATTTGCTCGCAAGAGACCGTCCGCGAATCGCCAAGCAGCCTATGACTATGATGTCACGACCAGTTCGCCTCGCAGGCGGGTCGTAGCCGCCGCCGTTCACTTACGTGGTTAATATAGAATATATTTTCGCTATTTGAACGATTTTCAACTTCATATTTCGCAGGGCGAATGCTTTAGTACAAACAGTAGTACAAAAAGTAGAGGAACAAATTGAAAATGATCGTAGGCTCGTCAAATATCCTTTCGTGGTCCCTTTAACATGCGCTAATATCTCAGCGCACGGCGTTTAGTTACTTGCGTTTAGTTAGTTGTGCCATAGCACCAAACTGCTCGCGTCCTCTGCCGAGTTCGCACCCGCAGTCATAAAAACTGAGAAGAGATACAATTTCCATATGCAAACCAGGTGAACTATAGTAATGGAGAAAGTTAGATAGGTTTTTTATTTGCTTCGTTTATAAACTTTTCGATTATTTGTCCTTTATGTGCGATGCTTTGGGACTTCCATTAAATATTTCATCTTAAAAGCGCTCTCTCACGAATGCAGACCTGGAAACTGTTTATCAGAATGATGAATTGTCGTGCAGCCAACCACTCCAAGAGTTCCACTCAGTTTCTCCTTATTACATCTTGATTCCTACGTTTTCTTTTTTGCTCGTGCAAAGCTTTTCGGTCTTGACGACTTTTGCTTCGAAATATCCCCACAAAAATGACTAAGACAAGTAGTGCGGAAAGCAGTCTGGAAACCTTGAGGAGAACGCACGAGAAATTTCCCTCGGGTACCATAACTGCGCTCAGCATGCACGCTTTTTCTTGGAACTCTGTTCTGCTCTCTGAACGTTATGCACAGGTGCACTACGTGGTGGAATTCTGGAAGAAAAGAAGGAGATTGAGGAAAATCTTCCGCAATTTCATCCTGCAACCTCTTAATTCGGTTTCTGAAAGCGGAAGATTACGAGTTCACGCATCATTCGGGATGACCCTCAACACCGCCCAGGCACAAGTGTCCATATGTATACCACGTATTTCCATGTGATATGTGTCTTTGAGAAGAAGGGGTGTTTCGTTTAACGACCCAGAGAAGCAGTTCTCGGTGGAACGCTCACGGTACGACAGTGATTGTCTGTTCAGCTTTTCCCAGTTTCCTTTCCGAAGATGGTCTCAAAATGTAGCTAGTCTTTGGCCACGTTCGAATTCTTATCCACCACACTTGCCGTCTTTCTATGCACCGTAGGCTTTGCAAGAAGCGTACACTACAGTAATTTACATACTTACATTTGTAGCAGCCCGATGTAAAATTCTTTGGCTCATTACCCATTTTCGGTTTGCAGACGACATGCAGAACAGAGTGTCGTCTGCTTTGAAATTCGTTGGTGGTGGGCGCAGCACCAAGCGCCTGTAGCTGAAAGCGACTATAACGCACATCGCGGAGTCTGCATCGCAACAGACTTCGTGATGTGCGCCTTCGTTGGCGTCTTTCGAAGTATTCCAACAAGACCTAAGACAGTTTCACTTCCGGTGCGCGGTATGCGAAGGTGCACCACATGTTATTCGAACATGTCGGAAAATATCCCTACGAGGGCTGTCCAGACTAAAGCTAAAACTAAACGGACACTGCCGCATGCTTTATTATTATGCCCACAGTCGCTTACCAAACATGTTAACTGCATTTGAATGAATGATTCGTTTACTCACATCAGTTATGATGTGGGAAGCTCCGAGCAAAAATGACCGTACTCTTTGGCGCACTACCAGACGCGTATGAAATGCGATGGCATAGTAGCATTAATATGGACGAAGGACGACTACTACATTTCGGATGCAACCCGCGCAGTAGCACACAAGAAGCACACTTTCGGGAGTTTCAGCACATCGGCAGCACTCTACGGAAACGATACGATAAAGGAAGCTGTGAAATCAAAGATCGACAACGTGATGTAAGCCACTTCAAAGGAATCCGGCGATTGACTTACCATGTTTTCCGAAGTGTCTCTCTTCGTCTTGGCCGTCTTCACTTCTGGCGATGCAGAAAATGGGTCTGTGAATATACCGTAGTGCACTCTTAAAGGTACTGTAAAGCAGTAGACAAGCATGATATGCCGGTGATGTGACTAGAGGCTTTGTTGCTTCTAAATACCATATGCGGAACCATACGACCGACAACGCGCTATAAATATTTTTAATTTGCCATGAAAAATGCCGCGTAATGGAGCGGTGCGACGCCTGGTGTCAAACAACCCCCTGTACAGCGTGCAACACTGAAAATTGGTATTACACACTATTACATCGGAACTTCGTTATTTTAGTAACCATATTATTAGTTTCCCTGTTTACCTATGCATTCTGAAACCCCTGTTAACAGTGTTTTTTGCGAAGTAACCCAGCGCTGGACGCTGGCGATGGAGGCTCTGCCTACTTCTCTGCTGCGCCTGCGCGCTCCTTCTGTTCGCGGCCTCTTTCGAACGAACAAACTCTTTCTGTGAACCTCTGTGAACAAACAAGTCCCGACGCTGTCTGGCTTCTTGAACGTCTGACACATTTTTTTCAACGGCTCAGCATTTCATTTCAGTTCGCTTATCCGTTTATCCTCAGATGTGGATCGTTGTGTGGATTGCAGGGGCGGATTTTATGGTGGATTGTGGTGAATTGTTATGTCGAGCCCAGTGTTATACGCATGCAATGTGGTTGCCGCCGTATGTGGCATGAGTACGGATTCATTTCGAATACCTAGTACACTGTTGCCTGTAACCTTCAATTGTAATTTTCTAATTAATTGCACAGTCGATTGGAATGAAACTTGTGCAGTTTTTGTCCTGGTGGCTTGGACTATCGAATAGCCACACTAAATGACATTTGATCGGTGCTGCTTTACAGTACCTTTAAAACAGAACTTCACCGCACAGCACGCTCCTACTCGAATGACATCGCTCTCTCCCATTGTTCAAAGCGGGAGACACACGTCCCCTCATTCGTTCGTAGGAAAAACCGTCTGCTACGAACATTGCGAGCTGCTTCTTGTTGACTTCTATTATTTATATGATTTATATCACGTTTTCTTAAAAAAAAAGAAGCATATACGCAGCCTGAGAAAATAAGATTACGATCACAAGAGTAATATATCCGTGGCTTCTGTGCAATCTCAGAATTCACAGCAGCAGAAAGCTAGCGATGGCAGCGGTATTGTGGCGCCACCTGTTAGCCACTGAGCCAACTGCGCAGTGAACACTGTCGGACAGGCTGCACACTGTCGAGAAGCACGGGGTTTTTGCTGTACAAACGCAGTTAATTTCGGGCTGCACCACTCGTTCTTCCCGTGGTGCCTGCGGTCCCAAAAAATCGTGGCTGTGTCGTGGACAGCCTTCAAACCCTCCGTTTCAGACATCACGGAGCCGGAGAACGCATGGCGTCTCCGAAGCGGTAGCAGACGCTCGGCCTGGGCGATGTTGCTCACCTCGATCATGTGATCTCAAGTCCAATGAGGAGCGTCCTCACCACTTGCGTCACATAGTGACGTGTGTGGTGGCGCTCATCACGTGCCTATCGTGAAGGCGAAGGAGGGTGTTTCGCGTGCGGGAGGTTCGGGGAGCTATTGCAGGCGTCCCAATTTAGCTACGGTTGCACTAATTGTGGGAAAACTGTTTTCGGCCGCCTAACATTCCATACTGACCAAAAACAGAAACAAAGTTGTGGGCCTCTAGACTGCTCCTTTAATATTCCAACATGACACAAATAATCAGTTTCTTATGAAGTGAATAGCGCAGACACAAGGGAATAATTAGAATCAACACATAACATTAATAGAGAACCTAACCGACGTATTCTCCAACATGCAGAGAAATAATAGCTACACAATACCATATAAAAACGTGAAACGATCAAAACATTTAATCAAAGAAGATATGTGTGTATTCTTAATCAATATGAATACAAGCAAAATTACAAGTGCTATTATAAAAGGTCTAGTATTCCTTTACGTGAGAACCATCATTTCAATAGAGAGAAGTTCCGATAGTTGTATGTAATTAACTGTGAACAGACCATGGGACACGAACACAAGAGGAAATAAAATCTATACCACTACAAAGAAGTTATTCTTAATCAAAACAACAGAGGAGAATAATCTATCACTTTAACTATCATAAAATCATCATCGTGACATAATCGAACACTATACAATTTTCATTCCAAGAGACACTACAAACGTAACATGAAAAACGGTTAGGAGCAACTAAGATTTATTTGAACAAGAACTTTCGTGCAAGAGACTGCACTTCTTCAGGTTACACAACTAAGTACTACGCTTAGTTGTGTAACCTGAAGAAGTGCAGTCTCTTGCCCGAAAGCTCTTGATCTTAGTTGCTCCTAACCGTTTTTCATGTTACGTGTGTGATTCCCTCTTCGCGGGCTCCTTGACAGTGTTTCTCTTCCGCCCCCCCCTTTTCGATGTAGACAGTACAAACATTACTTTGTTTTATGAATCCAACACAGAAAATAGATATGTTAAAAATGAACTTAGCACGCTTCTAGCCAACAATCAGCTCTGATGATATCTGCTATGACTTATTGAAGATGGGTGCCGATAGATGTATGGAAGACCACGGAACACGAACGACACGAACACAAGAAGAAATAAAATCTATACCAATACAAATAAGATATTCTTAATCTCTTCTAAATTCTTAATTCTTAAACTCGAAGAGAGGGTCACCAGCGTCCCCGAAGACGTTTCGGCAACACGCTTGCGTGCGGTACAGCGCTGACGCGTCGGGCGCAGAATCGCGTTCGGTTTCGGGTGCGGCATTGGGGAAACGCGGCCCGGCGTGTTGCCGAAACGTCTTCGAGGTCGCGGGTGACCCTCTCTTCGAGTTTTAAGTAAGTTTCATTCGGAAAATATTCGTAACTTTTAATATCCACGACATAATGAATTCGCATTATGTTATACTTATAGTGTATATAGAAAATATCAATCCATTCGATTAAATTCTCTGTCATCGTGAAAGAGTGCTCGTCAAAGTGAGCGAGCTAAAGCATGCATATTGTGAAATTACACATTCTACAACACTGACCATAAATCGCAACACCTGTTCAAATTTTAATTAAACTCTTACTGATGTGTGGTACTCGCCACTTCTCCTGAATGTGAATTGATAAATTTTAGCATTTAAGCCACGATCAAATATCTTGTATAGTATGCGTGAGTATATGCACAACTTTTTAATCTATATCTTTCAAGAAATGCAAGAAATTAGCGTGCAGTTTTGACTTTGAAAATTTAAAGTAGAAAATGATCTTTAGTGTGGAATTTGCGTTTTACAACAACCTAAAGACTTATAAAATTAAAGTATGGCCTTTCCATTTGTAGTGGCCGGATGCTATGGCACTAAAATAATGTGATAGTTTTTCTGTATGACTACGGGAAATCTCGAGTATATTTGTAAATTGGATCTACGTTTATGTGTGACCTGCGCTGATCTGCTTATTATAATTAATATAACATATCTTCCATTGTGTTCATGCATAACGCTCATCTTCATTGTATACTGGTTAATCATTTCTGATGGCGGTTGTGTGATCCGTCTCTCCCAAAATCTGATTGTCACTTGGAAATTATTTTATATACGCTTGTGTGCCGTGTGTTAGGAAGATTACGTGATTAGAAATGTAGACTTCGCCTGCACATCATGCTTGCAAAATCCTCCATTTGCATCGCGGCATTTGATAATAGATTCGCTTTTCGCGAAGGCTTCGTATTATCTCGCAGGCACTGAACCCGAATGCGATTGTAAAAGTCGATGACACTGTTTCGCGAACGCCTTGACTTATCCCGCCGCAATCTTGCCTTATTTCCCGTTTTGCCCTATCTCGGACGGCTCATTCTTCCTATCCAGTCATACAAACGGACAACTGTGTTTACGAAAATATTTGTTTATTTATTCCGCACTCCAATCGGGTTGCTTGTCAAAGACGCCTTTCTTCTTCTTTTACTACGTCTGGGCTAGTGCAACTGATTGAGAAATATACATGCACTGTGGAATTTAATTCATGAAATATGATAAGTCTTCACAAAAGATTAGTGATCCTTTTTTGTAATCATATACTGATGTATCATGCCTCTAAATTTCAATGACCGATCCTTCTCCTTAAATTCTATCCTTCAGATGTTGAACTTGTACAGAGTGTAATCGGGTAAAACCTATTTGATGGTCAGGTCTTATTCCATATGAGAATTCTTACACACAGTGTGGAATATTCGTCTCCTTAGCAATCTTCAATCTAATCATAAGCTGTTTTCGTTGGGATGTGTAGAATACATTAGAATGATGACAAAGAATAAATTGTTATTTCAATTATGCGCTTGTTTATTCCGATAAATTACAATTCTATTCCAAACTCTGAAGTTTTCGTTTGTTGTCTTGATTCATGCATTCCGAAGACATCAAGTAGTTTATTCCGATTATTGGGCTCTTAAATCCGGCGTTGATTAACGCAGGTGATATGTTGTCGCCGTGTTTGTATTGCTTCAAGAACTTGCACTTTGTCGCGATTAACTTGCACAGTCTCTTATTGATGTTTCCTTTCTTTGTATGAAGATTCTTGAATGGCGTACAAGAGAGTATTAGATGAAAATCGTCCGGTAGTCCACCACAATTGATATGTTTGTTGAGTTTCAATAAGTGATGATACATCAGACCTTGCACGACAATATTGAACTTCTGTTCATTCTACATCACTGACTGGTAGAATAAAATAATTGCTTTGCCGTGCAACATATCACGTCATAAGATTTTATGTACTTTCCATCTCAGATACGTGTAATTTCAACAAATCGGTAATGAATCGTGCGATATAGACCGCTTGTATATGATAATTTGATCTGACTGCTTTCTTGATGAACGCAATGCCCTTGCAATGATTACAATTACATCTGGTCTAGTGTATTTCAATTCTTCGTTAGCAAATCTCAAAAACTCCGCCAAAAATCCCAGTGGCCCTTCCGACGTTGATGTGCAGATATTTTTATAAGTATTGTAGATTCGGCATATAAATTCTTGCATCTTCAGTTCTGTACTTTGTACCATATCTCCGAATACGACCATGTCTATAGGACGTATTGAAATGCAGCGATAGTGGAGTCGTTTCGCGGCTCTTTCTTTTCGAAGCAGTGTTTTATCACATTTTTCCATGACTTATGGTATCGAGTACAAAATCTGTCCATCTTTTCAATGTAGAACAATTGTCTCTTCTATTTTCAAGTGCGCGTCTACACTTAATTAAAAGCATATCTATGCTCATTTTATTGATTAAATTTTTTTAGAATGATCCACATGACATGATAATTATGGAAATTGATTTACAAAAAGATGTGATGAGTAAGAAAAAATGTGCGCTTTCAATGATTCTATGTACAAGGCCATACTAGAGCCCATCCCTCCCTAACTTGATGTTGGTGTTGGGGGTCGTCGGGTTTCATCACACTTTATCGCTTGAATCCACTATTTGATTATGTTTATTCATTGAAAATGGCAAGTTTCTGTACAGATCCTAAGGTGTATTCACGCTGCTTGCTTAGAAATGATTTGTCTGAATTAATTATTGTTTTGTTTCAGGTTCGACTGATATTCTATGAGTTGGACATTATGTATGCATGGTGTATTAATTGTGTCGTATCTGTTTCAATTGTTCACTCGATTGAGATAAGTAAAAATAATCTCTGAGTTGGGAATGCCTCATATTTCTGAGTTGTGTTTCACATTTGATTTTTCTGTGTGGTTCATCTATATAGAACGGCTGCAAGATATTACAAAACTTGATGTAATTAAATTTGTTTCTCGTTTTTGATTGAGTATTGTTGCTACCATTTAATAATTTGGACTTCCTCTACATGTTCAATAACAATATGGCATCTGTACAAACTTAGTCGATTTGTCAAACACTTTGACGAAAGATTTCCGTTTCAAGGAAAGATGCGAAAAGATAGCGATCCCAACGAGTAATATCGACATCTATTTGCGCTGCACAATAAAATATATCGCCTTTGAACTACCTCTAGACCTCTAGAACATCCTGTTTGCTGGACGAAGGAATATAGCCCCCAACCCTTTGAGTGATAAAGCAAGGGATAAAGCTAGGGCTGTGCGAGTAGCAAAATTTTCGAGTTCAAGTAGAGTTCGAGTAATACCAAATCCCTGTTTCGAGTATCGAGTCGAGTTCGAGTAGTTGGCGTTCCATTAAATGATAGGTAATTTGTAGAAACAGGAAGACAGATATAAAATTTCAAGCTGCTGTAGCACCACTTTTTGGCCAACTTCCCCTTAAAAATGTTCTGTGCTACAGTTAACAAAAAATGGAATGAATGAAGATAAGAGCTTTATGAAAACAATGTGCCACCTAAGGACAGCATTGCTAAATGAATATTGCAACCATAAAAGTCATAAAAGTTATGGGTAGGAAAACTGGTCTGTCTACAACGTGTGGTTTAACACATTTTTCGTTGGTTTGACAAATATTTTTTTTTGTGGCTGACAGTATCACTTCAAAATATGTTGCTATATAGGAAAATGTAGCCAAATGAATGCCCTATCGAATGATGTAAGTTTCATATAAACAAAGCTATCCATGTATTCCTAAAATTGATTTTGGGACACCAAAAAATTGGTGTAACAGCAGAAACCTCATGAAGATATGTCTGTATTTTGAACAAAAATATCAATCTACAAGTTCTAAAACATACAAAACGCGGCAATCTTTGTCAAAAACAATACCTGAAAATATCAACCCTTTGGATTAAGGAGTTAATGAGTTGTGGAAAGTAACGTTAACACTGCATGTTGTTCGTGTAACTGAGTGACAGAGTTCATTGAAGGAGTTAAACGGAAATTAACATCGTAATTTCCGCTGAAAACATTAGTTTCAGGCTCAACTTTCCTGTTGTACCACTTATTGCTATTTATTTCACCACTCTTCCATTCGTCCCGGTTGGTTTTGAGACAGGAAGAACAGCAATAGTGCAAGTTATACATGCCCACACATGCAGGAAAAATATCTGATTGTCTAACACCTTCAGAGTTGTTATTTGCGTAGTAACAAACGAAATCTAATTCAAATATGCTTCAAATGCGAGTGTTGCGCATTTACGAAAGAGGTCTGACGCGGGAACGCGACGCCGCAACCAAGATAGAATCTCCACAGTGCCTCCTTGGCACAGGGCCAACTTTATAAATCACTACCACAAGGAAAAGATAAAAGTGAAAATGGAACTCATTCTGTAGTGTTTATAGTATCTAACAAATGTCACCACTTGTCCAAATCTATTTTAGGGACCGAGTAGCGCCGCTCATAAAGCGTCGATCACCGGTGATCGCCTCTGCGCGGTAAGGAAGCGTTAGTACCGGAAATTTTCGTAGTCCTACAGAAGGCTTCCAGCCCTTTTCGGTTGTGTGCAGATGCACTTTCTTCACTCTTTTGAGGCAGTTTTATGAACTAGTAGAACCGAAACAGACTGTCCGGCCGAACAAACGAAACTACGAAGTGCGCTCCTCCCATGTGGGATACGCTTCCGCGCGCGAGACGCCTCCATGGCCAGCAGTAGCCAGTTGAAGCCGGTTTGCCATTCATAGCCACTACTCAGTCTGTAGCCAAGTCGAGGTTAGCCGAAGCTAATAGTGAAAAGAAGATGGCGGAATTGTGACAGCGATCGCGGCTGCGCGCTGCGCCAAAGGCGTGTTTCCAAATGATGGAATGAATCGTTGTGACAGGTTATATCTTATATGTGATGGATTTTAATGTGGATCTAAATCGAGCCCGAAACGATATCGAGTACTCGAAAGTTGACGAGTCATCATTTGGCGAGTCGAGTTCGAGTCGAGTATGAGATCGACTCGACTCGAACTCGAAATTTCGAGTACTCGCGCAGCCCTAGATAAAGCATAAAGTCTCCCGGATTTGAACAAAAAGAGATGAAAACAGTGCATATTTTCTGTGTCTTGGATATCTCCATCAAGGTTTGTAGTGTTTGTTAGAATGAAAATTGTATGTTGGTCGATTTTATGATGGTTCAATGATAGATTATTTTCCTCTGTTGTTGTTTACATGTCGCCGCTTAGAGTGTTCCTCTGTTCTTCAGCGTTAAGTCTGTGCTGTATTGTAACATTTCTCCTTTTGATTAGCTATTATTTCTTAATGTGTTGGATGGTGTGCCGGTTTGGCTTTCTCTTTCTATTAAATGTAGCTGTTGATTGTGTTGTTTCTCGTTATTTCCTTACGTCTATGCTGTTCACTTAATAAGAAATTAAAAGTTATGTAATATTGGAATATGAAACTTCGATTCCCTATTGCGCTCGAACTGTTATGACAGATATTCACACTATTGCAATGATGGTTCTCAGGTATAGGAATATCAGACTTTTTATAATACAACTTGTAAATTGTTTGTAATCATATTGATTAAGAATATCTTCTTTGTATTGGTATAGATTTTATTTATTCTTGTGTTCGTGTCATTCGTGTTCCGTGGTCTTCCATACATCTATCGACACCCATCTTCAATAAATCATAGCAGATATCATCAGAGCTGATTGTTGGCTAGAAGCGTGCTATGTGGTGAAGTTCATTTTTAACATATCTATTTTCTGTGTTGGATTCATAAAACAAAGTAATGTTTGTGTCTCTTAGAATGAAAATTGTATAGTGTTCGATTAGATTATGTCATGATGATGATTTTATGATAGTTAAAGTGATAGATTATTCTCATCTGTTGTTTTGATTAGGAATAACTTCTTTGTAGTGGTATAGATTTTATTTCCTCTTGTGTTCGTGTCCCATGGTCTTCCAGGGTCTCTGCTGTTCACAGTTAATTACATACATGTGAAATCCGTCTAGTAAATCTCTCCCACACACACACATTACATACAACTATCGGAACTTCCCTCTATTGAAACGTTCCTATACGTTCTCACGTATAAGAATATTAGACTTTTTATAATAGAACTTGTAATTTTGTTTGTATTCATATTGATTAAGAATAAACACATATCTTCTTTGATTAAATGTTTTGATCGTTTCTCGTTTTGATATGGTATTGTGTAGCTATTATTTCTCTACATGTTGCAGAATACGTCGGTTAGGTTCTCTATTAATGTTATGTGTTGATTCTAATTATTTCCTTATATCTGCGCTATTCACTTCATAAGAAACTGATTATTTGTGTCATGTTGGAATATTAAACTAGTAAGCAATGTGATGAATGTTGATTTTATGTTTTCTTTCAGAATCACATGGCTAGGTATAGTGAATAAAATATTATATTCGTTACATGTACTGTCTTGCATTTTTTTTTTCTTCTGTTTCAGGTCGTGAACGATTTTGGCTCGGTTTTTCTCCTTCATCTGATTGGCATCGCAATTGGCATTACAATTCCCATCACTATTGGCTTTAATAAATATATTTTCACTTGTACTTTTTGTGTACATCTATTAGAACTTTGTAATTAAAACTCCACTATGGTGCTCACGTATAATAATGTTAGACTTTTTATAATAAAACTTTTAATTTTGATTGTAATCATATTGATTAAAATATCTGCTTTGATTAAAATGTGCTACTCCTTCTGCTTAATTGAAAACTTGCGTGATTATCACTAATAAAAAATTGTGATACCCCTTCAATGCTGTTGCATCATGACTGTAATAAGTATTGTTACGTGAATTGTGTTTCTTCTGCATCAGAGTTTTTTGGCTAACTTTTTCTCCTTCACACAGAGTCATTTGACACTAATGTCTTTAATAAATATATTTTCTCTTGTACCTTTGTGTATGGCTATCCTTTGCATGTAAACAGTCTACTGCACACCTGTTGTAGCTGGGAAAAAATTACGATTGAAGTCGGCACAGATTGAAAAATGACGAAAGAAGTCTGCTCAGGCTGAAAATTGTGAGACTTTTTATAATAAAACTTGTAGTTTTGATTGTAATCATATTGATTAAAAATATCTTCTTTGATTAAATGTGCTATCCCTTCTGTTTAATTGAAAACGCGTGATTACCACTAATAAAAATATTGTGTATGATGTGTGATACCCTTTCAATGCTATTGCATCATACCTGTAATAAGTATAATCTTTGTTAGATGTATTGTATTGTAATTCTTCTGCTTCAGGTTTTTGGCTGGGTTTTTCTCCTTCATATAGAACCATAACATAATTCCCGATACTAATGACTTTAATAAATATATTTACACTTGCACTTTTGTGTATGGCTATCCTTTGCATGTAAACAGTCTACTGCACACCTGTTGTAGCTGGAAAAAAATTCCGATTGAATTCGGCACAGAATGAAAAATGACGAAAGACGTCGGCCCAGGATGAAAAATGTGAGCGGTTAAGCGCGCACGCAGCCCTCCCCCCGCCGATAAGCGCACGGACAGCCCTCCACCCGAGCGCCGCCTGCCGGGCGCTGGAAAAAAATACGCAAACGAAGTCGGCCAAGGCTAAAAAAATGTCGAAAGAAGTCGGCCCAGCCTGAAAAATGTGAGAGGGTAAGCGCGCACGCAGCCCTCCCCCCCGCCGATAAGCGCGCGGACAACCCTCCGCACACGAGCCGCGCGGGGAAAAATACGCGCAGGGCTCAGGGGCAGGGGTGCCGTAGTTTAGCTATGCCGTAGTTTCTCACCGTATCTTTGCTACTCAGCTTTCGAATCTCACTGCATGTGCCTCCGACGCGAACCCTGTTTAATAATGTTGCCGCTTGAAAAGATATGCGTTGATCCCCATACTTAGCTCTATAGAGTTCGGAACTTTCCATACGTTTCTATATGACGTATACATTAACGTTTGAGCGAGGTTCCTCGAGCTTAAGAAAACGACGAAAGGGACTGTTGTGTCTTTTTAATGCGTTCCTATACGCTATGAGCAATCGGAAAATATAGTTGTTTTTTTGAACAGGCATAATATTGGCGCAGAGGATCTTCAATAGGATAGAAGTGCGATGAATCTACCGTACACCTAACTTCTTTCTTCTGTAAGATGAATATAGATTGCAAATTTCCGTACCTTGTAGTAGCCCAGACCAAACTGCAATAGCGTGCTGAAATACGTTGAAATAAGGCAGTCGTCGAAAAAGCCAGAGAGTGGCGGGATTTGAACCACGAATCTCTCGATTACCGGTCGTGCGCCTTGACCGAGCCGCAGTGTGTCTTTTCTTTACTTTTAATTTTTTTTGACGACTGCCGTATTTGAACTGTTCTGTACCCAGGCAACTTGAGGCTTGTGTTGTGTTTGTCCCTTTGTATGTTCCAGCCTCAGAACAATTACTTTAAAAATAGACCAAAAGCCAGGAGCCACGATCGTTACCACTTTTTTACACCGGCTAGAGCCATCCACTGGCCGACTTTTCCGGGCCCGACCCGGCTCGACCCGGCCCGGCCCTTCCTGTTTTTATGTGACCCGGCCCGGTCCGATGGCCTATAGAGAATAGAGCCCGGCACGGCTCGGTGACTCAGCGGCTGGAGTCCGGCCCGGCACGGCCCGGTGACTCAGGCGTACATCCTGGCCTAGTATTTCCAGACGTGACGTACGCCTTTCTAGGGTTTATCTTACAAATTTATACGTAAATTTATAGGAAGAGTAGAGACGGCCACAAACATACAAGAACTGTCGTTTTAACACCACAACATCACGACACCAAATTAAATCCAGGACGCACGCGGGCAAGGGCAAGTTTTTGTGGAGGTAGAGGATGCTGTCAACAAACTCCTCCCAATCCTTACCCCTCTCACCAAGCTTTGCGAACGTGTTTGTGAAATACGTGAGGAGCCAGGAGCAATGTAAAGTGGCTTTGAGAATGTTATAGAGGGTCGAATCATACGCATAATGCAGTGCCCCTTGCTTGTTTTTGCAAATACTATGCACCGGAATGACGCAAACACGTGATGATATGAACTAATAGTCCTCCATTGCGTGGAATTAGCAGCGTGACCCGGTCGAGCCTGACTCTCGGAAACATGTTTGTCGGCCCGGGCACGCCCCGGCCCGGAACACACAGCCAATAACAAGCCCTGCCCAGCCCGCGGGCCGGGTCGGGGGCCCGGGCCTGTGCAGGGCTCTAACACTGGCTTCCCACACAAAAATTCAACAATAACAAAAATGACGTTTCTACGCCTATACGCAATGAAGACTGTTCATGAGAAAGGGGATTTTATTAAACCTTTGTAGCTTCCTGGTATAGCGGCCCCATATGTCCCAATCATGTACTAGAGTGTTGTACGAGACCATGTACCACATGAGTGTTGTACGAGATACAAGATAGAGTGTGAAGATTGTGACGCATGCGACATAGGGGCAACAGGAAGAAAGAAAGCCACTAGGATGAAAGAGCACGAAGCCCAGATCAAGAATCCGCCTGCAGAGAACAGCTGCAGAGGCACTGAATTTGTCGAGCATGTGTAAAGAAGAGGACATTCCTTCGATTGCGATAATGTGAACTCCTTGGCCCGTGAACACAGATGGGGAGTCAGAAAGTTCCTAGAGCCATGGCACATTCATAGCGACAAGAATGCCTGTAACAGCAGCAAGGGGCCTCTACCCAGTATGCTACAAAGGTTTAAACGGGTTCCCTTTCTCATGAACAGTCTTCATTACGTTTTTCAAGCTGACGAGGACACCCGGATAGGCGTCGAAACGTCCTTTTTTGTTATCGTTCAATTTTGGTGTTGGAAGTCAGAGTAACAAAGTGATAAAAAACTAACTTTTACTGAAACAAGGCATTGTAGACCAGTGGTGCTAGACTCGTGGTATCTTGAAACACGAAGAAAGTTCAAGAAATGGGAGGGAGGGCAACCATTGGATGCTTTCCGCGGTCCACGTGAGCGCTCCTGACTGTCAATCAAACCTCAGGTCAAGGTTACCGAGACGCGCGCACTTTGAAATATTTTCATGACGTCAAAATGACGTTTTGGTTGCCCGGGGGGATGGTGCCTTTGCAGATTTTACCAATGTAAACAATTCGGGAGATATGAGGAAAAACAGCCGTTGGACAGTTTCCCTGGCCCACGTGACGGCCCGTGTTGTCAATCAAACCAAAGTTCAAGGAAAGGGAAAATGCAGCTTTTAGCAGAAGTTCCGTGACGTCAAAATGACGTTTGCTCAACTTTTTTTCCACAGAGAAAAGTTCAAGGGAAGATAGTGGCGAACTTCGAAGTTTGTTAGAAAGATTGCAGCCGCTTTTATTGCCGTGCCTTTACTACTGGGCCTCTGACTCCCCATTTATCATGAGTATCGTTTGAAATGCCAAACGAGGATTTTTGCCAGTGTTACCGACTGTGGAAGAACGCTGTTCGTTCGCTGTCTGATCATCTTCGCAGAGCCTACACTCTGAGAACAGAACTTCACCGCATAGCATGTTGTGCGCCAACTACAGTCACGAATGATATGCTTATCGCTTCTGATTTGAAGAGAGAGGGGGGCAGAGGCATTTTTATAGCAATTATCATATATCCAAATTGCTATACGCCCCCCTCGCTCTCCTAATCAGAAGCGGAAATCCTATCATTCGTGTCAATGGTTTGCGGACAACGTGCTATGCGGTGAAGTTCTGTTCTAAGAGTGTAGGATTAACGCAAGATGCGCTTCTCGTCATGGATAATGATATCATTGCGCACAAGGTTGTTGTGTTTTCCACGAATGACACTGTACCTCTCATAGCTGCAGGTTCCGTGATATCCTCTTGTTTTCACGTGGTTTCCTTGCCGTACAAAAATGAGATTTTCCATTGAGACGCGGAGGAGGACAACAGCTTTCCTTCTGATTGAGATATGCATCCTAAATATAAAATGCACACTACAGAGACATGAACACTTCATGTGCAGGGCGTTGGAAAGCGTCTGTGCTCTTCTATGCAGGGAGCAGCACCTCGAAATGAACGCTTGCAAGTGCACGGACCCAGAATTTTTCGGACATGCGACTTTTCCGCCCCTTTTACAATAAAGTGGTTGTGTCGTCGTAGTGCGGGCACTATATATATATAGTCTGTTTACATGTGTTCAAATTTACACAGGGTCATTTTGAAAAAGAAGCGAGCAGATACATAGAAAAAGGAAATACGAAACAAATTGTTTTTTGACCGAAGCGGTGTTGCGTTCATTGATCCCGAATACACGTATAGTACACATGCCGATACAGCGGGGGTGTCATGTAATGTGTCACAAAACAGAGGCTTAAAATTCTACTTCAGGGTGTCACTGGCGCTTGTCATCGAGAAACTTTTGGTGTGATTTGCGCGCACTTGATCGATTTTCAGTCGCGATAAATATTCTGAATAGAACTCTGAAATGTGGCAAGTCAGCGCAACGTTTTTTTTTCTTTCGTTGTTTGCTGTCTTTCTTTGTGTTTTTTCTTGTGCGAAACAGGAAGGGCATTTCGTTTTCTCAACCAATTTCAACACAAAACATATTACCCTACTACGATAAAAATAGCTGGGGAAAATTTTCTTTGCGCAAAATCTCGACCGCGTTAACAACTGTGTCACGTAATGTAGAATACTGTGGAAATAAGCGATGAGTCTCCCCTTCAGTTCTCTCTTCCATGCTTCTGCTGATAGCGGCAGCAATGTTGAAACGATGCAGTTATCTGAAGCAACAGCGAGAAAGTTACAAGAAAAGTCGTGTCATCGGGTGTTTCGTCTTTTCGAATTTTTTCTTTTTGCGTTTGCATAACTTGACGGAGGACTGCACTGCCGGCAATTTCCGTGAATCGTACAACAATTTTCCGTTTCCTTTTTACCATTACCCAGTAGTGCGGGTGTTTTGTGATGCCATGGGATCAGGTCTCGAGTCATGCTGTTTCTGTATGTATTCAGTGTGGAAGAAATATTGATTCGATTCAAAATTCACTCTAAAAACAGAACTTCACCGCATAGCACGCTGTGCGCCAACCATTGCCACGAATGATAGAATTACCGCTTGTGATTGGAAGAGAAAGGGGTGGCGTACGCCTCCTTGTCACTTCGAATCAGAAGCAATAACCCTATCATTCGCGGCAATGGTTGGCGCACAGCGTGCTATGCGGTGAAGTTCTGTTTTTAGAGTGTTGAACATATAATTCCGTATTCGATTCGGAACACACTTATGCGCCTCGAGGTCGGAAATATTCTAATGTTCGTGCAGCCCAAATATCAATGTATGATTTGACCATAAGTCCTTCAAGGATGTATTGCTCTGCATTTCACTCTTCACCGGAGCGGACAGAAGCGGTGCGCTTTCTCGTTCTTCATTCTATCATGCTCGTGTCAGTGGGCGGGTCTCGCGCACACTGATTTTGATCGGCACTGACGTAGACCCAACTTCAGATGCCGGGAAAGGGAAACATTTTTCTTGAACTTCGGAAGTTGAAAACTCCTCCCCGCGCGACGTCATCTTTTGAACTTAGTTCTGCTTTGACGAGTCTAGCACACTCTTAAAAATGAACTTCACCGCATAGCGCGCTCCTAGCCAACCATTATCTCGAATGATATCGTTATCTGCCCTGATTTGTTGAAAACACGGGGCGTACGCCTTTTCTGTGACAATTATTAACAGCATAAGTGTCACAGAAATGGCGTACGCCCCCCGTTTTCAACAAATCGGGGCAGATAACGATATCATTCGAGATAATGGTTGGCTAGGAGCGTGCTATGAGGTGAAGTTCATTTTTAAGAGTGCACCCCAGCACTTGTATGTTTCTGAGCAAAACATTCCGGTTTTTACTTAGGATATCTACTGCTTTCGACAATTTGTTTCGTATGCGTCCAACGATCTGCAGACAGTTATTTGCAATCTAATTTCGCAGACGGCGTGACGTCGTTGTTTGTTAAAAGAGATAGGGCGCAGACTAACTGGTGCATGATGATGAAGGAATGAATAACCGAGAGACACGGGACACGGATTAGGAGGTATTTAGAAGGTTAGGTATTTAGGAGGCTCGGTGTTATTAAATCATTACTGTGTCTGAGAACTCACGTGCTTCTCTTCGTGTCCCGTGTCTCTCGGTTATTCGTTCCTTCATCGTCGTTGTTTGTGCTCACATTTTTTGGCCAGACAAGCAATCAATTCTCGAGCAACTGATTACGTTTTATTGCGCCTTGAAACGGTCCTCATTCTCCTCTATGTCGGTGGCGCACCCTTGTAACGCCCTCCGAGGTGCTGTTGTTCTTCCCTCCTCTGTACAGCGAAACTGAATCCGGATATGAACACCTGTTTCGTTGGCGTAGTTTCTCTCAAAAAGTATGTGGGCAGGCATTGCGCTTGTCCCATCCTACACTTCTATAGAAATGAGGTGGTGGTGGGTGTTGGTGCTTGTGAAAGGGCTCGCCGTTATCGGCCTCACATAGGTGGCCAACGTCACGACTGACGCCCTGGGGGAATGTGCGTCCTGGGCCGACTTCTAAGGGAGCTGTGCCGACATATGTCTGAAAGCGTCTGAGGAAAACCCAGGAAAAACCCCAGACAGCACAGCCGGCACCGGGATTCGAACCCGGGTACCTCCCACCTTCACCGCATAGCACGCTCCTAGCCAACCATCATCTCGAATGGTTGCATTAGCTGCCCTGATTTCTTGAAAACGGGAAGCGTACGCCTTTTTTGTCACAATTATTTCATCATCGACCCTTTATGAGTCTGTGTGTGTTTGTGAGACGATTATGAACAGTGTCACAAAAAAGCAGTACACCTCCCGTTTTCAACAAATTAATGCAGATAACGATATCATTCGAGATGATGGTTGGCTAGGGGCGCGCTATGCGGTGAAGTTCATTGTCAAGAGCGTACAGTTGGAAATATAAATTGGCGCTCGGTCAGATGACATTACGCATATAGCATGTACATAATATTTTACAGTCGAATACAACTCGATTCACTTCCCTGCCACATCATGTTTCGAACAGAAATTCCGACAATACTTCCGAACATGTCGCAATGTAGTCACTGACCTTGGCCTCTATGCCAAAAAATTGTCATGCATACATTGAGTAACGCGACGTCTCACGCGGGATGTCTTTTCTCCTTTCTCAGGGGGGAGGGGGGTGGATATGGGTGTGGTTGGGGAGCTAGCGTAGGAGAATTCATTGGGTGACGAGGCAAACTCTATTTTTATTTTCCAGAGGATGAAGACGACATGGCTTGACCGTTTTTCCTTTCAAGACTTCGGTGGACGTAACCATAAAACGTTTGCAACTCTTTTCAAGTTAAAGTGTTCAAAGAAGACAGACAGCCAGTGCATAATGTTGTTTCTTTTAAACATTTTGTAGTGCACTGTTAAAACAGAACTTCACCACATAGCACGCTCCTAGCCAACCATCATTCCGAATGATATCTATGTGTGTACCGATTTGCTGAAAATGGGAGGAGGGGCCTATCTGGGACAGATTATCTTGTCCCAGATAGGCGCCTCCCCTCTATTTTCAACAAATCAGAACACAGAATGATATCATTTGAAATGATTGTTGGCTAGGAGCGTGCTATGTGGTGAAGTTCTGTTTTAACAGTGTGCGTCTCTCCATTAAAGAGTTCGGTGTACATAGACAACGTCTTCATAATCATTTAAATATTTCGCCGAATAAGAACATAGCCTGTACGTAACTGTCTTTCTTTAGAACATTTGAGTGAACAAGGACATATCCCGTTTGTTACCCATTTCCTTCTAAAATATTCAATGAACATACAGCCCTTTTCTTTTAGAGAGTTAGATCTACGAGGACAAAAGCCGTGCGTAACTATTTTCTTTTTACAGAGTTTGATGAATACAAATAGCCTGTGCCTAACCTTTTTCCTTTTAAAGAGTTTGGTGCACACGAACAGCCCGTGCGCAACCACACTTCTTTGAAACGGTTCGGCGAGCAAGGACATAACTAGGGTTCCGGGTTTTCTGATTTACCCGAAAAAATCCGAAAAATGTACTCCGGTAAAATTTTAAGCAATTCGGATTAATCCGAAAAACTCCGCTTGGCAGATGTTTTTCCTGATAATCGGATTATTGCTATTGGCCTCCATTTGTGTCCTGCATTTCTTCTGACCTCGGATACCGGCCCCACCGCAACATAATAATGATTTCCGTGACCTACCGTTTTCTTCAGCGATCATCTCGACCACTTGAGGATTTGCCGTCCGGGTTTCCTCCAGTTTGTTTTGCGATTTATTTGTCCGACACGTGACCTAACCACTAAAATAAGCATCGAACAGAGGTCATACGAAGTGGTCTATTTGAAAGGGCAACTAGTTGCAGTGCTAACGACAAGATGGGGCGCAAGCAAAAGCTGCCCTGAGACTATGTCAAGGAGTACCCTGACTTCGAGGAGTTCACATCGTCCCGCGATCGCGATGCAGAGGTTGTCGTATGTAAATACTGTCGCATAAAAGTGAGCACTGCACACGGAAAGTGTGCATTTGGAATTGCGGAACACCTCAATGTGCGTCGCACAAAATGTATTGTTAAGCTTTTGTCTCTTTAATATTGAAGCAATAAATGTGAGACCTGCGTTTTCGCTGCACAACTGTGTGTGTGCCTTCAAGTTTTCTCCGAATTTCGGATATTAACTGAGCTGTAAACCAAATACTCCGAAAAACTCTGCGTTTCGAAAAACAAAAACAAAAACCAATAAACTCCGAAAACTATCCTCCGGTAACGCCCAGAAATAAACTCCGAAAACCCAGAACCCTAGACATAACCCGTGCCCAACTCTTTTCCTTTTAAAGAGTTCGTTGAACACAGATATAGGTTTTGGCTAACCGTTTTCCTTTGCAAGAGTTCGATGAGCACGGGCAGACTATGCGCAACCCCATTTCATTTAATGAATTCGGCGCACAAGGACATAGCCTTGTTCAATTTTTTTTCATTTTAAAGTGCTCGATGGACACAGAAAGCCGGTGCCTAACCGTTTTCCATTCAAAGAGCTTGATGAACACGAACAGCCTGTGCGTAACCCTAATTCTTTTTTGAGATTTCAGTGAGCAAGGACATAGCTTGTGCGCAACACTTTCTATTTAAAGAGTGCGATGAACACGGACATAGCCCGTGCGTAACCATTTCTCTTCAACGCTTCGCCGGTGAACAACGTCACATGCCGTGTGTGAAATCAATGGATCGCCATGAGTATCGTGTACAGCGTTGCACCCGTTGCTCCACGACCTATCCTTTACAAAAATGAACATTGACTCCGTATTGACTGTTTATTTTAATTTTATGTATTATACTGACATCCTATTGCATTTATCAGTTTATTGACCTCTGTAAATAGAATGCTTATGTCCTTCATATTGATTTTCTGTGTATGTACTATTGTATATACATGGGTCATGCAAATTCTATTGAAACCCTATTCCAAATTGGCCACCGTGTATGCATTGAGAAGTGTCAATAGACATTATGCACTAGAGACTCCATACAAAAATACCAAAAAGTGCGTTCGGCAGCCGCCATTCGCCCATATCATCGTCACCATGTATCTCTCGCTCTCTCTCGCTACAACCTGGCATGATTTATCTTGCGTGTGTGTGTGATGCAAAACACAAAAGCTACAGCTATGTAGTTAGTCTTACTTTGTTTTATTGCACGTTCCACAATGCAGCGTAGCCGCAGATCACTTTCAGGACGTACCCTCCACGGTGAACGAGGGACCGTGGGAGAAAGACATTTCGTCATTGTTTTGAACCTCGTCCACCACACATTTGCTTTTGTGCTTCTCTTTGTTCATTCACTTCACATAACGCACAATGAGCGCACATTGTTTACGGAAGCTTAAAAACCAAACAAAGAAAAATATAGTGAGAGGCATATAGAGAGAACCAACATGTCCGAAAAAGTCACATTGAAAGGTTATAAAAATTCTTCCCAGTACTGCCCTTGCTAAGAGAAAACGGGTACTACGTATTATTTGCCACGCGAAGGGGGCGGGAGGGGGGGGTGATGTAGGGGGAACGTGCTGTCAGCCTGCTCTGGAGTGGCGGCTCCATGCACCCATAGATATTATTTGCCACGCGAGAGGGGAGGGTGATGTAGGGGGGAATAGCTTTTAGAAAGAGCGTTTTGGTGGTGAGGTGCGGTCAGCCTGCTCTGGAGTGGCGGCTCGGTGCACCCAGGGGAGGGTGAAAGAGGGAGGAGAGAGATGATGGTGGCACAGGAGAGGGAGAGAATGTGTTAGCCCATTTGTTCTGGGATTTGGGTAGTTAAGTAACTACCCACCACCGATAACATGTGAGCATCCCTCAGTAGTCTTCATTGGGATGCTCCCTGTACCACGGTAGCCACAAGGATCATTGGCGAAGCTTCCTCATCTGTCACGCGCGCTTCTGCTAATTTCAGAGTCTTGCTCGCCTCTGACTCGAAAAGAAGGGTGAGCCGTGTAAGTCGAATTCGATTACGCACACAAACAACATTCAAGCGAGAAATTGTTGGGAGGATTAACTCTTAATCAACCTAACGTCTGTGTTTCTTACTGCCTTTCGTTTGAGACATTGAGTAGGTCCATCGAAAGCCAAACTTAAGCAGTGCTACAATCGCGCATTTCTGTCGCATGTAACATAGGTAGTCATCATTTTGGGGGAGGGAAATCTTACACAGGATCGCCCTTTGCTTCTGACAAATGTCATTCTGTTTTCCTGTGACACGTACCGGTACGTGCCACAGACTAGGAAACACAGACGTTACGTTGATTGAGAGTTAATACTCCAACTCCTCGCTTGACTGTTGTTTTTGTGCGTAATCGAATTAGACATAGACAGCTCACCCTTCTTTATGGGTCAGAGGCGAGCAGGGCTCTCGAATTTGCAGAAGCTTGAAAAAAAAAAAACATTATATAGTACCTGTCTTCTAATAGGAAGGGAATGCCAGTACCTTTCGAGCTCGCGGAGCAGTACTGCTTGTACTAGTTGTCCTGGAAAGAATTTTCTTAACCTTTCGCAGTGATCGTTTTGGACTTCTTGGTTGTCTCTATATTTCTCTATTTCGTTTTCCGGCTGTCGTGCTTATTGTTCGATACGGGAAGTGCAGAAACAAATGTAGAGAAACAGAAAAGGAAATGTGATGTCCGATGATCAAAACAATGGAGAAATGCATAATGTAAAACCCCGAGACTAGGGAACACGAAAGGACAGACACAAACACGAAGTCTCAAACACAGCTGAAAATTTTACTTCGCATACAAGAATTATATACAACCAGAAGGGAACAACCAGTTGAGGACAAAAAGGGTCAGTTCGGGGGAACAAGAAGTCTGCTCAAGGCCGGACCGAGGGTTACGGATGGGTTGCTGATACAGTTCCCACAAGAGGTTATGCATAGGGTCTCTCTCAAAAGTCTTCTGTGGGGGTCCAATTCAGAAGCCTTTACAATTGTTTCATCCCATAGAGGGAAGCAATCTGAGCATTCTTCCAAATGCTTGGCAATTTCGGAGTTTGAGGCTTTATTTTTCACTTTTAATGAATGCTCTCTCAAACGATCATTTAAGCAACGCTTTGTCTGGACCCCCACAGAAGACTTTTGAGAGAGACCCTAGGCATAACCTGTAAAGGTTAAACCTGTAACTACGAAAACATTTTTATTTTCGCCTCCATCGTCGCCAGACTGAACGACCAGTTGAATAACTCTTTGTGCTCGCGCGCGACAGCTGCTCTTCTTGGAACTCCGCCACTCGTGACCCATTTGGTCAGCTCGCTTTTGTGGTCCTATAGAGGCAATCCCTTGAGCCGAAAGCACTGTGGACACTACGACATGTCCAAGATGGCGGACGGGATTAACAGATTTAGTCCAAGTGGGGGCGGAGGATTTCACGTGTCCAACCTAGTTAATGTAACCAATTAGACAGTTGGTTTCGTTTTCTTTTGAATGTTTTGATTGGCGCTACCATGTTGGTGGGCAGCGGCCAATTGTGGTCTTTATAAGCGGACACCCGCTAATTTGCGACGGCTCGAGCGGGGACTTTCACCACCGGAAGGTCTGGGACCTTGTCGCCTCATGTCCCCCGAGTTCTCAATCAGTAAGCCTTTGCCTTGATATGTATATGCCTTGTATATATTTGTATTAAATATTGTTGCTGTTGAGTTATCCATCTCGTCGGACGTCTCCTGCAAGCGGCTACCGTACTCGCAACACATCACCGAACCCCTCTACGGACAGGAGAAACTTTACTGGCGCAGCACGACAGGATGTGTCCATCTACGGAGAGCTGAAGCATCTCGACGGACGAGTGAATACCTCCAGGAGAACAGCAAGAATCAAGGTACGCATCGAAGTCAAGCAAGGCAGCAAAAGCAGCGGACTGTCCAGGAAACTGAGCGGACAAGTCCAGGTCATCAACGGAGAGCCACAACTAGTCAACGAGGACCGGGTGTGCAGTGTGTGAACGTGACCGCGTCAGGGGAGCCAGCACAGCTTCGACGACGGCGACGAAAGTGAGAAACAACGGACACTGAAGTGTCGGCACAGGGTGAAAGAAAACGTCATCCACGGAAGAGCTTCGAAACAATTTCACGAGGTAGGTGAGAATTGGTTGCTCTTGAGGTTCACGAGTAGATAGCTACCGCGTAGGGTTTAGTTATTGTGTATCTCAGAGTTCCGGTGTGGCAGGACGACCTTTCTAGTGTCCGATAGTGTCAGTGGGTTCACATGATACCGACTGGTTTGGTCGAGCGAACAGAGCCGAGCGGAAAAACTAGGGTGTCGAACAATAGTTAATGCTTACTCGCTTGAGGGCGAAGCAAAAGAAGGCAAAATTCGACACAGAAATGGCAGACGAAAACAGAAGTAACACTGCTTCTGGCGCAGGCGCTACCGAAACAGTTAGCGTCGAAATCTTGCGGCTCCAGATCGAACTGGAAAAAGAACGATCACGGAGAATAGAACTTGAGCGATTTCGAGATGACCGCTCGCCATACAGTGAAGCGTCGACTACACGAACGCGCGAAGAAAATCTGGCCTACTTTTCAAAAAGGCTTAAGAGCGTTTTGCTTCCGCTACCAGCCGACCGCGAAGTGCCCATGTGGTTTGAGGGAGTAGAAGGTGTTTTCAAATCCTACAAAGTACCCGAGGAGGTTCAAAGTCACCTCATATTACCGCTTATCGCAAGCAGGGTAGGTCACTTGTACTCAAAGCTAACCACCGACGAGCTAGACGACTACCAAACGGTAAAGGAGGCCGTGCTAGCAGCACTCCGTTTGTCCCCGGGCGAATATAGGAAGCGCTTTTCAGAGGCAGTCAAAGGGAGGGACGAAACATGGTCGAACTACTGGGCCAGGCTACGCAGTTATATCGCCGCATACGCTAAAGCACGCGAGGTCAAAAGTTACGACGACTTGATAACGTTGATCATCGCTGACAGGTTCGTAGACTCGCTGACAGAGGAGGCTCGACAATTTGTAACGCTCCAGATCACCGAAGTCAAACCCTCCGAAAGCGACATTGTAAAAGCAGTGGAGAAATTCGAGGATGCTAAGGGCAGGGGAAGCGCAGTTCTAGGCCACAGAGACAAGGGAGCTTCCGACCGCCGTAAAGATAGCCACAAAGACAGAGGGAAAGATGATAAGAACTCCCAACAAAAAGGGAACGGGAAAGACCGTCAAGAGACAAAGAACGGGTTTTCCTGCTACGTATGTGGAGGGAAACATTTTGCAAGAAATTGTCCCAAAAAGAGGTCACCAGACGGTGACCACACAGCTCCTAAAGCAGCAGACAACAAGGATTCTGCACAAAGACGCGTGAACCGTGTTGTGATAGCTAGGGACGACGAAGTCCAAAATGCATCTGATGACGCACAGGTAGAGAATACTACGTTGGTGGCGCGCGTCAGCCCAGCGGCTACGGGAGATAAAGAGCAGCTGACTCTCCCCATTCGCGAGGTTCAATTGCAATGTGGGACACAAAAATTTCGCGCACTGATAGACAGTGGAGCGGACGTGACCGTTGTTCGCGCGGATCTTTTTCCCGAGCGCAGAGGTGATGCAGTAAGCCCGCTGTGGCTCGAATCCGCCTTCGGACACAAGGTAGCCGCGGAATTGGGCGTACTACCCGTCAGGCTGATAGGCACAAGCAGCGACCAGGTAGAGGTTAACAAAGTCGTCCCAGTAGAGTGCGCTTTTACCGAAAAGCTAGCCGGAGATGTAGATTGCCTCCTATCATTAGAAGCGTGGGATGCCATTCGGAGTGTCGAGGAACCCGACGCGCTAAACGCGGCGGCTGCCGTGGAAGCGGAATACACAGACGAGCTAGACGCGGGTTTAGCGGGGTTATTCCTGCAAGAGGACGCGGACTGCGGCGGTGCCGAACACATCGCGGTGGTGAACGCGGTAAAAAGCACGGCGGGAGGGACCGACGCTGAGGCCGGCGAGAGAAGCGTATTCAGATCAGCCCAGCGTGAGGATACGACCCTCGTGGACGCGTGGGAACAGGGTAAAGCAGGCGCTCACGGTATGCTCATTGACGACGGTATCCTTTATCACAGGGATACAGTAGCGGGGCAAAAAGTAAAACAGCTCGTTTTACCCGATGGTAAACGGCGACAAGTCCTCCAGCTCGCACACGATACGCCGTGGGGAGGCCATCTTGGAATGCGAAAAACGCTAAATCGCATTAAGGCAACTTTCTATTGGCCGGGGATTGAAAAGGACGTTCGAGAGCACTGTGCAACATGCCACGGATGTCAGGTTAACGCGGACAGGAATGCAAAAGACAGGGTACCTATCGCGCCACTCACGCGACCAGACTACCCATTTCAAGCAGTGAACGTTGATGTGGTAGGCCCGTTCGAGATCGCGTCGGCACGCGGGCACAAATACGCACTTTGTGTCACCGACCTTCATACTCGTTGGCCCGAAGTGATTTGCCTTACGTCCCCGACCGCAAAGAAAACGTGTGACGCGCTGCTCGAAATCTTCTCGCGGACGGGTATCCCGGAAACTATCTGTTGCGATCAGGGCAGCAACTTCACGTCGCACTTAACCCAGGAGTTCCTCAGAACTATCGGGTGTTCCCCACGCTTCTCGACGGCAGAACACCACGAAAGTAACGGGGCGGTCGAGCGGTGGAACCGTGTGTTCCGCCGCATGCTATTTCACGTGGTACGGGACGACCCCAGAAACTGGGATAGGTACATCCCTTTTCTCTTATGGGCGTACAGAGAAGTCCCGCACGACACCACGGGTGTGTCACCGTTTCAACTTCTCTACGGTAGACAACCAACAGGCCCGCTAGCAATTCTAAAGAATACCTGGGAAGGGCAGGTAGGACCCCCAGTTCAGCTCCGGGAGGCGCCCACCAAATATCTCGAACATTTGAGAGAAATGTTCAAGGCGGCGGCAGAAACTGCAGGGCTAGTTACCGAAAAGCGGCAAGCGCGGTACGTGGAGCAGCACAATCGCAAAACAAAGCAAAAACAATTCCAACCTGGCGACCAGGTTATTGTTTTCGATACCAGCCGATCAGCAAAGCATCAGGCAAAGTGGAAGGGCCCCTACCAAGTAATAGGGAAACGACGACAGCACTCGTACGATGTACTAACGGACGACGGAAAAACGCGCACGATTCATGCCAACAATTTAAGGGCCTACAAGGCCAGGGTGAATCACGTAGGAGTCATTTTCCAAGGAGAGGAGGAATTTGGGGATGTGGAACCCGCGCCGACAAAAAGGGACAAAGGGCAGTCTGTCTTGCCAGCCGAGGCAACTTCGCATTTGGGGGAAAGTGAAGCCAATCAGGTCAGGCGACTATTTCAGTCATTCGCGACAGTGTTCGTGGACGTCCCCAAAGTTGCAGATGTAGGTGCGCATGTTATAAAGTTGCGTGAGGGGCACGTCCCGAAACGGTCCCATCCTTACCGCACACCTCAATTGCTTCGGAAAGAAGTAGAACAGCAAGTCAATGAATTGCTCGAACAAGGGCTGGTGTATCCTATCGTCACTGAGTACTCCCACCCCGTCGTCTGTGTTACTAAGAAAGACGGTGGAGTCCGTCTCTGCGTGGACTATAGGGCGCTTAACGCCGACACAATAGATGACGCGTACCCAATGGAACTTCAACAGGAGCTAGTTTTTCGCGTAGGAAGGGCGCGGTTCATCACCTTGCTAGATCTACGCCGGGGATACTGGCAAATTCCCCTTGAGGTAAACAGCCAAGAAAAGACCGCGTTTGTTACGCATTTCGGTCAATTTGCGTGGCGGGTGATGCCGTTTGGCCTCAAAAACGCAGCAGCGACGTTCCAGCGGACTGTAAACGCCATCCTTGCGAAGCACCAGGAGCATGCCTGTGCTTACCTTGATGACATAGCCGTGTACTCGGAAACATGGGAGGGTCACCTGCACCATTTGGAGGCGGTACTAACCACATTAAAAGCCACGAAGTTAACGGCGAATTTATCTAAGTGTCAGATAGCGCGAAATTCTATCCGCTATCTAGGGCACATTGTGGGATCAGGAAGTCACGCACCCGATCCAGAAAAGATCAAAACCATATCTGAGCTGAAGCGTCCAACTTCAAAAAAGGAGCTCAGGAGCGTACTTGGGTTGTGCGGCTATTACCGCGACTATGTTAAGGATTATGCAAAGATAGCGACCCCTCTAACGCGGCTGACCGGGAAAAGGGTCCCGAACAAGATCCCGTGGGATAACGAAGCCGAAGCCTCCTTTCAGGCCCTCAAATCGAGTTTAGAAGCCGCAGTAGCACTGACAACACCTGACCCCGAAAAACCGTATTGGGTATTTACGGACGCGTCAGCGTTGGCGGCTGGAGCATGCCTAGCCCAAAAGGACCGCAATGGCAAAGAAGTGCCCATATCGTTCGCAAGCCACCGATTTTCGGACACGCAGGCTCGGTGGGCGGCGATTGAACGAGAGGCGTTCGCGGTCATCTGGGCGCTCAAGAAATTCGATCATTGGGTGTTCGGGGCACAAGTAACTGTGGTGTCCGACCACAATCCTCTTTCATACCTGACCTGTACGACACCACAGGGTTCGAAGCTCGCGCGCTGGGCTCTTGCACTCCAGCGTTATAATGTGAATATTGTTCACCGCAAGGGAAGCGCGCACGGGAATGCGGACGCTTTATCGCGGTTGCGGTTTGAGTAGGAATTAGGCTAGAGCAGGCGCGTTGCAATGTATGTGTGAACCTCGAGAGTCACTCGCTCTCACCACTTTGTTCTAAGGAACCTTTGTGTTTTTCCGCCATAATTTTAGTGTCTGTTCAATGTACTGACATAATGCGTTTCAACAGCAACACGTACCATTTTCACAGCTTGTCGTTGCAAGCACTGTCACGTTGTATTGCATGTTCAGTAGTGTCACACGAACCTTTGGTGTGATGAATTTGTACACGGGTGATTATTTCTATGCTAGTGTGTTTAACCCGTCTGTAGTTTATTCCTTGTGGTTCAACTGTGCCCCACAACGAATCTAAGGAGGGAGGTGTAAAGGTTAAACCTGTAACTACGAAAACATTTTTATTTTCGCCTCCATCGTCGCCAGACTGAACGACCAGTTGAATAACTCTTTGTGCTCGCGCGCGACAGCTGCTCTTCTTGGAACTCCGCCACTCGTGACCCATTTGGTCAGCTCGCTTTTGTGGTCCTATAGAGGCAATCCCTTGAGCCGAAAGCACTGTGGACACTACGACATGTCCAAGATGGCGGACGGGATTAACAGATTTAGTCCAAGTGGGGGCGGAGGATTTCACGTGTCCAACCTAGTTAATGTAACCAATTAGACAGTTGGTTTCGTTTTCTTTTGAATGTTTTGATTGGCGCTACCATGTTGGTGGGCAGCGGCCAATTGTGGTCTTTATAAGCGGACACCCGCTAATTTGCGACGGCTCGAGCGGGGACTTTCACCACCGGAAGGTCTGGGACCTTGTCGCCTCATGTCCCCCGAGTTCTCAATCAGTAAGCCTTTGCCTTGATATGTATATGCCTTGTATATATTTGTATTAAATATTGTTGCTGTTGAGTTATCCATCTCGTCGGGCGTCTCCTGCAAGCGGCTACCGTACTCGCAACACATCACCGAACCCCTCTACGGACAGGAGAAACTTTACTTAACCTCTTGTGGGAACTGTGTCAGCAACCCATCCGTAATCCTCGGTCCGGCCTTGAGTAGACTTCTTTTTCCCCCGAACTGACCCTTTTTGTCCTCAACTGGTTGTTCCCTTCCCTCTGGTTGTATATAATTCTTGTATGTGAAGTAAAATTTTCAGCTGTGTTTGAGACTTCGTGTTTGTGTCTGTCCTTTCGTGTTCCCTAGTCTCGGGGTTTTACATTATGCATCATCTTCACCAGCTCGCTTGCTTCCTAGCCGTTTTCTTCAATGGAGAAATGTCTTGCATGCCAGGGTGTAGCGAATGGCAGCTGCCTAAACCGCTTGTTAGCATCTTTGTATGCAGTATCTATTGCATAATGTCTATTGACACTTCTCAATACATACACGGTGGCCAATTTGGAATAGGAAGTAAATAGAATTTCCGTAGACAACCTACCGTGTTTCTTTATACTCTTATTGACATTAGTCCACAGAGTTTTTATAGACCGTCAATAGTTTTTTTTTTCATAAGGGATAGTACCGGTGGTGGTGATGCAACTGCTTCCCATAACCGGCCACTACGACTTAGTACCAAGAGGCTCGTACACAGCTCTTCGACAAATAATATATATACCTGGGAATGGAATAGCCGCTCTCGATGGTGCAATTAACTATGTAACGCAACACCACTGCCCGCTACTCCAAGGAAAAGTAGCGCAATACTAGCTGACACTACAAAGTTGAGAAGTAGCGTGATAATGCTAGCAAATAAAAGTCACACAAATACTGCTATTTTTCCGCTACCGTATACCCTCGTCACTCAGACGTCTCGTTTCCCGATATATACCTAAGGTGGCGTGCTATTCATGTTTCCTCAAACATGCCAACATGCAGCGCAAAAAATTACTTTACAAATTGCAGCCAAGAAATATTGGTTTATGTTGTTCTACACTTTTCTACACTGTTGAACACTCACCCGGTTTGCATTGTTTAGTAATTAATTTGTAGGCCCCAGCCCTAGTTTGGTGTTCTGGCCTAGTTGGTTGGAGCAGCAAGCTAGAGGTCCGAATTAATTACTAGATGATGCAAGTTAATTAAACATATGATGTAGCTAAATAATTTTGTACTGTCTTCATACTATTATATGATACAAATCGTACACTAAGTTAAGTAAATATTTGAACTGAATCCATATCGTGAGGGCTAGAGTCTGCATGAAATAAAAGCAACAGCTGCTGTCTGCGTCCCTGTGTTTTGTTTTCGAAAGTATCAGTAACTGTAGGGAGCAAATGTGGGCGGTACGGAGATTTATAACTTTTTCCTTCTAGCAAAATTTCAAACGCGGCTGAATTGCTACTGTAGTATTTCAGAAAAAGTAGGAACTACATTAGAGTCGCTGCTAGTTGCAACGCTACAAACCATGATAGCAACCAACAACGTTTTTGCTACTGCTCCAGTATAAGCGTTCATTGTTGTACCGAGAAGCTACCTATGCAGATCTTATACTTCAATCCGGCATTCTATATTGCAGGCAGGAATTTCGTATGCAGATATCGTGCTTGTGGAGCCAGGGCCTATCGAAACGAATGATAGTCAATGAAAGACAGAAAAGGGCGGACACACTGTACTCCAACCTCGCAGTGTCCAGCTGCATATTCTCTGGATGGTGCTTGCCTGTGGGAATTGGTGAAAATGTGACTTTGAAAGCGTAAGAGAAGGGGACGGTGAGTGCGTGTACTTGCATATCTGGGTGAAATGTGGTGAGAAGGTATAGAAGAGTGCAGGGAGCGTGTGGAAGAGTCTTCCAGCGCGCACAAACCGAAAAGGAACATAGAAGAAGGAAAACGAAAATTTGAGTGCCCAGAGGAACAGAGAAAAGGTTTCGCTGCGTTGCTTTTGCTGATGTCCCTGTCGCGGTGCAGCAATGTCACCATCGTGCCTTGCTATTTGAACTATGGATGCGCATGCGTCAACAAGCCGTGGCCCTCGTCGTAAATCATTTACCGCGCCGAAGAGAAAGAACAAGACAGGGGGGGATATGTTTATTAAGAAAAAAAGAAAGGAAAGGTTAGCCAGGCAAAGAGCCGGCTTGCTATTCCGAAAAAAAAGGGGGAAGGGGCAAACGAAAAAGAAAAGGAAGGGAAAAGAAAAAGGGGGATCGAAACAGAGGAAAGAAAGAAAAACAAAAAGCAACAGAAAGAAAGGAAAGGGAAAGAAAACAAGAAACAGAACGAAAGGGAAGGAAAAGAAAAGAAACAAAAAGAAAGGAAAGGGAAAGAAAACAAGAAACAAAAAGAAAGGAAAGGAAGGAGAAACACAAAGAAAGAAAAGAGAAACACAAAGAAAGAAAAGAGAAACAGAAAGAAAGAAAAGAGAAGCAGAAAGAAAGAAAAGAGAAGCAGAAAGAAAGAAAAGAGAAACAAAAAGAAAGAAGAGAATAAACACTAGCACAACGTTAGAGGCAGTTCACGAGTCCTGAGACTCGGAGAAAACCGAGGAGAGCGGCAGTGACAGCCCACTGGTTGGGGTGCAAGACGGGGCCAAGAAGAGCGGCCAACGAAAAGTCGTTACAACCAATCTGGAGCAGACGGCAACGGAGGGTGTCCCTATGTTGAAGGTGCTGCTGGCAATACAGGAGTTGGTGTGGGATGTCCGCTTCCACTCCACAGACATTACAGTTTGGTGAATTTAGCCGTCCCATCTTGAAGAGAAGTGAGGGTGTACGGGCAACATTGAGACGTAGGCGGTGGAGAAGGGATTCTTCTTTACGGCTGCGGTGGCAAGTGATGACGAACTCCATCAATGGGTCGATAGACCGTAGGAATGAGTTGTAAGTCGTTGTTTCGGCACGGAACTGCTGAGCACATGTGGCACACCGACGGCGTATGTATAGACGGCATGTTGAGGCTGTAAGCGGCAGAGGTGCCAGGGCCGAAGTGTCATCAGACCCAGCGCGTCTCGCTACTGCGTCTGCTCGGGTATTTCCATACACGCCTACGTGGCCAGGGACCCATTGAAACGTGATGTTGTAACCAGTGGCGAAGAGTTCATTGAATTTTTGAAGCGTCATGGTATGCAAATCGCTTATTATGCTGGGGCGAGACGACGACAACATATCTAGTGATGCCTTGCTGTCTGTAAGAATGACCCACGTTCCGTGCCCGGATTCTGTAATATGCTCCAGTGCTGCCAGGATACCAAACAGTTCGGCTTCTGTCGAGGACACTGTATAGGGGAGTTTGAAACCGTGGCCCAGGTCTTCATCCGGAATGTAGAAAGCCGCGCTCGAACTACCTTCGGTTACCGATCCATCTGTGTATATATGGCGACTTAGTCGGTGTGTTGAGGCGAGGTGCTCCAGTGTGAGCTGGTGGGCCACGACTGTGGGGACGTCTTTCTTGCGTTGGAGTCCAGGGATGTTAGAGTGAATACAGGGTCTTTCAAGAGTCCTCATCGCCGGTGCATAGGATGGTGTAGACGCGGGAGATGGAATGCTCCCTTTCAGGCGGGCAATGGCACTGCCGAAAGCAGACGCCGGGCAGTCCTCATCAATGCGACAAAGAGAGTGGAGCGGGTGCCGTGTAATGTAGCGTGTATAAGCGCGGAGGGTATCACCATCCCGCAGTATGTGAACCGGCTGCTCTCGCGCCTCTGCCAAGACAGAATACGTCTCCGTTGTCCTGGGGACTCCCAAACAGACACGGAGACTACGGGCCTGGATGTTGAGCAGTTCCTGTTCTTGGGTTCGACTTAGACCATGCAGGATGGGTAAGCTGTACCGCAATGTCCCCAACACCAGGGCCTGATGGACACGATAGAGGTCAGAACATGACGGGCCCCAGGATGCACCAGCAATACGCCTGAGTACATTTACCAAACCGTTTGCCTTGGTAGCAAGCAACTTCACATGCTGGGACCACGTCAGGCCACGGTCAATTGTAATCCCCAGGTATCGGCAGGTCGTGACAAAGGTCAGGGGTGAGCCATCAATGAAAAGCGGGTACTTATGAAATGATCTTCGTGAGAATGCCATGGCTACTGTCTTGCTAGGCGAGACAACCAAGCCGCGGTGCAAAAGGTATCTTGAAATGATGTCTAATGAACCTTGTAGTCGGCGTTGGATCGTATCACGCCGAACGGCGGAAGTCCAGATACATACGTCGTCAGCATATATTGTAATGTGAGTGTGATTATGAAGCTGCGCAGGAAGAAAAGCCATAATGATATTGAATAATAAGGGGCTGAGGACGCTCCCTTGTGGGACACCACGGTGCACGCGGAACGTCGCAGTGTCCCCGTCAGCGGTGCGCACAAACAGGGAGCGGTCAGCCAAGAAGTCTTTAATCCATGACCAGGCGCAGCCCCCGACTTCAGCTTCTGAAAGGGTCGCCATGATTGCGCTATGGAGGACACTGTCGTACGCTTTCTTGACGTCAAGGAAGACAGCGGCTGTCAATAAACCTTCGGCCCTTGCCTGTTGTGTCCTACTTGTTAGAGTTATGACGCTGTCTATTGCTGACCGTCCTGGGCGAAAACCCGCCATCTCCTCGGGGAAAAAACCCGTGCTCTCAAGGTACCAGCTCAGGCGATTGAACAAGACAGGCTGCGAATTAAAGACTGCGAAAGACGAGGTGGAAATCTCATTCAGCTGTCTGAACGAAGACAGACAGAGATGAAGCGCAAAAGCGGGGAGGACCAAAGCGCAGGTATACAACGAAGACGTCGTCGAGAAAAAACGAGAAACTGTCGATAATCACCCAAGCTACACGCTTTCTCCAATCAGGGACACAATATGTTACGAACCTTGTCCGAACTCGACATCGGTTTATCGATCATAAATTGGACATGGATGGACATGGATACACATTAAAGCTACCTACCCATGTGTCTCAAGACCGGAATAGAACTGATGGGAAGGAGGTCAGAAAGCGCCACGCCTAGTAGCTGCAGAGCGAGGGCCTTCAAGTAGTTCGATACAACATCGATGAAACGAACTATAATATTCGGTGCAGCAGATCGTATATGGTCGCTTCCAGCGCGGAACAAAAGCTGTGCACACGACGAGAAGCTCAAAAGGCGCCAATGGGTGCGTTAAGTAGGCGCCCCTCTTTAGGCACACCTAAATCGGGAGTGTGACACCCGGAGCGGTCACTAAACAGCGAGATGCAACTTTGGAGCGCTATACATTGCTCGCTCGCTGAAACCGCTCTCTGTTGTCTGCTCATGCAGTGCACTGACGGAGGACACGTTGGATTAGTTTGAACCTATAGCAACGTTGGAAGAGACGATGGTGGTTGTGAAGACTTTTCCTTGTAACTGCGAATAAAGTGGAAATGATGTGAATTTGTAACAGACACCATAGGAGCTATTTGCTCTGAAGATAACTACATTTCGTGACCGGTGTATGCATTCAAGCACTGCACTTCCCGCGATATATCCGTGTGGCAGTCGTCCACTAATACAAAAGCATGATAACAGTTCTAAAAATATTCGGAGCATTGGGTAACATAGAAAGGCCGCATTTTGCTTACGAGTCCACACTTCGAAGGTCGTCCTGCCGGCGCTCAACACGAAGCATACGGCACGTAAAATCTCGAGCACAAGCGGCTCGGAGACTCACACTCCCGTGTACGCGAGTGCAGCTTGTGTCACGTTACGTGAGTGGAGTCAGAAACACTCGCGCCCCGGGGCGCCCACTTAACGAACCCATAGTCAACATCATCGCATGTACGTCGGCAGTGCCGTGCTACATTGGAAAGTCGTCGACAGAGTGTCCTGGCTGATATTTAATAATTTCGCTTCGGAGGTGTCACGCCTTGCGGCAGAAGCCGAGCCTGACGAGGAGGTGGTCAGCATCCTAGACAATGCACCTGCGCACAAACGTGTCAATGAGGCCGAGCTAGTCCCACGTCATTCTATTAGGTACAGTGCTGGACAAAAGTTTACAGAACACGCTCCGGCGCATTCCTCCCTCAGGATGGCAGGCTATATTGAGGACGAGCGCGAACGGTGGCGCCCCTCCCGCGGCGGCGGAGCGAACTGCGTAGTGTGGATGCAACGCCGTTCGCCAGCTTGCCAACGCACGTTTAGTTGAGTTTCATAATGGTGTTCAGCGGAGGGACAGCCCCATGAATGTTGCCTGTCCTGAAGCGTGGCTAGACAGAGTCAAATGAACATTAAATTCGTAATGAGTATGTTCCTGTTTAAATTTATGCGCGCTAGAAAGGTGCGCGTGTGATGAAGTGCTGTTACGGACGGACTTTGCCTTCCAGTTTCCCTATCGATGCCCACACCAGCTTACAGATGCGGATATTTTTGTGTAAAAACAGCCTACTTATCGGTCTTGAGCGCCGTGTCACAATTATTTGTTTGTCGTGCTTGGTTACCGTCAGTGTATTATGTTTTATTACAATTATTTGGTGTAGTGCAGAATTACTCAGACCAATCCGGTTGCTCATGGGCACCGTAAAGTAGTACGTTTCGGCGAAACGCTCCTAACATGCCTCATAGTGCACCAATTTTTCTGGCGCTTGCTTTCCGTTTCGCAGCTTGATTATCAAGATAATCATAATATTATAAACTTTTCATGTTTCGGCTAGTTCTGGAAGTTCATTCCAAGTGTAGCAGATGACGATTTGCAATTAAAAACAGCGCAATGCCGTATAAACACGACCAAACGTGGTCACTACCGCAGACACGCATCCCGCGGATCACGTGACTTTTATTGCGCCCCCTGTAGGTCGCGCTCGCCGCCAATAGCAGCGAATGGTACCGTACGGACTTGCAAACAGATGACTGGGTTACCTAGGCACATGTCTAAGTCCGTACCGCAAGAGTGTCACTCTGAGGAAGGAATGCGCTAGAGCCTGTTCCGTAAACTTTTGTCCAGCATTGTACCTGCCACCATACAGCCCCTTTCTGAACCCCACAGAGAAACTGTTTTCGAAGTTCAAGTTAGGTGTCAAGGCAATCCTTTCCGAGCGGCAAGCTGATATACTGCAAAGACCACCGGCACCACTTTACAGGAGCAACGTCGCTCGATTTTGCTTGCCGCCACTGACCCACGCCCACTCGCCCATGGTCCACTCGCCATCCCACCCACCAACTGCGGGAAATCGACCATGACTGCCCTGCGTCGGCATTCGGTGCCGCTGTCCGGCGACTGAAGGTGTCGGTCCCATCAACTGCGTCTACTTCGCCTTACACCCCACCAATGTGGTCAATGGTCACACCCACTGTGTACACGCATATCCCTGGCATCACGAGCAAAAACGACCATCCCCCGCCTGTCCTGCGCTATCTCGTGCTGGAGCACTTGGACGCCCTACACAGCCAGCGACTGCAAATATATATCGACGGCTCGGTCTCCGCGGGCGTCTTCCCAGCAGCACTGTTCCTCCCTTCCGAAAACATCGAACAAGCCTTCAAGCTTCCCCACGAAACGTCGTCCACCGAAGCGGAGCTTGTAGCCATTCACGAAGCACTGAAGCTTGTATCCTCTCGACCACGAATCTGGACACAGTCCCCACAGACAGCAAGTCGGCGCTGGAGGCACCGTCTTCGCCTCGCTCGCAAGTTGTTTCTGACATCCGCTCACTGATCCTGACTGTGCACAACCTCCTTGTCACCTCCGGCCGCTCCGTGTGGTTTCAGTGGGTGCCAAGCCACATTGGCTTGCCGGGAAACACACGTGCCGATGCCGCAGCGAGGTGCGCTCACGGCGCAGCTCAGTGCAACACTGTCATCCCGTTATCACCATCCGTCTGCCGCATACACATCCCCCGGCGCTTCTCCTTCGACACCCGCCTTTTCATGGAAAACACTGTCGCAGCCAACACCTTCCTCCACCGTATTGACCCGAAGATGGCCTTCAGTGTGTCGCTACGGCTATCTCGAAAGGAAGAGTCAGCTCTCCATCGTCTTCGCCTGAATGTTGCCCGAACTCCATCGTTCCTGTTCAAGATCAAGCAGCGTCCCTCTTCGGCGTGTCCCTCCTGCTCCACCGCCGCCGACACCCATCATTTACTCTTGACCTGTCCAAGATATGCCGCTCCTCGGACTGCACTCACACACCGCCTATCTGCTCTGGGGCACAGATACCTCCCTTTGGCCACCCTGCTGGGCCCTGTAGGGCAAAAGCAATGGGCTGTTAGCAGAGCGCTATTATGCTTCCTGGGTGACTCAGGGCTTCTAGACTGCCTGTGAGCGATCGTGCACTCACGCCCCCCTGCTGCCCATGTCCCGCTTGCGTCTTTTTCCTTTTCATGTTTCTTTTTCTTTACAAGGAATAGCAAGTCGGCTTCTGCCTGGCTCACCTTTCCTTTTTGCCTGCCTTTTTTTTTCGTAATAAACATATCCCCCCCCCCCACACACACACACCCATGGCAGAAATATTTCGAAGAGAGAAAAGTACACAAGCGAGCTGGTGTAAGGTTGAAGTAGGGAGAACGAAGTATATTGGAGGCTCACGAACCAGCAAATGAACAGTTTATTAGCAGTAGCAGTACCAAAATCAGGTTGGGGAAAGGAGATCACAGAGAGGGGGGGGGGGGGGTTAGGGTCACTGAGGGTTGGCTTGCACAATAGCTATGGGAGGCAATTGCAGCAGCTTCAAGAATGATTCTGGACGGGTTATTTTAACAAGATAGAGGCACTCAGTTTTCGGGAATGTGGGAACACAATCAGAGCAGGATATAACGTGTTTGGCCAATTCCGAAGAATTGTTTGTATTTTTAACTGAGCACACGTGTTCTTGGATACGTTCGTTAATGCAGCGGCTCGTTTGCCCAATATAAGTCATGCCACAACTCAAGGGGATTGAGTTGCACGGCACAAGTGGAATTCTGTATTTTTTCAAACAGCCTGGATGATTGGGGCGGAGAAACGTAGTGAGGCTGCTGAGCTTGTTATGGACAGAATATACCACGCACATGCCGTCCGACGCTAAGATCTTTCCTAAGGAGTGCGAAATCGCATGAAAGAAGGGAATAACAACAAAAGCTAAACCTGACGCTATTCCGGCAGGTTTAGGGGTTGGAAACAGCAAATTTTCTAAGTGCCGGAAAATAACATCACGGGAGTCCCGCTGATCGAAGGCGGGAAATTTTATTGTACAGTGAAGACGCGACCAAATGCGAACACGACTTTTTCATAGCGGAAGATAGCGAATTCTTAACGATGCCGCGCTTGACCGACTTAGGACGGCAACTATCCCGGGACAACAGCGGTTTGGGGTCTGAACGCCCATACGACCAACACAGGCTATGTAGTGAAAAAGTAACATCCAAGAATCGCAAGTCATCATCACATGGAGTTTCAATCGCAAAAGCAATTCCGGGCAAGCCGGCTGGGCAATTTGAAGGACATCGAGAGCCTTATAGAAGCTATACCGGGGCTATACAACGACGATGTCATCTACACAACGTCGCACAAAGGTATTGCTATCCTTTTCGGACCAAGGCCATAAGGCCTCATCTACGACTGACAGGTAAATATCTGCTAATTTGGGAGCGACAGACGAACTAATGCATATTCCCTTCGCTTGGGTGTAAAGATGGAAATCGAAGTTAATAACGGTTGACGACAAATAGAGGGACATAAGCTCTAAAAAACAAGAGCAGAAATCTCGGCAGTGGTCTGAAAGGGAATCAGGTCTCTTTGGATAACATTTCTCAGTCGTGTCCGGAGGAGATTGGTTTCCAAGGAGAAATACAAATATTTAATGTCAAGAGACACCATTGAGACCTGCTCTCTATGGCGATTGAGAGGGAACTCAAGCAATCCTTCTGGAAGCATCTGCTCCTTCGCTCACATGAATCTCAAGGACGGGCCGACTAGAGTCACTAAATAAGCTACGCTTCAGAGTATCGACATTGAGCCGCCATGTTGTTTCGGATGACCTCCAGCGCCATCCATTTAGCGCTCTTCGAAGTGTTGTCTTCTTCCACTGCTGAACTTCACCTTCTTCTATTTCTACTGCCAAAATAGAAGTGGGGCTGGAGGTCATCCGAAACAACATGGCGGCTCAGTGTCGATACTCTGAAGCGTAGCTTATTTAGTGACTCTAGGGCCGACGACCTTGGAGAGGCTTCTGTATTTTCTTCTCTTCACCGACGCGCGCTTTCTACAACGTTCGCCGCTGTGCATCGAAGCTTGTGAGCTGCCAGTCGAAGCATTATTCTTTTACCTTAGTTCTGCCTAAGAGCTATCGCTCTAATGTTAACCAGCTAAGCAGCTGAATAAAGTGTTTGCCGATTATTCGCCGTCTCGCTCGTCTGTTTTCATCCGTGACAATATGAAGGCAGGTTCTCACGACGGAATTGATAGTTGCCGTACGACGACGTGTCCGTCCCTAGGAGCGTGGTCGAGATCCGTTCTAAGTCCCGTGGAATGGACCTCTTGCAGGAACTTTCTTTCAGAACTTTCTCTCTTGTTAAAAATAACCCGTCCCGAATCATTATTGAAGCTGCTACGATTGCCACCCATAGCTATTGTGTAAGCCAACCCTTAGTGACCCTAATCCCCTCTCCCTGTGACCTCCTTTCCCCAACCTGATTTTGGTACTGCTAATAAACTGTTCATTTGCTGGTTCGTGAGCCTGTATAAAACCCGCATTTTTAACGAAAGGCATGGGTAACACCTGCAGTCACGGGAATAGTCCCACATATCGTAATCCAGATTGACAGTCCCACAACAAGAACAACAACAATAAATGAAGGAGAAGTGGTGATGACATGGGATGCTTCCCAGTGGCAGCCACAGGACCCTACCCCACTTCACAGCGGTTAATATGAGAGGATGAATTCTGACAGTCCCACAGTATCCCATTATAGTGCAGAAACCCGCATTTTTAATGAAAAGCATAGGTAATACCCGTACACTCTTAAAACTCAACTTCGCCGCATAGCACGCTCCTAGCCAAGCATAATATCGAATGATATCGTTATCTGCCCTGATTTGTTGAAAACGGGAGGCGTACGCCTTCTTTGTGACACTTATGCTGTTCATAATTGTCACAAAAAAGGCGTACGCCTCCAGTTTTCAATAAATCAGTGAGGATAACGATGTCATTCGAGATTATGCTTGGCTAGGAGCGTGTTATGCGGTGAAGTTCATTTCTAGGACTGTAGACATGGGAATAGTCCCACAATATCGTAATCCAGATAGACAGTTTCCCAGTATACCATTACAGTGCAGAAACCCGCATTTTCGATGGAAAGCATGGGTAATACACCGTACACGTGGGAATAGTCCCACAATATCATAATCCAGACGGACAGTCCGACAGTATCCCATTACAGTGCAAAAACCCGCATCTGTAATGAAAAGCATGGGTAATACCACTCGATATGGGAATAGTTCCACAATATCGTAATCCAGATAGATATTCCCACGGTATCCCATTACAGTGCAGAAACCAGTATTTTTAATGAAAACCATGGGTAATACCCGTATACATGAAAATAGGCCCAAAATACTCCAAAAAGGTCGCATAACCCACCAATAGTCGCGGTCAAATGATTTTCATATCAAAGTGGATTAATTTGCGCGACAAATGGATTAAATTATGCGAAATGAGGATTAAAAACAATGAAAGGAGAAAGGAGGATTCATTCTGATGGCAAAAGAATTAAATACTATGGTGTAGGGACTAAAATGTATACGACAAGATGATTAATAACGGCGGAAAAAGCAGTAGATACGACGTCACCCTTCCCCGCAAGCGCGCTGGCTTGGTACAGCCGTGATGCAGCAAGTGATGCAAGTGATTTCAGGCCGCTTGCATGGGGGGGGGGGGGATATGTTGAATAGAGTGAAAGAAAAAAAACGGAAATGTCAGCCAGGCTATTGCCAGCTAGCTATTCCGAAAAAAAAAACTGAAAAATAAAGAAAAAGAAAGAAATAGAAAGGAACTGAGAATAAACAAAAGAAATAAAGGAAACGAAAAAGTTAAAACAGGCACGCAGTGCGGTGCAGTACAGGCACGAAGGAAAGTTCCAAGAATGTCCAGTCAGAGGGCAGACGCAAGACCAGGGTCTTTTAAAAAGCGGAACAGGGCTGTGGTGATGGCCCACTGAGTAGGCCGAGGGACGGGACCGAGGATGGTGGCCATGGACAATGTGTTGCAGCCCAGCTGTATTAGACGGCGATGGAGGGCTTGCTGTTGGGGAATATGCTGCTTGCAGTGCAGAAGACAATGAGGAGTGTCGGCCACCTCGCCACAACTGGAACACAAGGGGGACCTGGATTGGCCCATTTTGTAAAGAAGCAATGGGGTGCGAGCAACGTTGAGACGGAGGCGGTGCAGCAATGAATCCTCCTGACGACTGCAGCGACACACAATGAAAAAGGTAACCGAGGGGGTCGATGGACTGCACGTGACTGTTGTAGGCGACGGCCTGAGATCTAAATGCTTGGGCACTTGCTCGTGCACAGTAGCAGCTGCGGCGGCACATCTTGCAGCCGCGTCTGCGCGTGTGTTATCGGACATGACCGGGCACCCATTGAAGGGACAAAGCATGACCATTGGCACGGAGTCTGTTATACATCTGAATGATCATGCTGGGTATATCCTGTAGGAGGTTGGGGCGGGCCGACATCAAGCGGAGGAGGGACGCCTTACTGTCGGTCAGGACGACCCATTTCCCAGGCGGCAAGTCAGTAATGTATTCTAGGGCGGAAAGAATGGCGAACAGTTCAGCCTCGGTGGACGACATGGGGTAGGGCAGTTTGTAGGCTTGTTCATGGTCTGTATCGGCAACGTAAAAGGCCGCGCCCGATGCGTCATGCATTACGGAAGCATCGATGAAGATTCGTCGGCAATGGGAATGAGTAGAGGTGAGGTGGGCCAAAGCGAGTTGTTGGGCTACCACAGGGCTGATTGCCTGTTTGCGGGGAAGGTCTGGTATAGTGGCGTGAATGCGAGGCCGTTTTAAGGTTCACATTGCTGGCACAAAGGTAGTGGCAGGTGTCGAGGACGGGAAGTCTCGTAAGCCGGCAACGGCATTGGCAAAAGCGGGTGCAGGGCAGCTCACAGCAATGCGGCGACGGGGATGGGAGCGTTGCGTCAGACAGCGGGCGTAGACGCGGAGGGTGGCTCAGTCCCGCAGAAGGGGTACAGGCTGCTCCCGAGCTTCGGCGAGTACGGAATATGTCTCCGTTGTTCGAACGACACAAAGACAAACACGGAGGCTGCGGGCTTGGAGGTTCAGGAGCTCCTGCTCTTGGGGCCTCTTGCATGCGTCTACTAATAGCTACAGCGTAATGATATTTATGCTTATTACGGTAGAAAGTCGTCGCTAAAAAAGTTGGTTCGTGGCTCAGCGGTGAGGCATCTAGTTTTAAAAAAAAGGTCATAGTTTAGGCGCCGCTCACTGCAGCTCCGGTCCCGTATAGCTCAAGCCGCGCAATCGAAGTCTCGGGGCTGGGCTCTCGCTGATTCAGTCAGATTATTCCACAGTAAAAATGTATTCTACGCTGGAAACCTCAAACATAACAGGTTCATGTGGTACGCAATTTCGCAAGATGTGACGCAGAGTACCGGTAGTTATACGAACAGTTTGCGCCGTGCCCAGCCGCCTTCAGATATGCACGGAACTGAAGCTCACTGTTCCGCCAATCATGCCACGACCTATTCACATACTTTTGCAACGGTGGAGAATGCGCAGCACATCCTCATACACTGCGTAAGACGCGCATCCCAAAAAAGTGAGATCAGGTTCTCGAACGCTTTGACAATCGAAACCTAGATATAGTAAACGTCCTAGGCGTTTGGGAATGGAGGCAGCGTTGTCGCCAATACGCTCTGCAAGTAGAGTCAGCTCTCCGCGCAGTTTCCCAGCCTTTCTCTCCCCCCTATTGCCCGTGGAACGACCTCATTGCTCCCTCTTCATAATAAGGGAGCAGCTACTCAAGGTTAGGGGCGCGAGGGTTCTTTTGTGAACCCAGGCTTGGCTAGGAGCGTGTTATGCGGTGAAGTTCATTTCTAGGACTGTAGACATGGGAATAGTCCCACAATATCGTAATCCAGATAGACAGTTTCCCAGTATACCATTACAGTGCAGAAACCCGCATTTTCGATGGAAAGCATGGGTAATACACCGTACACGTGGGAATAGTCCCACAATATCATAATCCAGACGGACAGTCCGACAGTATCCCATTACAGTGCAAAAACCCGCATCTGTAATGAAAAGCATGGGTAATACCACTCGATATGGGAATAGTTCCACAATATCGTAATCCAGATAGATATTCCCACGGTATCCCATTACAGTGCAGAAACCAGTATTTTTAATGAAAACCATGGGTAATACCCGTATACATGAAAATAGGCCCAAAATACTCCAAAAAGGTCGCATAACCCACCAATAGTCGCGGTCAAATGATTTTCATATCAAAGTGGATTAATTTGCGCGACAAATGGATTAAATTATGCGAAATGAGGATTAAAAACAATGAAAGGAGAAAGGAGGATTCATTCTGATGGCAAAAGAATTAAATACTATGGTGTAGGGACTAAAATGTATACGACAAGATGATTAATAACGGCGGAAAAAGCAGTAGATACGACGTCACCCTTCCCCGCAAGCGCGCTGGCTTGGTACAGCCGTGATGCAGCAAGTGATGCAAGTGATTTCAGGCCGCTTGCATGGGGGGGGGGGGGGGGATATGTTGAATAGAGTGAAAGAAAAAAAACGGAAATGTCAGCCAGGCTATTGCCAGCTAGCTATTCCGAAAAAAAAAACTGAAAAATAAAGAAAAAGAAAGAAATAGAAAGGAACTGAGAATAAACAAAAGAAATAAAGGAAACGAAAAAGTTAAAACAGGCACGCAGTGCGGTGCAGTACAGGCACGAAGGAAAGTTCCAAGAATGTCCAGTCAGAGGGCAGACGCAAGACCAGGGTCTTTTAAAAAGCGGAACAGGGCTGTGGTGATGGCCCACTGAGTAGGCCGAGGGACGGGACCGAGGATGGTGGCCATGGACAATGTGTTGCAGCCCAGCTGTATTAGACGGCGATGGAGGGCTTGCTGTTGGGGAATATGCTGCTTGCAGTGCAGAAGACAATGAGGAGTGTCGGCCACCTCGCCACAACTGGAACACAAGGGGGACCTGGATTGGCCCATTTTGTAAAGAAGCAATGGGGTGCGAGCAACGTTGAGACGGAGGCGGTGCAGCAATGAATCCTCCTGACGACTGCAGCGACACACAATGAAAAAGGTAACCGAGGGGGTCGATGGACTGCACGTGACTGTTGTAGGCGACGGCCTGAGATCTAAATGCTTGGGCACTTGCTCGTGCACAGTAGCAGCTGCGGCGGCACATCTTGCAGCCGCGTCTGCGCGTGTGTTATCGGACATGACCGGGCACCCATTGAAGGGACAAAGCATGACCATTGGCACGGAGTCTGTTATACATCTGAATGATCATGCTGGGTATATCCTGTAGGAGGTTGGGGCGGGCCGACATCAAGCGGAGGAGGGACGCCTTACTGTCGGTCAGGACGACCCATTTCCCAGGCGGCAAGTCAGTAATGTATTCTAGGGCGGAAAGAATGGCGAACAGTTCAGCCTCGGTGGACGACATGGGGTAGGGCAGTTTGTAGGCTTGTTCATGGTCTGTATCGGCAACGTAAAAGGCCGCGCCCGATGCGTCATGCATTACGGAAGCATCGATGAAGATTCGTCGGCAATGGGAATGAGTAGAGGTGAGGTGGGCCAAAGCGAGTTGTTGGGCTACCACAGGGCTGATTGCCTGTTTGCGGGGAAGGTCTGGTATAGTGGCGTGAATGCGAGGCCGTTTTAAGGTTCACATTGCTGGCACAAAGGTAGTGGCAGGTGTCGAGGACGGGAAGTCTCGTAAGCCGGCAACGGCATTGGCAAAAGCGGGTGCAGGGCAGCTCACAGCAATGCGGCGACGGGGATGGGAGCGTTGCGTCAGACAGCGGGCGTAGACGCGGAGGGTGGCTCAGTCCCGCAGAAGGGGTACAGGCTGCTCCCGAGCTTCGGCGAGTACGGAATATGTCTCCGTTGTTCGAACGACACAAAGACAAACACGGAGGCTGCGGGCTTGGAGGTTCAGGAGCTCCTGCTCTTGGGGCCTCTTGCATGCGTCTACTAATAGCTACAGCGTAATGATATTTATGCTTATTACGGTAGAAAGTCGTCGCTAAAAAAGTTGGTTCGTGGCTCAGCGGTGAGGCATCTAGTTTTAAAAAAAAGGTCATAGTTTAGGCGCCGCTCACTGCAGCTCCGGTCCCGTATAGCTCAAGCCGCGCAATCGAAGTCTCGGGGCTGGGCTCTCGCTGATTCAGTCAGATTATTCCACAGTAAAAATGTATTCTACGCTGGAAACCTCAAACATAACAGGTTCATGTGGTACGCAATTTCGCAAGATGTGACGCAGAGTACCGGTAGTTATACGAACAGTTTGCGCCGTGCCCAGCCGCCTTCAGATATGCACGGAACTGAAGCTCACTGTTCCGCCAATCATGCCACGACCTATTCACATACTTTTGCAACGGTGGAGAATGCGCAGCACATCCTCATACACTGCGTAAGACGCGCATCCCAAAAAAGTGAGATCAGGTTCTCGAACGCTTTGACAATCGAAACCTAGATATAGTAAACGTCCTAGGCGTTTGGGAATGGAGGCAGCGTTGTCGCCAATACGCTCTGCAAGTAGAGTCAGCTCTCCGCGCAGTTTCCCAGCCTTTCTCTCCCCCCTATTGCCCGTGGAACGACCTCATTGCTCCCTCTTCATAATAAGGGAGCAGCTACTCAAGGTTAGGGGCGCGAGGGTTCTTTTGTGAACCCAGGCGGAGTATACCATGGCGGTCCGCTTATTGCCGCCTTGTGACTGGACAGACACATCGTCACGTGGTTTCCCCAAACTTTACTCTCTCGAATGGGCAGAGACAAACTATGGTAGTGTATTGTAAACCTTGGAGTGATTTGTGCGATGGAGACAGTCCTATTACGTTGATATATCAGGTTTGTGTTATCGGGGTCACTTGTATTATTATCCAGCAGTAGTGCCATTCATAAACATGTAAATACACACCCTCATGTAAATACACCTTTAACACAGAGCTTCACCGTACAACACTCTCGTAGTCAACCGTCATACGCTTAATATTGCTTGTGACACGTAGTGCCGACATATGTCTGACAGCATCTAAGGAAAGCCCAGAAAATCGCAGCCAGAGGGGGGGGGGATGGCAGGATCGGCTCACCGTTGTTGGCCACACAGAAGTGGGCATCGTAAAAAAAAAAAACAAAAGAAACGACAAATAAAGAGAGAAAGAACGACGGGTGGAGGATAGAGGATGAAAGGTGGAGATGCGTAGAGGGTGCATGAGTTCGTCGGGGAGAACAAAGTGTTAGATGGGTCGTTGAGCAAGACCTGCCTTCTGCAGAAAGAGAATAAGGTCTCTTGCTTTAGCGGAACGTTCGGCAGAAGAAAGAGAGAAATAACGACGGATGGAGGATAGAGGATGAAAGGTGGAGATGCGTAGAGGGTGCATGAGTTCGTCGGGGAGAGCAAAGTGTTAGATGGGTCGTTGAGCAAGACCTGCCTTCTGCAGAAAGAGAATAAGGTTCCTTGCTTTAGCGGAACGTTCGGCAGAAGAACCACCGGGGTAGAGGATGTCCGCTAGCGTGCCCGAGGTGGAGCGAGGGAGGTGGGATTCGCGCGCAGCATGGTATGCTCGGCAGTCTCGCAGGATGTGTTCGATTGTTTCAGGTTGTTGACAGTGACCACAGCAGGCGTCACCCCTAGAGCCGATCTTGAATAGTTGAGAGTTGGTGAACGCAGACCCAGTGCGGAGCCTATGGAGCATGGTCTGTATGCTTCGAGGAAAGTTTTTCATGGGAAGAATGGGGCGATGATGGTGCATGATGTCCCGTATCACAGGGTGGACGAGTTCAACAAGCTGCTAAACGGCCATTTGCCTGTCGGTGTCGTCCGGAGTTGGCAAAATACTGCTACAGCCCAGGTGTGCCGAGGACGCCAGTTGGTCTGCCCTTCCGTTGCCGCCGACACCGACGTGAGACGGGATCCATTGGAAGACGATATCGCCTCCGGTTGGTTCGTGCTGATCGCACGATCTTCTAATGGTTCGCGCTAAGATGTTGTTACTCATGGTGTTCATCACGTCCCATAGAGCGTTTCTCGAGTCTGTGAGAAGGACTGCCCTTGCGAACCCTCGCACCTGGATCGCAGCAGCTGCGTGCAGGGGAGCCAGGAGTTCGGCAGTCGTGGAGGATATCGGGTAACGGGATGTTCTCCCTTGCCAGGCTGCGTTCACTGATGGGATGTGGAAGGCACAAGTAGCCAGAACTCCACCTCCTAACACGGTCTGCGCCAACCGCTGCGTCGAAAGATACATTTATGGCTTCTGGCATGAGGAGAGTGCGGAGGTACACATTTTTGTGACAAGCAAGCACCAACCCCGGACGACGCCGACATGCAAATGGCCGTTCAGCAGCTTGTTGAACTGTGCAGCCCTGGGTTATGTGACATCACGCACCACCATCGCCCCCATCTTCCCATGAAAAACATGAACTATCAACTATTCAAGATCGGCTCTAGGGGTGACGCCGGCTGTGGTTACTGTCAACGACCTGAAACAATTGAGCACATCCTGCGAGAATGCCGAGCATACTATTCTGCGTGCGAAGCCCATCTTCCTCACTCCAGCTCTGGCACGCTAGCGGACAGCCCCTACCCCAGTGGTTCTTATGCAGAACGTTCCGCTATAAAGCAAGAAACCTTGTTCTCTTTCTACAGGACGTAGATCTTGCATAACGACCCCTCTAGCACTTTGCACTCCCCGAAGGACTCAAGCACCCCCTACGCATCTCCACCCTTCAGCCTCCCAGGGAGCACAAACCCTCGGGAAAAGAATTGGAACGCAATGGGGGCTTCGGCTCCTGAACGGGCGATAGTGCCCGACTGGTTCCCAGCGGTGTGGGAACTGAGGAGGTAGAGCGCAAGAGAAGATAAGGTAGTCCCCCGACGGTGCCTTGATGATTTCCCGCTCTGGTCTCCTTCTGGTCATGTAAACAATAATATAGGATCGCTCCCCGATGCTGCTCTGATAATTTCCCGGTCTGTACTGATCTTGGTCATGTGACCAAAATATAGGATCGCACCCTGATGCTGATCTGATCACTTCACGATAATTTGTCACATGACCGGGGTGAAGCAACGGATTTCTCTTCCCAGACTGTCAGGCGCCGAGTGTTGCAATCACGTGACCGTCAGTTTCGAATCTGGCCAATGATGTTCCTCGATCGTCCAGCCGTGTTTGCACTGTCGGAGTCCCCGTCGCCCTCGCTGCGAGAAACCAACGTATCCGGCCGTGCTCCCGAAACTTTCGAAGAATTCCGACATTTTTAAGCGATTTATCGAGGGGTAAGTGCTATTTCTTCTTGTGGTATTCCTCACATTGATAAACGTTACTCATAGATGCTTTTCGACATGAGTGACACCGTTCTAGAAGGCTTCTCTCGAAACTTGGCAGCGCAGCATCGCATAGATTCGATTTCACTGATCCATTGTGGTTTATGCGTTGCTTTTAGGAAAATGGACTACGTTTTGGTGAAAATATGGTTCTGTAAAGTGTGGAATCGTATGTATTGTGTATTTGACATGAAACGAAATATAACCATTTCTCAGGACGACTGCGTGCTGCAGCTGTGCTTTCCACCTCCTGCCTGCCTACAAAACTGGAATGCTGGAGGACTTCAATTCAAGGTTCGTTTTTGTAGTCATTATAAATAAATAAAAAAAAAGAACTTCCGAAGTGAATAAATGATTCCACTTTAATCCGTTTGCGTAATATGATCGACGCATATGATATGTCAATTTGTTTGAAATTGTGAGTGAATGAAAGCTATCCTGATCTTTCATTCAGAATGTCGTGCTGAACCACTAGCAGAGCGTGCTTAAATAAATCGATGCCTTGATGAAGGTATCACTCAAGTGCCCACCACCAGATCTCTGCCTCAGAGCCAGTGATGATGGTCAAGATTTTTCGAGCGGATCTCGTATGTCATGCTGAGAACTGTAAGTTTAGCTATTCGGTCTGTATTCAATAACGTGTGCGTCTTGTGGTGTGGTGTTCTTTTCTCAGTGTAGCCCTGACCTCAAGCTATCTTCCACTTTCAGAATCCACCCCGCATTTCGCACTTTGGTTACAACACTATGAACCTATCGCGCTGAGATGCTGCTTGAAAGGAATACAATCTGGTATGCTGTGTTGTTTTTCTTTTAAAAGGACTTCGGGTGTCCATAATAAGAGGCCCTCATAGCAAGAAAGCCAATGTATAAGAAAAGGCATCTTCTTGATACATTAATATTTCTCACAGTATCCTAAAGACAAAGGTACGAGTCACACATGTGCCATACCGCACTCTCAGAAAAAAGGGTGGAGCAATTACATCTTTTAGGAAGTAATAAGTAGTATTGGATCAGCTCAAGTAGCCCACAACTCACACAGTGGGCCGGACGCCATTAATTAGCCATTAGAGAAATTTGGGACCCCCCCACAGTAATTAGGATCATTCAATGAGTCATTACACTAATTGGGGAGCATCTAACTCGTGTATAGACCACGGCTACTTGAGCTGATAAGAAATAAAAAAATAGGTAGAAAATAAAAATAAAAAGATAGAAATAGAGTGGAGAGAAGGAGTTTAGTTTTAAGACAGGTGACGCCACCTTGAAGAAAGCGGTCCCGAACGGCTGCTGGCCATCGCTGGGCGACGGAGCTAGAGGCAGGTTGGAAAGCATCACAGCTGTGACCACAAGTTCTGAACATCCTGTGATGTCAGCTGTTACGTCATCATGGCATGTCTGGGCAGGTTAGGACAGGTTTGGACATGCAAGGAGAAAAACACTCATAATACAGAGGCTGTGAAAGCAAGAGTAAATGTGCTAACCATCAATAGCTAACAACAAAAAGAATTAGTTGCACAACAAATGAGCCCACCACAATAGCAGTCACGAGGATCGCAGAACGATGTGGCTGCTCCATCCGACCGCCAGGCAGAGAACTGACTCGTAATGGTTTTTTCCAGGGTTGACAGATGCCAAACTTGTCTCCCGCCAAAACTGTTTCAGAAAGTAGCCCAAACATAGCCAACTGACACCAACGCATAAAAGAAAAAATAGCCAAAAGTGTTTTCGTTAATCTGTTCACAAAACCGGGAGAATAAGGTAGGGGCATGCAACTTTCACGTGGGTTATCAGAAGCGCGCATATGCAAAATTCCTGGATTATTGATACATAAGTTCATTTGTAAACTTGTTCACGTAGGATTCGGATGCCATAAAGTCTTTTCAGCAACGTCCCATGTCGCGGACTCATGAAGTGTCCTGTATAGGAGACGAAACGTCTCATATTAAATGTTGTGTTCAGTCGTTGGTAAGTGTTTTCTTCCGGTGTTCTAGAGTGGAACAAACGGCGTGTATAAGAACCACAAGATGTGTTGAATTAGGTATGATGCATCACATAAATTTTATAACTTTATTGTTTATGTAAATAAAGGTCACTTTCAACAACTCCAAGCCGGGGGCAACACGATATCAAGTACAGGTCCCATAGAAGACGCTTTACGCAAAGCTATACGCAAAGGTGTTCCCATGGTCGCCACATTGCGAGTTGCTAACGTGAAGGTGAGAACCTTACCTTAACGTTAGCAAACTCGCGTTCCGCGGGACCGGCAAATTTTTACTTGGAGCAACCAGTCATATGCGCGGGTTCTGGGTCAAAATCGCGAGTCAAAAACCGCGACAGCAAAAACCGCGAGTCAAAAACCGCGAGATCCAAAAATCGCGAGATCCAAAAATCGCGATAGACAAAAATCGCGATAGGAAGCATTAACGACACACAAATATCGCGACACCAAAAACCGCGAGTAGGGGAAAACAGCGGCAGGCAAAAAACGCGACAGCCGAAGACCGCGACTAAAAACGCGACAGCTAAAAACCTTACTCACTCTCCTTTAGAAGGGAGGATGAAAGGGGGGCACGAGGATATGAAAAGTAGGCTAACTTCCATTCCGGGAATGGGGCCCACAGAGGGCCATGCTAAAAATTTCAGATTAAGACATTTGATGAAAGTGTGTGTGTCAATTTACCTGGTAGCACAAAAGGTTTTGTGTATACAGCTTGTTTCCCAGAAAAAAAGAAAAAGAAAAACTCACATAAACATGACGTTACAGGGTCCATACGTGTTCTGGTTCGGTGGTAAGTGGGGGTCAGCGCCCTTTGCCGCCGTAAAAAAGTTTTGCTAGTCCCCCAGGAGAATTGGGGACAGAAGGAGCGGCCGAATCATGACCGATCCAGAAGCAATGCTTTTTCAGAGCCCCGTACAGCCGATATTCACCTTTTGAACCGCCGAGCCTGGCAGCACCTTTTGAACAGCCGAGTAGCAGACGACAGCTAAGGCGTCAGCGCGAGGTCATGGGCAAATCACAGGCTGGTACTGCTCTCCACCACCATTGCGCACACCGGTCCCTTTTTGCGGCGTACTTTAAATTCAATTTCTGCGATAATTATGGTACTGTGGCGTGAATTACTTCTCATGGCGTATCTTACTGGCCTAATTAAGTTTTATAGGAAGAAAGCAGGGTATTAAAAATTACTTCTGTGCTACTTTAAACTACAGCTTTCGATGCGCTCAATCTGTATACTTCACACTTGTGCGTAACGCGTTACTTGTAATCAATTACATTTTTTTGTAATTTTTCGAGTCATCGATTACTCAGTAATTGGTTATATTTCCGGCAGAGTGAACGTGATAGCTGACGCGGGCAGGGAATGAGTGTGTATGCCATTCTCTAGCTCTTCCATGTCCGTATTTGTACGGCGTCCGGCGGAGACCAACATATTTCAAGTCTTGTCAAATGTCTGAAACACTGCCAGTCAGCACCGGCGTGCTCAAAAGTTATCTTCTTCAATTCTATGCAGGTTTGCTCGCGGGTTTTGGCCATCGCGGTTTCTGCCTATCGCGGTTTTGCCTGTCGCTATCTTTGGACGTCGCCTTTTTTGCTTGTCGCTGTTTTTGACCCTCGCGGTTTTTGCTAATCGCGGTTTTTGAAAATCGCGGTTGTTGACTCGCGATTTTGTCTGTCGCGGTTTTTGACTCGCGATTTTTGGCGGTCACCATATGCGCGCCGTTTTACTAAACTGTACCTCCAGGCCCGCAGCCTTCGCGTCTGCCTGGGCGTCCCTAAGACGACAGAGACCATCTCCGTTCTTGCGGAGGCGAGGGAGTCACCGATGCCCACCTTGCGTGACAAGGAGACCCTCCGCATCTACACAAGGTACCTGACACGCCACCCGCACCACTACTTGACAGATATCGCCATGGAGTGCCCATCGTCCGCTTTCGGGTCCTGCGTTCTGCGACTGAGGACGTCTATTCCCTCGTCCTCCAACATGCCGTCTCATCCCCCTCCCATGTGGACCCTCGCTACTCCTCCCGTGTACTCCAGCATCCCTGGCGCCTTCAAGAAAGGTGACCACCCTCCAGTCGCTTTGCTCCAGCTCGTGCTGGAACACCTTAATAACGTGCACTCCCGAAGAATAGCGGTCTACACGCGCGCGTTGGTCTCCGCGGGCGCCTCAACTTTAGCCGCTGTTGTGCCTTCAGAAAATTACGAACTAGCACTCAAGCTTCCTCACGAGACATCCTCCACCGAAGCAGAGCTCGCTGCCATCAATGAAGCCCTGAAACTTATATCAACGAGGCCCCTAAACAACTGGACTGTGCTTACGGACAGCAAGGTGGCGCTGCAAATATTATCTTCTCCTTGCTCCAAGATCGTCATAGACATCTGCTCCCTAGCCCTCACGACATACAGCCGTCTCACCGCCTCCAGCCACAGCGTGTGGCTTCAATGGGTCCCCAGCCACATCGGCCTGCTGGGAAATACCCGCGCTGACGCTGCGGCGAGAGGCGCGCATGGGGCAGCTGCCACCACACTGACCACCACCATTCCTCTCACTCCATCGGCCTGCTTGATACAGATCCGCCGCCAGACGTCTCGCAGCACCCTCGCGTTTAGCTCAAACTCTCTAGCGGCAAACACGTTCCCCCACTCCATCGACCCGAGAATGGAGCTCACCCTCTCCCAGCGGCTGTCGCGACAGGAGTAGTCGACCCTCCATCGCCTACGCCTCGATGTTGCCTTGACCCCGCTGCTCCTCTCTAAGGTGGATAGACGGATGTCCCCGATGTGTCCCTGCTGTGCTGCAGTCGCCGATATACGCCATCTATTGTTGCACTGCAAGCGGTACGCTGGCCCCCGAGCCGCCCTCGCCACAAATCTCACTTCCCTAGGCCACAGGGAACTTTCCCTGGCGACGCAGCTGGGACCTGTCCGGCACTCCAGACAGTGGGCAGTCACCCGAGCCCTCCTGTGTTGCCTGAAGGACACTGGGCTGCTCAGCAGCCTTTGAGCCTTGAGCCACCCCATCTTCCCCTTCAACTTTCTCTTTTCCTTTTCTGCTTCTCTTTTCTCTTTCTTTCTTTGTTCTCTTTTGGGAATAGCAAGGCGGCCTTGGCCTGTCTGACCTTTTCCCCTCTCTCTATCTTTAATAAACATATCCCGCCCTGTACATGGTTAGTCTTTAACATTCCAACAACATTAGTTTTAGAGCTTTTAATAATGGAACACCAGCGAGCCCAAGGCAAGGCACAGTTGGAGCAACTCATTCAAACTCAACAAGTTGGAAGAAGAATGAAGTCCCATAGGAATTGGTTCCTTTGAACTTGGAAATTCTAACTGTACACACCTGTGTCAGCCACACGATTACCGAATTCCGAAAAAGGATTCCGACATGTATGACTTCCTGTCTGCTCATTTCTATTCTGCTGCTCATTAACACGTCCGACCTGTGAGCGCAGAGGATCATTCAGTCTCGGCAGACGGCAGTGCATTATTATATGGCGGGACATAAATGCAGAGACGAGGGGTGACCTGGGTGAGTGTCGTCGTGTGGTCGCGTGCTGTCGCCCGAGCGCATGACGTAAAACGCTGGAATAGTCCAAAAATAGCCAAATAGCCAAGATGAAAAACACCCCGCCAACTGTCCCAACAAGTAGCCCAATTTGGCGGTTTATAGCCCAATCTGGCAACCCTGTTTTTTTCTTCTGCAGCTGCACCCCCTAGTGGTTACTTTCTCAACTAATCTCATGAGAAAATTATTGAGAATCACGCCAGCGCTACACTCGTTTCCAAGGCAGAAGAAGATAGAAAATAGCGGGGATGCCTAGACAGCAGTAACCAGCACCGGACATGAAAATCATAAAAAAGCGGGGGCAAAGTTATCACGAGCGAAAGCATTAGTTACACAACAAATCAGCCCACCACAACAGGAGCGCGGAACGATGCGACTGCTCCATCCAATAGCCAGGCACAGAACTGACTCATAATGCTGTTTGTCTTCTATAAAGTCACGCATCTGCACCCCATAGCGGTTACTTTCTCAACTAATTTCATGACAAAAGTATTAAGAGTCACGCCAGTGCTACTCTCGTTCCCAAGGCAGAAGAAGATAGAAAATGGCGGGGATGCCTGGACAACAGCAACCAGTGCCCGACATGCACGGGCATGAAAATCGCGAACAAAGCGGGGATAAAGTTGGCGAAAGAATTAGTTACACAACTCATCAGTCACGAGGAGCGCAGAACGACACGTCCTTTCTATCCGAGAGCCAGGCACAGAAATGAACCGTAATGCTTTTTACTCCTCTATAAAGTCACGCATCTGTCTCTCTTGCGGTTACTTTCTGAACTAATTTAATAGAAATATTATTAAGAATTGTTCTAGCACTATTCCCATTCAGGGCAGCACTAGCGTCATCGTCAAGACAAGAAGCTTTCTTGGCAAGAAAGAAAAATATACAAAGTGTCAACAGAGGAAAGCATGCATGTCGGGGCATGTCAGGAACGCTATTACACGAGGACAAATCACACGACTGCTGGGCAACAGAGGAAAGCAAACTTTTGAACAGAGTGAAAAGACACTGACCATCATCGGACGCGTACACTACATCCCCTCATCATAAATCTGCTTGTCACAAAATCCACCATTCACCAGTGACGAACCATACATCCGCATCCCATCACAGGCAGACGGAACCCCACCGAAGCTACGCTCATCCACTAACGGCCAACGCAATTGCTAGGAACAGAATTAACGCGTCCACACCCGCCAGTGTGCAAGAGAGAAGTGAATCCTTGCGCCCCCTGCAGGCTTTGCTCATTGGTCGTGACGTCATCCTATTGTCTCAGGGCTACAGTGTTTTTTTCCACCAATGTCCAATCCATCGCCTCTGGGCAAGGTCCACCTGAAACAATAGAATCGCGGTATGACGTCATCATGCAGCTGCGTGGCTCAAGGATGCGTACGCTCTAGACAGGGGACCTGTTATTTATTGAATCACTATCCCAAGATCATTTCCTTTATTCTACTATAATGATTGCATAGGGAACTATTGCAGAAAAACACCATACATGAGAGGTGATTGTAGGAATTAAGCATTTGATTCCCAAAGTCCTACTAAATGAGACTTATGAGTACAGGAAAAAACAAAATAATAGTTCAGTAAGACACGTCCTTCCCATCCGAGAGCCAGGCAGCTAACTGAATAATGACGCTTTGTTCCTCCTGAATATAGTCACACACCTGCCCCCCTTACTCTCTGAACTAAATGAATCTCAAAATTATTAAGAATCGTTCTAGCTCTACTCCCATTCAAGGCAGCACTATCGACATCGTCAAGAACGTTTCTTTAGAAAAAAAAACTACATGTAAAAGGAAAGCATGTCAGCACAGGTCTGGGCATGTCAGCGCATGTTTGTCAGACAACAAGGGGGAAAAAGTGAAGAGAAACACTTGAACAAAGCAGAAAACCAGCATCAAACTATTTCTAAGCACACGCACTCCTCTTATTCAAAAACAGTGCTCATCATACATCCGTCCAGGACAAGACACACCATTTTTCTATTGCTACGCTTTTTTACAGTAACGGTCAATGCATTACTACAGACACTTGAAACACTGCGTGACGTCATTACATCCTCTCTGAAGAAGACAGTGGCAAAGACAAATACTCCTATTATTTATTGAATCGCAAGGTTATTTTCTTTGTCCGAGTCTTAATGACGTTCACTTTTACAATAAAATTCAACAAAAAAAAGGACCGTGCATGAATCTTGATCTTAGCGATTTTCACCCCAAAGGCTTCACCCCAAAGAATCACAACACCAGTAAACAACCACTACTCTTTTAAAATAATAAGTGAGACCACTGAACATCATCTCCAGGCTTATCTAATGCATGACCCTTTCTATGCTCGTATACTCGTTGTCTGAGGCTACACCTGCGAGCAAAAAAGAGAGAAAGCCTGGGGGCAAAGTTCCATTCGCGCACGACAGAACACAAGACAGAACGCCTTTACGGGAACAGATATATGATGTGATTGCATTCCCACTATATTAATGATTTTCTATCTTGCATTGCAGTTTAGAAAAACTACTACAAAACTATAATTTTAGGAGCCTATTAAAATTCTACTTTCTATGGAAACTAAAATTGCCCTGTTACTTGAATCGCTATTAATCAAGCGCTCCAATTTTTTCTCTCTTCCCATTTCAGCCTACGGGGTCTTGTCATCCAAAATAATTAATTTACATTGAGGGTGCCGTGCTTCGGGAATACCTATCCTGCACTCAGATGCAAGCGTTTCTGCACGGATACCTATAACAGCCTGCTTGTTCAACATACCGAGCTCCTAACAACATCTAACAAACAAGCAGAGAAACCCACTTCTCATGAATTCAGCTTTACCATGCGACTTTCTTCTGTGCAAAAGCAGTGATTTGAGGAAAGAGCAGCACAAATTGCGCGCACTTGTGCTGGAATTGCTATGGCTTCAAAAACTGGAGCATACGCTAATAAACTAAGAAAAAGACTGCTATTTCTGCTATCAGATAATCCTTGCCCCCCCCCCCCCCCCTATAACGCTACATACACAGCCGCATTGCCCTTGCGTAAAGAAAGCACAGGACGAGGGCACACAAATTCCTTTAAGCGAGAAGGGTAAAGGCTTAAGACGGAGCGCTCAGGAATAATAGCAGAGTCACTGGGCATCGCTACGAAACTCAGCGGCTGCATACAGCTTACTCCACCAACATATCAAGCAAAGTGAATACTGACACTCAACAACATATAACAAAAAACTCAATTCTCATGAACTCTCCTCTGCCGAGCGGCTTTCTTCTGCCCTACCTGGATGCTGACTTTTCCCCCTCACCTACATTCTGAGTAAAAGCAATGAAAGAAGAAAAGAACCGCGAAAAATTACACGCATTTGTGCCTCAATAGCTGTAACTGCAAGAAACCGTAGCTCACGCTAATAAACTCAGAAGAAGACACCCATTTCTGCCACCAGATAATTCTTGCATAATGTCACAAACACAGTCGCATTGCCCTTGCGTAGAGAAAGCACAGGACAGGGATACACAAATTTCCTTAAGTCAGCACGGCAAAGGTTTAAATCGAACCGCTCAGGAATAATCGGAGAATCACCGCTTATCGCTACGAAACTCAACGGCTAGCACAACATGACAGCTACAAGATATTAGCGAAGGGTAAAAATTGCAGCAAGAAAGACACTACTGAACAAGTCTAGACATGCGACATCGCATACAAAATACTGCTCATCGTGGAAAAGGCCTTAGCCTGCGACAGAAAATCGTAGAGTATACACAACTTCATTTTTCTAGTTCGCGTAAACTAAACGCGGTCTGCTTGGAAAACGACGCACAAATTTTCTTAGGGAGCAGAGAAATACAGAAATTTCTACTCCGTGCTCACATACCAGCATTTCTGCTCAAAAACCCATGACTGCAAAATTAAGCACTGCTTACTTCATCAAGATATCGAACACCCAACAAAATGAAACAAACAACCCCACTTCCACTGATAGAACACTATTCAGCAATTACCAGGAGGCTATATTCTGCGTAAAAGTAGAGAAAATAAGAAAAGAGCAGCGAAAAAGTACACGCACTTTTGTTCGCATAGCTATGAGAAAAAAAAAAAAAAACAAGAAAAAACGAGACACACGCTAATAAACTGAGACAAAGATACCCATTTCTGCTATCAGATAATTATTGCGTAATGCTACATGCACAGTCGCGTTAACCCTGCGTAAAGAAAGCACAGAACCAGGGTACACATCCCGTAAGCGAGAAGGGAAAGTCACGTCTTCTCGGACAGCTTAATACGGTAAAGTCAGAATTCTTACCAAGAAAACTAGGCTTGAACACAACTACGAGCGGGTGCATGGGTGCAAGGAAATAAAAGGAAAACGAAGTGAATTCGCTCCTGTATAATGATCGCTGCGCGGAAGCACCGCACCGTTTTCTTCGTGGATGTATAGCGAACATGCATTCCTTTCTTTTTTTGGTTCGCGCCGGCCGAGTGACGATATCCTATTACATCCGGAACGAAGACCTATTGTTTTGCGTTCGCATACATGTGTGTGCCTTCTTTTGGTAATTATTGACCTGAGCAATAATATGGATTTATGTGGTTGTGAAAATAGACTTTGTGTTTGTGAGTGTGAAAATGTGAGTGTGTGTCTGTTTGTGTGTGTGTGTGCGTGCGCGCGCGCTATTCTGAACCAGGGACCCCACTTGACAAGTACGTGCTATGTGTTTGACTTTTCGTGTGAGACGAGTGATACATTTATGTACTGTTGTGTGAAATAGTGGTTTAAAAAATAATTGTTATCACGTTTGCATTGTAATCTGTTGGATTGGACGAACGTTTTTAATGGAATTACGACGCGACCCTGGTGAAGTCCTTGTTTTGGACGGGATATTTTAGGAGTTCTGCACGCGGGTCCTGTTGCGCTGCATTTTATATGCCTTCCTGAAGCGATGAGCTTTGTTCCTGCCGTGTGGTTCACTCCAATTCTATCAGTAGAATTGAATAGGAGTGTTTTATTTGTTCGTTAGTATGTGTCTGTCACGCTCGTAGTTGTGTTCAAGCCTAGTTTTCTTGGTAAGAATTCTGACTTTACCGTATTAAGCTGTCAGAGAAGACGTGACTTTCCCTTCTCGCTTACGGGATGTGTACCCTGGTTCTGTGCTTTCTTTACGCAGGGATAACGCGACTGTGCATGTAGCATTATGCAATAATTATCTGATAGCAGAAATGGGTATCTTTGTCTCAGTTTATTGGCGTGTGTCTCGTTTTTTTGTTTTTTTCTCTCATAGCTATGCGAACAAAAGTGCGTGTACTTTTTCGCTGCTCTTTTCTTATTTTCTCTACTTTTACGCAGAAGAAAGCCTCCTGGTAAAAGCTGAATAATGTTCTATCAGTGGAAGTGGGGTTGTTTGTTTCATTTTGTTGGGTGTCCGATATCCTGATGAAGTAAGCAGTGCTTAATTTTGCAGTCATGGGTTTTTGAGCAGAAATGCTGGTATCTGAGCACGGAGTAGAAATTCCTATATTTCTCTGCTCCATAAGAAAATTTGTGCGTCGTTTTCCAAGCAGACCGCGTTTAGTTTACGCGAACTAGAAAAATGAAGTTGTGTATACTGTACGATTTTCTGTCGCAGGCTAAGGCCTTTTCCACGATGAGCAGTATTTTGTATGCGATGTCGCATGTCTGGACTTGTTCAGTAGTGTCTTTCTTGCTGCAATTTTTACCCTTCGCTAATATTTTGTAGCTGTCATGTTGTGCTAGCCGTTGAGTTTCGTAGCGATAAGCGGTGATTCTCCGATTATTCCTGAGCGGTTCAATTTAAGCCTTTTCCCTGCTCACTTAATGAAACTTGTGTATCCCTGTCCTGTGCTTTCTTTACGCAAGGACAATGCGACTGCGTATGTGGCATTATGCTAGAATTATCTGGTGGCAGAAATGGGTGTCTTTTTCTCAGTTTATTGGCGTGCGCTACGGTTTCTTGCAGTTACAGCTATTGAGGCACAAATGCGTGTAATTTTTCGCGGTTCTTTTCTTCTTTCATTGCTTTTACTCAGAATGTAGGTGAGGGGAAAAAGTCAGCACCAAGGTAGAGCAGAAGAAAGCCGCTCGGCAGAGGAGAGTTCATGAGAATTGAATTTTGCTTGATATGTTGATGGAGTAAGCTGTATGCAGTTATAACTATTTGTGCAGAAATGCTGGTATGTGAGCGTGTAGGAGAAATTCCAATAACGCACCTTTCCTTGTGCATTCCTGAGGTGCTGTGTGCGCGCGCGCAAGTGTGCGTTTTTCCTGGTTTGCGACGTCGTCATGGCATGTCGGGGCTTGTTTAGAAGTGTTGCAATTTTACCCGCCGCTATTATCTTGTTACCTTGTGTTAGCCGTTGGGTTTCGTAGCGATGTCCGGTGACTCTGGTATTATTCCTGAGCGCTCCGTCTTAAGCCTTTTCCCTTTTCGCTTAAAGGAATTTGTGTGCCCTCGTCCTGTGCTTTCTTTACGCAAGGGCAATGCGGCAGTGTATGTAGCGTTATGCAAGGATTATCTGATAGCAGAAATGGGTGTCTTTTTCTTATTTTATTAGCGTATGCCTCAGTTTTTGAAGCCATAGCAATTCCAGCAAAGTGCGCACAATTTTTGCTGCTCTTTCCCCAAATCACTGCTTTTGCACAGAAGAAAGTCGCATGGTAAAGCTGAATTTATGAGAAGTGGGTTTCTCTGCTTGTTTGTTAGATGCTGTTAGGAGCTCGGTATGTTGAAGAAGTAAGCTGTTATAGGTATTCGTGCAGAAACGCTTGCATCTGAGCGCAGGATAGGAATTCCTGAAGCACGGCACCCTCAATGTAAATTAATTATTTTGGATGTGAGTCTGCTTCACTGCATGACAAGACCCGGTAGGCTGAAATGAGAAGAGAGAAAAAATTCGAGCGCTTGATTAATAGCTATCCAAGTAACAGGTTAATTATAGTTTCTATAGAAAGAATTTTAATAGGCTCCTAAAATTATAGTTTTGTAGTAGTCTTTCTAAACTGCTATGCAAGGTAGAAAATCATTAATGCAATCACATCATATCACAATGCAAATCGGGAATGCAATCACATCATATATCTGTCCCGCAAAGGTGTTCTGTCTTGTGCTTTGTCGCGCGTGAATGGAACTTTGCCCCCAGGCTTTCGCGCCTTTTTGCTCGCAGGTGTTGCCTCAGACAAGTATACGTAGTAGTAGTACTTGTATACGAGAATAGAAAGGGTAATGTATTACATAAGCCTGGTGATGATGCTGAGCGGTCTCACTTATTATTTTAAAAGAGCAGTGGTAGTTTACTGGTGTTATGATTCTAATGACCATGATGAGCCTTTGGGGTAAAAATCGCTAAGATCAAGATTCATGCACGTTTTGTTTTCTTGAATTTTATTGTAAAAGTGAATGTCATTAAAGGTCGGCCAAAGGACATAACCTCAAGATTCAATAAATAATAGGAGTGTTTGTCTTTGCCACTGTCTTCTTCAGACAGGATGTAATGACATCATGCAGTGTTTCAAGTGTCTGTAGCAATGCATTGACCGTTACTGGAAAAAAGTGTAGCAATAGAAAAATGGACGGATTTATGATGAGCACTGTTTTTGAATAAGAAGAGTGGGTGTGCTTAGAAATAGTTTGATGTTGCTTTTCTGCTTTGTTCAAGTATTTCTTTTCGCTTTTTTCCCCCTTGTTGTCTGACAAACATGCGCTTGACATGCCGAGACCTGTTCTGACATGCTTTCCTTTTACATGTAGTTTTTTTTTTAAATAAACATTCTTGACGATGTCGATAGTGCTGCCTTGAATGGGAGTAGAGCTAGAACGATTCTTAATAATTTTGCGATTCATTTAGTTCAGAGAGTAACCACAAGGAGGACAGGTGTGTGACTTTATTCAGGAGGAACAAAGCGTCATTATTCAGTTAGCTGCCTGGCTCTCGGATGGGAAGGACATGTCTTGCTGAACCATTATTTTGTTTTTTCCTGTACTCATAAGTCTAATTTAGTAGGACTTTGGGAATGAAATGCTTAATTCCAACAATCACCTTTCATGTATGATGTTTTTCTGCAATAGTTTTACTATGCAATCATTATAGTAAAATAAAGGAAATAATCTTGGGATAGTGATTCAATAAATAGTTCCCTGTCTAGAGCGTACGCATCCTTGAGCCACGCAGCTGCATGATGACGTCATACCGCGACTCTATTGTTTCAGGTGGACCTTGTCCAGAGGCGATGGGTTGGACATTAGTGGAAACAAACAGTGTAGCCCTGAGACAATAGGATGACGTCACGACCAATGAGCAAAGCATGCAGGGGGCGCAAGGATTCACTTCTTTCATGCACACTGGCGGGTGTGGACGCATTAATTCTGTTCCTAGCAATTGCGTGGCCGTTAGTGGAGGAGCGTAGCTTCGGTGGGGTTCCGTCTGCCTCTGATGGGATGCGGATGTGTGGTTCGTCACTGGTGAATGGTGGACTTTGTGACGAGCAGATTTACGATGAGGGAATGTAGTGTACGCGTCCAATGATGGTGAGTGTCTTTTCACTCTGTTCAAGAGTTTGCTTTCCTCTGTTGCCCAGCAGTCGTGTGATTTGTCCTCGTGTAATAGCGTTCCTGACATGCCTGACATGCATGCTTTCCTCTGTTGATGCTTTGTATATTTTTCTTTCTTGACAAGAAAGCTTCTTGTCTTGACGATGACGCTAGTGCTGCCCTGAATGGGAATAGTGCTAGAACAATTCTTAATAATTTTGACAACAATTCTTAATAATTTTGCTATTAAATTAGTTCAGAAAGTAACCGCAGGAGGGACAGATGCATGACTTTATAGAGGAGTAAAAAGCATTACGATTCAGTTATGTACCTGGCTCTCGGATAGAAAGGACGTGTCGTTCTGCACTCCTCATGACTCATGTGTTGTGTAACTAATTCTTTCGCCAACTTAATGCCCGCTTTGTTTGCGATTTTTATGCCCGTGCATGTCGGGCGCTGGTTGCTGTTGTCCAGGCATCGCCACCATTTTCTATCTTCTTCTGCCTTGGGAACGAGAGTAGCACTGGCATGGTTCTTAATAATTTTGTCATGAAATTAGTTGAGAAAGTAACCGCTAGGGGGTGCAGATGCGTGACTTTATAGAAGAAAAAAGCATTATGAGTCAGTTCTGTGCCTGGCTGTTGGATGGAGCAGTTGCATCGGTCTGGGCTCCTGCTGTGGTGGGCTGATTTATTGTGTAACTAATGCTTTCGCTCGTGACAACTTTGTCCCCGCTTTTTTATGATTTTCGTGTCGGGTGCTGGTTGGTGTTGTCCAGGCATCCCCGTCATTTTCTATCTTCTTCTGCCTTGGAAACGAGAGTAGCGCTGGCGTGATTCTCAATAATTTTCTCATGAGATTAATTGAGAAAGTAACCACTAGGGGGTGCAGCTGCGGGACTTTATACAGGAGAAAAAACCATTACGAGTCAGTTCTCTGCCTGGCTGTCGGATGGAGCAGTCACATCATTCTGCACTCCCCGTGACTACTGTTGTGGTGGGCTCATTTGTTGTGCAACTAATTCTTTTTGTTGTTAGCTATTCATGGTTAGCATATTTACTCTTGCTTTCACAGCCTCTGTATTATGAGTGTTCTTCTCGTTGCATGTCCAGAGCTGCCCTAACCTGCCTAGACATGCCATGATGACGTCACAGCTGACATCACAGGATATCCAGAACTTGTGGTCACAGCTGTGATGCTTTCCAACCTGCCTCTGTGCTCCGTCGCCCAGCGATGGCCAGCGGCCGTTCGGGACCGCCTTCTTCAAGATAGCCGTCATCTGCCTTCAACTAAGCTCCTTCTCTCCACTCTATTTCTATCTTTTGATTTTTATCAGCTCAAGTAGCAGGCAACACACACTGTGGTCTGGACACGAGATAGATGCTCCCCAATTAGTGTAATGACTCATTGAATGATCCTAATTACTGTGGGGGGTCACAGATTGCTCTAATTACTAATTAATGGCGTTTCAGGCCACTGTGTGAGTTGTGGGCTACTTGAGCTTATCCAGTACTACTGTAATAGTTGTCGCATATGTTGTGCCTAAAAGGTTGCAAAGTTTTACCTGCTACCTACGAATGATAAAGCTACCGCTTCTGATTCGGTGAGCAAGTTGGGCGTACGCCTTTTTGACGCAATTTGGATGGATGATAACTTCTTTTACCACCCTTTTACACCCTTTATCAGACGCTATGTTGACATAGGAGGTAACTAAGGAAGTTACTATCTTATCAAAGGTTTTTTCTTAGATTGTGGTTCTCAAATTGCATGTATGTTGCCCTCGTATTAGCAAAGGTGCCCACATATTTTCTTCTATTTTGTTAAAGAGGGTATAGAGAGATCATGACACATGTAGTACGGATTCTCAAATTGTTCACGTGTTCCGTGTTGTTGGGGGTAACTCGTTACCAGTAAATCGATTATATCAGTAACTCGAGCTAATTTCAGTAACTTTTTGCATAGCTCTTTGCTTTTGAGCTCCAGAAACTTCTTGAGGCGTTCGTTCCTTTCCCTTTTTCTTTTGTTTCGGGGTGGGGGGTTGAGTTTGTCAAAGTAACTTGAAGAAAGTTCCAAGTTCCTTTTGTTCGATTCTGGTCTACAAACATCGCAGGCCGAGTTCTTCCCCCCACCCCCCACCCCCCACCCATGACTTGAGACGAAAGATGACACGTGCACGGCGTGTCTAACACCCGTTGTTACATGGTGAATGTTACAAATTATGTTTTAGCCGAGCATTAGGAAACTGAGGTCCGTATCGCGCATCTTAACGATAAGCCGTGGATTGATAATGATAGAGGGCATTGAGTAGCAGGGTTAAAATTTGGCACGGTTCTACGATATATGCGTTTTGTGCTCCTTTCACGTACCTTATTACGAGATCAAAATCATCAAATCCCTCCCTAAAGAAGCCTATAAATGTAGGTTTGTTTTGTCGTAGCAGATATTGATATCGTTTTTGTATATCGAGACTATTTGGAAACGTCTTGAATCGCCCATTGTGACAGCAAGGTCTGAATTAACCATATAGACAGGTAGGTCAAGAACTAAAACGTATATATATTGTTACATTTCTAAAGTACATATTACATTTCTAAAGTAGCTTAGGAACTTCACGTCAATTTTCATTACGCTTTATTACGTGTAACTGGGTTTGAAATTTAGTTACGGGCCGGTTTCACGTCAGTTCAGGCAGGGAGGTCCGGGTTTTCAGTATTTTTTATATTTATAAGCTCATCGTGTATTGTGATCAACAGCGGAAAAATGAATCATTTTTGCCAAGTAGCCTTCGTGCAAAACAAAAAAAAAAAAGAAGAGAATCCGTTTTGAATTCGGGCGTGTTTGTACGCGTATATCTCCCGGGTGTTAAAAGATATTGTTGTGACTTTTTAATGCTTTATTATGCCTACAGGCCAGCAGTCAGAGAGTAAATTTTAGCGCGCAGGTGCAACGCTGTGTGCTATAAAAAATGGCGAATATGCCCTCTCGCGCAGTTTGGTCCCAATTTCGACGCGTGATATCTCTGGCTATACAGGGTGTTCAAAATTAAGCTTTCACGAGCGCTACGCAAACACAGCGATGACAGGAAACCGGATGATAACTTTACGCTACTTGTGTAAGAAACAGGTGCTGCAAACCTGTGCTGCAAACCTGCACCAGTTTTGCTTTTGTTCGCCAATTTATAAAGTGCTAGTGAAAGCTTAATTTTGAACACCCTGTAGATGTCCCTGAATGCCATACTTGGTATCAGCTCACTCAGTTTTTAATGCTCTTTCATCTGATACATCAATCATGCATATACTTCCTAGCGGCATGTGGTGAAATAGGCAAATGTTTAGGCGTATTTCGAAAAGACATGGATTTTGCGCCTGTATTTCTCAAAAGTGTCCCACTTGATTTCATATATATTTTGCCAGGATATGGCCCGATGTTCGGCCTTTCATCTAACGCAGAAAAATTCTTCTCCAAAGGCGTATATTGGTGTTGGCGCTTTAAAACGCGGCCCTACTGCGTACGAACCTGTCGGAGATATCTACAGCCAGAGCAAGAAGCGTCGAAGCTGGAACAAAACTGCGCGTCAGGGCATGTTCGCCGCCTTTTATACAGCACAGTGTTGCACCTGTGCGCCAAAATTTGCGCTCGGACTACTGGTAGGTAGGCATACTAAAGCATAAAAAGATTTCTCTACGATATCTTTTAAAACTCAGGATGTATACACGTGCAAACACGGCAAAATTACAACAATCGAATTCCGGGCCTGATTTCTCGATTTTTTGCACGGAAAGTATTCGGTAAGAATGATTAATTTTATCAATGTTGATCATCGTGTACGATGAGCTTCTAAATATATATATATATATAAAATAATGAAAATCCTGTCTGAGCTAACGTGGAACCGGCCTACAATTATGTTCTGGCTAACCTTTTCAGTGACTTTTATCTTTCAACAGTCTATAACTTAACTGGCAACGTGTTCCAACTTCTATCTCTGTTCCATATAACCTCTGTTAAGTGAATATTTGTGAAGTAAATAGTACATATGCGGGACTGGGGATTGTATACTTTCAGTGTAACTCTCATTTTTTCATTGCTGGTGAAGTGATGCCATAAAGAACCCATGTAGCTGGTGACTATGATGCAATAAAGAATTTTCTACAGTGACATATTGATTTTGACAATGAAAAAATGGCTAGGAAGCAAGCGAGCTGGTGAAGCTGAGCTGGTGAGCTGGCGAAGTGGTGGTCTCGGGGTTTTTACATTATGCATATTGATTTTGTTTTTAAAAATCACGCAAATTAACTCTTGTTTGGGGGATAGGAGGTACCCGTAAGTGTGCATTGGCTGCACCTCGGGAAATCGTTGGGGTACGATACAGGCTGCCGATAACGGACCATTAACATCCCCGTGCTGCAAACCGTATGCCACACCATGGTTGGGATCCGAAAAAGAAGTAAGCCTCCAGTTTAAAAAAAAAAAAAAATGAAGAGCAGAACACGTCGTTTCGCACGATGATATCGTTGGGGACGTGGTTTGCGGTGAAGTTCTGTTTTTAGAGGTGGGGCAACGACGAGCTCTTTCGTTAGCACCCCCACCACCACCTGTTCTTAGAGTGTAGGGAGGACTTGGCATATATCGCGTTTATCATCTTCCAAGCGGGGCTTTTGATTACGTGAACAATTATTGTTATATTTGTCACACAACTGTACTTGCGCAGTGTATTAGAAATAAAATCTGTCCACTGAGAGTGGCAGCTGTCACGTTCCTCTGTGTGCTCCGTTTTCTTGCTGCAACAATCTTGAGACGTCAACGGACAAACCTGTACTGTCTCGAAGATTAATCAGGACCATCAGCTGCACAAAACACAGAAAACGGTCGCCGCGTGTGCTATGACCCCTTCCCGCTTTCTTTCCGCTTTCAGCCTTTTTTTCTCCGTCCTAAACAATCCACGTGACGAAACCAGAGAAGGAACTGCGCAAACAAAGAACTACGAGAAAGGAGCTCTCAAAGGGTCACCACCCCATGACAGGTTTAGCGTTTCCCACGTCTCGGGGCGCCATTATCCGGTAAGACTCAGTCTGCAACCGCTTTAGTTCGGTCTGCGCAACAATCTCTGCGACAGTGCAAGTAGTCTCGATTTCTACACGAGCCTATAGATAACTGGGACGGAAGTTGCAGTAACCAGCCAATAACAGGACAGAGCGAAGATAAAAACAGCCGTTATTGCGCTTGCAACGTGTGCTTGAGGAGAGACCCAATGTCCAACTATCTTAGAGTGGTTGTCAGCATCGATCAGGACCTAATCTCGGATGAGATTGCGAAATATTTCGAGCAGTTTGAAGTTCAGTAGAAGTATGTCTTCTGTACGGGGAGGGGGGTTAAGTATAAAAAAGGAAAGTTTAGCCATACTTAGCGGCTTGCTATTCCCAAACACACACACACACACAAAAAAAGAGAACAAAATCCAGAAACTGTAAAGAAATACAAAGAAATGTAGTGATCCAGCCAAGTGATCCAGCGAGCGATGCCGCTCGACCACCACCGATTATCACGAAAAAAAATCAGAGTTCATTGTGGTGGTAGACGTATACCAAATGCGAAATGTTAGCCTCAAACACCGACCCGTTCCGACACTAGAGGGCTCCGAGGTTTCCTCTCCGAGCAAAAGCCATACCCCCTCTGGAAACGTGTCGTGAGCATCCTACTGCGCCGAAGAAGCTCAAAATTTAAACTGCTTTTTGTTAGAAGGACCATGCAACCTACTGACCGGGTCTCAATAGTCTATCGCAAAATTTAGAATGTGGGGGATTCTGGGAAACATTTCAAAATTTACCCAACTCTGCAATTTTTTATAACAATAAGTACAGCATCTATCAAAACGAAATTCTGCAGATGTAAAGTCCGTCAGGACCACCCTCTAATAAAAAAAAGATTAACTATTTCCCCAGCGATTTAGGTGTTGTAAAAAATCGTAAATCACGGAAATCGTTGAAAAGTGCATACTTCAGTTAGAAAATTTTCAATGACGATAACAAGCTAGAAAGACTTGCTTCACACGGGACTGTAGAAGAACACCTTATTTATGCGCGGAGGGAAAATCCGAAAAGTACTTGTTGTTAAACTGAAGATTTTCATTCTTCGGCGGCATACTCGCGACGTAGGCTTCGCAGTGCGGTCGCCGAGTATGAGAGCACGCTGCATCTGCTGACCTCGAAAAACGTATAGAATGTACCATTTTCACAACGGCTCATGCGCGTGCGCATGACCTTGAAACGCTGAGAGGGTTATCTCGGCATTCATTAGATGGCGCTGTATGGGGACGACAGAAGTGGGGGACCAGTGGGGAGACCGCACGAACGGGGCGAGCTCGTCGGTCCCACTCCGGACCGGTTTTGGTCCTTTGTGCTACCCAAGTGGATTTGTGTTGACGCGCTACGAGCGTGGTTCGCTGGAGAGCCACTAGGATACGACGCGTATGGGAAGAAAGTCCATAAAAAACCGTAATTATTGTAAAAGAAATGCTCGAGACACTCTCTAAGCGGATTAAAGGGGTACTAAACTGATATACGAGCAATGATGTATCAGTAGGAATATGTTTATTTAACTCTGAAGCATGTTTCCTTAAATTATGAAGGTCGACAACGATATATTAGCGCAGTAATTACAAAATGCGTTGCGCACTATTTCTTGAACCTGCTTGAGCTTGCCCTCCAAGTGCTCACAACAATAGGAGCGACGTCAATTTGACGTTTCGTGACGGCCACCACTTATATTGCTGCATTTTTGAATAAGTGTTTTTTTTTTGTTTTTTTGTTTCAGAGCCACTAGACTATATTCACGAGGAATGTCCTTCTACTACGTATTATTTGCGCATCTTTTCCGGCCGCCTTACCTAACAGAAACGAGATTACTTTATAAGCCGCACTTATTCTTTAAAGTGAACCCCTCCACTGCCACGGAGCCGCAGCAATGCGACAGCAAACAGGTTCGGCAGGTTCTCCCCCGCGGCTGACCTTGGGGAGTCCAGGATCGGTTGACGATGCAAAACGTCATTCGGGGATGAGTCTGTCCCGTTTTTTGTAGCCGAGTGACGCTTGCTCACGCATTAGACGAAGGGGAGTGTTGCACTGATTTCGCTCTTTGATCTCGTTTTTAAATAGTTAAAGCACTTGAGCTACACAAAGTGTTCCACATATTTAGGTAGAGTGAAACCACTGCTTTCACTCTGTGCTGTTTTTTAGACAAAGTATGACCATCAGGTTAGTGCCCCTTTAAGTCAATATTAAACAGGTGACTTGTCTGTTGACACGCTAGAGAGAGGACGCCTTGATTTGACCTTTTTCGACCGACTCAATGTCGGGGTCGCTCCAAGTTCGGTTGACGACTGTTTTCCCCTTTTGGCCCTTGCCGTCATACGACTAAAAAGTCTTATTTTCTATAGGTCTCGATCTTGTAGACCTTGCATTCCGTCTTGCGGTTTTCTGCTTCCCTCAGGTCTCAGAACTTTTTTTACGTTCGCTGACAATGATGGAGCGTGACAAATGCAAACGACCGAATAGTTCTGCACAGGGGGGAATATGTGTAATGCAAATTAATACAAAAGAAAAGAAGGGAAAGGTTAGCCACGATGTGGGCTTGCTATTTCCTAAAGCTTTCAAGCAAACAAAAAAGATACAAACAGCTGGGATACAGAAAATTATGAAAAATACAGAAGAAACAGCTCCTTCACTAATCGTTGCGCATAGGACGTATCAGCGAATGCCCAGGAGTTTAGATTCCCGAAGGAATCGTGTCAGCGCAGACGTGACTTCAGCGTGCTGGGTAGGGCCAAGTACCACCTCGAGGGAAAGCTCTTGGTAGCCCAGATGAGCAAGGCGGCGCCGGAGACTCGATCGGTGATCTTCGTAGCGCTGGCAGGCAATGATGATGTGTGGCACATCGGCTTGCACGTTGGGCAAAGAGGTGATGGGTGCTGATTCATCTTAAATAGGAGGCAGGAGTTCGTGCCACATTCAGCCGCAGCCGATGAAGCAACGATTCCTCGATGCGCGGGATGCGGCCAGGCACAGCATATGTCATTAAAGGGTCAATGAATTTAAGGAAGGCATTGGTTCGTATAGCTTCTTGCTGAAAGAGCTGTGTGCGGTTGGCAGTGAAGCGGAGGATTTTCAGCTGGCACATAGAGTACGCAAGGGGAAAGACAGTTGGTTGCTCAGTGTCGTGGGCTTGTCGAGCAAGAGCGTCAGCACGATCATTGCCTGAAATTCCGACATGGCTCGGAAATCATTGGAACACCACTTCGTGTCCCAGCGATACAAGTTCGGAGTGCAGGGCGATGATCGTCGTGTAGGTGTACTGATGACTGCGGCAAGCGCCAGCGGCCAGATGAAGAAGCCAGCGCCTCCAGAGCCACTTTACTGTCTGTGAGGATCGACCAGGCCCTGGGCGCACACGAGTAGACATGTCTCAAAGCGGCCAGTAGTGCGAATGCCTCGGCCTCAGCAGATGACATAAGAGGGAGCTTGAAGCCGTGCTCAGCTCCATCCTCTGGGATGCAGAAGGTAGCAGACGACCCAACTAGAGAAACTGAAGCATCGGTGTATATTTGGGTTCGATGCCGGTGGTGACTGTAGATGTGGTACAAGGTCAGTTGGCAGGCCACAACTGCTGGCACAACCTTCTTTTTCCTAAGGCCCGGAATTGACGTTTGTACAGTGGGGTAGTGAAGTGTCCACATGGGTGGCGCAAAGGAGGTCCGTGCGGAGGTTGAGGTTGAGGGGACGTTGCTTCGTAAAACGCCAAATAGATTGACCAAATGCAGATGCGGGATAACGTTGCGCAATGTCACAGAGGTAATGGGCTGGATGGCGGGCAAGATAACGTGTGTACGCGTGTAAGGCGACACTATCGCGGATAATAAGCACCGATGGCTCGCGTGCCTCCGCCGAAACAGAGAAGGTTTCCGTTGTCTTTGGCCCTCCCAAACAGAGACGGAGGGTTTTGGCTTGGATATTGGGCAGCTCCCGCTCGTGAGTGTTGGAGATGCCATAAAGGACAGGCAGGCTATAGCGCATAACGCCAAGCAACAGGGAGCAGTGTACACGATGGAGGTCAGCACAGGACGGGCCCCATGTGGATCCACAGAGGTGCCGGAGCACACTACAGTAGATGCGGGCACTAGCAGAAAGGGAGTTGATCTGCCGCGACCATGTCAGTCCCCTATCAATGATGATGCTTAGATACCGATAATGCGGGACGTAGTTCAGTCTGCACAGGAAAATTCTACAATTACCGCAGTTTTAAAGAGATCATAGTTTGAACTCGACTAACTTGGACGTGTGTAATCTGGTGATACTGGTCTGTTAAACCGCTTCGTGTTTATTGCGGTGGGTGCGGTGGTGGTAGTGTTACTGCTTGCCGCAGTCGGCTTCGCAAAGCGAGCAACGTCACGACTGACGCAGGTCCGTAAAAAAAAAAAAAGGAAAAAATACAGGAATGCAGGTCCGGATTCGCAGTGAAGTCCACCATGGACGGAGCACCATGAATGGAACACAAGAAAATGTGTTTTTTTTTAAATTCTGTATAATCGTGGCGAAGCAACTGCTGCTATGAGCGGCGTACAGACGTTGACAGATGGCGAGAGGACAGCAAGAAGGAGTGGGGGCGACAGGGGGCTAGTATGCTTCCTTGGCCTACTTAAGGGGGAGCTGTGCCGACATTCGTCTGGAAAGTCTTCGGAAAACCCAGGGAAAACCTCAGAGAGCACAGCCGGTGACAGGATTCGAACCCGTGTCACCTCCCAGTCTCGCCGTGGAAAGCGATCATCCTAACCACTATGCCACGGGAGGTGGCAGAAAATGAAAATGAAAATAAAAGTCACTGGGGGGTGCTTGACTCAGGGGTTGAAGCGTACTCGGCGAATGGTGCACTTGTGATACGCCCTTATAGACAGTATATCAGTTTGGTATCCCTCAGGATCGAATCCGGTTTTGAGGCGTGATAACGTCTTTCTGCCGGCGTTTAGCCTCCAAAGATGACGTGATGTACTTGATGCATACGTCTTTCCTGACTCGTAGGCAGGGCATTGTAGAAGGATGCGCTCAATTGTGTCGAATGTTGTCGGACAGAAAGGGCATGTTGGATCGTGCGTACTCTTCAGGCTGTGGAGTACGACGTTTAAATACATTGAGTTTGTAGGCATGCGGTGTAGGAGTGTGGCTGCGAGCCCGGAGAAACTTCGAGACTGGAGTAAAGGGCGTGTGTTTGACAGAGTGAGACTGGTACTCGGGTTAACTGTAGATATTAAACTTTTGGCTGTTTCTTTAAAGGAGCGTGGAAAGTGGGGAGAATTTTTTTTTCTCTTTGATCGCGTTCAAGTGTGTCACCACGGTATTACGTTTTTACACCATAAATACTGTCCTGGCGAACATATTACGCCCACTGCAGACGTTTTAATCCATCGCTTGCGCGATACTCTCCCCTTTTCTGTGGAGGCCATGTGACAAGCCAGAGAACGCGCGTCACGATGCGTCCACTCAGAGGAGGGATCGCGGTGTGACGTCAGCCGGGATCGGTCATCGACACGGCGCAGGTGGCGGAGGTCGGAGCGTCGTCTGCGGCGTACGTTTCTCGCAGTTTCTTCTGACAGACGCTTGTGTATGGCGGACTAGCCCGCCATAGCTTGTGCTCGGTAGCTCGGGTTGCGGGGCAGGTGCTTCTTCTTTCTTCTTCTTCTTCTTCTTCTTCTTGGAGGTTAAGTGAGGTCAGCAAATGTCCATGGCTTGCTTTGCCATTTCCATTGCTCGCTCGCGTCAGGTAGATTTAGCGACGGAGCAAGACATTGCTTCAGATAGATTAAGAAGTCGGCACCAACGGATTTCACGACGCTCGGTGGTGACTCGTAATCAGTCTCATTGAAATGTAGACTGCACATTCGGAGTGCCAGGTTGAACATCCTCGCGTTGAATCAAGGCAAGCCATTTACCTCTCGCTGGCTCATTTGCCGGAACCTGATGCATCTGGAGGCCGCGCGTCCTTCTTGTTTTCGTTTGCGCAGCTTCGAACTCCACACGGCATCACAGCAGACCTCCTCAATGAAGCACACACTTGTGTAACACAAGTGTACGGGCAATTATGCAGGCTCTATGCTCTATGATTAAATGGAACGAAAACGAGAGACACATCGAAACGCAAAGAGGCACATTGAACACCGCCACATACGAGACGCCGATGCCGACGTACATGCGATACGTACTCTCTTCTCGTAGACGCACGCAATGATGATAAAAGAACCACCGTAACGTGCCATGAGTAAACAGATACCATTTTCAACACGTTTCTTTTCCTGTTTGATATCTTGGAATGAATAGCAGTGAACAAGTATAGCACATCGCTCTGCCGAGAGCAGACGAATTTTTCACAGCGAATGAGGCGCAGCGCCGGTGTGCTGTCACAGGGGGGGGGGGGGGGGGCAATGTGGAGAATACTGTGTGGAGAATACTTTATGTGCTTTCGCCACATAAAGGAAGAGAACCCGTCAAACTTTACTTGCTGGATAGAAGAGACGAGATGGAAGACATTGCCAATTGCGGAATGCGCTTGCCGGAAGCCAGTCATGACCTCAGGAAAGAATCGAGTGCTCTCAAAATACCAGTGGAGTCGTGCGGACACCACCCTTTCCATAATCTTTCCCATAATCTTTCCAACAAAGTGGTGAGGGCGATTGGGAGGAAGGCATGAATGGCGTGTGGAGATTTGCCTGGCACAATACCATTGCATTCTTCCATTATGTAGGGCAGTCTCTAACTCCATGAAGGAGAACGGTAATTCGAAAGATTCCTCCTGTGAAGATTCTAGGACGACGGGGATGGCAAAAGCTTACGATCCCTGTGGCACCGAGGCCTCCGAAGAAGTCGTTAGGCGACCACTGAATAGCTTTGTAGTAGTATAGTATTGCATTCCTTTTACTTGGCACTATGCAGACAGCCATCTCGCATCATTGAGCCATCTGGCTCTCCCATTGGACAAAATCTGCAACTCGGCGGCATTTTGTTGACACGCCAGTGGAGCCGCAGTCTGTCTGTCACTGTTCATTCACTGTCTTTCCCGTTTCTTTTTATTTTTTTTACGGACCTGCGTTAGTCGTGACGTTGCCCGCCATGCGAGGCCGACTACGGCAAGCAGTTACACCACCACCACCACCACCAGTGGTGCCGCAGTCTCTTAAAACTGAACTTTACCCCAGCACGCTCCTAGCCAACTACACTCTTAAAAATGAACTTCACCGCATACCATGCTCCTAGCCAACCATCATCTCGAATGATATCGTTATCTTCCCTGATTTGTTGAAAACGGGAGGCGTACGCCTTTTTGTGACACTTATGCGGTTCATAATTGTCACAAATAAGGCGTACGCCTATCGTTTTCAACAAATCAGGGAAGATAACGATATCATTCGAGATTATGATTGGCTAGGAGCGTGCTATGCGGTGAAGTTCATTTCTAAGAGTGTAGTAACGCTAGTGACATCGTTCTCGCGTCTGATTTGTTGAAAACAGGAGGCGTACGCCTTTTTTATGACGCTTATGCAGTACATAACAGTAGTGGAGAACGATATGCCATTCGGGATGATGGTTGGCTAGCTGCATGCATCCGGTGAAGTTCATTTTTAAGAGTGCAGTTTCTTTCCGCCCAGGCAAAACGACCTTATGCTACGGCAAGCTCATTTCACATCGCGAATTGCAGTACAGTGACCGTAACAGCACGTGCGATGTTGTTTAGAGGGCCTTGATCCACTGTTGTCAAGGGAGACGCAAAAGCGTGGTCGAATAGAGAAGAAAGAACGAACGTCTACAGACGGGATCCGTCATTAACGTAGCAGACGAACTTGACGGAGCCAATATGGCGTCACCATACGGCGCCCCCTGCCGTTGAACTTGCTGTTGTACGTCAGTTGCAGAACTCTGAATCAGTCTGAAGCTATTCAGTGACTCTAGCGGGCCCCATTGTTGTTTGCAACGTGGATTTCCGAACATGCGATTGCAAGCATGTGCGCCTGAAGAGGGCGCCGTTGAGCAACAGGAGGGTCCATTGAGTATGTTCGATATTCGGGAAAGTGGCGCCCCCGGAGACAAAGAGCTCGCTTCTTTACGGGCTTCAAGTGCATTCTCTCATCGAGGGTTTTCGTACGTGTTTAAAAAACGCGTTAAGATATGCGATGCACTTCCTTTGCCCCGTGTGTGCCTCACCCTCTCAGTTTCTCCTCTGAGTTTCTAATGTCGAGCACACGACAGCTGCGTTCGAAGATCCCCTATACAGACGTAGGCAGAAAAGACATTTTCTTTGCGCTTAACCCTTTCGAGACGGGAAGTCTGCAACATGTCTAAACTTCCTTTCCCTTTGGGGCTTATTCGCGTCCACTGTGCAACGGAACGAGTGCTACTCTTGCGTGCTTTTTAATGCAGGCTTTTCGCGTACATGAAATTCACTGAACAAGTTCAGGAGGGACCAAGATGAAAAAAGCTCTATGAAAGGTTACTGCTTGGAGCGTTTTGAAGATGGGATAACAGGATCGTTTCGTAAGATGTCGCCACAATAACTGTAGACGCAATCAGGTCGTTACTTGAGAGGAAGCTGTCAGGGCCAGATCTCGGAGCCGTTAATTTCTTAGGTTCGGTTGGGGTTCACGCATATAGGTTTAGCTTAGGTTCGGTTGTAGAGGAGAGAAAAAAAAAAAGATTCGAACCGGTTCACTGAAGCTAAAAATTTAAGTATGCTGATTTTGCAATGCAAACGTCATTTAGGCCGGGTTAAGTACACAAAATGGAGCTTTTGCTCACCGATGATGATGTTGATGATACGGAAAAAGGAAAAAAAGGGGACGCAAGACGTAACAATGACAATTTTCATTGGTATAGACTCAGGATTGATGTCAGAACATATATCCACGGGAATATTACGGTACCTTGAATAGAACAGCCGCTACAGCACTTTTATATTGTTTTGACAGCAAGTTTCATCCAACGTCCGCGAGAGGGCGCAAGACGTCGCTGCCCACGAAAGCAGGGGATGAAAGAACAAAAAAAAAACAAAAACGCACACACACAAATGGGAAAAGCGGAGAGAGTGAGAGAGAGAGAAAGAAACAGGGAAACAGGGCACAGTTCAGCCAATGAGGAACACCTGTCGTGTGTCGATAAGGCCCAAAAGGTACAGGGTCTCTTTGCTCACTGAAGTGTGATTTTATAATACTTTGCAAGGAGAAATTTAGCCTAACAAGTGCAGTACAGCGGCAAAGCGATAGGTGCGTTAGATAGGTTCGGCAAGTGAGTGCTCAGGACAAATGTAAAGAGACAGACTGTAACACCTGGCGGAAATGGTATACGTTTTTCTTTCTTTCTTGGAAGCGAGCTCAGAAGCGAATTAGTTGATTGCTGGAGGCACTACGGCAAATTTGATGAAAGATACTCATATATGATATGAAAGATACTCTGATGACTATACTCATCAGAGCAAAAGTTTGACTTAAGGTCCCCCCCCCTCAAAGAAAAAAAGCAAAAAGCAAAAACCAAAACCACGATTAACTGTATCTCCTGTATTGTAACCTTCACCATTGGAACACCCTCAGTTGCCGGCTGCTCCAGATTGGCTGTAATGACTTTTCCTTGGCCACTCTCCTTGACCCCGTCCTGCTTCCCCAACCAGTGGGCTGTCATTGCCGTTCCCCTCTGTTTTCTCAGAGCCTCAGACTCATGAGCTGCAGGTGACGTTGTCACGTTGTTATAGTGTCTCTTTCTTTCTTCTTTCTATCTTTCTTTCCTAGTCCTTCTTTTCCTTTTTTCTTCTCTTCAGTTATTTCGTTTTCCTTTGGAATCTGTGGAATAGCAAGGTCGCTCTTTGCCTGGCTATCCTTTCCTTTTTTTTAAATAAACATATCCCCCCCTTCGTTCATGTGTGTTTCGGCTCGTGACTTGGTGAAAGCGCTTCACTTGTCTCGAAAGTAGGTTTTCAAACATGGTGGAGCCATTGAAACTCCGCTAGATCTTTGCTGAAGCAAACGTCTCCCCTGAACCGTCTTGCGAACCGGTAGCCACTCCTGATTTAGTTCGGTTCAGTTTGGGTCCCCCCCCCCCCCCCCCCCTAGTTCAGCGGTAGAGAAAAAATATTCGGTACGGTTCAGTTTCGGCCCGCCAAAAGCAACGGTTCTTAGCAATTTTCATTGCAGCGGATTGGAAACAGAGTTGTAAACGTTACTTGACAATACCAATTGATTACTGCTACTATTACTGTTGTGGCAAAGGTGGTGTTGTGGTCCTTAAAATTACTCGGCTAGAAATGTAATCAAGTCATGGCTAGGATAGTAAGGCGTTATACTTAGATCGCTACTTTCTTCAAAAAAACTTCACAGTGCATGGAAACACCGTCGCCGCTGTAAGCGAAACTACTGGAAGACACGGAAAAATCTATAAGGGAAGTCCAAAGCTGGCCTACGGAAAAAGTGGTCGGAAACCGTAGACTCTTCGCAATATTCCGATATCATGATCCACGCCAGCTATTACGCCAGGTTATTCCTCTGATCTGAAGCTTCTTGACATCAACCGGCATCTGAACCGAACCGTAATTCATTAATTAAACCTTATCATAATCATCCCAACAATTTTTTTAAGAACGCGATCCGGCAGAGGTCAGCTTTGACAGCGGACAACGGTCCCGTGTGATCATCACTTCTGCATATGCGCGTGTGTGGGTCGGCGAAGATATCCAATATCCGATCCAATCCAAGAACGTAATAAGGCGAAGCAGCTTAAAGGATATGATTTGGCGTCCCTGAGCTTCTGTGTAAGGTCTAAATGAACCTTGCCGCATATATTACCCGCCAAGTCTTGCGTGGAGGGATGCAGTCTGAAGTAATCTTATAAATGCTGCCCCCGCACGGGGGCTATAGCGGTTGGATCCAAGAGAGAAGCAAGTTAATTAGGCATGACTTCAGTGTTCCGGGCCCCGCAAAGCAGAATAGATGGGGACCATCTGTTAAGGAGTCACCGGGTTAATGAATGTAATGGGCCTTTCCGTTCTGGACAATGAGCTAAGAAAATTGCAATAACGGCTTTTGTTTTACCTTTTACGTAATGTGGCGACGAGGCCACTGAAGAGCATGGCATGATTTACGAACCACCCGTAAAAGCACGTACTCTCTAAAAACCGTAGAACTCTAACCACGATAACGAAGAAGCATATCTCAATACAATGAGCCACTTTTCTTGGTCCCTGGCCAAACCCAGCCCACAAACGCTATGCCGTCACAGCTCTTTTGACGTTTTTGGACACCATCGGACTTCGATCCCAATTGTGAAGGGGCTCATAATTTCATTCCCCACATCACCACCTGGGGTAGCGTATCGCCCCTAGCGATGAAACTCTCATTCATCATCTCAAAATAAAGTTGTTGATTGTTTGTTGAAAGTGGGAGCAGTAATTTCACCAGAAATCGACCTATGGGGGTACACTCTGAAAACAGAGCTTATCACCGCATAGCACGCTCCTAGTCAACCATCATCCCGAATGACAACGTTCTCTACCTTGATTCGATGAAAACGGGGGCGTTCGCCGTTTTTGTGGCAATTATGAACTGCATAATGCCATGTGGGCTGCGTCACGACTGTAACCAGGATGAGATAAGATGATGTGATGTGGTAACAGATGAATGAATGATGTCGGCCGAAAGTTAAGATATAGTGCAATCACTGCCAGAAGAAGCTTTCTGTCGCTGTCTCCCGGGGTTGGCAAACTGGGGCTATTCGCAGCCATCGGCAACAACGACACACCTGGCCCAGCTGTTTTCGAAAACTGTACACCTGTACATACTAGGTGTGCGAACTGCGACTGGCTTTCGAACTGCTCTTCGGTGTCGAAGCACCTAAAGCTCAGGCTGTTACAAGACGTGAAAAGATATGTACAGTAAGTTTTTCGAAACAGTTCACGAGGACTAATAAATTTACTCTATCAGCCGCCATCGCTTTTTGTTTCTCTGCTTTGGGACAACACGTTCGTTACTCTACAGCAAGCGCGGAAGAAAAACAGACGAAGGTGGGGCTGAGGGGGGAGGGGGGACGACGAGAAGAGAGAGACGAAAAACCCAAGGAAAGAAAGGGAAGGAGGTTGGGAAAGCAAATCGGTCTGCGCATGCGCACTTGATCGGAGCTTTTTTCCCGCGCTGCTGATTTTGACCTCTGTGAGTGGCTCCTGCAGATCACGTGGTTTGGGCGCCCGCCATTTTCCCTGGACCATTGCGTCTATGGAAGCTTCCGGCGGACGGTTATGTTTCTAGATACATGTGTATGGGGACATGTATTGGTAGCCGAGCTGTGTTCGGCAGTCTCAGAAATTTCGGGAGTGGTGTGTTGCAAAAACTCAGGGAGGGAATCTTACACCCTCCACGGAGGGGATTCCCGAGTGGGAGACGTACACTTTTTTGTGGCAACTGTACCAGTCGGCGCATAACACGCCCTGTGGCATATGCGCCTTCCATTTTCAACAAATCCGCAAACAGGACGATATCGAGTGTAGAGAGGCACTACACTCTAAAAACAGAGCTTCACCGCATAGCACGCTCCTAGTCAACCATTGCCACGAATGACAGGGTTATCGCTCCCGATTCGAAGAGAGAAGGGGGCGTATGGCTTTTTTGTGGCAATTTGGGTATATGGTAATTGCCACAAAAAGGCGTATGCCTCCCTCTCTCCTGGAATCAAAAGCGATAACCCTATCGTTCGCGGCAATGATTGCCGCACTACACTCTTAAAAATGAACTTCACCACATAGCACGCTCCTAGTCAACCATCACCCCGAATGACAACGTTCTCGCTCTAGATTTGTTGAAAACGGGAGGAGGAGCCTATTTTGTGCCCATTATGCACGGCACAAAATAGGCTCCTCCTCCCGTTTTCAACAAATCAGGGGCGAGAACGTTGTCATTCGGGATGATGGTTGGCCAGGAGCGTGCTATGTGGTGAAGTTCATTTTTAAGAGTGTACGTGCTATGCGGGCGAAGTTCTGTTTTTAGAGTTTAGGCTGCCGCTAAAGGTGCATGGAAGGAGCTGAAAAAAAAAAAAAAAGGAAAGTCAGGAGGCGTAGAAATTTGGGGCACAACCCCTGCACTCTTAGAAATGAACCTCACCGCATTGTACGCTCCAAGCCAACCATCATCTCCAATGATATCGTTGATTTGTTGAAAACGGGAGGCGTATGTCTTTTTTGTGACACTTATGCAGGACAGAATTGTCACAAAAAAGTTGTACGCCTCCCATTTCCAACAAATCAGACTAGATAACGATATCATTCGAGATGATGGTTGGCTGGGATATGTATACCTATAAAAAGTTCGAGCGCAGCGTGCACTCCTGGTGCTGAAGAGAACATTCAGTCTCGCGTGCTAGGAAAGCTCCTTCCCTCGGCGGCCAGTCTGCGCGGGGGGGGGGGGGATATATTATATGTTTATTATGAAAAAAAAAAAGAACAAAGGAGGAAAAGGTTAGCATACGCTACGGCGGCTTGCTGTTACCAGCACAGAAAATAAATAAATAACAGAATGAGAGAAAGAAATTAAGTATGCGACGTCACCTATTCTGCCCAATAGTGAGACGCACGTCTTCTTCTTTAATTCTCTCTTTCCTGTTTCAGCTGTTGTATTTTGAGCCGCATTCGGTCGCAAACCTCGGCAGCCAATACAAAGTGATCGGACGAGAACCGGCATAATCAGCATGGTATGGCCGATGGTGTGAACCGAAGGTGACCACCAGATGGCACAGCCACCGAACTTTGCACTGAACGTGTCGTCGCTGTGTGCCGTGTGTCTTGTTGGTGTGTCCCGTTTTTCCGTTGTTTTGTGTTTTCCTTTTTCTCTTTGCTTTTTTTCTCTCTCCCCCTGTGGCAACTTGCCGCCCAGACCGCCCTTTCTGTCTTTTTGTTTTCTTTCTTTCAATAAACGATACCCCCCCAAGGGCAAGATCGCCGTCGCAGCGCGCATTCTTATAAAATAATTTCCTCAAGAAATACGCACTTCCTATAGGAAATATTTTGCGTAACGGTTGCTGTGTTCGTGCCACAAAAAAAAAAAAAAAAAAAAAAATATATATATATATATGCTGTAAATCCTGCGATATCACGCTTATTACTTTCCTATGGGAACTAGTGAGCTGGCTTTTGCGTTCGCTGCGTCAATCGCCTTCCGCGTTCATATCTACAATTGGATACAAAATCTTGGCCTCTAAGCTTATCCGACGAAATAGCCTGGCAAAGATTCTTCGTTGACCCTGTCACTGGCTCGCACGTCGACATACGCCAAAGGAAAGCACGAGGGCCCGTATTTTTTTGGAAGGTTTCGAGGGTACACGTAAATAGGATTTTTTCGGATTGCGCGAACTCGATGTGCACCCCAGTGATCTGTTTACTTCGGCATAACTCCCCTGGGTCATTTCTCGTTGACGGTATCGGCACCGTTAGCTGCGCGGCATTAAGTGCATGCACATTCCACACTCTAAAAACAGAGCTTCACCGCATCACACGATTATGGTCAAGCAACACTGAGATGGAGGCGCTTTCGAATGATATCGTTTTCTTTCTTCATATGATGAAAATCCTCGGGAAAACTTTCCATTATGATAATAGCCACAGACAGGCGTGCACACCTCAAAGTACACTCTTAAAAATGAACTTCACCTCATAGCACATTCTTCGCCAACCATCATCTCAAATGATATCGTTATCTGCCATGATTTGTTGAAAACGGGAGGCGTACGCCTTTTCTGTGACACTTATGTTGTTCATAATTGTCACAGAAAAGGTACGCCTCCCGTTTTCAACAAATCAGGGGGCTTAATCGCTTCATCGTCGTTTCGGTCGTTACAATCTAACGAGTGGCGGGAAATTCAAAAATGTGGGCACGTGACACATTGCGCGTGACGTGTACCACGGCCTTCACGTATCGCGCGAAGAGCGCCGTGCACGTGTTTTATGACGTGCCCACCTTTTTACATTTCCCGCCCGCCTTTTTGAATTTCCCGCCACTCGTTAGCTTGTAACGACCGTAACGACGATGAAGCGATTAAGCCCCCAGGGTAGATAACGATAGCATTAGAGACGATGATTGGCTAGGAGCGTGCTATGCGGTGAAGTTCATTTTTAAGAGTGTAGGAGTGATAATAATAAGTAATGACCTTGAGAGTGTTATTAGTGAGTTTCCGTACATCGTACGCTACCACCTTTGCGTACGTAAGGGGTAGCGTTGGCCGTTCCGCGCACGCGCAGTACATTAAGGGTACTGTAAAGCAGCAGGCAAGCTGTTAATATTGGCAGCGGCATTTGAAAGTTTATTCCGAAAGAACCCCACACTGCAAATTTTATGTGCGACAGAAAAATCTAAATATTTTTTAGTCATGACTGAAATTGCGGTGACAAAACGCAGGGCGGCGCCCGGTGGGAAACGGTCGCCTATTCGTCGAGCAACAGCGTTACATGTCCCCAACTCTCTAGCGGCACAGTTCCCCTAGAAGTCGGCCCAGGACGCACAATTCCCCAGGGCGTCAGTCGTGACGTTGCCCATATACGTGAGGCCGACAACGGCAAGCCCTTTCACCACCACCACCACCACCACCACCACCTCTATCGGCTAAGTCATGGGCTAAGTAGCCGGCTTCATGAACTTACTTTGAAAAGTTTGTTCAAAAGAGATAGTTCCTGATATATATTCTCTCAAAATGCAAGCACATTTGTACATCATGGAAATGAGTAACAAACTGCAAGTAGAACCGCAATGAGAGCCATCTACGCAAAAATGCACCACGTCCGGCAAGCCGGTGTGGTGATGGTAGTGGTTCACAGATGTCGCTGTACGCTCCATTGTTATTGTCATGTTTATGTCCGCCGCCCTACGTGGCGGGAACTACGGAGCTCGTGTCGGGTCTTAGACACAGAGTTGCCCGTAATATTGAACCTTAATTTTCTAGAAAACTATGAGGTGGATTTGAACGAAATTTTTGGCGTTTGTCTATGAGCACACAGGCTGTCAAATGAGCCAGCAGTATAAAATTGTACACCTGCTACACCAAGGTGCTTTACAGTACCTTTAACAGAGCTTTGCGCAGTGCGCAGAGCCACCACGCTATCCCTTACGTACGCGAAGGCGATAGCGTACGGTACACTAAAACTCTCTATTAACGCAACCTATACTAAGCGTTAATGAAAGGTAAACGAACTCCCTAACCACCCCTACTCCTAAGACCCAAGCATAACCACGACAGAGTTAGCAAACGGGCAAACCAATTTATTACGAAACGAGAGAAGTACGACCTAGCAAACTCGCTTGGTAACCAACAAAGATATATATATATATATATATATACAGGGTGTCCACGCTAAGTGTGAACAGATTTTTTAAAAATATATCAATCACTTTTTCCGAGGTGAAATCAATTGCAATATAGCATATGCTGAAGGGCACTCCCTTGGGGGGCATTAACAGACTCCTAAGGCAATGTCTTAATTAACTTTCAATAATTAACTTTTTAATTATAAAAGCTACGAAGTTGCTCCAATGAGAACATCTGATCTCTTTGGTCACCAGATACCAAAACCGTTTTCAGAACAAAAATCCGTTCGGTAGATCGTCCGCAAAAAACTCGTGAACGAACGCCATTTTTTTCTTTATTTGGTTTATTGCGCATCTTCAAAGAACCGGCTTTCCGTTACCCCCAGTGTGAGAGAGTGAAAGAGCACAGTCCCGCCTCATGCGTCGAAGATCACCTTTAACTTGCGGAAACAAAACACAAACACAAATCTATCGGGTGACTCTATCGCGACTGCCCTTATCTTGGGCTGTATTTTCTGTTTTCTTTTAATCTTTTTCCAGGACGCAAGAGGCGACAGTGTGCTCTTTCATCCTCTCGTATTGGGGGCGAAGGAAAGACGCGTCTCTAGAGATGCGCATTGAATAAAATAAAGAAAAAAAAAGGCGTTCCTTCACGAATTTTTTTGCGGACGATCTATCGAACGGATTTTTGTTCTGAAAACGGCTTTGGTATCTGGTGACCGAAGAGATCAGATGTTCTCATTGGAACAACTTCGTAGCTTTTATAATTAAAAAGTTAATTATTGAAAGTTAATTAAGACATTGCCTTAGGAGTCTGTTAATGCCCCCCTAGGGAGTGCCCTTCAGCATATGCTATATTGCAATTGATTTCATTTCGGAAAAAGTGATTGATATATTTTTAAAAAATCTGTTCACACTTAGCGTGGACACCCTGTATATATATATAAGGAGGGAAAAAACCATTACAGAAAAATGACACTAGACGTGTTTGAAATTCAAAATTACAGATTAAGATGGCTTCTATGGCTGCACGTAGAAAAACAGATACTCACGGAACGATGCGACAGCACCAGAGGACACGTGTTTCGCCGTGTTTGCGGCTCGTCGGCCCTGGGTAGCTGCGCATCGTTCGGGATTGGCAAACCAGGGGTCACTCAGCGAGCGATATACACCTGGGAGGGTGACTGAGCACTCCTCAATGCCACAGTGCAAGCCAGTGAATTATAAAGAGAGGAAAAAAGCCATTAAAAAATAAGAAAAATGACGCTAGATGTGTTTGAAATTCAAACTTACAGTTAAGATGGCTTCTATGGCTGCACGTAGAAAAATAGATACTCATGGAACGATGCGACAGCACCAGAGGACACGTGTTTCGCCGTGTTTGCGGCTCGTCGGCCCTGGGTAGCTGCGCATCGTTCGGGATTGGCAAACCAGGGGTCACTCAGCGAGCGATACACACCTGGGAGGGTGACTGAGCACTCCTCAATGCCACAGTGCAAGCCAGTGAATTATAAAGAGAGGAAAAAAGCCATTAAAAAATAAGAAAAATGACGCTAGATGTGTTTGAAATTCAAACTTACAGTTAAGATGGCTTCTATGGCTGCACGTAGAAAAACAGATACTCATGGAACGATGCGACAGCACCAGAAGACACGTGTTTCGCCGTGTTTGCGGCTCGTCGGCCCTGGGTAGCTGCGCCAGGCCCCCACAGCTCCCCCTCTTCGCGGCTCTAAAAAAATGTTTGCACGTCATAAACACGTGGTATAACTGCGTCAGGCATCATAGTTGATACCCATTGGCCGAAGGACATTGTGCGCTCCGCTATTGGTTGGCAAAGTTTCAAAAGAGCATTCTTTCGCGGGCTGCCTGTCTGGCGGGCAGTTACGAGAAGAGAAGGGAGAGAAGTGGCAGCGGCGTCTCGCGTCTCGACGATGTCAGTTGACACCACGGTATGATGGCATTGTTCCAAGAGAAGTCCCAGATTTGTTCGTGTGTCAAAGTGACTCAGCGCGTGTTGTGATGTTTCCCGACGCAAGTATCCTACGTACGAACAGTCTCTCGAGTTCAGAACTGGAACGCAGTGGTGAGCTCACGCCTGAGGAACACTTGTGAGCGCCGTCGCATTTTCAAATGCAGTCACAACGGAGACAGGATTCGGTGTCCGTGCGACAAGCATTGCCCGCTTCGTTGAAACCTTCGCATTGCAACCAACGAAAGGAGGTGCTCACCATGAAATCGCGTGCACTCGTGTGAGCGTCGCTCACTTCTGGGAGTACAGTGTGTGTGTTTTTCGAGTTCGAACTTGGTCAACGAACGCAACGATTTGGACTCTGTAGGCACGGTGAATATTTGTGTCAGACTATTGAATCAGTACGATGTTTCAAATAAATGTGTATTTTGTCAAAAATTTGCCTAGTTGTTCTGGAATACGGAATAACAAGCGTCGGGCATGAAAACCAGTAAAAGTAAAAGCCGATGGTAGCCAGTACAGGCCAGTACCCGGCCGAAAGGCGAGCCAAACTGAGAGACTCCTGATTGGCCGAAAGGTAGGCATCATAGTTAATTTTCATTGGTTGCATGTCCAGTGTTGCCTGAATTATCTCAAACTATGGGCTCTATGGGGAGCTGTGGGAGCCTGGCTGCGCATCGTTCGGGATTGGCAAACCAGGGGCCACTCAGCGAGCGATATACACCTGGGAGGGTGACTGAGCACTCCTCAATGCCACAGTGCAAGCCAGTGAATTATAAAGAGAGGAAAAAAGCCATTAAAAAATAAGAAAAATGACGCTAGATGTGTTTGAAATTCAAACTTACAGTTAAGATGGCTTCTATGGCTGCACGTAGAAAAACAGATACTCATGGAACGATGCGACAGCACCAGAGGACACGTGTTTCGCCGTGTTTGCGGCTCGTCGGCCCTGGGTAGCTGCGCCAGGCGCCCACAGCTCCCCATAGAGCCCATAGTTTGAGATAATTCAGGCAACACTGGACATACGACCAATGAAAATGCGTCGTGATGCCTAGCAGCCAACCAATCAGCAACCTCTCAGTTTGGCTCGCCTTTCGGCCGGCCCTGGCTGCCATTGACTTCTACTGGTTTTCATACCTGGCGCCCGTTATTCCAAAATAACTAAGACATTTTTGATAGGCGAAATACATATTTATTGATGCAACGTATAAACTCAAATGCTTGACTCATATATTCACCGTGCGTACAGGACGTTTCGTTCCTTGAATAGACAGCAACCAAACCAAGTTCGAACTTGCAAAGCACACATACAGTCTACTTCTGGAGGCGAGCGAAGTCCACGAGTGCGTGCGTTTCACAGATGAGCATCTTCTTCTCATTCTGGCGATGCACCGTAGGTCACACAGTCACGGAAAATACTTTTGTCGTTACGAACACTCTCTTCTTAGTCACTGTATTTGAAAATGCGACAGCGCTCGAAAGTGTTCCTCAGGCGTCAGCTCACCAAGCATTCCAGTTCCGACCCGGCAAGAATGTCCGTAGGTTGACACTTTATCGGAGATCAGTACATGGCCAGAGTCACTATAGCTCACGAACAAACCCGCGCGTATACTTCCTCTTTGGTCGTTGTGGTCAACCGACATCGGCGAGCCGCGGAGACGCAGCGACCTTGCTTGGAGCTGCCCGCCTGGCCGACCGCCCGCGAAAAGTGAGCTGTCAGATATTTCGAAACTTTATCAACCAATCCCGGAGCGCGCATCCTCCTTTGGCCAATGGGCGTCCGTCATGATGCCTGACGCTGTAATACCACGTGACTGTGACGTGATTTTATTTTTCTACTGCCACAAATGTGGGGAGCTGTGGAGGCCTGGCTGCGCATCGTTCGGGATTGGCAAACCAGGGGTCACTCAGCGAGCGATATACACCTGGGAGGGTGACTGAGCACTCCTCAATGCCACAGTGCAAGCCAGTGAATTATAAAGAGAGGAAAAAAGCCATTAAAAAATAAGAAAAATGACGCTAGATGTGTTTGAAATTCAAACTTACAGTTAAGATGGCTTCTATGGCTGCACGTAGAAAAACAGATACTCATGGAACGATGCGACAGCACCAGAGGACACGTGTTTCGCCGTGTTTGCGGCTCGTCGGCCCTAGGTAGCTGCGCATCGTTCGGGATATATATATATATTTCATTGACAGGCGAAGGGAGTTCCAGTGCAACCCGCGAGCCTTCGACTTCAACCGCCGACTGGTCCAGCTTTGCCGGAACTCGACCGACCTCTGCTGCCTGGACCACGGATACCACCGACGACGACCAACCCAGGTCCTTGCAGCTGACGGCCTCCATCCAAACTTCGAGGGAGTTCGGATAATCAGCCGACACCTGCTGGACCTGCTTCCACGACTTCGACGGCTCCTACCATCACGCCGACCCAACGTCGCTACTGTTCCGGATCCAGTGTGGCCTGCCCCTCAGGAGGCAGCTGCCCTGGAACGACGACGGCAGAATACAAGACCATCGACGTTGGACTGACTAACCGCCGGTAAGCGTACCTCTTCTCCTTCTGAAAGTGAACCTCCCCCAAATACGCAAGCTTTCTTTAAACTTCGTAAGCTAGCCGATAAATCAGCACACTATAATTCGCATCGCACCACTTTACAACTCTACAACGATCAGGACAAAATTCCCAAGGGTCTCGCCATTAACCTTAAACCCACCTTTCCCCTAAAATCTGCACATAAGAATAAGTGGAATGAGATCCTCAACAATGCTTCGACCGCGTTAATCGAAGTGCTTATATCCCATTGTGAGGACGCCATAGACCAATCATCCCAGCAGGCGAAAACTATCGATTGTAAATCTGTCTTAACAGACAACCACCAGTTAGAATTAGCACAATACGCAAAAGAAAGGGAAGAGGCTATTCGCAATGCTAAGCGGAGGAAGCTAGTCAGGGAAAACGTTAATACTCCAGCTACGCTTGAATCCAGTGTGTCAGCTCAGGACTGTGATCATATAAGTAATGCAGGTACAACTAATACGCCATCGCAAAAAAATCATCCGCTTGCTAGAAAAACAGGTCCCACCCCAGCAGCCTCATCTGCGGAGATGCTACCTCAGAAGTCCCATAACGTCGTTAATTTATCGTCCCACGAACTTACCGATTCGGAAATCTCACTACTCAGCCGTGGCCTCTCATTCTGCCCCAGTAGCAACAAGCTAGATGAATACCAACTTTATCTGGACTTAGATAATTTCGCCCGCCGTCTACGTCTGAAGGAATACTTTCATGACAAACCTAAGTCAGATTCCCATTTAAACCGCCATCCAACTTTACGCCAGAGGCTAACCGTGAAACGGCTCTGGACATGTACATCCGTGCAATTCCAAAAGATATCATTAACGCTTACAATAAATCATGCAACAGCAAATTGAAGCCAAATCTAACGCCGGCTGAGCAGCGCAGCCTTTCTTACCTTCGGGAGCGCAGTGACATAGTCATTAAAAAAGCTGATAAAGGTGGTGCAATCGTAGTAATGGACAAAGAAAACTACATTAACGAAGGCATCCGGCAATTATCGTGCGCATCGTTCTACAAACTCCTCGAGGCTGACCCTACAGAGGAAATTACGGCTCATATTATCCGCAGTCTAAAAGATCTAAAAGCAAGTAAAAAGATAGATTCCATCCTATACGATTATCTACTCCCCAAAGACACCGCAGCGGGCAGGTTTTATATGCTCCCTAAAATCCATAAACCTGGAAATCCAGGGCGCCCAATAGTTTCATGCAACGGTACAGCTACCGAGAACATTTCAAGCTTTGTTGACCACCTTCTGAAAGATATACCTCCTAAACTACCATCCTACATTAAGGACACCAATCACTTTCTTCAAGTTTTAAGTGAATGTCAGCCTCCTTCTTCCAGTTTGCTAGTCACGCTAGACGTTTCCTCTCTATATACTAACATCCCCCACGGGGATGGCATTGCCGCAGCTGAAAGGGCATTTTAAAAATATTCTGATACCTCATACTATCCTTGTGTCCTATGCACATTTCTCAATCTTATTCTGAAAAATAATAACTTCGAATTTGACGGTAAGCACTACTTGCAAGTTCATGGCACGGCTATGGGTACAAACATGGCACCTAAGTATGCAAATATTTTTATGGGAGCTCTAGAGCAGTGTTTCCCAAACTTTTGGCGGTGACGGACCCCCGGAAGCGATGAGAACCAATTCACGGACCCCCCCCCCCCCCCCCACACACACACACAGATCGTCACAGCCAGTGCATAACCAGCAACCTCGTCAGCTGCTGCATGCTTTCGATACAGCTTCAGAAACGATTCCGGACTGGTTTCTTCTTCTTGTTTGTATGTGTATGACGCGGACAAACGTGCATTGCAGGACTTTTCTATCAGAAATTAGAAGCTAGCCGTTCAAGCATGCTTGTAGAAATTTTGGAAGTTCTGGGTGTTTGGAAATCGGGCTGCATGTACGAGCGCGTGTTTGGTCCTCACTGAAATGTGAGAGACGGTCGCGGACCCCCACGGACACTCTCGCGGACCCACAGGGGTCCGCGGACCACACTTTGGGAAACACTGCTCTAGAGGAGGAATTTCTGTCTAAGCGCCTGAAGAAGCCCACGCTTTACAAGCGGTTCCTCGACGACATCTTCATGGTGTGGCCACACTCAGAAGATGACCTAATCACATTTATCAGCGACTTTAGGGAAACGGACATGAAAATAATGAAAACTAACAAGCATATAGCAGCAAACTATAGATCCTACCGAAGCAGCAACGCATAATCCGGTTAATATGACACCACCACACGTTTTCTGTTTCCTTTTTTTAGCCTGTATGACTGCCATCAATGACAGATCGGAACAGCGAACACCCGAGAGAGCAATAGTCAAGTTCAGTCCACTGTGCAACGCATGCTCTATTGACTTGTTGTTGTCGTGTTTACGTCAGGCTTTCCATCAAGTCAAGAATCGGCGCCGAAGCACTCGAGTCTCCCTTTCACAGTTTACGGACGACTTAACTCTATCCACTGGGGAGACCCGTCGGCACAATTCCCGGGTTGTAAGACAAACACACCTGGGCAAGGCAGCGTTTTTCGATCGCCTACCTTGTGCTCGTAGTGTGGTAGTTCGTTAGAACACCCGTTGCACCGTCAGTAGAAATGAGATAGGAAGAGGAACTGCGGGTAAAAGCAAACAACGAGGAACGCGGAAGAGTAAGTAAAAAAAAATCGTAAACGGGGAAAGGATACTTTGAAGCTAGAGGAACAAAAATGAGCACGGATCGCACAAGACGCTTCCTCGCAGCAGGATATTGAGTTTCTATCGGATTCACGGGTAATGATGGTGATGGTCGAAAGGGGGGAAAATATACAGATGGTGGCTCCACTAAGCGTGAACCAGCTGCTCCAGAGCGATTATGTAAAAAGCACATGGCTGGTGACGAGTTAAAATAATGAGTCCTCCCATATCTTCATTAAGGGAAAGTTCGGTCCCTTGACATCATCGAAACAAATACAGGGTGTGTGCAGAAAAACGTAACCCGCATTTAGGCACTTGGCTTGTTGTCTACCTAACTAACAAACTTCCTGTGGCGCACGATGGCGCATTTATGCGTGCGAAATCTGCAGAAAAATCGTGGAAGCCATACTCAGCTAAAAAAATAAACAGAGCAACGAAAACGTCGGCCTTCGTGCATCGGAATAGGGCAACAGGGCGGATGCGGGAGAGTTGTGTTCAGGTACCGCTAGGGGAGCTATCGGTGCAGAAATCGAAACGATGTCCCACGTGTATGCTCATCGGTAGTGCCCCTAGCGGTGCCTGTACATAACTCTCCTGAGACCGCCATGGATACCATGCACTGTCATGACTGCACTATTCTAATGCATGGAAGCCGATGTTTTCGCGCTGTGTTTATTTGTTTACGCTGAGTATGACTTCCAGGATTTTTTTGCAGCTTTCGCACGCATAAATACGCCATCGTACGCCACCAGAAGTTCCTCGGGTAAGCAGGCAACGAGTTACATGTAAAAATGCGGGTTACGTTTTTCTGCACACACCCTGTATGTGCGACAGGAGCATTTCACTCCAAGCAACTCTCCCGCGAACTGTTTCGCTCGAACTACACATATTTCCAGTGTTATTCGTATTTTGTCGTGACATTCGGCAGAGGACCCGGAACTATACAGGAAGGAGCAACCCTGAAAACCTGCTCGTCAGCTTCGCGCGACCTCTCCGTGACGTGTCAGCGTTCCTCCCTCACACATCCTCCCGACTTATCCTCTGCAACAGGAACGCAAGTCATTCTGCTGCAATGGAGAAGGCAGTCACTTTAGTGGCTGTCCTTTAGGCGCCACTTTAGGCAGGTCGGTTTATTTCGCTGTTATTTCCGCTTCGGGAGCGATATTGATCATGCACGAAACGCGTCAAGTTAAAATTTGCGAAACAAACCACCTCGGGGCAAAACAGAGGCACTGACGCTTCGATCGCCCGACGTGCGTATTCATCGGGGCTTCTTAAAATCCGATGTTGTCCGTATGACACTAATACAGATATTGTAAAGGAACGCTGATATCAGGACTGGTCGTTAATAGGACTGCCTTAGAAGCCTTAATGATCAAGGAAGAAAAGAAGAATGAGAAGAAACGCACTAAGCTCCAGTTGGCGTCTTTTGCGCAGTTCGGCATTTATTCTTCTTTAAAAGACTGCAACACATCTCATTACTGTGTTTACATACGCAGTAATTAAATCACAATTTGGTCGAAAGCAACTTCCAACAATCCAGTCATGGAATCGTAGAATTTTACCTGGCGGCTTAAACAATTAATATTTATCGAGTCGCTGTTGAGTTGCAATTAGTTGTGCATGGATTAAACGAATATGCATTACATAATCTTCGCACAGTTATTACTGCCACGCGGTCTTCATCTCATTAGAGAAATTCCAAGTTTTAATTTCTCGAAATGTCGTATCTTGTCCCCCTATAGCATACTCCATAATTATGGCGCTGTTGCACACGCTACACAAGTTGGTCAAGGGACTGCGAATCCCTCTAGCTCTTAAAAATTAGCTACACCCAGTGTTGTACCCGTTACCGAAATATGGTATCGCGATACCGATACTCGTTACTTGAGTAAAAAGTATCGAAATACCGATATCGGTACTTCTTTTTTAAAGTAACGGAGTACCGCTACCGTTACTGAACAAAAGTAACGCGATACTTTTTGCGATACTTTTGTTTGAAATACAGAGATGGCGCAACATAGAAATATCGCTTACATGAGCAGTTTTGCAGTGAAAACACAGCATATTGCATATGTAGCTCGGAAACGTTATGCTTGACTTTTATCAATAGTTCTTGAAATCGTCTTCTGCCATCCTTGCAAGCCATGGTCTCCCTGGCACCTGACAGAGGCCGATATGACAATTACGTTAGCGTCAGGCCCACACATACCGTGAAGTCCAATGACCAAGGAATCCTATCCGAAGTTAACAATGCCACAGTATATGTGAGCGTGACTCGGTGCGACACGGCAGCTTAGCAGTGGAACCCAGAGCGCACTGTCAAAGTCTTGACCTCTGTTCGTTGACCTCAACTCTTTTGTTGAACACAGCGTGGTTATTTCTTTGTTTCAAAGAACAACAGTGAACACGTGTTTGGTATAATTCCATAATTGCGGTTACGGAGTACGTAGGTGTGTCCACAAGCTTCTTGTCGAGCGCTATGCGGACCATTGACAATGAATAAGAGTGAGAAATATGGTCGGTGAAGAAAGGGTGGGGCACAAGTATCGGTATCGGTAACGATACAGAGATCGCGTTACCATAAATTTGTAACGGAAATACTTTTCTGATACCTACTTAAGAAAGTATCGCGATACGCACTCCGATACCGAAAAAGTATCGATTACTGTAACGGCGTTACTTGTAACGGCGATACGTACAACACTGGCTACACCACATAACCGGCTCCTAGCCTACCATCATCCCAAATGACAACGTTCTCTCCCTTGATTTGAGGAAAATGGGAGGCGTACGGTTTTTTTTTCTTTTGTACCAATTATGCTGAACATAAGGGTAAAAGGCCCCTCCTCCCGTCTTCAACAAATCGAGCGAGAACGTTGTCATTTGGCAAGGAGCATGCTATGTGGTGTAGCTAATTTTAAAGAGTGTACCCCACTAGTTCCCAGCGCTCGTGACGCATTCGTCATCATCCATGATAAGAGCACGCTGTATCTCACTTACGGAACGACAGAACCGCCAGCGCTGTTTATCAGTCGCTTTCAGAACGAATACCAAAGCGTCTTTTGCGGCTGTTCCTAATCTTCCGTCGCCCCCGTGCGTGAACCAGGCGGATGAACACGAAATTGACAGCCAGATAGCTGATCCAAAGAGCGCATTGGTGCACAGCTCCGCGCAAGAAATATGTAAACCGAAACCGATTAATTACTCGGAAAAATCACTAAGTGGCGATGCCCTTTTTTTTCTTGGAATATTTTACGCTGAAGGTCCCGATGCGTAAAACAGAGGTTCCGTAAGCATGCGAAGTAAAGGTTAAAAGTTAGCATGTTTATTTAATTAGTGAGTGTATGGAAATGAGCCGCACACTACTCAGTTCATGACCGATGTTCCAAGGATCTCTACCAAAAAGAAATTTCTTCGATGGCGCCACCTGTTCACGAATTATCCAGCCGGGGGATTTCGGTGGGACACCCGGTAGAAGATGGCGTGATGTACTAAACATAGTACATCAGGACTCAGTGGTTGTGAAAAAGGTAAACATGTTTGCCGCTATAATTTATTTTGGAAGGGAAAATGTACACGATGATGATCTTGAGCTAACAGTTGTCAAAAATATTGCAGCGCATGTGGAAATCCTTCTGGACGATGAACATTTATTTTTTAGCCCCAAAAATTAGCCGTACTGCTTCTTCATTACTTTATTTCGCCTATACGTTACCTGTGATTGGCTCTTCTTCAAACCCGTGGTGGTGGTGGTATAATGTTCTAAGGAAGAGTGAGGTCTGCCTGCTCAACCAGGGCGGCAAGTTTCACTCCTTTGTGGAAGGGGAAGGGGAGAAGGGGGAGTAAAAAAGAAAGGATAGAGGGTCAGAAATTAAAAGAAATGAGAAATTAGAAACGTAGAGATAAAGAAATTACTAAAAAGGGGGAGAGAAGGAAAGCGTTCACGACAGTCCCACGCGGGAAACGAAAGCTAAGAGCCCGTCTCGCGCTTTTCTACAGGTGTGGGTGGGACCTTGTGGGTACAAAATCTCGTCTAGAGAGCCACAGGGAAGTGATGAGGCTCTGAAACTCGAGGTCATGGTGTCTCTGGCTGCTTGAGACACTGCACAGTCCATGATGATGTGCGCCAGGTCACCGAAGCAGAAACAAGTCTCACAGCGTGGCGATGACGCGAAGCCCAGTTTGTAGCGAAAGGCGGGTGTCATGACGGACCTGCATCGGGGGTCTGTGGAGAAGAGTAGATCGCTTCCGGTTGGGATCTTTCACGGGGCATGGTTGGGAGAAGTGCCGCACTTCCGGATAAGCAGCGAGACGGATTTCTTGGACGTACGCAGAGGGCTGCTTCCTATTATGTCGTGGGTCCAGAGGTGCAGGGACCTCAGGAGGAAGCTTGTGGTAGCTGTTGGCGATCCAGTCAGCTGTTTCGTTGCCAGATATTCCTGCATGGGAAGAAACCCATTGAAAACCCACGGCAATACCGTTGTTGTTGAGTTGTTTCCATATCTCCAGTATGGTATTGTTATGGTATGGTATGGTATGGTATGGTATTGGGTCGTCGATGCGGGGCTTACTTATCCTCTGAAGAGAGCACTTGGAGTCTGTAAGCACAATAGCACTCTTCTCTGCGACGTTGAATAAGAATTCCAAGGCCTGCTTGATGGCTACGAGCTCGGCTAAGGAGGAAGACACTTGAGTGTCGATGCGACCGCCCCACGAGTGCTCAAGTGCAGGGCACCAGAACGCTGCCGTACACCAGTAACGGGATTGATGGACCGTCGGTGTAAATTTCAAGTGCACCCTCGTTTTTTTTTCGGGGCATCCGAAGCGCTGCTTGAAAGCTGCGATCGCTGTGTCATAGTTGTCGCTGCTCCGACTAATACCACCTATAGTGCGCTTGGCGTCTTCTGTGACATACGTTAGGAGGTCTTTGAATATCTCCACGGGAGCTAGGGTGTTGTTGCGATGGATCGTGTCTTCAAAATGTTCCCAGAAGCGTTGCCATTCCTGCAAATTGCCCCCGAATTTCGGAATTTTGAGTTTGGGCAAAGACACGTAGCGGTTTGCATGGACAGATGAGACAGCGGATGCTATACCTACTGCGGCCGTCTGTTGCTGGAGTCTGAGGGCTCTCCGGGCTCGGGTGATAGCCGCTTCGAGGTGTTTTTCCTGCTAGTGCCTGTAGTATTGTTTGAGTCTCCTCGTCGTATACCTGTCTTCGGCGGTCTGTTCAAGAATTTGGCAGTTGAGGTCCCGCAATGGGGCCCGTCTGGAGAGAAGGTACTCCAGGTCGACTTCCCCCTCATCTAGCCGTAGGTCGGGCTGAGCGAGCATATCGCTGAGATGCGTAATAGTGCGGGTGATCATGCCGCGGATCCCCGCTCGAGTCCGCCGGAGGCGGTCAGGCTGCGCGTCTCTGGGCATCAGAACTTCACCACAAAGCACGCTTCTAGCCAACCACCATTCCGAATGGTATCATTCTGTGTCATGATTCGTTCAAATCAGGGAGAGAAGCCTATCTGGGTCAAGCATAATGTGTCTCAGATAGGCGCCTCCTCCCATTTTCAGCAAATAAGGACACGGAATGAAAGCATTCGGAATGACGGTTGGCTAGGAGCGTGCTATGTGGTGAAGTTCTGTTTTAACAGTGTAGGTCCCGGGTTTCGGCACCAGTGCTCCAGATGGGACTACAAAGTATGACTACTCCTCGTGATGCTGGTTGAGAGAATGTTTATTGGCGTGCACTGTCTAGCTTAACACCTCCCCTCGTGCCGGTTTCAGTGACCTGTCCTACCCCTCATCTTCCTCTACACGCTTAAAAATAAACTTCACCGCATAGCACGCTCCTAGCCAACAATCATCTCGAATGATATCGTTATGTGCCCTGATTTGTTGAAAACGGGAGGCGTACGCCTTTTCTATGACACTTATGTTCTTCATAATTGTCACAGAAAAGGCGTACGCCACCCGTTTCAACAACCCAGGGCAGATAACGATATCACTTGAGGTGATGGTTGGCTAGGAGCGTGCTATGCGGTGAAGTTCATTTCTAAGAGTATACAACCGACATGCACAGCCTACCAGCCACCGTGTGCGCGCATGCGCACGTCACTGCCGATGCGTGCTGTGATTTCGGTTCTTATTCAGAGATGGCGCCGCGCCGACCGCTGTCAAATGTTTTGAAATCAAAACATTTCTCGGATGCCTGTAGCTCCGAAGTAGACGATAACCGCTGGGATCGACGGAGCAGGGTCCTCACCACACTTCGTTTATCTCTATGGGGTGGTGCGAGTGGAAGTTTATGAAGCTGCCGGTGTCCCCATAATGTAAAAGCCCGAGTCTGGGCACACAGAGGGACGACACACCACACACAACTCAACCGTAGTGTCGACTCACGAGTCGTGTGTTGTGTGTCGTCCCTCTGTGTGCTCAGACACAAGCTTTTACATTATGGAGTTCATCCACTAGCTAGCCTACATCTACGACATTTTGTCAGTCTGCCGGTGTCGGAAGCTTTCCGAAGGCTTGCGTTTGGCCTGCGCCGCATCTTCGCACAGTCACATCCAGGAAGGGTAGCACGCCGTTCTGTCCTTGTGCGTAGGTAAATTTGATAGAGGTCTCATTCCCTCAGAGCGACGTTGCCCACCTCTATGAGGCCGACAACGGCGAGCTCTTTCAGGGGCACCACCACCACCGTCTGTTTCGAGACTATGAGGTACCCGGGTTCGAATCCCACTGCCGGCTGTGCTCTCCTGGGTTTTTCTCGGGTTTTCCCTCAGACGCCGTCAGACATATGTCGGCACAGTTCCCTTAGAAGTCGGCCCAGGACGCACATTTCCCCAGAGCGTTAGTCGTGACGTTGCCCACCTCTGTGAGGCCGACAACGGCGAGCCCTTTCACGAGCACCACCATCTGTTTCGAGACTGGGAAGTACCGGAGTTCGAATCCCGGTGCCGGCTGTGCTGTCTGGGGTTTTCCCTGGGTTTTCCTCAGACGCTTTGAGATATACGTATGTCGGCACAGTTCCCTTAGAAGTCGGCCCAGGACGCACATTTCCCCAGAGCGTTAGTCGTGACGTTGCCCACCTCTGTGGAGGAGGAGGAGGAGGAGGAGGAGTGTCGTTGGGAGGAACCCGAGAGGTCTGCCTGCCTGATTAGGCGGCATGTTTCTCGGGAAGGGAAAGGTGGTGGAGAGGAGGAGAGGAAAGGGTGAAGTGGAAGACCGAACGGAATCCGCTCGGGGGGAGGATAGCTGCGTCCATGGGCCGACTTCAGGGGAACTGTGCCGGCATACGCCTATTACACATCTGAGGGAAACCCAGGAAAAACCCCAGACGGCACAGCCGGCCCGCGGATTCGAACCGCGGACCTCCCAGTCTCCAAGCGCACGCGTTACCGCTGCGCCACCGGAGCTGGTCCCCACCTCTGTGAGGCCGTCAACGACGAGCTTTTTGAGAGCCATCACCATCTGTTTCGAGACTGGGAAGTACTGGAGTTCGAATCCCGGTGCCGCCTGTGCTGTCTGGGGTTTTCCCTGGGTTTTCCTCAGACGCTTTGAGATATACGTATGTCGGCACAGTTCCCTTAGAAGTCGGCCCAGGACGCACATTTCCCCAGAGCGTTAGTCGTGACGTTGCCCACCTCTGTGAGGCCGACAACGACAAGCTTTTTGAGAGCCATCGCCATCTGTTTCGAGACTGGGAAGTACCGGAGTTCGAATCCCGGTGCCGGCTGTGCTGTCTGGGGTTTTCCCTGGGTTTTCCTCAGACGCTTTGATGGATTGGATTGGATTGGAAAAGAAAGAAAAATATGGAGAGGTTAGTCTCGACCCAGTCAGAACTGGCTACTCCAAAACGCGTTTGTTGGTAAACAAAAAGAAAGAAAAAGGTCAGCTACGAAAAATAGGACAAACAAACAAACAACCAAGCAGGATAAAGCATAAAGGAAGACGGGGAAAAGGAAAGGGGGAGACGTTCGACGCCGAGAATCACTCACTGCACAATGTCAGATATAGTGCGAACACAATGTCACCGAAGTTTTCACAGAGTGTCCAGCAAGTCCGAAGCGATAAGAAAGTCCACAAGAGCGCGCAATGCCGGCACCTGGTGTTGGGTGGGCCAGCAGCCTAGAACCTTCCCAACGGAGAAAGGGCGATTGTCGAGGCGGGCTAGTGCCGCCTCAAGGGAAAGACGAGGCTCTCTGTATCGAGGGCAGGCTTCTATAACATGCTCTGTGTCCTCCAATACCCCGCACTCGGAACAATTCGGTGTGGAAACCTTCCCAAGTTTAAAGAGGAGGCGGCCGGTATATGGCACATTGAGACGTAGCCGGTGAATGATGGAGGTAACGGCCCGGGGGAGCGCTGGGGGCATTAAAAACTGCAGGTCTGGATCCACTTTGTGCAGCAGTGAGTTAACTGGGACGCATCGACGCCAGTGTTCCCCGCTCAGACGTTTCACTACTGCGTTTATCGTGCTCTTTGCATCCCCTCTTGTGAAGTAGACGGGGTGCGTGCGAACGCCACGCGCTAGATGGGCACGCCTGGCAGCTGCATCCGCAGCCTCATTTCCGGGGACACCGCAATGGCCAGGGACCCACTGCAACTGGATGTCATGTCCCCGGGATACGGCAGAAGTGTACACTTCAAGGACGTCATGCACCATTGGAGACAGACATCCCGATCCTGTAGAGTGGAAAAGGACTTGTAAGGCGGCTTTGGAGTCGGTGTAGATGGACCACTGAGCTGGGGATGGAGAGGATGCAATGAAGACAAGCGCCATACAAATCGCGTGCAGTTCCGCCGCCGCCGCCGACGTGCGGTGTGAGAGTCTTGCACATCCTTCAGCTGACAACTGTGGGATCACATAGGCGCAAGCAGAGCCGGAATGCGTCGTTGATGCGTCGGTGAAAACCTGAATCTTCCCTCTATCGCTGTCAAGTACGGCCAAGGTGAGCTGCCGTAGAACAACCGTCGACGCAGCTTTCTTCGAGGACACTCCAGGTACCTCGACATGGACAGGGGGTGTGGGCAGGGCCCATAGTGGGTTAGGGTGCTTCGGCAGAGATTTGTGCTTGGGGATGATGCTTCGGTGGGCAAGAACGGCTTGGCTGTACCCAGACGCTGGACGACGAATCAAAGCGCGCACTAAGGGGTGTCGATGGTGGCGAGTTGCCAGCCTCAGATAGTGGCTAAGAGACTGATCGAGCCTCATGATGGGTACAGGTGGCTCCTTGGCTTCCGCGAAGACTAGAGCAGTTGATGTGGACTTGTGGACGCCGAGGCACGTCTTGATGCTCTTCGCAAGAATGGTCTCCAGCAGTTGCTCAGATGTGGTGCAGAGATGATGCAGTACTGGAAGGTGGTAAGTCAATACCTGACGTACAAGGGACCGGTGAAGACCGAAAAGAGCCCTAGAAGTGAGCCCCCAGCGGGTACCACAGAGGTAGCGCAGAACATTCAGTTGGGACTCTGCTCTGTCTTTCAAGCAGCGAACTTCTGCTCTCCACGATAAGCTGCGGTCGAGGATTAGACCAAGGAACCGGTGGTGCGTAACGCGCCTCACTGGGTGCCCACTTATGTAGAGCTGAAGGTTTCTCAAATGGCGGCGTGTGAAAGGCAAAAACACAGTCTTTTCATGGGACAGGTCCATACCTCTCTCTGCCAGGAAGGACGCTACAATGTCCAGCGCGCTTTGCAGGCGGCGTTGTAGTGCTGGCCACTGCTTTCCAGAAGACCAGATACAAATATCGTCAGCGTACAAGCTAACATTGACGCCCCGTGGCAGGAGAGAGGGTAGTGCGGCCATGACAACGTTGAACAGGAGCGGGCTAAGGACGCTTCCCTGTGGGACACCAGCTGCTGTACCGTGATGAAGGGTTTCGCCTTCTGAGGTTTTCACGTATACGGTCCTGTCTCGCAAGAAGTCAGAGATCCACCTAAGGGCTCTCCCCGTGACGTCCGTAGTAAAAAGCCCATGCAGCACGTGATTGTGACTTGTGGTGTCATAGGCTCGCTTGACATCCAGAAAAACGGCAACACTCAGGAGGCCGTCAGCACTAGCCTGTTCCACGTGGGATACCACATTAATCACGCAGTCCATCGTGCTACGTCCCCGTCTAAAGCCAGCCTGTGCTGGATCCAGAAGGCTTCGGGATTCTAGGAACCAGTCGAGGTGGTTCAGGATTAACCTTTCAACAAGTTTGCAGAGACAGCTAGTGAGGCTGATGGGCCGAAACGATGCCAGCTCTCTTGGTGACTTTCCTGGTTTCAGCACCGGGATTACGCGAGCAGTCTTCCACATGTCAGGTACGACTCCGTCCCTCCAAGATTCATTTATGAGACACAGCAGCTTACCAAGCGTCTCAGGTCCCAAAGAGAGTAAGGCTTGGTATGAGATCCCGTCGGGTCCTGGCGACGAGCCTCTCTTTGCGACAGAAATTGCAGACTGTAGTTCGTTTAAGGAGAAATCTAGGTCCATCAGAGGCTCGCGAGCACCGCAATGGAAGTCGACTACCTTGAGAGCATCATGGGCAGACTGCTTGTGAGCGTCATCTAAGGAGACACAGGATGAGCGAGTGAGGAGACGGCAGAAATCGTCACCAACAGTCAATTCCGGTACGTCCTGGTGAAGCGCCAGTGCTCGGAAGGGCGTCTCCTGTGCAACAGCAGGGCAGCTGAGGGTCTTGATCACCTGCCAAATTCTTGAGGTCGGCGTATAAGGGGAAAGGGAGGAACAGAACGTCCTCCAGGTCTTTCGACCAAGGCGCTGAAGGTGTTTGCGTATAAGGCATCGTAATTTACAGACGTCCTTGTAGTCTCGAGGACATCCAGTTCTGCGGAACCGTCGCTCTGCTCGACGTCGTATTGCTCTGAGGCGTTCAAATTCAATATCGACAAAGGAGTGCATTGGCGGTACAGAGATTTGCTTGCTTGCCATAGAGAGGCTGGACCCCAAAGCGTGTGTAAAATCTTCCAGGTTTCCGGACGACGGGGCCAATTCTTCTGTCCGTGACTTGAAAACTTGCCAATTTATAAGCCTCCTTTTGTTAGGAGGACCTTGTATCCCTCTATGGGATACGAGCACGGGCAGGTGGTCACTACCCATGGTATCCGAAGCAGGCATCCAGTGCAGTGTTCGGGCAAGTGCTGCAGAGCAGAAGGTGACATCTAAGCAGCTGGAGTACGACGGCCCGCGAAAAAAAGTCGGGGAACCATCATTCAAAACAATGGCACCAGAAGTCTCTAGGCACTGCTGCAAGAGGCGACCCCGCGCATCCTCATGTTGGCTTCCCCACGCGTTGCCATGGGCATTGAAGTCCCCACACACGATGAAACGTTGAGGCAGCAGTCGGAAAAACGACTCGAACTCGCGTTCTTCGATGCGTACTGAGGGAGCGATGTACACGCAAGCAATAGCGACCTGTTGCTCGTGAAGACGGACACTGCACACAACATATTCGAAGTGGTCATCGGAAGATGAACAAAGAAGAGTACTTGGGAGGTCTTTTCTTACGCAGAGCATCGCCCTGCTGAACCCAGTGTGTTTCTCAGAGCGACAGATAACATAACTTGAGAGTCTGAAAGAGGCGGGCACACGTGCTTCACAGAGAGCAAGGAGGGGCATCTGGTGTCTGAAGACGAAATTTCTAAAGTCGCTTAACTTGTTCTGTAGACCGTTGCAGTTCCACTGAAAGACGCAAGACCCAGAGTATCTATATGCCATCATTGGTGGATACAGGACACGTTTGTTGGTAGCTACTCAGAAGGGTTTCCAGCATGAGCAACGCTTGCACCTCAGGCAGCTCAGCAGCTGTTGGGATAAGCCTTAGAACCGATCGGAATGCGGCCAAGATGAGCGGCAAAAGCGGGGTGAAACAGTCGCGACCTTGCCTGTCCCGGATAGGTTGCTTCTCAGTTCGTCTCGCACGTCCTTCCTGAGGCGTGGGGCGTAACATTTCCAGGGAACCTTTTGCTGGAGCTGGAAGTCCAGATAAAGGTTTGGAACCAGTTGTGTCGGTCACGACTACTTCAGCAAAAGACTTTTTTATCTTGGGCTGCCGCGATTTTGGTTCTCTGGGGGGGGGGGGGGGGACGGTGAGGAGAGTGTCCGAGAAACGAAGACGAAGGATTACAGTCCGACTGTTGCTTAACGTAACTCGGGTTAGGGCGAGCCGCTGCTGCTTTTTTTAAATTGCCGCCGCCGTGTGCAACCTTACGGACGTGGGCTGCAGCAGCAGCTCTGGCGATCCTGCATGCCCCATATGACGCCACGTGATTTTCCCCGCAGTTGGCACACTTGGGCTCGCGTCGGGACGTGCAAGCCTTAAAGTCGTGCGATCCAGCGCATATTTTACATCTCTGAGTGCCACGACAGTCTTTGGCGTAGTGCCCAAACCTCTGGCACCTGAAACACTGAGTAGGAGGAGATATATATTCAGCTACGGGATGCGACGTAAACCCCAAATTCACCTCAGCGGGCAGAGACCGGCCCGGAGAGAAGGTGAGAATGACGCTAGATTTTTGGTACGCCGTGGAGGATCCGTCGACCTCTCTTCAGTAAACAATTTCCCTCTGAACCGCAGACACTCCGTAGGGTTTGAGGTATTCTAGGAGGTCGCTATCAGAGTACAGTCTCGGTATGTTATGGATTCGCCCCATTGTTCTGAGATACGACTCCGGAACGCTTGTCTGGACATCTAGGCCTGCAACCTTTCTTAGCTGGAGAAGACTATTTGCAGCTCCTTCTGAAGGGACGGTGATAACAAGGTCGCCGTCCTTGGTGATGCGATGTGAAATGATCTTTTCTTGTGTGGCCGTCATAACATCGCTTACGATACGGTTAGGATTCACTTTCCAAAAAGACACATCAGGATTGACCCTCTTGAAAACGATGGGGATACCTGCGGGACGATTTTTCTTATACGTGACCACCTGGAAAGGTCTGGGATCCGGGTCTGTGATCATCTCAGCAATTTCGTCTGAGAGCTCATGCTCTATAATCTGGGTGCCTTCTTCGTCCGATGAAGCCTCATCAGAGACGTCGTGGTCTTCACGGGGCCGCTTGCACCGAAGAGGAGTGTGATCCGTAGTGGGCAGAGCAGGCAGCGGCGGGACGGCGCCTGGGACGTTGCCCAGCGATGGGTCCGACATCGCCGTCGCGGTCCTATAAGTCTCTTTGGACCACCGAGGAAAGCTTTAGGACAGAATATAATGTACGGAAAACAAGAAAATTAACAATTCAGCAGGGAAGCAGAAACAGAACGGCCGTTCGGAGCAGGCTTCTTCTTCCTTTTCTTTGACGCTTTGAGATATACGTATGTCGGCACAGTTCCCTTAGAAGTCGGCCCAGGACACACATTTCCCCAGAGCGTTAGTCGTGACGTTGCCCACCTCTGTGAGGCCGACAACGACGAGCCCTTTCACGAGCACCACCATCTGTTTCGAGACTGGGAAGTACCGGAGTTCGAATCCCGGTGCCGGCTGTGCTGTCTGGGGTTTTTCCTGGGTTTTCCTCAGACGCTTTGAGATATACGTATGTCGGCACAGTTCCCTTAAAAGTCGGCCCAGGACGCACATTTCCCCAGAGGGTTAGTCGTGACGTTGCCCACCTCTGTGAGGCCGACAACGGCGAGCCCTTTTACGAGCACCACCATCTGTTTCGAGACTGGGAAGTACCGGAGTTCGAATCCCGGTGCCGGCTGTGCTGTCTGGGGTTTTCCTCAGACGCTTTGAGATATACGTATGTCGGCACAGTTCCCTTAGAAGTCGGCCCAGGACGCACATTTCCCCAGAGCGTTAGTCGTGACGTTGCCCACCTCTTTGAGGCCGACAACGGCGAGCTTTTTCAGAGCCACCACCATCTGTTTCGAGACTGGGAAGTACCGGAGTTCGAATCCCTGTGCCGGCTGTGCTGTCTGGGGTTTTTCCTGCGTTTTCCTCAGACGCTTTGAGATATACGTATGTCGGCACAGTTCCCTTAGAAGTCGGCCCAGGACGCACATTTGCCCAGAGCGTTAGTCGTGACGTTGCCCACCTCTGTGAGGCCGACAACGGCGAGCTTTTTCAGAGCCACCACCATCTGTTTCGAGACTGGGAAGTACCGGAGTTAGAATCCCAGTGCCGCCTGTGCTGTCTGGGGTTTTCCCTGGGTTTTCCTCAGACGCTTTGAGATATACGTATGTCGGCACAGTTCCCTTAGAAGTCGGCCCAGGACGCACATTTCCCCAGAGCGTTAGTCGTGACGTTGCCCACCTCTGTGAGGCCAACAACGACGAGCTTTTTGAGAGCCATCGCCATCTGTTTCGAGACTGGGAAGTACCGGAGTTCGAATCCCGGTGCCGGCTGTGCTGTCTGGGGTTTTCCCTGGGTTTTCCTCAGACGCTTTGAGATATACGTATGTCGGCACAGTTCCCTTAGAAGTCGGCCCAGGACACACATTTCCCCAGAGCGTTAGTCGTGACGTTGCCCACCTCTGTGAGGCCGACAACGACGAGCTTTTTGAGAGCCATCGCCATCTGTTTCGAGACTGGGAAGTACCGGAGTTCGAATCCCGGTGCCGGCTGTGCTGTCTGGGGTTTTCCCTGGGTTTTCCTCAGACGCTTTGAGATATACGTATGTCGGCACAGTTCCCTTAGAAGTCGGCCCAGGACGCACATTTCCCCAGAGCGTTAGTCGTGACGTTGCCCACCTCTGTGAGGCCGACAACGGCGAGCCCTTTCACGAGCACCACCATCTGTTTCGAGACTGGGAAGTACCGGAGTTCGAATCCCGGTGCCGGCTGTGCTGTCTGGGGTTTTTCCTGGGTTTTCCTCAGACGCTTTGAGATATACGTATGTCGGCATAGTTCCCTTAGAAGTCGGCCCAGGACGCACATTTCCCCAGAGGGTTAGTCGTGACGTTGCCCACCTCTGTGAGGCCGACAACGGCGAGCCCTTTCACGAGCACCACCATCTGTTTCGAGACTGGGAAGTACCGGAGTTCGAATCCCGGTGCTGGCTGTGCTGTGTGGAGTTTTCCCTGGGTTTTCCTCAGACGCTTTGAGATATACGTATGTCGGCACAGTTCCCTTAGAAGTCGGCCCAGGACGCACATTTCCCCAGAGCGTTAGTCGTGACGTTGCCCACCTCTTTGAGGCCGACAACGGCGAGCCCTTTCACGAGCACCACCATCTGTTTCGAGACTGGGAAGTACCGGAGTTCGAATCCCGGTGCCGGCTGTGCTGTCTGGGGTTTTCCCTGGGTTTTCCTCAGACGCTTTGAGATATACCTATGTCGGCACAGTTCCCTTAGAAGTCGGCCCAGGCCGCAATTTCCCCAGAGCATTAGTCGTGACGTTGCCCACCTCTGTGAGGCCGACAACAGCGAGCTTTTTCAGAGCCACCACCATCTGTTTCGAGACTGGGAAGTACCGGAGTTCGATTCCCTGTGCCGGCTGTGCTGTCTGGGGTTTTTCCTGCGCTTTCCTCAGACGCTTTGAGATATACGTATGTCGGCACAGTTCCCTTAGAAGTCGGCCCAGGACGCACATTTGCCCAGAGCGTTAGTCGTGACGTTGCCCACCTCTGTGAGGCCGACAACGGCGAGCTTTTTCAGAGCCACCACCATCTGTTTCGAGACTGGGAAGTACCAGAGTTCGAATCCCGGTGCCGGCTGTGCTGTCTGGGGTTTTTCCTGCGTTTTCCTCAGACGCTTTGAGATATACGTATGTCGGCACAGTTCCCCTAGAAGTCGGCCCAGGACGCACATTTCCCCAGAGCGTTAGTCGTGACGTTGCCCACCTCTGTGAGGCCGACAACGGCGAGCTTTTTCAGAGCCACCACCATCTGTTTCGAGACTGGGAAGTACCGGAGTTCGAATCCCTGTGCCGGCTGTGCTGTCTGGGGTTTTTCCTGCGTTTTCCTCAGACGCTTTGAGATATACGTATGGCGGCACAGTTCCCTTAGAAGTCGGCTCAGGACGCACATTTGCCCAGAGCGTTAGTCGTGACGTTGCCCACCTCTGTGAGGCCGACAACGGCGAGCTTTTTCAGAGCCACCACCATCTGTTTCGAGACTGGGAAGTACCTGAGTTCGAATCCCTGTGCCGGCTGTGCTGTCTGGGGTTTTTCCTGCGTTTTCCTCAGACGCTTTGAGATATACGTATGTCGGCACAGTTCCCCTAGAAGTCGGCCCAGGACGCACATTTGCCCAGAGCGTTAGTCGTGACGTTGCCCACCTCTGTGAGGCCGACAACGGCGAGCTTTTTCAGAGCCACCACCATCTGTTTCGAGACTGGGAAGTACCAGAGTTCGAATCCCGGTGCCGGCTGTGCTGTCTGGGGTTTTTCCTGGGTTTTCCTCAGACGCTTTGAGATATACGTATGTCGGCACAGTTCCCTTAGAAGTCGGCCCAGGACCCACATTTCCCCAGAGCGTTAGTCGTGACGTTGCCCACCTCTGTGAGGCCGACAACGGCGAGCTTTTTCAGAGCCACCACCATCTGTTTCGAGACTGGGAAATACCAGAGTTCGAATCCCGGTGCCGGCTGTGCTGTCTGGGGTTTTTCCTGGGTTTTCCTCAGACGCTTTGAGATATACGTATGTCGGCACAGTTCCCTTAGAAGTCGGCCCAGGACGCACATTTGCCCAGAGCGTTAGTCGTGACGTTGCCCACCTCTGTGAGGCCGACAACGGCGAGCTTTTTCAGAGCCACCACCATCTGTTTCGAGACTGGGAAGTACCAGAGTTCGAATCCCGGTGCCGGCTGTGCTGTCTTGGGTTTTTCCTGGGTTTTCCTCAGACGCTTTGAGATATACGTATGTCGGCACAGTTCCTTTAGAAGTCGGCCCAGGACCCACATTTGCCCAGAGCGTTAGTCGTGACGTTGCCCACCTCTGTGAGGCCGACAACGGCGAGCTTTTTCGGAGCCACCACTATCTGTTTCGAGACTGGGAAGTACCAGAGTTCGAATCCCGGTGCCGGCTGTGCTGTCTGGGGTTTTTCCTGGGTTTTCCTCAGACGCTTTGAGATATACGTATGTCGGCACAGTTCCCTTAGAAGTCGGCCCAGGACCCACATTTGCCCAGAGCGTTAGTCGTGACGTTGCCCACCTCTGTGAGGCCGACAACGGCGAGCTTTTTCAGAGCCACCACCATCTGTTTCGACACTGGGAAGTAACAGAGTTCGAATCCCGGTGCCGGCTGTGCTGTCTGGGGTTTTTCCTGGGTTTTCCTCAGACGCTTTGAGATATACGTATGTCGGCACAGTTCCCTTAGAAGTCGGCCCAGGTCCCACATTTGCCCAGAGCGTTAGTCGTGACGTTGCCCACCTCTGTGAGGCCGACAACGGCGAGCTTTTTCAGAGCCACCACCATCTGTTTCGAGACTGGGAAGTACCGGAGTTCGAATCCCGGTGCCGGCTGTGCTGTCTGGGGTTTTTCCTGGGTTTTCCTCAGACGCTTTGAGATATACGTATGTCGGCACAGTTCCCCTAGAAGTCGGCCCAGGACGCGCATTCCCTAGGGCGTTAGTCGTGACGTTGCCCACAAAGCCGACAATGGCGGGCCCTTTCACCGCCACCACCATCACCATCACCACCACCATCTGTTTTTAGAGAAACCATCGAACATATCCTGACAGAATCCCGCGCATACCAAACTATGCGGGAAACTCACCTTTCACACTCCAGGCCTGGCATAGTGACGGACATCCTATTCCCCGAAGGTTCTTATGCAGAACGAACTACCAAAACTCGCAACCTCGTGCGTTTTCTCCAGGAGACGGGCCTCGTGCAAAGACCCCTATAGTACACCTCTCATCCACAGTACACTGCAGTCTCACCAGTGTCATTCATCCTGCCCGTATACCTTACCTTGAACCCTTCACCTTTCCTCTTCTTCTTTTTTTTTCTATAGTCGTGACGGTGCCCACTCGTGTGCCGCCAACAATGGCAAGCTATTTCGACATCACCCCCCCCCCCCCCTCTCTCTCTCTCTCTGTCTCTCAGTTTTAGAGTGTGGTTGAGCGCAGGATACTCTCGATCGGTCAGTTTCATTCTGCTGGAGCTCCTTTCAGCACCGGCGACAGTAACTGGTGCGGTTAGAATAATTCTGTCGCAAATGAAGGCTGTTCATGTATGCGTACGTTAGAAATTGTTTGCCATGACAAGTTTTCTCTGTTTCTTGATGACATGAATAAAACGATTTAATTTCAGTAAGACTTTGTCGGCATCAATGTCTCCCAATCTTATTTAAAACTTTTTGCTGCGATTCTTCAGTTAATTTTCTCTGTCACACTGCTTCAGGCTGTAAGCGTGGTACAGAAATCCAAGCAACTTTTACAACTCCACGAGTTGGCCAAATCGCGACGGAACAGAATATATGGCCTGATTAGTGAGAACAAGAAAGAACTGCGACTTGAATTTTCGTTCTGCAGAAAGACGACTCTCTCTCTCTCTCTCTCTCTCTCATTTTTTTGCCACTTTTAGGGACCCCCTTGCTTGCAGGGCCCCCTCCGGTCGGAGGGAACGGAGGACGCTCGCTACGCCTCTGTCTACTGCAGTCCTTTTCCCGTTGCCTTCAAATACGCTGTAAGCTTGTATCTGCACGCCCGCACTAGATCTCGTGATGGCCAGGTATGTTCTTCCCCCACGCTCTGCCTGGCGTTAAACTATTCCACGTGAGCAAATAGAAAAAAAAAGAAGAAAAAGGAGGAAAGAGAAAATGATGAAAGATGGAAGGTCACTAAAAGGCTAGCCAGCTGTATAGGAGTCGTACCCACATCTTCTGGATTACCGGTCCAGGGCTCTACCAATTGAGCTAAGCTAACACGCCTTTCCAGTCACTTCCAGGGTGCGTCATCTGAAGGGACGAACCAGCCACTCTCTCCCACTCAACCTCCTTTCACTCTTACATTTTTTGCTCACTCATACACACATTCATACGACGGGATCGACGCAAGCGGCAACTGTTGAACATGAGAGAACTGATGTTCTGAGGCTGGAACAACTATGGCTATGTTGTTCCAGCCTCAGAACATCAGTTCTCTCATGGTCAGAGAAAAAGAATTTGCAGCCTAACTCACTGCATTAATGAACTAAAAGTGTTCTACACTTTGCGTACTACAAATATCATATAGCAGTGTATTCATCATACACGCTAAATTATCGGTTCCTGTGCAGAACGTATTTAATATTGACTTGTGCATCAAAAACAGATAAATAGTGGCTATTGAATGATGGAAGCTGTCTTTGTCACTGTCTCATCCACTACAGCGTTATATGGTGGCTATTTTATTCATTCTGAACACTATTGCATTACAAATGCAGCGCAAAGTACTCGTATATGACAACATGGCGTAGATGCAGGCTAGCTAGTGGATGGACTCCATAATGTAAAAGCCTGAGTCTGGGCACACCGAGATGTGGTGTGCTGTGTGTCGTCCCTCTGTGTGCCCAGACTCGTTCTTTTACATTATGGAGCGCAAAGTATAGGTCAGGGTCGGTCTTGCAGTTTTCCGTCGCTTCCTTTTGCGCATCATTACATATGGATTCCTTGCGCTGTCAAATAAACTAGTCAGTAGTCAGATCAAGCAGCTGAGCTAAAACATATTCCACTGGTAAGAAGTGGTTTCCATGTAACCTCATCCACTATGCCAGGTCATCCACCGTGCCAGCACATCCATTCGTGGATGTCATAGCGCGTTGGATGAGACCGCTCGCTGGATGACATGGGCACATGGGACCAGTGGATTTATCTAGAGTCACTAAATAAATCTGAGGCAAAAGGGCGAGTTGGAGCCGCCGTGTTGTTTCCGTTTGACCCCCAGCTACTACTACTTGTACTTGGCCAGTTGGAATAGATGAGGATGAAGTTCGGCAGTGAAAGAAGAAAAGGGCAGAAGCGGGAAACGCGAAGCGCACTCTGCGAAGTCTGCATCGGAGGAGACTTCCCAAAGCGCACCTTCTGCGACGCGCATGTGCGCCTCTGGAGAATTCGGATGACGCACCATTATGGGCACCGTGCACTAGCTGGAGGACGCTGCGGTCCACAGGGGTGACACAAACCCGCCATTGTTGTAACTACCCTCAAGCGGGTGCTTTTGGCAAAACTGCCATCTTGTCCTGGTCGCACGTCATAGAAAACGTCATTTTGAGGTCATGTGACTTTGTTTACATGTCGTTTTGCCGCTTACCGACATATTTTCGCCGTCATAACACCAAAAGATGAACGTATTTTGCCAGCGTAAACTATGCGGTGCTTCTTCCGCAACGTAGTAGCCCGTTTCAGCTTAGTTTAAGTACATCGCATCGGCTCGGTAAGTCTTAACGCGCAGTCGTCATCACATCTTTGGAAGTTGTCAACAATACGAGGCTTTATGTGTAAAACTCCGCGTTTTATTGCGAGATTATCGGATAAAAATAATTACCGTGATCGAAAAACATCCAAAACGTCGTCCAGAAACAATAACCGCATTGTTTACAAACGGTTTGGCCACCGATCACGGGCGCCGCCATCTTTAAGGTCACGTGTGCCTTGACGTTTGCTGTGACGTGCGCCCAGGACCTGTCCAGGATGCATTGCGTTCGCCAAGCACGCTTTCGTCTACGGAGCAATACATTGGATGCCACCCCTGTGCTGCGGTCCTTGATCGACAGCGCCACCCGCGGCGATTTCGCGCGTAACGGTCTGGTACTGACGCCGCATCGGCGCCTTCGCGTATGTAGCTTTGGTGCCTACGGGTGGTTTCCCGAATTTTATATGTCGGCTTTGGGGCTCTGGCTATAGTGGCCTCACTATACTTTGCCCTGATTAACCCGTGAGACTACTTGTGTGAAAGCGGTTTGTAGAAAGGGCATCTGCTCCGCAATACGAAACACATAAAATGTATTCGAGGGGAAGCTTTTTGCATGTGGAACATTACGTGTCTATGCGCAATGTGTGCATAGACACGTATGCATAGACATAGACATGCATAGGCATGCATAGACACGTGCATAGACACAATATGTGCATGTGTGCATAGACACGTGTGTAGCGCAGACAAGCGTGTAGCATTTGTGGCCTGTATCTACGTGAAGTGCATATTTATCAGGAAGGGACTATTAATTGTTAACTGCACATCAGAGACTAGCTACGTCCAGTACCTGCGCTATGAGGACTGAAATCGCTGAAGAATTCATATGAATAATACAGTCAACAACAAACTGGTATATACATTATGAAGACAGCGAAAAAAAAAAAAAAAACGTTTTTCTCATGCATAATCCGTTAATGTGATGATGCACTGTGAGGATAAGCTTCTTAGTCAACTTGTTCCCAATCTTGCATCGCTTAAGCCAGGGGATGCCCTTTTAGCCCTTTGTGCCTGCATTGGACGCACGGTCATAGTAATAAAAATCAATCAGTGAATCAAGATCGTTTCAGGATATAAATAAGGCGTGTTTTTGTTGGAAACCGGACATGTAATGATAATAATAACGTTTTATTAGTGCTAAAGAACGGCCACAGCGGCCTTAGTATATAGGTGTACATCAGACACATTGTCGCAAATTGCAACACCGAAGCAGCCAGCAATATCATGCAACAGAGAAACACGACATAAACTATGCTAAAAAAATAAAACAAAAATCGACAAGAGTTAAGAAGAAACAGACAATTGGCTGTTCGGCAAACGCGTGATTGCTTTTGTGTGTGTGCGCGCGAGTGTGTGTGCGTGTGTGGACGAATAGGAAGGAGCAAAGAACCACTTGTAAACCGAGATCTCAAGATTTGGCAACGATTGATTCTCTTGATTGATTGTTTTTCAATCAATCAATCAAGATTTGGCAACGATAATAAGATAATAGTGACAGAATGCACCTACATAAAATGATGACGGGTTGCGAAACGCAGCTCGGGAAAAGAAATAATTCCCATATTCCCCTGTGCTCGCATGCAAGCTGTAAATTTTGTAGGAAGACCAGGTCCAAAAGCCAGTCTTCGCCCACACGCCGCAAAATTATGGTCCGAGTAAAAGAGATAAATACTGTACGACATATAGCAGACATTAATTTTAGCGAAGCTCCACTATGTTCATTGATCATTCATTGGTGTATTTCGCAACTTTTTCACGCCAGCTGCTGTGCTATAAGTCCGCATCGTGGTGCTCAACTGGTCACCGACAAATAAATGCAAGGAATGAGTTCTAAGTTAGAAACAACAGATTGAGCAGGAAGTTGGATGGATTGCTGTGAAAGCGCTCTCTCAAATATGTGACCGGCGGGACGAAAACAGCGAGAAGGACGAAAACTTTATGGCAAGTTGCCTCTCTTTCACACTAACTTGGTTGTCGTGGCAGATTACCACATAGAATCGGTTTGCATTTTATTTTCTCCTTTAACTTTCTATGCAAGCAGCTTCAAATTAATCGCTCTTTTCGAACGGCGAAACTACAGCACAGCTAGGCGCTGCTGGCTGGTACCAAGGCATTACGCCGCGTTTCCCCTCGAGGGGCCCGCTGCCGTCGACAGAAAACTCTAGCGCACGGTGTGCGGTATGCGGTGACGCATCTCGGACTATTCGAACGCACTCAACACTTCGAAGAACGAAGAGAATCATATGTAAAGCGAAAAAGCAAGCGAATGAGAATCGCACAACGGACCCTGAACGTGGACATCCTTTGCGCTACATTTGTAATACAAAAGCCGTTCAGTATGAATGGAATAGCAGGGATTATTGTTCTGAGTTATAGTGATACGTGTAACGTCCAGGAATCGTTTAGGGGCACAGTGATATACAGAATCCCTGACGCTCTACTTCTGCAAGTTGTAGACGCAGAGACCACAGTATGTTTTTTCCGTGTTAGCGCCGCGAAGCAACTGTGGCTAAGCACAGTATGTGCAGAAGAGCGCTGTTGTATACGACCTTACGTGGGAGTGCCCCCAAGGTACGTTAAAGAACGTAAAATATGAGCTGGGTGGTTTGTCATCATCAATTAAAATCGGGGAAAACCCAGAAACAGGGTTCTTAGCGATTTCCAAGGAAGCTATGAGTGTGTTATCTGTCCTAAGGCTGAAGAAAAGCAGTCTGTGATACCAGAACCATGCCAAGATCATGCCTCGAAGAGACCAGTTGGCTTATGTATGCCAGGTTGAGTCTCCCCTACAGATTAGGATCAATACAACTTTGCTGGCCTGTTCCTTGTGAAAGCTGATTGCCCGTATGGATGGCCTCGGACAATTTTGGGTTCAATAACTGAAAAAAAAAAAAAGAGAAAACAAAGAAAAGAAGAAAAAGCGAGCCATGATCATGCCTATAAAACCCAAACCAACTGAAAGGTCCTGAGATTCGCTTTTAATTTCATGATGACCTACCAACAGGCCCAACTCGACGTTTTGAGATTTGATGCCAGTTTAACGAGTACTGCTCATATGTATTATTATATGTAGTTTATCGATAGTGATCAGTTTATCGATAGTGATCAGGCCTTGATCATTAAGCGACAAAATTTTTGGACGCTGATAACTAACGTTGCCGTGGCAGGAAAGGAGGAAGGAGAAAAGATTGGCTATCTATGGCTACAGGTCACCTTACTGCTTTAACATCCTTTTCGCTAAGGTTCAAGGGTAGGCGTGTACACCGACGGCAGTTTGTCCTGAAGAGACATGATACACCATTTCTCGCTCATTTAATCCACTGTTCTCTCAATTTAGTCCAGGTGCTATCCCATACAATCCACTGATCAGCCAATTTAGTCCAAATGCTATCCAATTTAATCCACGCTCCCATAACTGTACATATAATGCAGTTTGTCATGACCGAAATTTCGACGCAGATAGCGGTATTCCAGTCGGTACGCGTCTTTTTACGACTATTGCTAATTGCTGACGAGCGGACATCACGTTCCACGCGACCTTCTGACGCTACTCGCTCAAGCATCGCCTACCAGCGCACTGCTGCTGATGGCCCAGCAACACCGAAACAGCTGTCCATTGCTGGTATGGCGTCGATCCCTTATAAACACATATTCTACGTGCAGCCAGAGAGCTTCGGCTACTTTTCTTCTTTTCATTTCAATGTAGTAGCGTTACTGTCGGTTATTATTGTAACATCGTTCACCTGAGTGCCTCGCTGCTCCGCTGCTTAACCTTTGGTGGAGGTGCGGAGATATCGCGACAGCCTTCCCGACCAGCCGCTTCCACGCCACGACGGTGATGCTTTGGGTATCGACGCCCCAGCCCTAAAGGATCGATGGAGAAGATACTGGGCAGGACAGGATGCGAGGACGAGATGTGACGACATGACGTACGCTTACGAAGATGCCGCAAGTTCCCCAGCCCCGCCGACTATACACGACGCCCGCAGCTTCACCGTCATCCCCGAGTGGCGGGTTGGGACGGTGTCTGCGCCATGATGGGATAACTTAGGCCAGGTCCCCACTCAAGTTCGGCAGAGCAGCGGCACGTCAGTTTCGTTCTACATCTACATCTTCCACCCCATCATCACTTTTATGTCTACACATAGAAATCTTACGGAGAGAGGCTAGAAGGAAAGGCGAACGCGTTCACGAAACCGAAGGACCGCACGTCGGCGCTAATGAACATAATGGTGTAGTGTATAAGATCAGTTGCCAGGATTGTGAGGCGAGCTACATTGGTGAAACAGGTAGACGAAAAGAACACAAGCGCGATGTGGCCAGGGCTACGCATGCTACGAAGACAAAAACAGAATTGGTCGACCATTGTTGGTCTAAAGGTCGCGATTTTGATTTTGATCACGTGACGACCTTGGCTCGCGAGCAACGTTCGGGCCGTAGAAGATTTTTAGAATCTTGGTGTATCAGGCGTGATTCAACAGCATGTAACGCCAACCGTGGCCCTCTGCCAGAGGTTTCCGATATCTCGATGGATACGTAGGCTGATCTGTACCTCCGGGGCTCATTGGGTACTGATGATGCCACCTGAATAGGTCGGCGAAACGTCTACGTTTTTAATTTTTTTTCCCCACTGTTGTGTTAAGCCGCAGATAAAACACCTTCTAAAGTACCCTGTATGTTAGCGAGCACCACGAGGAAGATACGGACGCCATTAGCGCACGGGAACTGTACACCTCCCCGTTAGTGTCCAAACCTGTCGCGTCTATCAGCTCCTCGTGTGCTAGTGCTCGACATCTGTCATACATTTTTCTCAATTTTCCCCACACATGCAGCTTAAATGAACAATTCACGAACATGTCTGTCACACGGGTGGACTAGAGTAGGCGGTCAGTGGAGAGAAACTCCGCTGTATTACACGTACCATTAGATAACGAGTGCCTCCTCGGAATATATTTTACAATGTATAACGGCACGCGTTATACTCCCGAACACACGGTAATTCTTCAAGTGATTACCCCCATATGTGCCCTATACATAGAGGGTAAGGGTATTCACATTCATATAGGGTATTCATACAGGGTAAGCAAGCAAACTACAGGGTTTCCCCGTGTCGTCCCTAATTGTGTTCTGCCTCGGCCAGTTCGCGTTGTCTACAAAGTTCGTTTTGCCCCATAGAGGTGGCGCACTGGCGCTACAGGCACTAGGGCGCCTGAATACTATAGCTCCCTTTGTGTAGCTCTATGCAGAGGGAGCCAGTATTGAGGCACCCCAACAGCGGCACCGATATGGGCCTGTTTCAAGACGTTGGGGGTACTCCGAACAGTATTCTGCAGCGGCTTTTTCTGCCATCAAGGAAAAAGAATCGCCAACGTTCGTCGATGTGGACGTATTCTTACGTCAAGAAAAAAAAAAAAAAGAAGAATCGAAGCATGAGCTGATATTTACAGCATGTGGCTTTGTTTGAGACACTCCTTTTGGAAGGCTTTGGAAACTTGACATACCCAGCTGCTTTTGGCCAGTTGTCAGGCCTGTTGCAAATATATGTTGTGGGCGACAACGAATTCCCGAAGCCGTACAGAAAGCCACGGCTTTCGCAGCTGCTGAAATCGCTAAAGGTCAAATAAAGAGCGGTTCAGTATTTCGATCGCCTTTTGTCTTTTCCCCCCATGTACTTGCAATACGTTGGTCACCTTCGCGTATGTTACAGATGCACACTTCGGCGAGTGTATATTACCACCACCACTACCGATACCAAAGCGTAAGCGCACAATACATGATGCGCGTCGTGCATTTTGCTGTGCGTGCGATACATCACGTATGCGGATTATGTCACCACAAACGTATATTCCTCTCTTTTGTGTGCGGACTGTATACTTCTTAGACAACTGTACCCCGTAGACGGGCGTACACTCTTAGCCCGGTTACTTCTAGTAAAGGTAAAAAAATTGCAATATTGTTACCTGTACACTAGATGGGGACAGCGTTACCTCTGCCGGGGTTACCTCTCTAAAAGTAACCAGATGCATCGCGTATTTAGAAGTAACACCGTTCCCGGGGCTCCGGTGCTGCACCCGCCCGTTCCTCGCGTCCATGCATGCATGCAGCAAATTGCATACAGGCACACACGAACCACGACACGGGTGACATACCAAAATACAATGACCATGGGCTTTCCTGGGCACGTATTTTATTGTGAATATCAGGAAAACACAACCCAGCATTGGCAACGTAAGATAACGAAGATATCGTTTCTCAATGTGGTGGCATATGTGAGACTATGTAGAATGAACACAGCTCCAAAGGGGCTTTGATGTGTTCACAGAATCGCGTGAAATATTGTGTTGTAAAATTGCAGGGGCGGCATGCATGCATTCCGACCTTGTCCTCATTCTTGATATGCTTGTTGCTGTGGGGACGGTGCCGCTTTCACCACCATAAATATCTAAAATGGAATGGGCACTCCTTATTTATCATTCTCACGTTGTTTGGGTACATCTTTAATAGCAAAAGCAGATCTTAATTACACTTGTGCAAGCACGGGTAATGAATGCAAAAAATGTAAATACCTGATATGTTGGAAGACTCAGTGTTCGGTATCGTAGCGTCGTTTGTCGAAAACGGGGGATTTTCCAATTCACGAGCTTCCGTATTTGTACATGTAGCGGCAGGGATGAAACCAGCCACAGTATAGAGTTCACATTGAACTTCCTCAAGGCAAGGTGTAATGCAGCATAATTGTGAGGCCAGCGGTACATGCACATAAAAAGAAGAGAGTACTGAACTGTTAACTTCCAACAAACACAGATGGCAAAATATTTTGTGGATGGCAGGTCGTTATATGTAAGAAAATAAATACCATGGAAAACGTCACAGCTATGCCCTGTTTCCTCCTGTGGCTGCAAGCTCACGTCCTGAACATGTTCTTCACCACCTGAGGGAAATCAGTCGACATTAGTTTGCAGGCCTTTGACATATTAATTACCACCAGCCCACCCGCTCCTCCACTGCCTGACTCATCGAGATGGGGATTTAGGTTGCCTGGTAGATAACTTCATCTGAATGTAATTCAGTAGCAGCAGTGATCGATTTCTTATTTTTTAACAGTTTACTGACTAGTCGGTGTTATTGACTGATTGATTGTCTTGACTTTCTTCATTGGTATAATTCGCGAGATGCTATCTAGTGGTCAGTTGTACTAGCAAACCACTGATAACAACCAGTTAAGGCATCAATGTGGGCAACCATTCCGGTCAATTAACCACATCGACCAATCACAGTGGTTCAAGTCATCAGTCGACCCATTCACCACGAAGTCAGTGAAATTTAGGAAGGCAATCAGACAGAAAATGACTGAGTCAATTCATCAACCAGCCAGTAAGACGACGAAATAACCTGTCATTGACAACACGACCCTGAACAAATCAAAATCAAGCCGTATCAAGAAGTAAAGAAAATACTAATCGCCCACACACACACACACCTGGGCATAAAGAAACGCAATCATAAAATTACTGCAGTGGTCAATCAGTTGCCTATTCATGAGGAATTCCATATCGCGCATCGTTTCATTAGTGAGTCGACTATAGGCTTTAGTTTTTTAGCAATTAGCCCATACACCAAAATCGATTAAGTCCGTCAGAAAAAAAACAAAAAACAAAATGAAATGAAAAATATAACCCCACGATAATAGAACTAAATACTTCTCAGAACAATGTACTACGAAAAATTCAGTTTCTCTTCGTTGTAATTGCTACGACACACAGACTATAGCGCTTATCACTCTTCTTCAACGCTGAATGGAAACAATTTGCTCGCAGTTAAATTTTATTACACAAAACCCAATGTGGAAATGGATCTGTAGGTATCATATACCTTTCAGCGTATGAAGGATGCTGAGACAAGAAGGCGACACGGAGAGATACAAAGTAAAGTCGATGTAGAGAGCAAAGCTGGCAAGAGAAAGCAGAATGCGCTAAGGCCGAGCGTTGACACTGCGACCAACAGCTTACATATGCGCAGACAGCACATCATGTATGACTTACCATACGACAGGAACCAACAGCGAATCTACTTAGAACGATCATGATGAAATACGCACTTACCTATTTCACGTATCCTGTTATGTGAAACCGGGCTGTGCGCACAGTATTCATATTTTAGATGACGACTGCCGGACTCCACTGTGTATTTCTTGCAGTCCTCGCACTCTTTGCATCTGCATCTCAGCACTCCCCAGAAGTCCTTGTTTGTAAACGTCATTTCAAAGCAGTTCACAACACATCTACAACCACGAGCGTGATTTAACTTGTCAGCCACAGAGGCGTCACATTTCAAAAGATGCAACTGACAAAACACGAGGACGCGATGTAGTGTCCCTTCTCGTGTGATACTGTAATCTGTTACCAGATAAACGACCAAAAGCGATCAAAAGCGGCTGTGATTGTTTGCGAACGCATTACGACGTAGAAGTAACGGACTCCCACTAGAAGTAACACATACAAGTAACCAGGAGAAGACAGGGGTTTTCCCCACAGGTTACCTCTGCCCCAGCTCTTCGAGACCCAATTTACTTCTAAAATTCGGAATTTCCTGTGTTCTAGGAATGAACTCCGTGTTCTTCCTTTGAGCCGATGTTACTTCTAAATACACGTAACAACGGTCTAAAAGTAAAAATAGAAGTAACTCAGGCAAGAGTGTACCTCTTAGACGGATGTACCCTTTAGACGGCAGTACTATCTTAGACGGGCGTACCTGTTAGACGGCAGTACCTTTTAGACAGGCGTACCTGTTAGACGGCATTACCTCTTAGACGGGCGTCCCTGTTAGACAGCCGTACCTCTTACACGGCTGTACCTGTTAGACGGCTGTACCCTTTAGACGACGGTACCTCTAAAACGGCTGTACCTGTTAGACGGCACTACCTCTTACACAGCTGTACCTCTTATACGGGTGTACCTGCTAGTCTGTTGTACCCTTTATACTGATGTACCTGTTAGACGGCAGTACCTTAATAGTGCTGTACCTTTTAGGCGCTTTCGTACCGCATAAAACAAAGGGTACGTTTTTTGCAAAAATGTACCTTATAAAAGGGGTTTTTAAGAGGTACAGATTTTAGAGTGTACGGACGAAAGTGTGTTTAGAGTGTACGGAGGCCAGCAACGCATCCCCTTCTTTTTCTACGAATGCATGTAGGACTTTGCGGGCACAGGATGTCTTCCAATGTGACACAGGGGATTGGGATAGCTTCCAACTGCGCCATCATTACTTGTCGTGCGACCTGGTGCTCTGGGCAGTTCATAACGACGTGTGAGAGATCGCCGTGGGTGGCTGGGATGGGTCGTCTCCTCTCGAGAAAATGTCCATGGTTATCGGGTTACCCAAGGCAACGGTGACGCTGTTCACACCACGGTCGTAACAATGTATGTGAAACCTCCGTCAAAGTACATGCTACGCAGAGTGTATTTTAGGACCGCGTGCTAGGCATGTGTCGTTGAGTTCCTTGTTCCAGTTTTAGCGATTCAGTTCACTTCTAGGAGGTGCAGATATGCATGTGCTTATGCAGTTCGGGAAGTGGGAGGTGTGATGTTTGTCTTTTTTTTTTACCTCGTCATTTTTCTTTTTCCTTTCTGTGCCGGGTTCATTCATTTAGGGGTTCATTATGGGAGTAGCAGAATTCGTCGGGTGACGATTCAATATCTGCCCTGTTTTTCCACATTCAAACACAACTCAACCACTTCATTCGGAAGATACAGCAGCAAATGGTGCCTTTCCAAGCCTATTTCCCTGAGCCCCACCTTCGATATAAGTATGCCTCACATCACCAGCCTCACATCGCAAGCTATGACATAGCCGTGTTTGTTAGAATGTCAACCGGGGTATTTGTCTCCTCCGAGGGGCGTCCCGAGGCAGACTTCATTTGATCCCACCGCAAGACATTCTCAAGAAAATGCCTTCCTCGACTGGAATCCTCGAGGATTTTTCGCGAGTGTGTTTGCGCTGCGCAAGAAAAAAGAGGCGAAGGGGAAACGAACAAGCGGCCGATACGTTTGACAGCTCAACGAGTTAGAAGCAGCACTGCTCTCTAAGCCTTTCGCTTTTAAATCCGCGCTTGTGATTATTTTGTGCCCGCTCGCAATGCTGTTGACTCAGGTCAAATCTTGTTTTTCCCGGCTGTGTGTGTGTTACATTCACCGCTGGTTTCCGCTACTGGGGATAAAAAATGCTTATTGGAAGCTTAGGTTTCCTCTATTTGGAATGTGTTCCAAACCCAGGCATCTCGAGACGGCTTGTTTGGTGTCCCGCTTGCAAGAATGTTTGTAAACGAGGGCACGTCAGTGCGACGGAGAAACCATGCTTGGCAACGTCGTTGGATTACAAACTGTAATGGACCTCTACCCGAGAATCGTCATCATGACGTTGGTAGACAGACTGAAACCGAAACAAATCGGAAGGGGAGGGGAGGGCTGGGTTCCACGAATGGGCAGTTAACCTTGTTCGATGCCTCCAACTGAAAGAAAAGTAGGACCGAAGGTCGCGTCCTTTTCAGGGACCATCGTCATCCCCTCAAGACCGTGGCTTTCGGGCGCGACCTTGTTTGCTCCTAGCTTCGAACATAGTTCAACTCTACCAAATTGGTGGTGCTGTCGTACACTATGACATCATCTGCTCACAAACAGGGAGAGCTCTATTTCAGTACATTCGTCGTCTGGAGTCAGGATATGGCGGGCCAAAATGAGACGCGGGGCAGAACGAGATACGTTTTTTGATTGACACCATCGGCGGCAGTTGGATCAAATTAAACGAAACCTAAGGCAACCAAGAAAGTCTGCTTCATTTATTAGGAGTTCAATTTACGGAGGAGATGTGGTATGGAACATTAAATGCTGCATGAATTGGTTCCAGAGGTGCAGAAGCAGCCGTTGTGCACATTGCTGTAGCAAACATAGTAACACAGTTGCTGTGGCCCCTCCCCCACTATCCGCTTCAAGAAAGAAACATGCCCTCTTATCCGGAATCAATAGTGTGGACATTGACGGGTATTCGATGAGGACTGTTTTCAAAGATCGATATGATCATATCGGAGAGGTCATTACAGAACGCTATTGGGCAATATGACAAGTCAACAAATCCAAAGACGTCCCTGATTGGCTTAGTGGGCACACGACGCCTCCGAGTCAGAACGTAGCGCGCCCGCGTACTTCAAGCTGTTCCTTGTACACTGATCTTTTTGCGGAGCACATTTTCCCGCTTTGAAAGCACACACGTAAAACATTCGCATTCGCAGAACATGTAAATCAGCTTTCCCGTCTTCCTTGCGTACGGCGCTTACTTATATGCCCCACTCTCAATGTGCAATCTCACATTATCCGCTAGCGGAGATACACGTCTCTGACTGCAGCTTTTGAGTCGTCCCGGAGTATATATTCATTCAACTTTTTGAGTTAGAGTCAATCGCGGTAACGCTCTCGGGTCAAGACTCTCTCCGCAAGAGACCTTGGGCGCGTTATGTAGCAGCTCCGGAGCGCATGGAGCGCGCTCGCGTGGCACTCCCGCGTTCCTACCCACGTGCTGGAGTGCTTCTTGCGGTCTCCACCTTCCTCTCAATTGGACCCACCTTCGCCTTCATAGGTCACCGGTGCTTTCTAAGAATCATGGGAAAAGGGTCGACTTCCGTGTCTAAACTAGCAGACATCGCACGCTATGGGTGCTTTAGTGGTGGATGTGCCTGGCTCTAGAAACATCTTTAGAGAGCGGTAAAGCGCGACTGTCAGAACCTGACTAATAGACTATATTTTTCTGTGTGTGTACATAAACTAATATGCAAACGGTAAGTACGCACGTAATGTAACACTGAGTATAACTGCTGCACTCTAAGAAAGAAATGAGTAAAACGGGGAGTAATTGCAGTTTCTACTCCCCTAGTGTGCAATTACTCCCCATTTTAGTCCCCTAACCCAACATTTAGTCCCGACATTTACTCCCCAGGACTGCAGATTGTCACTAAACTTCGCGAATGGTCTCCTGAATGCAACAGTCTACGTAAATATGTGCCCTTGGCTAATTTGAACGACATAAGGCTGTATAACTCAGACAACGTAGCAATTTTCCAGTCACAGCAGTTAGCGCATCTTTCTTCGCAAATTGTGCCCTAGTATGGCGCAAGATTTTATATCGCTCGATATATCACGGTTGACGGTTTGCTTCAAAGTATTTTCATGCATGCGCACCAATTATGTACCTGGGACTCTTACAACAGCGCGTGAAATGCGGTCTTCACTCTGTGCCATTCATTTACTCCCGTGCATTTCCTCCCGAAAGGGACTATTTTTTGTGCCAAATGCAATTACTCCCCAAAAGGAGTAAAATTACTCCTTTTTTTCTTAGAGTGTGCAACAAGCAATACCTGCCATCGTAGTCCTGTCGGCCCTTAACAACAGCCACCCATACTACCTCTGAAGCGACTAGGAAGCCAATTTTACTACACGCAGCGATCACAAAGCACCTTACCTATCGGAACCTGTGAGGTGGCTGACACGGAAGCCAGGACACTGACGTCATTTCCGTACGAAATTACCGGTGACCTATTAATCTTTTTAGGGGTGCAGACAGCCGGGTCGTAAGACCAGCCCAACCGAAAAATAACATTCATTGACACTCAGATTGCCTCGAGGCGCTTTGCACACGCAACGTGCACACATCACGTGTACAATGAACGCCCTCTAACAACCCGTTTAGCAGAGGCTTCCGGAGCGAGAGGAACAGAGTGGACGGAGCGTGCTCAGTAGAGCTGCTACTTATTGTTTGAGAAAATTTATTCAACGACTCACACTACATAGCACACTAATACACAAATACGCTATTTAGAATTCGTTACAATGCATAAGCTACGATGTATATATGGTTGCACGACCGTGACACTATACATATGACTACACGAGTGTGACTATATACGCATGACGACTATATACACCACTGTGGCTATGTACGAGGGGGGTCCTTATACATTTATGGAGGCACACCAACGATGCTAACAAACACATCCTGAATGATAATGGAAGGGTGATCACGCCATCGACGTCGAAAGCCATCCCCTTCCAGTGCTACTACTACTTAGTGCTACTTAGCGCGGCCCTTGTCTTCCTGATATGACATGATAAAATATTCCTGATGATAATACAGAGAAGAATATGATAATATTCTGATAAAGCAACCTGCAGGAAGTGGCGATATTCGTGTTACGCTTAGCAGGTGGACGAAAGCTCGAGGAGATCTCATTCCGTGACAAAGCCAATCAATTCCTAATTTGCCTGAAGGCTTTTCCTTCCATTATACTAATCGGATTTGCCACGAAACCGTTTTGAAGGCGCCCGGGTTAACCATACGGGGAACGATTATTCGTTTCAACGACTATTGTGCAAGCCGTAGTAAATCTTAGATACCGAATTATGCGCAGACGGCTTCCTGCTTCCTTCCGGCTTCCTTCTGAGCTTCCGAGAATATTAATGGAGGGATATATTTGGTAACAAGGCTGCGCTATGGATAGGAATAGTGAAGGATCCACGGAAAGCACCCGAGATGTCAGATTCTTTAAGGTTGAACAGCGTTTTTGCTACAAACTAACTTGACTGAACGAGCGACGAGACTTTAACTCTGACCTGGCTTGGTTTTCGTGAAAAATCTTTTTTCTGCGACGAGCGCGACTTAACTAGGCCCCTCGGTTTTGAAACAAGGTGCATATGGACGGTAATGTGCGGTTGTTGCTCTATGTACCTGTGAACGAAGTGCTTAAGGACATAAAATGTTTATGATGAGTTAGATGCAAAGGTACGATCACGCCTCGGTACGATCACGACGTTCACAACATATTCTACTAAAAGGATACAACTCCATCTGGTGTACATGCTGCAGATACTACATTTTTTCTTTATGTACTTATGTATGACACTTCTCATAGAAGTGCCATAGAAAGAGGGGGCGAAAACAAATATCCGTTAACCACTGATACAACAAAGGTGAAAGAAAATACCACTGAAACAGCGAACAGAAAGATATAAATCGTTCATCGTGGTAAGATAAGATGAGATATCCGCACTGAGAGAGGATAGGGAGTCACGTGCAACTAGTTCTTCCGGTTAGAGGTTTCAGACGTGAATGACAAGGGTAAAAAAGAACACTTTAAACAGCTTGTTCGGAATCGGTACTGTTCAATGCATAATACCTAGAGTGCTTGAGCCGTGATTTTTGATGCGAAAAACTACTATGACCGGTATCATCTCATTGAGCAAGAGGGGGTCGTAGGGACCGAAACACAAAACACAACCGGACAGGACTTGGCTCAAATACATATTCATCCATCCCTATACATGCTTGATTATGAAGGATTTACCAGAAAAATTTCAAATAATAGATTCTGTTCATATTACAGGGTTCGCCAAGATAAACTTCGGGGTTTTTAACGGAGATAAAACAAATAGAAACAGTGTCGGGAAACTGTGTCGGGAAGTAGATGTTAGAGGACGTATTATGCCCCAAAATTTTATATCGATACTGCCACGTGGTCCATTTCTCTGCGGATAAATCGTGAAAATTAAAAAACCGCGGCTCCCTAACATTTCCGATCGTCTATACCAGTGTTTCACCTCCTTCCGTCAGATGGCGAAAGGATCAAACGCGGCGGTGCAGTCGATATCGAAACCAAGTGGACAACTGGAACTGAATGCAGAGGACTACTGTACGAAGTCATCAGCAACGCCGCGTTCGACCGTATCGGCAACTGACGGAAGGAGCTGAGACACAGGTACTGCCGATTGTAAATGTTAGGCAGCGTTTTTTTTTAAAGTTTTTACGATTTATCCGCGGAGAAACGGACCAAGTGGCGGTATTGACATAAAATTTTGGGGCATAATACGTCCTCTAACATCTACTTTAGCTTCCCGACACTGTTTCTGTTTGTTTTATCTTCGTTGCAAACTCTGAAGTTTATCTTGGCGAACCCTGTACATACCCATACCGACTGCCAGTGCTAACACTATACTGAACAGAATACCGACTACCGAGCTGATTCCCGATCGCAAGTCAACTGTGCTCAGTAATCAGTTGGGCTGGCGACTAACAGGCTCCAGGACACGCACGAGGTGTCTATTGCACGGCATGTGCGATACACTAATGGTGTCTTTGACTGGTTGGTTCCGATCGCTCTAGAGCGCTCTGGAGCGACGTTTCATCTTCGACTGGTCGGAACAGAGCGCTTTCACTGCATTCGATTGGTTCATTTGGAACTCTACAGTGCTCTCACCAACGCCGACGGAGTGGTTGCGAAATCTGACTGGGTTCCGGTCACGTGACTGCCCCAGCTTCCGCTGAGCAGCGTTTCTGTTCCGCCATGCCTGCCATCTTGTGTATTTTGCGTCGTCGTCGTTTTGACTACGAAGGAAACACCGAAAGCCACGTTAGTTAACATTCCCTCTCCGCTCCTCTGCTCGAACGTGCCGCGTTCGGCTTCTGCACGATTCCTCCGGCACGGAGCTGATGTGAGATGCGGTCTGAACCGCTTCAGCTCGGAGTATCGGGGGGACCAGTCGAAGACGCAATAAGAATCTAAGACCACAAGAAATATTTGTTCATTTTTTATACGTCCCAAAGAAATGCCACGACGCTGAATATCACGGGAACATATCTAGATGGTCCTTTTAAAAGCACGTTGGGACACACCCCAGCAAAGAGAAAGAAGAGTGCTCCATGGTATCTTCCATACGACACAATATATACACGTAATGTTCTGAAAGACAACGAAGAAACCCCGCAACCAGACTCATACAGGTAATGTGCTGGTGTCCAAGATAAATCTTTAAATTTGGCCTCCAAAGGTATTTTCTTCACACGCACACGCCCGGCCTTTGACCAAAATGTTACCGATATGCTGCGAGCACGCCAAGCCCATAAGCCCTGCTACGGAACCACATCCTCTTCAACAAACGAGATTGTCTCCACGGTAAGAAAACGCACTCAAACTGACGAGCGAATATATGTACGAGATGGAGACCTCCCTTCCAGAGGCAATGAGACAGATTATCTCACCGTGTTGTTTCGCACCGCGAGATCGAGATGTAAACGGCGAAGACTCTATGCATCTTGTTAACCGAGGGCCGCCGGGCAACACTTGAAGAGGGTACTCTACAGTGAGTCCAGCCTCATGTTGTAGGCAAAAGCCCGGGCGATTGTCGACATAGGTAAACGGCATCCCACTCACTTCTGGGCACCCTGTCTCACTTTTGTTATTCGTGACTGGAAGAAACTCGCTGAACTAAAGCTGAACTGAAGCTGGCTGAAGCCTGGTCGAGAGGACCAGGACAATCCCGCTTAGTCAGAAGCCATACCAGGATTCCGAGCTCTTGGACTAACACATACGAGCTAAAGATAAATCAGTCTTGGGTAGTAACCAAGTCACAAGTAACGTATGACTGTAATTAGTTACTTTTGGCAGTAACTAGGTACTTTTCTACAAAAGTAACTTCTAACTGTAACTAGTTACCGCTTTTGGTTAAAGTAACTGTACAGTGTGACTGGTAACCAAGTTACTCAGGTATGACAATATTTTGCACGCGTCATTTCCCTGGCGTCGTTAAGTACACTGCTGTTTTTCCTAACCGGGAATTCTCCGAATTTTGTCATCTGATACGCATCCAGGACGACCTTACTAACCACCACCGTGCTGTGAAGGGGGTTGTGACACTTTGATACATGATTGATTTGATTTGAAAAAAAAGAACTTGGAGATGTTAGTCCCAAGCTGCTCAGAACTGAGTACTCGGAACCGATGCATGTGGTTTATTACACGATCTCTTACATTGTACTGCATGCCAGAATTCTGAGGAAGAAAGAATTACATTTACACGTAATGATGGGCGATACTATCGAAACATTCGATACTATCAATAGTTTTGGACTACCGACTGTCCAACTATCGAGTGAACCGGAATTTCGATAGTATCGCGATAGTTTTCCGGACTATCGATAGTGTCGTGACTGGACTTCACCGAGCTTCACGTCGCTTGAGCCAAGCCAATCCAGCACATCTTCTCAATTCGCGTTTCGCTCCAGCACACTATCAATAGTTTATTGAGTTCGAGTTTTATGTATTTACCAATTCACTCCAAAATATTCACTCCGAATTTAACATTTTAGCTTGCTTCTTTTGAAAACTAAACATTCTGCGAAATTTACGTTTCGCTGCTGCAAACTACCAACAGTTTATCATGAGAGAACTCATGTTCTGAGGGTGGAACAACATAGAAAGCCTCAAATTGCCTAAGAAATTAACGATGAAAGATGGAAGTCACTTAAAAGGTTAGCCAGCTAGGACTCGAACCCACATCTTCTGGATTACCGGTCCAGGGCTATACCAATCCCTGTGCCCTGGACCCTAATCCACAAGATGTGAGTTCGAGTCCTAGCTGGCTAACCTTTTAAGTGACTTCCATCTTTCATCATTACCAATAGTTTGTTCACTAAAAATTTAAATTTTAGCATGTTTGTTTTGAAGACGATATCATCTGAATTCGCGTTTCGCTCCTGCAAACTATCAATTGTTTACCCGATCCGAAATTAAATTTAAGTGTTGCTCCTGCGAACAATCAACAGTTTCTTCACTCCAAATTAAAAATTTGAGCAGGTTTCTTTTGAAAACTAAACTTTCTGAATTCGCGTTTCGCTCCTGCAAAGTATCTATAGTTTATTCACTCCAGGTTTATAATTTCAGCATGTTTCTTTTGAAAGAGAAACATTCTGAATTCGCGTTTCGCCCCTGCAAACTTTCAATAGTACGCTCACTGCAAATTTAAAATGTTAGCATCTTTCTTTCAAAACGAAACCTTCTGAATTCGATTTTCGCTCCTGCAAGCTATCAATAGTGTGTTCGATCCAAATTTAAAATTTGAGAAGGTTTCTTTTGAAAACCAAACTTCCTGGATTCGCGTCTTGCTCCTGCAAACTCTCAATACTTTGTTCACTACGCTTCGCTCATGCACAATAACCTCAGTTTAGTCACACGCAATTTAAAAGAGGAACATATTTTCATCGGAAACAAAACCTTCTGAATTCTCGTTTTTCGCATGCAGTTCGACTGTCGAGTTTGTTCGATGCAGTTCGACTGTCGAGACTCGGGGGGGGGGGGGGGGGGGGGGGGGGGGGGGGGGGAAGGAAAAAGAAAGAAAGAAATATGATCATGGAAAATAAATTATCAAGTTAATGAAATATGAAATATCGGAGTATTATACATATACAATGCTATAATGGGGGCCCTTCTGAGGAGGAATTAGTGGTCGTTAATTGTCACAAACCCGTATTACCATGACAGTAACATAAAGTAATAGTCTGACAGCGTACGCTACTGCTCTGATTAATGTTAGCCATACGCGTAGCGCACAGCAATCCACGACATCTCCTTTTCTGCTTTGTTGGTTTAAGCAGAACAGAGGCTCCCGTCTGTTTTTCGGAACAGTTCCTCTGTTTTATGTAATCGGTTTTTTCATGCTAACGGTCCGAAACTATCTAGAAATATCAATACAGTGCAACTATAAATAAAGGTATTTGATTAGATGATAATACATCTTGGAGCAGTCACTTCTGCATTTTTGCTGCAAGCGGGTTTAGACTGTGTCCAACTTACTATCGATAGCTTTGAGCAATATTATCGATAGTTAAATGAGTATAGTCGTCTCAACTATCGACAGTACTATCGATAGTGTTTGGATGACTATCGCCCATCACTACCACGTGCCGTTTGGCGAGACAGACTGTTGAACACGCGCCCGGAATCGAGCACTGACGTCACAGGAGCCTTCCTTCCCATTCGTACTCGTCAACACAAGACCTCTCCCGCGTGGTCTCACTGGCGGAGATGCTTCCACTTGGCTGTGGCTGACAACTCTTACCCCCTACAAAGAAGAAGAAGAAGAGCTTCGGCATTCGCGATGCCGATTTTCTACCCGTCTGTTACTCCTTCTGTTGTACAGCTTGGAATGTATAAGTTCACCTCGATGCAAATTATAATTTTTATAGTTACCCGGCGTAACTCAGGGCGAAATCTCGCGTTCCCCTTAAGGCCCGTGGGAAAGCTTCTCTTTATTACACGGTATAGCAATGCTAGGACAGTACAAGTGCAACAACAAAGTGTCTGAGAGAGTACATTTATTCGTCTTTTTTTTTCTTTTTGTAGGACGTAACTGTGAAGTAACTAAGTCACTTTAACGTAGTAACTGCACCTGTACCTAGTCACATTTCCAACAGAATAACTGTAACTATATCTCAATTACTATATTTGCAGGCTAACTAACTGTAACTTAGGAAGGGAGTTGCCTCAGGACAGAAGCCGCCGATATTTCGAACAGAGACTGTTCTTCTTCTGGGCACCGTCCTCATCATTGGCATGGTATTTAAAGGGTTAGGTGTGACGTGTTTAAAGGTTCATGCGAATTGTGGGTCAACAGCCCGGAGGCAAGAAAGGGTCCGTACGGGTTTTTACGGCCGGAGTGAATGGCTGCTTTGTTAGAGTGTGGAGGGGATTATGTGAACGTAGTGATCTAGGCTACAGACCGGTTACAGAAAAATGGAAGGTTCACGAACACGTGGACGGAACGAGACAACAGGGAAGAATTGGCAAGCATAGCGAAAGATAAGGAGGTTATTGGTTACGTGGGGAAAACTCCAGAACGAGCAAAGTTTTTTTTTTTTTAAGTATATATTTGTAATACAAAGTTGTGGCATGCAATAAAGAGAGCAGAAAGCAGTGGCCATGCAGAACATAACAGATGATAATGGCGGTAGAAGGGAAAAGCATATTTTATTTGTGAGGTGTTTCTAGGGTGCCTTGTGATTTGTTGATACCGGACGGGTGAAGAGCGTTGAACTTGTATATGAGATAAGACTCCCTATCACGTCTGTCACGTGTGGATCTAAACCCGGTTTCTAGAATATATAGTTTAATGTTGTCAAAATTGTGACCAGGAACGTTAAAGTGTTCGGCGACTGCTTTGGGGAGTTTGTTGGACGTGTCGGCTCTGTGTCCGGTAAGGCGGTTGTTCATTTGTTGGCCGGTTTCACCAATGTATTGCATAGAGCAGTCGCCGCATTCAATGCAGTATATGACATTGGAGCTTGTGCATGTGAATGCGTGGTTAACGGGGTGGGTGTAATTGCTCGCAGTGCTTTTGATGGAGTTAGCGTGTTGAACGTGCTTGCATGTTTTGCAGCGCGGGAGGTTGCAGGGTCGTGTTCCCGTGTACGGGGTGCCCGTTTTGCTGATTTTGGCATTGACCAAGGAGTCTGCCAGGTTTCTTGCGCGTCGGTATGTCACCTGTATGGGATTTGTGAATATGTTGCTCAGTCGGTCACTGCTTTGGAGGAGGGGCTCGTGCTTCTGTAGAATGGCTTTGATGTTTGGAAGTGCGTTGGAATATCTTGTGATGAAGGTTTTTTGGCACGTGTCGGGATTTTTCCGGTTTTCAAGAACATCGTTTCGATCGAGTGTGAGTGCCTTGTGACGGAATTCGGTTAGGAGGGAGTTCGGAATCACAGCCCTCTGCAATACCCTTTCTACAACAAACACCAGAAAAGACACGGAAACCATACTCGCTCTAATGGACTTGGTCCTTAGACTGAACTACTTCGAGTTCAATGGCGAATACTACTTACAAGTACACGGTACAAGTATGGGCACACCTGTTGCACCCACATACGCAAATATCTTCATGGGGTTCTTAGAAAACAAAGTTCTCAGCGCCCTCTCATTAAAACCCACGGTGTACCTTCGATACATCGATGATATACTGATAATATGGGAACACGGGGAACATGAATTTCAAAAGTTAGTAGATCTACTGAACACCGCGCATAGCAACATAAAGTTCACATCACAACAGTCAACTCACTTAATTAAGTTCCTCGACACCACGATATCACTAGACAACGGCAACCTCATCACAACCCTGTACAAAAAGCCAACTGACAAACAACAATACCTTCACTTCAAGAGTCACCACCCGCGTCACTGTAAGGTTGGAATTCCTAATGGGCAGAGTGTAAGACTACGCAGAATTTGTTCAAGCGACACAGATTACGCTGAGAAGCTTGACGAACTCTGCAGTACACTTGCCCAAAGGGACTATCCAGACTCCCTCCTAACCGAATTCCGTCACAAGGCACTCACACTCGATCGAGACGAGGTTCTGGAAAACCGAAAAATCCTGACGCGTGCCAAATAAGCTTCATCACAAGATATTCCAACGCACTTCCAAACATCAAAGCCATTCTACAGAAGCACGAGCCCCTCCTCCAAAGCAGTGACCGACTGAGCAATATATTCACAAATCCCATACAGGTGACATACCGACGCGCAAGAAAACCTGGCAGACTCCTTGGTCAATGCCAAAATCAGCAAAACGGGCACCCCGTACACGGGAACACGACCCTGCAACCGCGCTGCAAAACATGCAAGCACGTTCAACACGCTAACTCCATCAAAAGCACTGCGAGCAATTACACCCACCCCGTTAACCACGCATTCACATGCACAAGCTCCAATGTCATATACTGCATTGAATGCGGCGACTGCTCTATGCAATACATTGGTGAAACCGGCCAACAAATGAACAACCGCCTTACCGGACACAGAGCCGACACGTCCAACAAACTCCCCAAAGCAGTCGCCGAACACTTTAACGTTCCTGGTCACAATTTTGACAACATTAAACTATATATTCTAGAAACCGGGTTTAGATCCACACGTGACAGACGTGATAGGGAGTCTTATCTCATATACAAGTTCAACGCTCTTCACCCGTCCGGTATCAACAAATCACAAGGCACCCTAGAAACACTTCACAAATAAAATATGCTTTTCCCTTCTACCGCCATTATCATCTGTTATGTTCTGCATGGCCACTGCTTTCTGCTCTCTTTATTGCATGCCACAACTTTGTATTACAAATATATATTAAAAAAAAAAAACTTTGCTCGTTCTGGAGTTTTCCCCACGTAACCAATAACCTCCTTATCTTTCGCTATGCTTGCCAATTCTTCCCTGTTGTCCCGTTCCGTCCACGTGTTCGTGAACCTTCCATTTTTCTGTAACCGGTCTGTAGCCTAGATCACTACGTTCACATAATCCCCTCCACACTCTAACAAAGCAGCCATTCACTCCGGCCGTAAAAACCCGTACGGACCCTTTCTTCCCTCCGGGCTGTTGACCCACAATTCGCATGAACCTTTAAACACGTCACACCTAACCCTTTAAATACCATGCCAATGATGAGGACGGTGCCCAGAAGAAGAACAGTCTCTGTTCGAAATATCGGCGGCTTCTGTCCTGGGGCAACTCCCTTCCTACATCTCTACCGGTTCGCTGGATTTCTACCCATCTAACTGTAACTTAGTTATTTTTTTGAGTAACTTACCCATGACTAAGATAATTACACAATTTACGGACATGGGCTAATACGCGACGCTCTGCGCCTATACAGTAGAGCAGAAGAAGGGTCGTGAGCTTAACGCTATCTTAACACTGTAGTTCCTCGGACAAACGCATATTCGTCGAGGGCCAAAGGCGAAAGGTCAAAATCGCGGCAAGCGGTAGCTCCAGGTGCCTGAAGCGCTGAAGGTGAACAGCTGCGCCTCCATCGGTGCAAGGAGCCGCGCCCAGCTTTTTTGATTGTGTGTTGGCACCGCGAAGCAGCTGTGGCTATGAGCGGCGTACAGACATGGACAGATGGAGAGAAGACAGCAGGAAGGAGTGGGGGATAGGGGGATTAGTATGCGTCCTGGGCCGACTTCAGGGGGAACTGTGCCGACTTTCGTCTGGAAAGTCTTTGGAAAACCCAGGGAAAACCTCAGACAGCACAGCCGGTGGTAGGATTCGAGCCCACCACCTTCCAGTCTTCAGCACGACCTTGGCTACCACCAACGAGGGAACGCCTTAGCCCGCTCGCCATGCCGCTGGTTTGCCCATCATGCCCAGCCTTACGATGTCATGCCAATCCTGAACACTACCACTGAATATAATTTGCAAATTAACTTAAGAACGTACTCTATGTGTAACTGCATTGACAGCGATGCAGAAAGTGGAAGATAAAGCTACCCACCAAGGTCGGCTTTTGACACGTTTGCTGTGGAAGTAGACGTGGACACTTCATCCGGAAGTATGGATCGCTTTTAGAACCAGACGAAACGTTCACGATGAAGAGCTTATTGGGGGGGGGGGGGGTTGTGTAGGGGGAAGGTGTGGTGAGCCTGCCGTGATGTGGCGTCTCGGTGCACCCATGGGAGGGGGAGAGGGGAGGGTGAAAGAGGGAGGGGAGAGATGATGGTGGCACAGGAGAGGGAGAGGTGTGCTAACCCTCTTGCTCTGGGATTAGGGTAGTCCAAGTGGACTACCCACCACAGAAAACATGCGAGCATCCCTCAGTAGTGTTCATTGGGATGCTCCCTGTACCATGGTAACCGCCAGGATTATTGGCGAAGTTACCCCATCTGTTCAGTTTATTGGTCTTACAAGCAACCGGTTCATCGCAATACCGAGGGAAGCACAATAAAGAGCTGTACGTCCACTGCTCTTGCTTCGTGTTCTACAAGTGAAAAAAGAGAAAAGAGAAGTAGGAAAATTCGATAAAGATACAGGAAGAGCAACACCTGAACCGAGGTAAGCGAATTAATGGTAAGAGGAGGCTGTAAAACGCACTCTTGCTTCATTTGTATTCCTGAGAAGGACAGGGACACAGTTATAGCAAGAGAGACGCCGAAGTGCACATGAAGCCATGGCTGAAAGCACAAGGCATCAAGTAAGTTGTCCGTGAGAACTTTGCAAAAAAGAAAAAAGGAAGAAAGTTAAAAAAGAAAGAGAAACGGGCTCAGTCGTGTCCAAGCCGTAGTGTTTTACACGAAAACGTCACGTTCACCTATTCCTTTGGCCGGCTCTGGCTCCTCTACGGTGCTGAGTCACCCGCTGGATGCACTCCATCGTGAGGTCACTTTCACACTCGCACAAGTCCAAGTTGCCCCGCAGGTAGAGGGTAAGGGCTCGCTGTGCGACCGGCCGTCGAATTTGCCTCCGCCGCTAATCTTTTTCGCCGCTCCCGTAGCTCTCTCGATCGCTCGGTGGTGAACCTTGGAGACTTTTTGCATTCGTCTCGAATCTTCTCCTGATTGCCGGTTCCTCCGATTTGGATCATATTTTAGTTTCGTATGTGCCGGCATTCTAGCCAAGTTTCGATATTTCAAATTTGGAAATTATAAAATTTTGGTTATTGTCGATGAAGCCGATATCGCTTAAAGGGTCTCCGACCAGAACCTGGTCAAATGGTACAAATGGTACCTCAAATGGTACCTCCTTATTTGGGAAGAGGAACCAAGGAGGTCGCTCCACGCACAGTAGGGTAGAGAGAGAAACTGAGGAGCTGCGCATACAGCTGACCTACTTGCATAGCGTATTGTTCACACACACACATATACGAAGGGGATGATGATGTAGTGGGTCATTCTCCGCTGTTATGGCGGTACACTGCCCCATGGCGCTTGTGGAAGGGATGAGAAAGTGATGATGATAGAAAGGTGTCCTATTAGAGAGAGAGAGATAATACCTGTTTATTTACAAACATTGGAACTGAGTGACACCCTTGAGGGGTCTGCTGCTCCATTTCTTGAAAGCGTTTCAATAACGCATGAATAAAATATACACACAGAACAGAAAACACATGCGACGACACACGCATACACACAATAAATATATACATGACATGGGATGTGAGGTACATCCCGGTGCTGTTGTGATTTAATTTACATAAGGGTTAGTAACGGGTGATAATACGGGAGTCTTTTAAATAGTTGCAGAATGCTGTTAATGCGGTCGTCTGATGCGATTCATTTTGCCAGGCTCCAATGATCTTCACGAAAGAGAGAGGTCGATCATCCAGCTTAGCGAGCGTGCTCTCAAGCCTTGCTCGTTCTGTAGAGTACTTTTGGCACTGCATTATTATGTGTAGTGTGTCTTCAGTGGTGCCACACGTAGGGCAGTCAGTGGAGGCCGATGGTCTGTAGCGATTCACAACACTGTTGGTTAGTAGCACACCCAGGCGAGTTCGGTGGAGGGATGTCTGTAAGCTTCGTGGTACGTTCCGTGGAGGCGTAAAGGCTAGGTCTGGGTCTATGAAGGTTAAGTAGTCTGATGAACGAAGATAGGATTTCCACAGTTTGACTGATTTTTCCTTAGTAGTTTGAATGAGGAGACATTTCGCATCCTCTGGTGTGAACGGTATGGACGACACAGTTGCTTGGCTGTGAGCCATTCTTGCTGTGGCGTCCGCAGTTTCGTTTCCTGGTATGCCACAATGGGAGGGAACCCACTGGAGCGTAACTGTTTTTCCACTATTAACTATATCTTGATGGGCAACATAAATTTTGTAGACTAGGGAGTTGTTCATGTCCGGGAATTGTAGCGATTGGATTGCAGGTTTCGGGTCTGTGCAGGTTATCCAGATGGGGTTGTCTGTTGTGCTGATATGTTTGAATGCCTTGTATATAGCGTAGAGCTCTGCGTTTGTTGAGGAGGTCCTGTGTGAGAGCCTATAGCCTTCTGTGAAAGACGCACAGTGTATGGCACTAGAGGATCCTGTGTCGGTACATGACCCGTCCGTAAACATCTTCTCAGCCTCTGAGTAAAAGTCGTGAAGATAGGCGATCGTTGACATCTTCAGAACAACTGCCGGTGTGTCCATTTTCTTTTTGATCCCAGGGATATCTAGAGCTGTTGGGACAGGTTGAAGTGTCCAAGGAGGAAAGGGTCCGTGGAAGTCCTTCATTCGATGTCTGGGGAGATTCTGAGCAAGGTCGTGAAAGCATGTGTGTAATGTTGAACGGTTTCGCTGAGGTGTCCTATTAGAGTTCGTCCATTAGTCCTGTGCTGGAGAGGAACTCAGCAACAGCTCGTAGGCCTTGCATCAGATGTGAAGGGTCCGACCATGGCCCGAGAATTTTGGCTAAGTCGAACTGGCGTTGATCGACGCGTTGGAGAGCAGTTTCCATGAGGGCGCGCTCACGATCGCAACTGTCCACAGACCACGAGGACGTAATGGAGGTCACCGCCTCACTCTCTCAATATGATGCCTTTTTCACGTATATACCAGCTGGCTTGCCGCACACTACTTTGTTAATCGAAAATTACTAAATTATAATTGTTCCAGGTAAAAAAAGAAATACATTTAGTACTTTCACGTAAATCTCGAGTTGTGTAGTTGTCTACGAATCCCTGTCCGAGAGTGTGAACACAAATATATTCAACGAGTCGACCGCGAACTTAAGGTGTACTCGGGGATGGGCAGTATTTAAATGCATTGTAATTAAAATAGTATTTAAAATATAAATACATATATTTATATTTTGTATTTAAATGCAGACTCGCAAAAATGTATTTATAATTATATTTAAATACTTTAAATACCAATTTTGGGGTATTTATTCTTGTAAATACTTTATAGATACAGAATATACTGACTCATTTGACCTTTCGGGAAGAGGGGCGAGTTTGGAGCGCAGTGTTTGATCTAGCATGCATGCGACAAACCATTTCAGACGGCGAGTTTTTCAATGCTGTTGCGGACAATGGTCGCAGCTCATTACCTTGTTGTACGAAACATCTTTATCAAATTTAATACGAGCCTTTGTTCAGCGACACTAGTGGTGATGCTGCTCTCTTCTGCGAATCTGATTGTACGGCCGAACAGAAGACGCCTAAAGATGCTGTCTTCCAGAAACTTCTAATATTAAACTTGCCATGATAATCTAACAACTAAATGCTATCATTCCTTGCTGATTTGTTCTATGACCAGCGTTATTGCTGTAATTCCAGATGACATGGTCCTCACAGTATTTATAGTAGTAGTTACGGTATTTCAATACTGTATTTATAGTTTGTATTTAAATACTCACATTGAAAAGTATATATGAAGAGTATTTAAATACCCCTTTCAACAAAGTATTTTGTATTTATATTTAAATACTCAAAAACGTATTTATGCCCATCCCTGTTTACTGGATATTTATAAATCATCACAATCAGAATGCAGGAAACAACAAGAAATTTATAATGATGATGATGATGCTGTTGATGATGACCACTCCCTTTTCGACTACTCACTTTTCATCATGTCGTTTCCCACGAAACCCAACACACGTTTCGCACGGCGGACCCCAGCAGTGAAGCAGATTTTCTGTAATGGACAGGCGTTAGAGGATATCGAGCTCTGGTCACGCGGCTGCTTTATTGCATCACATGATCCGAGCGTTTTTGCGGCCTGTACAACTTTGTTAAGAGTTTCTTAAGCCGTCTTCAAGTAATAGATGGTGCTAACGTAATGACCACCCGAGGACACTAAGACCGGGACAGCGCGAGATACGTTTCGCTTAATGCACTGCTGCTTTTTGTGTGTGTCTTTTTTTTCTTCTCTCTCTCTCTCTCATCCGAATGAAATTCTTCTTGCGCACACTCTTGACGCGTTCTGAGGGCCTCTTAATGCTGCTAAGGTTCAGGAAATTCCAGCTCGAATTTGAAAATTCTCGGGAAGCAGTCGGGTTGGTTTAGGTAATTTTTACCGAATGTATAACACTTGGCGGCTACAAAATGATTTGGATATTCGCCTGCACAAAGGAATTACACGGACGCAAGTCTGCAGTGTTAAAAAGGCAAAACAAAAACAGAAGAAGTATACAAGGTGGCGTTGATGTTATTTGCGTTGTGTTTTATACTAACGATCGATGCGACGTTAATTGTCAAAGGCCGACTTCGCTGTTGAATGAAATGCTGATGACACAGAACGACCCTGCGAACGAAACGACAAATCTAGCGACAAAGCGTACAAGAACGGGCTGAAGACCGATAACGGAGATAACCGATAACCGAGACGGGAGGGTACTAAGTATAGTGAGTCCCGTTTTGTGTCGCAGGCTATACATAATGTTCTGCCATACAGTTTCACACCGTTGAAGACGTGCTCCGTTTTCGGACGCAGCATCTTCCACTCCCTAACGTTATCTAAGAATTTGCTGGCGTATATATCCACATCACACGGGGTTTATCGAAAGCGGTGTTGTCCTTGGACGCATCCAAAGGCTTCGACAGAGTAGAACATGACTACATGCTTTTTATAATAGAATTCTTTCGGGTTTCGCTTCCAGTTCTGGACTAGCTGGCTCGAATGCGTTTTATTGTAGCTCAGGATCAGAACGCCGTTATCAGTGGCAAGGTCACCCGTACGTTTCCTCTTTCAAGAAGCGTGAAAGGCAACAGTGTCTTCTCTCCCCAATGTTCTTTCTGGTATTTCATACGACAAATCGTACGTGATGCGATTGTAGGTTCTCCTGTACCTGGTACCTACTGGTGTCGTCAATGTTTCAGCGTGCGCTGACGATCGATATACATACGTATACACGTATGTTTGTTGTTGCGCGATTCTAAACAGCTTTAGACTCTTTCAGGAGTTATGGTGAGCTCTCAAGGCCTAGTACTCGTAACATTAGCAACACTAATCTTCGGCAGTGAATGGCCTCTCATTGCAACTCCTTAAGAGTTGAGAAGGGATAAGGCGCAGCCCAAGCAGCATAACATATTGACCCAATATCAGACCAATATTGGACCAATCTTCGACCAATATTGGATCAATATTGGGCCGAGATGTTGTGCTGCTCGGGAGGCTAGCTGGTGAAGCATGACGACAGAGGACAACCCTGAGGCACGGAACGAAGAAGACGACACAACGCAAGTTCTCAGATACAGCAAAATGTCTTAATCAAATTCGAAGACCTTTTAAATCCAAGAGACTTAGAAGAGAGGAAGGAGGTGCAACATCGTCAGCCTTCCCCTTATTTGCACCTCCTTGCTCTCTTCTGAGTTTATTGGGTTTAAAAGTCTTGGAATTTAATCAAAACATTTTGCTGTGTCTGATGAACTTCTGTTGGTGTCGTCGTCGTCTTCGTTCCGTGCTTCAGCGTATTCCTCCATCGTCATAAAAGTGTTATTGCTAATACACTATGGGGTACAGTTCACTCAAGCCGGCGCTGTCGTACTGGACATGCTGTTGAGAAGCTGGAACGACAGAGGGCAACTGTGGACAATTTTCAACTATCTGATCGTGACCGTGCATGATCTAATCAAGTGTTTCCAGTGAACTGCGGTATGCCGCAGACATAATTTCTTCGGCATGGGCCATTGCAAAAGCGAGCACTTAATATCTAACTTCTGGAAAGAAAGCGGAAGCCTGAGGACGTCCATGACATCATCATATCTCACGTGTCTGTGTGCGTGTGTGTGTGTGAGTGAGTGAGGAGGACCGAAGTGGCACTAAAATGTGCGAACAGAGGAGCACTGCGTGAAGCAGCGAGATCCGGCGAAAAACAAAAGGGGTCACTGTTTTTTGCGGGCTTAGAACATGAATATAAAGAACATAAAGTACAAAAAAAAAAAAAAGAAGAAAGAAACACGTGTTTACGGCACGCGCGCCCTCAAGAGTGATTCTGATGGCGAATTCGAGTGATCATTTCATTGCAACACGGCCTAGCGTTCGAAAATTGCTAGGTCAGCGCCTGCGCTGCATAACGTGACCCACCCGAATATGAATGCCAGGAATCTAGCGGTGTTAGTCGTTTGGATCACGCTAGGGGCATCGCGGTCGCTCCTCTTCGGGTTCCGTCGTCTGCTAACCCACGTGAACTTCGACGTGCAGGCCAATGAGGGCCCTCTTCACCCTCGCGGGGCGGATGTGACGACACCGGATGTTTATGCAGGGTGTCTCAGTCACATCCCAGGGCTAAATAACTCGCGAACGGGTGCGCCAATCGAAGAACTTTCTTTTTTACAAGTACCAGCCCGATATCACCTCCATGCTGCACCCGTTCGCGAAATATTTACCCTGTGATTTAACTGAGACACCCTGTATAATTATAACGCTAACTGCCATCTGGCAATCAAAGCGTGAGTTAGTCGACATTACAAAATGACACAAAGCCTAAACAGCACTGCAACTCTAGCAGTGACCAGGCTAACGCAGTGCAACGGGGTCTTCGAGCAATTTCGCAAAACGTAGGACATTTGTAGAGCAGACAATCTGGTACAATGCAAGCCAATAGGGAGGCTGTTCCATTCTACAGCTGTCCGGGGAATTAGGGAGTTACTTCTGTTGTGTCGTCGTCTTCTTTGTTCCGTGTCCCAGGAATAGCTGAAGGTGGAACAAGCACATGACGATTGTGGCGGATTCAACACTGTGGTAATCCACTAAGTTGGACGTAGTTTCTGCTATCAAGCTGCAAGTTGCCATTGGTCAACTGGAAGAAACATTTGAGGCGATGCCGTACTGCCGTAGGCGATGCCGTCTGTTCGCCGTACCTCATGCTCGATTATCCCCACTCGATTATATCCAGTCGATTATCTCCAAATGTGGCGTCGTAGCGAACATTCAGCACGTCCTAATAGAATGTAAGCTCTATACGAAACGGAGAGGCGGCAACTCTGTGCTCAGCTGAGTGGTGCTAGCCGAAAGACGTTCAACCTGGCTGCAATTCTTGGCCCATGTCAGAGCTATGTGCAACACCGTCGAGGTATTCTGATGTTCTTGGAGTTCCTCTTGTCTACCGGTTTGCTCCAGACGCTGTAGGGTCCTACCCTGCATTTCAATGACCATTGGCGCTTCTTTCATGTGTTTCTTTCTTCACCTTCCTTTTGTGTGACGTAGCGCTGCGCAGCCAGTGGAGGAGAGTTCAAGTGTTGTACTTGCACACAACTTCATTTTCATATCTCACATCTCATGTTTCGCGTGTAATGGGTAGTGTACTGTTCTCCAGCGGTGAATCACCCCAGGCCATGGTCATGATCTATTTGTTGTTGTTGTTGTTGTTGTTATCCCCAGTTGAGCATATATACAGGAGAGAAATGGACACATACGCGTCGCACACATTACCGATGAATTGTAACGACTTCACCTGGATACTCTTTAGAATATAGCTCTCTGTATATAGTTGGGCAATCCGCTGCCCGTTCGCTTCGAGGCCATGCGGAATAAGTACTAGCTGCCAAATTTCTGGCGCTCGGAACGCGCTACGAGAACACACGAGATTGCTACGTTTTGACCAAGCGAACGCAGTTGCTCGGAATCAGGCAAAAAAAGAGAGAAATCTGCCAGGAAATGGCCACGCGAATTCGCCACATGAGAGATTCCTATGCATCTTTATGAGCCTTTGAGCCCTGAAGGTATGGAAATAGATAGTTTTTGTTCCAAGTAATGTCAGACTTAATAATAATATTACAGTCTGGCATAAAGAAATTATAGGAGCAGCTGCGTGTCGTGTATTACCACGGTCCCTTGATAGCTATCAAGGGACCGTGGTACTACGTAGAAAGTTTAGTTTTATTTCTACCTTGTTTAAATGTTTCCCACTCTTCAGAGCCGCATGCAGCTAAAAACTTGCTGAAGAGCTCATCTTTCCTTCGGAGACATTAAAGACAGTAAAGATTATTTTATCAATCTTGACATTAAAGCATTTGAAAAGAGCAACCAATACGTCTTCTTTCATTTCTAGTTGACCTCGTGTGCGAGTGCAAGCGCTATGCGGTTGCTCCGAGATCATCCATTGTTACGCACCCATTAGTTGTTTATTTTTGTCCTACACATATATGTTTTCTGCCAACCTTCCTGCGTTTAACAGACGGTGTACAGCTTGGACGGCCGCTCCACTCGTTGCATTGTATCGTCCATCCAACCCTTTTTCACGACGTTCTGAACTGCGGTGCGCATCCAGGAACGCATCGATCTCACAAATGATGCGGCTCACACCCGTCTTCGGCGTCCTCGTTGTCCCTTCCGAGGTGGAATGTTCAGCGACTTGTCCAGTTCGTCTCGTGAATCGAAGAATCGAACAATTCAATCGAATAAAGGCATGAAGCGGGCAACATTACCTCGAGTCTGAGGCGGAAGTATACGGGGACAACACAAGTAAGTGGCAATTGTAGAAAAGAAGCAACTATGCGTTGTGTTAGCCCTTCTCTGTATAATTGCCTCATCTGCTGCTCACATTGGTCTCGCGACTTTGTGTGCCAAGATTGCGGGACGACCTACACTGTCGTGAATGGCTCTGTCAATGGGGTGTGATCACCCATTCCACCTTGTTTTCGTGGTTCAGTCGGAACCGTGCAGCACGTATTCTATGAATACCGGCTATTCAAATAGTCTTGGTCTCGCCTTGCGCACAAGGTCTCATTGCAATGCTCCTTGCATTGGGCATACTCATACTTCGTTCTAGAGCAATGCACGGGCCTGAATTTATCGGCCCGACCCGGCCCGTGCCCGGAGCCACGGAGGCTTACCCGACCATATCCCGACCAAGCTGCTGAAAACTCATCCCGGCCGAGTCCCAGCTCGCAGATACATATAGACAGATCGGTAATGCGATCCGTGCAACAGGTGCAGTCTACAGGGTGTCCCAGAAAACGTGTCATTGAATTATAATAAAAAAACTACGCCACCTAGAATTATGCGGTCAACGGCATTTGTTCTTACTAGGTTTTTTCGACCTCCTAAAGTGAATGTCATGTACCCCAAGTTTAATTATGTAAATATTTGCGAAGCGAACTCGGAAATTTGCCGAGTAGAGGTCACTTTTTAACCCCACCAATATGAAGAGCGTGCCCAATTCACTCAAATTCATGATAATTGACAGTGATATTCACGAGCTATCCCACCGGAAAAATAGCCGGATATCATGCTTCTCAAAGCACCGGACCATAACGCGCGATGACTTTTTGAGCGCAATCGCTCTCAGTCCGACGAAAGGAGGTTCCGAAGCCAGTCCACAGAGTGATAGTAGAAAAAGTACAGTTCACAGAATTGGGAGAGGGAAAGCATTATCCCAGCGAAAGTCTGACGTGATAAGTTGTACCTGTGTTATATCTTTTGTGATGCCGGGGTGGGCTGAGTTTCCAACCTCCTTTCGTCGGACTGACAAAGATTGCGCTGAAAAATGCATCGTGCGCTATTCTGTGTGACCTCCGTAGAGCATGATGTTCGGCTATTTTTTCCGATGGGATAGCTCCTGAATGTCCCTGTCAATGATCATTAATTTGAGTAAATTAGACACGCTCTTCACATTGGTGGGGTAAAAAGGTGACCTTTACAAGGCAAATTTCCGACTTGAGATCGCAAAAATTTACATAATTAAACTTACGTTACACGACATTCACATCAGGAGGTGGCAAAAACCCTGTAAGAACAAATGCCATTGACTGCATGAGTCTAGGTGGTGTAGTTTTTTTTATTATAATTCAATGACACGTTTTCTGGGACACCCTGTATATACGGTATATAGAGACGGCGAGGGCGTCATCCTCAACATGGCAAAGTCGTGCGCCTATGTTGTAGCGTTTTAGCAGAAAGACGGAGAGGAAGCCTTTGTGCTTTGTTTTCAAAACGATGTTGAGGACTAAATACTGTACCAGCTCCCGTGGCATAGTGGTTAGGATGATCGCTTTCCACGCCGATACTGGGAGGTGACACGGGGTCGAATCCTGTCACCGGCTGTGCTGTCTGAGGTTTTCCCTGGGTTTTCCGAAGACTTTCCGGACTAATGTCGGCACAGTTCCCACTGAAGTCGGCCCAGGACGCATACTAACCGCCCTGTCCCCCACTCCTTCCTGCTGTCCTCTCTCCATCTGTCCACGTCTGTACGCCGCTCGTAGCCACAGTTGCTTCGCGGCGCTAACACGGAATTTAAAAAAAACCTAAATACTGTATAAGTGGTTTAATTCGCCGGCTCAATAATTCACGAATTTGCGAGGAGCCAGAATCGGGCAAGAATTAGCGGAGCCTCAAATTCGCGCTACCGCGGTGCGTCAACGCTGCACCAAGCGTCTTAGGAGCCCGTTGCATTTGTCTTCCCTCCGAGGGCTGCGATTAGGGGGTCCTCATTAGGCTGGGGGGAAGGGGGTATATTTATTAGACCGAAGGAAAAAAGGGGGAAAGGTCAGCCGAACGGGACGTCAGCTTGCTATTCCGCAAAGAAAAAAGAAAAATAAATGAGAGAAGAATAAAATAAATAAAAAAGAATAGAAAATAATTAGGAAATCAAGGATAAACTAACAAACGTATGCATCATATGCATAGTGGTCTTGCCGTGCACCCGACAAGTTGTAGCGATGATGTCTGAGTGTTGGCACGTGACTAAGCTGTTGTTATCTGGGGATATTGAAACCAACCCAGGTCCTTCCACTGACGATATGCTCAAGGAAATACTAAGTAATCAGAGGAGGGACGCCGAAGTGATGGCCCAGATAAGGAAGGATCAAAACCAAATGAAATAATTCATGAGCGAAACTCGTACTGAAATCAAAGCCATTCAGTCTCAAATCCAGAAGTTCTAGCACCTTATTGATGATGTGAATAGTAATAGAGATAACATAATTTGATTAGAATCGAGTGTTAGCCAGCTGTGTGATAGAATTGGCGACCTAGAAGATCGGTCGCGTACAAATAACCTACTAATTTTAGGATTGGACGAAACTGACGATGAAACATCACCAGGTCTTCACGACAAGGTGGCTAAGCTCCTTTCTGAACAGCTTGGAGTAGAGACTAGAACTGTTGAGCGAGTTCACAGATTTGGTAGACGAGTAGCATATAAGTTTTGTGATTACAGGGAAAAGATGGAGGTTTTAAAGAATTGTCGCAAACTGAAAGGCACTCATGTTTCTGTGTCTGAAGACTTTTGTCGACGGACAAGAGATATTAGAAGACGTCTTTGGGATTCCGCGAAAGAGGAGCGCTTGCAAGGAAAGCCCGTTCGGTTGGTGTATAACAAACTATTGGTTAGCGGCGTTTTGTATAAATGGGATAGTACCAGCGAGAATAGGCGACCGATTAAGGTACATACTACAAAGCCTACTGCTAACACGGATGACGCGGCAGTTCATGATGATATGTCTGAAGCTTTATTAGCAACGGGAGGCCGGGCCACTAGATCTCAAACAAACAAAAACCGTTCGAAGCAGAATGCCAGTTCGACATAGCTAAGCCATCGAACCTCCGGTACAGCACCTGACCTCACTGTCTTATCTCTGAATGTTAGAAGCTTAAAGAATAAGGCGGACGACTTATGTATGCTCTTGTTTGCGATAAACCCTGACATTGTGATAGGAACTGAATCATGGCTTGATTGTTCGGTGGGGGACTCGGAAGTGTTCCCAACAGAATATACTGTGTTTAGAAATGATAGAGGCAGCCACGGAGGAGGTGTGTTTATTTGTGTGCGTAGTCATTTACGGCCTGTCCATGTCCCGATTCATACTGACTGCTGCGAGTCTGTATGGTGCCGCCTATTACTCAAAGGCCTAACTGTTGCGATTTGCTCCTTTTATCGACCACCAAACAGTGGTGACGATCCAATAATGAAATTGCATGAGCAGGTTTATTTAAGTTCTGACAGCGTGGTGATAAGTGCTGGTGATTTTAATCTCCGAGATCACAACTATGGGGTCAGACGGCATACGTTAGATTAAATAACTCACCAGTGTACCGAGCCTTTGAAGATTTGTTGACAGCACATTCTTTCCAACAAAGTGTCCTCGTTCCTACTCGCGCTTCAAACATTTTAGATCTAGTGTTGTGTAACCAAAAGGACATTGTTTGTAATACGTCAGTCAAACCCGGCATATCAGATCATGACTGTGTAGTATTTAAAATGAGGACCCCACACAGTGTCAAAAATTATCGCAACCAGAGGAAAGACTTCTTGTATAGAAATGGAGACTTCGAGGCTATAAGTAGAGAGCTTGTAGTCTGTCTTCCTAACTTCCAGGCTCTTGGAGAACATTTAGGTATTGGTGATCTGTGGAATGCGTTTAAAAATACCTTGATGAATTTAGTTCGTACCTATGTCCCTTTAATTACAATCAAACATCAAGCTAAATGTGACAAGCCTTACTTTACGAGGCACATAAAGAAACTAATTAGGCAGAAAGCGAGGGATTTTTCCGCTTATGTCAAGAATAAAACCCCGTCAAGGTGCGATAGAATAGAGCTATTATCAAGACGCATTCGACAGTCTACCAGGTTAGAAAAGCGAGCATATTTTGCCAAACTAAAGCCCAGACTTCGCAGCAATACAAAGGAACTTTAGAAGTATGTGAAGTCAATGAATAAGGTCCCCAGAGGTATTCCAGCGATTAAGGTTGACAGCGAATTTGTAACAAATGATGTTGACAAGTGTGACGTTTTGAATAATTATTTTAAATCTGTGTTTTCGTGTCATGCTGCTATACGCAAACCAATGTATGTTCTGTCGTTAGGCTACTGCATAGACAGTCTTAGGTTATCAAAAAATGGGATATTAATTCAGATTCGAAATCAAAACACCCAAAAAAGTCCGGGACCCGATGGTATATCTCCTATTGTGTTAAAGGCATGCTCCAGTGTTATTGTTGAATATCTTTTTGTGATCTGTAAACGCCCGTTGGAGACGGCTAAGGTCCCGAAGGAATGGAAGTTCGCGAACGTCGTTCCGATCTTTAAGGAAGGTGACAGAACTCACGTAGAAAACTACAGACCTGCTTCACTCCTATGCATTTGTGGCAAAATCTTAGAGCACGTTGTTTGTTCAAATATAGTGTCTCACTTATCTCTCAATAATTTTTTCTTTCCATCACAGCACGGATTTCGCAAAAACTTGTCATGTACAACTCAGCTTGTCTGCTTTTATCATGACCTTGCAAGTAATTTCGATAATCAGATCCGAACTGACTGCATTTTCCTCGACTTCAGAAAGGCATTTGACACTGTCAATCATAACTTAATGTTTCACAAGTTACAGTTCTTGAAATTGGACCCTGTGGTATTCAACTGGCTCAATGACTATTTTAGAGATAGGAAGCAATCTGTGGTGAGAAATGGTGGAGTTTCAAAATTAGTGGATGTAACATCTGGTGTCCCACAGGGATCCGTATTGGGGCCACTAGTGTTCCTGATATACATAAATGACTTTGCCAAAATCGTGGATTCTTGCATCAGGTTATTTGCCGGCGATTATGTAGTATATCGGGCAATCCATTCAGCAGATGACATTAACATCCTACAGAGAGACCTGGTCAAAATCGAGACCTGGTGCAGAGAATGGGGCATGACATTAAACACCACTAAATGTCAGTCTATCGCGTTTTCTTCGAATATACACACTTTTATAATCTAAATAACACAGTCCTTCAAACTGTAGAAGACTACAAGTATTTGGGAATCACGCTGAGCAGGAATTTAAACTGGGACAAACATATCGAACGGACTGTTAATAAAGCTACTAAAACACTTGGATTCCTGCGACGAAATTTTAGATCAGCTCCTAAAGAGATCAAGGTAACAGTTTACGAGTCGTATGTTCGCCCGATCTTGGAATATTCTAGCGCAGTATGGGACCCATATGGTATTGGTCTTCGGAAGAAAATCGAAAGGGTACAAAATCAAGCTGCAAGGTTTGTTACGAACAATTACTCTCAGGATGTCAGATCAGCAGATTTAAAAGCAGCCTTGGGCTGGACATCACTGGAAAATCGCCGCAAGGCATCTCGTTTGAAACTTTTTTACGACATGAACTATGGACACGGGTGTTAGCCGATACGATTATTTGCGAAGTCCCCATTTTATCTCGGAACGGCTGGATCACGCATGCAAGGTCGAGCCGTATCGCCACCGGTCGTCGGTCTTTAAGGATTCATTTTTCGTGCGAACCATATCAGAATGGAATGGCCTTCCACGGGACCTAGTTGCCACCAACAGTAGAAACATGTTCTTCATGAATCTTTGTTTATTCATGTCTGAATCTTCCTGATACTTAGAAAGCAGTGAGTTTCTGTTAGCTAGATATAGTGATTGACATTGTTATTATGAGTTGTATTTCCCTCTCCCCTACGCAATTCCACAGTAAGTGGAGAAGTAGGGTACTTTGAATAAATAAACGGTGAAAGAAGGATGAGATTAGGCTGGGGTCATTGCCAAATTGCCCCGTCGTCCGGTCATTCTTGTCAAGTGATAGTGATTCGGTAACTTTTATAAAGGCCGATCCGCGTGGCAACGTGCTTGAACCCATACATGCTGGCTGGGTGATCCAGGCTCACAAGGAACTGAAATCACGGGATGTATGAAGGCTGGACTACTATCTCCATTTGCAAGGAACGAGGCAATGCCGTGCCATAGTGCAGCAAACCGCGTACATAGTTTGCCTCAGCGTCGTGGGCCAAATTTATCACGTATTCCTTTCCCATATTTTCCTGTAATTGGTTCGAATATTTCGCGGAACTTTAAACTCCCGAAGAAACGAGCGCCCTCGAATTACGCGAAAATTGGTTCCTCGAGAAAATTACTACTTACACAGCCATGTGAAAGAATGGCTCAGAAAGAATTGGATCACAAAAGCTCGGCCTGACTCAGGCCCGAGAACTCTCGGACTCGCCCCGAGCCCGCAGTCAAAACGACCTTGAGGCGCGGGTTTTCGGGCCAGCCCGGCCCTTTGGAGTGCTACAGTTCGTTCAACACAGAAGGAACGCGAAGCAACTGTGGCTATGAGCAGCGTACAGACGTGGACAGGTGGAGAGAGGACAGCAGGAAGGAGTGGAGGACAGGGGGTTATTATGCGTCCTGGGCCGACTTCAGGGGGAACTGTGCCGAGATTCGTCTGGAACGTCTTCGGAAAACTCAGGGAAAACCTCAGACAGCACAGCCGGTGGTAGCCCACCACCTCCAGTCTTCAGCACGGCCTTGGCAGGGTGGGTGGGTGGGTGGGTGGGTAGATAGATAGATAGATAGATAGATAGATAGATAGATAGATAGATAGGTAGGTAGATAGGTAGGTAGATAGGTAGGTAGATAGGTAGATAGGTAGATAGATTAGAAAAGAAAAAAGTACAAATATAAGTAAAACCTATAAGAAGATACGACGACAGGAAAATAGGCGATGTCAAGTTGCCGGTGATGAGTAGATCAAAGAATGATATTAAACGGTAGGAGCAACTTATCTATTTACACATGGTAACAAGACTTTCGTGCACGAGACTGCACTTCTTCAGGCTACAAAGATATGAACATGGTACAGGAACATATATACAGACTTGTGCCCGTTACCAAAAGAAAGGAACTAAATACCGTTACCCGTTACTTCCGAAAAAAGTAACTAAATACGTTACTCGTTACCGACATACAAAAGTAACGAGTTCTCGTTACTCACAGGTAACGAGTTACTTCTACGTTACCGCCGCATAGTTAAAGGAGCCAACAAACATGCCGCCAAACGTGGCAACGTGAATAGTGACCCTTCGTTTTGTCTTGTTGCCCCTCTGCGTCGCGTCTTAGGTATGGGTCATTGTAATAAACCTTTTGTTGAGTCTGATAATTTGTCGTCCGTCCTTCGTGTTCCGTGTCTCGCGGCCCCTTACCATGAGTCTATATCAGCTTGCTTGGACCCTTCCTTCTTTCCGAAGTGGGGGTGGTTGGAGACTATGAGAACACAAGAAAAGACACCGGTATTCGTGCCACCGATCACCAACGGTTCCCGAAAACAGACGAGGGGCTGCGTCATAATTTAGGGCGCTCAGAAGCTCAGCAAAGACAAGGAAAGGCTAGAAGTCGAAACGTTTGTAGCCAATGCACAATTGGTGCCCATTCTTGGGAAGGAGTGCTGGTCAGAGATTATGGAAACAAGAGAAAATACAACAACACATCCAGCGAGGGATTGCAATAATACTTTGAGTCACACGTGGTCGTGGGTCACGCAGGTCAGATTTGCACGCATTGCGCCACACGGAGTGCCGAAATGGGCTCCCCCGTGCTGAAGAAAAGGAACGAGTAACGTCAGTAACGAGTTACCAATTTTTGTAACTGATTCCGTTACTATTACCATATTTTAAAAAGTAACTGAATCGTTACTTCGTTACCAAAAAAGTAACCGTTACCAAGTAACGAGTTACTTGTAACGAGTTAGGCACAACTCTGCATATATATACAGTTGACGAAAGAGTTTTCGTATGAGAGGTTAACAAGGTGATGGAAAGGATGTAAATACAGGTAAAAATGAAAAGAACATAAATACAAACGAAGGAGTATCAGAAGCGCAACATAACGCGAGTCCAAAGGCTTTTACACGGGAAACGAGAACGCATGTAGGTGACGTTCCAGGAATTAAGGATAAAAAGGGGGGTTATGGCGACGGAATGAGGACACAGGTGCGGAGTACAAAGGTTAAGGCACGTAAGTTGTTAGATAGAAAAGCTAGATTTGTTTCTCACTTCCATCTCTACTCTGACTGTATAGCACAGAATATTGTACCCAAAGGTTTAATGGTTGACGTTCACCCAACCTTTAATTTCCACTCACCGCGAAGTTCCAAGAGATGGCGTAACATATTAACGCATGCTTATATAGAACTGATCAGGATTTTGCGAACAGAAAGTTCTTTCATAATCAAAGACAAAGACAACCAGCTCCGTCAACTAGCTCACGCTCTGACGCCCAGAAGAGGTGCTCACACTCAATCGTTTTTCTTCCGATAAGCTCGCCCAAGTACAGCGTACGAAGTGTAAGAAAGCTTGTCATGATAATATCCACCTTACCGACATTTCCATCCTTAATCTATATACTGCTTTATCAGAACAACCACAGACCTCTGTAGGCCCGCCGCTAAATGTTGTTTTTAACCTATTAGACGTTACTTTAAGCAAAGCCGAAACCAGCGTTTTACCCAAAGGACTGAGTTTTGTCCCCACTCCTCATGGTACTGATGAATTTGGAGTTCTAAACGATCTCCAAAATTTAGGTAGACGAATCCATTTGCAAACATTTTTTCACGGCAGTGCACACACTGAAGTAACACCATTTAAGAAACCTTCCGTCTGGACCCCTGACCCATCAAAAACTAGGCGTATGATCGACGATTATATTAAAGCAATATCAAATGACATTAAAAGCCTTCTCAACAATTTTGATAACCGGGGATCTTTTAATTTATCCAAGGAAGAACGGATAGCATTACGGAATCTTAAATCTCGTGATGACATCACAATCATGCCCGCTGGTAAAGGCGGAGGAATTGTCTTTATGAATACTTCAGACTACATCAACAAAGCAAATGAGCACCTCAGTAATACTAGGTTTTACAAGCCTCTTGACTCTGACCCCACTCCACTATTTTGTCGCACAATTAACCAGAAGATCAGCGCACTAATCTCTAACACTTCAATTCCACGTAGCACTGCGGAGTTCATTAGACCCAAAAATGCTACACCAGGTTCATTTTACCTATTGATTAAGGTACAGAAGAAAAATAACCCCGGCAGGCCTATAATATCGGGAATAAACACACCCACCGAAAACATTTCTCTCCTTTTTGATCATTATATTAAACACGTTCCTCCGACCATGAAAGAACATGAAAGAACTGATGTTTTGAGGCTGGAACAAACATAGAAGGGACAAATACATACATTCCTCCGCTTCTCCCCTCTTACGTAAAAGACACCAATGACTTTCTCCTTAAGGTCAATTCGATTAATAAGCAGAACAGCGATTTGAGCGACGTCATCTTGGCTACTATGGATGTTACATCCCTTTATACAAACATACCACACGATGAGGGTCTCGATGCGGTGAAAGTTTTTCTTGAATCTTTCCCGTCTAAAGTTCTCCAGACATCAGCTGTCCTCTCGCTTCTTGACCTTGTGCTCATGTATAACAAATACATACAAACACAAATACAAACTTCATATTTAACGAGAAACATTTTGTCCAAATTCAAGGTGCAGCTATGGGATAACGCGTGTCTCCCAACTATGCGAATCTTTTCATTGGGCATTTTGAAGAAAAAACATTAGCATCCTTCCCGATCAAACCTTTAGTCTTCTTAAGGTACATTGACGACATTTTCATTGTATGGTCAGGTGACGAACCATCCTTAATTGCGTTTTTCGAGCATTTTAACTCCGTACATCAGGTCATCAAGTTCACGTGTAACTTTTCTCAAGCATCAGTGAATTTTCTAGACGTGACTGTCTCTATACAGTCTGGTAAGCTGGTCACGAGCCTATACAAGAAACCCACTGACAAATGGCAGTACCTTCATTTTGACAGCTACCATCCTAATACTCAGAAAAGGAACATCCCATTTGGTCAATTCACACGTCTAAAACAGATATGCTCTAACCCAGAAGCTTTTGAGGCATGCACTGAAGAAATGTCGAACGCTTTTAGAAAACGAAATCACCCTCCCAACCATTTAAACAGTGCTCTCTCCAAGTGCAGATCCCTAGATCGGGATAAATTACTTTCAGCTGAACCGCGGCTGCAACAAAATCCCTTATCCTTCGTTATCGCCCATAACAAAGCACTCAGTGGCGCATGATCCATCTGAGTGTTTCTCGGCGTCGAACGTCTCCCCCTTTTCTTTCCCCCGTTTTCCTTTATGCTTTATCCTGCTACACCCACTCTACCCCTTTCTTGTTTCCTATTTATGGTTGTTTGTTTGTTTGCTCTTCTATTTTTCGTAGCTACCCTTTTTCTTTCTTTTTTTGACCCACAAACGCGTTTTGGAGTGGTAGCACCCCGATTCGTCCAAATGTTTACTTCGTCCAAGTATTCACAACGTCCAAGTACTCAGCACGTCCGAAAAAAATTGGGCATTGTGGGCATTGGACGAACTGAACCAAAGGGGGGGAAACTTGACCAACCCGTCCGAATAACCGTACCGTCCAAACGCTTGTTTCGTCCGAAAAGGGAGGGGGATCTCTGAATGCGTGTGAACAATTGCTGCGTTTACGATTGAAGGTAGGATTTAAACATTCACATCGAAAGATGCCATGCCATACACCAAGTAAAACGAAAAACAAATGCTCAGCCTGCTCTGTTTATTTATTTTTCTTTCTTTTTTTTTTTTCATTCCAACAACTGACTTATTAGTTGAAGGTAAGATTTAAACATTCCCACTGAAAGATGTTATACACCGAGTAAAACGAGAAACAAATGCTCAGCCTGCTCTGTTTAATTGTTCTTTTTTTCTTTTTTTCATTTGAACAACTAACTTATTAGTTAGCATGGCCCAGCAAGTGGGACATGCGCTGCAGGTATGCCTTGATAACATGAGCAAACTGGTCTGTTACGTCTGTGAAGGGTGCTTCGTTTCCCAGCATCATTTCCCCTTAGCTGTATTCTCCGTACGCCCATGAGAAGGAAGAGCGAGCCTCTTGTATCGTCTCCTGCTTGGCGAAGCCCCGTTCAACAGCAGCCGAATGCGTACCTGCAAATGGCAGTAAGAGGCATGAATACAAAGAGAGCAAGCGAGGAAGTATATATGCTATGTTCTATTAATTATCATGATCAGGGTGTCTACCAAACTGCAGTCTTCAAATTCCCTGACTTTTCCAGGTTTTCCCTGACTATTTCAAGCAACTTCCCTTACAAAAACAAAAGGGAACTTGGCTCCTCGTCCTACGTTTTGATACAGGACCCTCATAAAATTGACAATTTATTAAGTATTAGTGAGGCTATCCTACTTTTCTGCCTTAGAACTTGTCATACTGGTGAACTGCTACGCGCGTGCTGCGGCATCGCCACTCAACCACCGGTCAGCACTCGAGATCCACCAGGCATCATCACGGTACTTGTCTGCGATTTTCCCTGACTTCAGCTGCTTTTTGGCCAAATTCCCTGACAATCCCCTGACTTTTCCAGTTACTTCAAAATTCCCTGACAATTCCCTGTTTTCCAAGTTTTCCAGGTTGGTAGACACCCTGCATGATGATGTTCTCTGATTATGCGAATTTGTTGCTTACCTGGTCGTGCTTACATTGTGTATGGTTGACTCAAATTCGACGAGGAACTTCGAAAACGTCATGTGGGGTTGGCTCTTGAATTTCATGCGCAGCGAATTATGCCACCCTTCGGCGTGATTGTTTGTGCGGAGATCGTCCTCATCCGCAAAATAATTCCAGAGATGAACGTTGGTAAGCCACTGCCGCTCGAAGTAGTCTACGTAAAGGCAAAGAGCCGCAAGTTTCCTTTCAGATCCCTAGATGTTTCCAAGAAAGATCACTGACATTGGGAAACGCGGTACGTAGCGAGAACACAGTTATGGAAAACACTCACTGCAGGTCAGCGGTCCTGTGAACGGGTTTGTGTTTTCTGTGATTCCCCGTTTGGTCGATAATCCATTTGCTTTCATGAATACAGTCACCTGCCATTCACCCAGTGTCAAAATGGCCTGTGCTTTCATGAATGCAGCCAGGTAGTCGCCTGCCGAAAGGAGCAGAGCCTTTGGGAATTCCCGCATTTGGACGAAACGGGCTATTGGACGGTACGGGTATTGGACGCGCAGGGCAAGTTTCTCCTCGCCTGTTCATTTCGTCCAAGTGTTCAGTACGTCCGATTTTTTTCGGACGAATTAAATATTTGGACGTTGTGAGCACTTGGACGAAATAAACGTTTGGACGAAATGTGGCGTAACCTTTTGGAGTAGCCAGTTCTGATAGGGTCGGGACTAACCTCTCCATATTTTTCTTTCTTTTTCCAATCCAATCCAATCCATCTTCACCCGCCATCTCAATATACTTCATAGCGACGAAAGACTTAAAATAATCTTTCCTGCTCCCCCCAATATCACATTCCGCCGATCACGTAACATTCGCAATTTACTAGGCTGCGTTCCAATACCCCGGTTAGTCGACTGCCTAGCGGTCTAACCGGAAGTGCCGCCATGTTAAGTCTCGTTCCAAATCTCGCCAAGTCCGCTATTCAGTCGGCTACCGCCTAGTGCGCATCGAAGCAGTCTAGTTATACGCCTGACCATCTGACAGCCGGGATGGAGACGCGCGTTGACGGTACCAGCGTGCCCGCTGTTTCTGCTGGCTTTAAATGTAAAGTTGCACATAGTGGTATGCTTTTAAAACTGCGTAGAGAGTTGCAACACATGTTTAGTTGTGAAGGTGACAGTTAATGCACGATGTCCTACAAACTTAGCGCATTAGAGTCCTGCTGCGCTTGCGCCGTACGCATTTCTTGCGTGAGCAACGAGATGGCGCCACAGGCGCCTCGGCTAGGCAAGCCTGTTCCAATAGTGACAAGCAAAGGGGTCTACTCAGCTGCCTAGTCAGGCGGCTTCGCGGGCGCGAGGTATTGGAACGCAGCCCTAGTTTCATCCCGTCTATCCCGACCAAATCCTGGTTGTCCCCCTTGTGGTAACAAACGCTGCCAAACATGTCATTTCATTAGTTCATGTACATTTATCTCGAGCACCTCAAATTCTTTTACTTTCGAAAACCGACAGGGGTTGCACTGCAACTCTTTTAACATATGTTACCTTAGTATGTGCACTAAATGCTGTATTCAGTATATCGGAGAAACCTCGAACACAATGAGGGGAAGGTTTTACGGCCATAAGTTCGATATTGTTAGTAACCATACTACACCTCGTCCTCGTCAGAGGTTTCGCCGCGTGTACTTTGCCTTTCCTCTCTCTCTCTCTCTCTTTTCCCTCAGACTCAAGGAAATAACCTCACCCGCATCACGTCTTATCGCCCATCCAAGCGCCTAGTCATCGACTTTGCTGACTAATCCCCTTCTTCGGTATCGAAGCTTCGTAACCGGGCCGTTGTCCAACGTGGGCGATATTTCGGTGACTCTCCCGTCTACCTCCTTTGACTGCCCTCGGAGCTTGCTTGGTAACTCGGAGTGAACGCTGTTTTCTTTTTCTGGGGTCTAGCAAGTCGTATTGTCTGTCTGCCTTCTCCTGCCAAATAAACAGATCCCTCTCGCGATATTTCCTCGTCTAGCTATCGGTCGCTTCTCTTTGCTGCGCAGTAGGAACCTACTTGATCCGTGGGCCGCACCATGTGGGGATCATTTCGTTTCCCTGAATGTGAGCCGGAGAAAATGTGCTCAGCGTCCGAAAAATGTCCAGATCCGGGAATATAGTCCGGGAAACTATGTTGTACTGTGTGTATAGAGCTATTTGGAATGTTGGATATGACTGCATAATCCGTGGTGCACTGCATATTCAATTGTGCATTGTAGACATCATCAGCCTTTCGTCGACATCATGAATAACATGTAAAAGCGTTTTCGGTATACGTATGTACTGTGATGCGGTGTGATAGAAGAAGAAAAATTGATGGATTTAATTAAGTCACGACAAAGTCAGACTGGCTACCCCAGACCACTTGGCCGCAGTTAGTTGAAAGAAAACAGTACCTGGGGAGGGGGGGGGGGCACAGACATCATGTACTAGAGGGAACCCTTGTCGCAAACGAGGGACTAGAAAGTGTCACAAACTGTCAATCAGATGCGTTTCTTCAAGGAAACGTAGGAGCGCTTTCAATGCAGCCGCTTGATGATTGAATCGGTGCGGACCCAGGAGCTTTACAAGGTAGTCGGGCGTCCAGGCAAGCCAGACTTGCTTCTAGTGTCCCGCGACTGTCGGCATACTTGGAGCACTTGAGGAGGATGTGCTCTGTGTCCTCGACAACATCGCACTCACTGCAGTTTGGAGATGGTGAGTTGGCCAGATTGTAGAGGAACCGACCGTTGTTCACTCTAAATCCGGCACCCGATATGTACCGCGTGAAAGAGGACCCGCACCTGAGCCAAGCAGTGCACATGAGGTACAGTTCTCAACCAGCAGGTACAGTTCGCGACCACTGCGAAATTCAAGCGGTACAAGGGCTCCGACACCCCACCCGTACCGGCTAGGTACCTTTTTAAGCTCGGTCTAGCAGTTGTAAACTTCATGTGTACCGCGTGTTTCCGGCGCATGAGTACGAACGCCTTCTCACGATCTCCATGCGCTGCAAAAATATTTCGCGTGATTCCGAATACCAGGCAATAAATTCCCTTATGCGGCAGTGCCCTAATGGGTCTGCACTATCATTCTATCAAAGAAGTGCAATAACTGGAACTTGTGACCGTGATGGATCACACGTTTGGGAAGAATGCGTTTCTTGCAACCGCTGGCAAATCAGTTTGTTTTGAAACGTCGGGGAGCGAGGACGAGTGTGCTCGGTCTTTGAAGAAAGTCGTTCGACGCTTTCAAGATTGGAGTCATTTAAGGTGCGCATTATATCTATGAAGTAATTATTCGTCCGCACGACGCATTTTCGTTCATCTTCGCTCTGATTCCCAGTGGTCCTGATCACCGGCAGGCTGGACACACCGACTGAGGAACGGAGACAACGAACTTTGCGCTTCATGCACGAACGTTGATGCGTGAATCAGAGAAGCCTAGATTGCACTTTATACCTGGATTACACAAGCAACTATGCATGTTTCTCAGGCAAGCTACTTCGGTTGTTGGATTTTTTTACATTGGTATTTTCTCCTAGGTTACGTCCAGGCGATGTCGTATATGGGTGAGTCAATCATCTTCTGTGGTTGGTGTTACGTTCTGCGGAAGAAACGGAAGTTGTGGAAGAACAGGAATCCAAAGGTGTGGAAAAGATAAAGAAGCGTGACCACAGAGCAGCCGCAATGGTGAAGGAGAGATACAGGGGTCAGCGTTCATCCATATTTGGCGGGGTGTATCTACAACAACGCAGCTTCTCGAAACCGTTCACGACTTCAGTGAAATGTTGAATCAGGGCGTACAAGTTGACGTTACATGCTCGGATTTTCGAAAAGCATTTGACACCATACCGCATGTTAAGCTAATAGATAAACTTCTCCGGGTAGGAATTAACAGACGCATAGTTCAATGGATCGCTTCCTACTTGTCAAGACGAACACAGTATGTCGAAATTAGAAACCAAAAGTCAGGTTACGTCCCCGTTACTTCCGCAGTTCCCCAGGGATCCGTTTTAGGTCCTTTATTATTTTTGATTTTCATTAATGAGATATCTTTCTGTGTTTGCCCTCCTGTCACAATTAGATTGTTTGCAGATGACTGCTTGGTGTACTGTCCAGTCGTTAAAAGTGAAGACCAAGTGTTCCTTTCTGACTGTTTGGACCGCATTACTAAGTGGTGTGGTGATTGGGGCATGACGATTAATTGTGACAAAACAGTGTTTTGTCATATTACTACTAAGAAATCCGTTTTGCAATATGAATATTGCCTACAAGGGCAGAAACTTAAGAGGGTAGCGAACTTTAAGTATCTTGGCATCACTATTAACTCTCAATTAAAATGGGATGACCACATAACTGTAGTCTGCAACAAAGCAAGGAAAAAGCTTTGGATGGTAAAAAGAAAGTTACAAGTTTGCACGAAAGAAACTAAACTTATGGCATATACGACAATCATCCGGCCATTACTAGAGTACGCCAGTGTTATGTGGAACCCGTATATGACAAAGCTAACAAGCAAAATCGAGCAAATACAATGGACATCAGCACGATTTATAACGTCTAACTACAGACGGACTGCATCCGTAACAGCAATGTTAAGTGAACTACAGCTAGAACCGTTGGCAAAACGACTGCAGATAGCTAAACTGAAGCTCTTATTCTTTCTTTACCACCAGAACTTAAAAATTTATGCTAACAAACACATTACAAAAACAGAACCGTACAGCCATAGAACTGGTCATGACAAACGCATTAAACTATATAATGCACGTTTAGACTTTAAATATTCGTTTTTTCCAAGCACTATTGACCTCTGGAACGTGACTGCCCCAATATCGACGATGTACAAAAGTTTACTGAGGCACTTTCCGATGCGACTGAATAGAAGCCCCCCTCCAATTTCTTGTGGATTAGTTTTCTTACTGCCATTTGTTAATAGTGTTGGTTACCTGTGCCATTCCTGTCATGTCTCCTCCCTGTAACAGCCCTTACTAGGGCTAACAGTACCGGAAATAAATAAAATAAAATAAAATATACGTTGTACCCCGTGTGTTCGGCGTTTGTGCATCATGACAATCCACGCTCGTGATGGACAAGCATCACCCCTGAAAGGAATGTAATTTTCGAATAAAGGTATTTGTTTGTGATATTTATCGTACAGCGTAGCTTCCTGAAGCTGTTAATATATCGTAGAGGAGCGAAACCACCCCGACGGATAGGCCTAAATATGCGTTGCATGTACCGCATGTGAGGACGCGTGTACCTATTAAATTTAAAAGGTACATGTTTAAAAAAATGTACCTGTTGGCCAAGCGGTACTTAACAGTTATACATGCATTACCTGGTTTAGAGTGTACGGGACATTCAGCCGGAGTCTCTATGCAGGAGACACGCTGCTTGTCGAGGAAACGACGGAGGTACCCGGAAGCGTAGCACGCGGTCGACCCTGTACAACAGCGAAGATCGAGCAGATCCTATAAACCAAGAAGAGTTGCACATTTGTTGTCTCAGTTCACGTATCATCCTCTTTGTGTCCCTTATGGTGAAATAAATGGCATTTATTTGAACATGACCGTGTTGAAGTGCTCGGCGCGCAGCATCATTCGCAGCCTCGTTACCGGCTTTGTCACAGTGACTAGGAATACACTGAAATATGATTTTATAACCCTGTGAGGCTACGTATGTACTGTATTAAACTGACATTATCGCATTATATAATCCAATATTATAGTTTTTATCTTATATAATATTCTATAATAAAACTGCGAGAGCTAAGTGGGTGCGGTTTTCACAGAAAGGGGGGGGGGGCATTCTGTCAGAAAGCGTATGTAACTGCTGGACGACTAATTATCTAAAATTTATTAAATAACTTAATAATTAGATGTATACGGGGAAATGCGAGATTACACCCTTTTATAAATATCCTCAAACGAGCACCGACTTTGAGATATATAATCGTGAAACTATAAGCCATCCCCTCCCATTTCCAGTATTGCTTTACATCCTGCAGTTCGATATAGAGCTGTCATCCATTTCGCTCATGTTGCCTTCGAAAACGTCCGTATATCAGCCTCCTACCTTCGCCTCTCCGATACTCCGTCTCTACCGTAATTTAGTGTCAGCGTCTTTCCTATATGTCTAGATGTGTTGTCTACAGGCATCTTACGTGTACATTAGCTCCTGTATATTTCACGCATTGTCACATGAATAATTGCAAGTACAGATTGTCTTTCCTCTCTTCAATCTGATAGGACAAAAAAAAAAAAAAAAAAACACAACAAAAAACAATCGGTTAAATTCTTTATAACGTCTCGTATCTTAATACTACTCGCTTTACGTTATGACATTACACATTTTCATGTGCAATCCCCATCTCATCATCGTACCTCTATTTGTGTGTGTGTTCATGTGCAATGTGACCTTTGACATTTGATTGACCTTCCCACTGTCCTTCCCACCTTCGACCTTCCCACTGTCGATGCCAGGTACGACTAACAAGCGTTCATACACTCTTAAAAATGAACTTCACCGCATAGCACGCTCCTAGCCAACCATCATCTTTAATGACATCGTTATCTACCCTGATTTGTGAAAACGGGAGACGTAAGCCGTTTCTGTGACAATTATGAACAGCACACGTGTGACAAAAAAGCTTCATATGCCCGAACATCTGTTTTTTCTTTCTTCTTTTTTTTTTTGTGTGTGTTTTCTGTATCAAGTTTTCCCTTAATTTTTCCCGCCGTCTACAAAAGGACAAAGACAAAACACTTTGTGGCTGGGCCCATTATTATTGGTAACAAACGTCAGTTCGGGCATAACGTGGGGACGGTTGCGCCAATGGACACAAAAGTACAAAGACAACTCTGAGTCCAGCAGTATACACTGCATTTTGGGGTTGAGGTCAATGAACGTGACAGGTTAATGTTGATTGGAAAGCACAGTCAGACAGTATTTTCGCGCACGGTCAGTAAAAGAATAGAATAACGTGATAAGGGTGGGGGCAAATAAAAAGAGCGCGACAAGGATAAGTTTTAAGCTTTGCGGCTGCGGCCTACGATTCTTTGTAAGTTGAGCTCAATATTCCTGGTAACAAGCTTACGTTCTGGTATAGCGTGTTACAGCTCTAGGGGCAATGGACATAAACGTGCGAAAGCAAAAGGAGGACTCGCCGCCGTAACCTAATGCACAACCTCAGGATTTTCTCGCTTACTTTTTTTTTGTGCGTGTGTGTGTGTGGTAAGTAGAGAGAAAACACCGAAAAGTCTTCACTGTTACCGGGCATATTACTTCCTAACCTGATAGTACGTACAGCGGTAATATTATAAGGGATAGACTTTCTTTTTTGTCGGGAATCCTCAGCAGTATGACGCTTTGGCTGGTTGGATCTCTTGACTCGCCTGTCACATGACCGGTTGGATCTCCTGACTCGATGGATCTCTTGACTCGTTGGATCTCTTGACCGGAAGCGCGCTAGGAGGGCGTAGTTCAGTCGACAACGGTCGACTTCCCTTTGCCATGTAAACCGGTTCAGTCGACCTGGCGATCGGTGTCCGTTATGTCATGAGCGAGCCCTTCCCATATTGCACGCGAAATTCCGAATTCTCGGAGGAAAGCAAGCATGGCGACGGAAGCAAGCGATGTTCCCGTTATCCCTTCGAACCTACCGCAATGCGTGTGGACTGACGAAAGCACTAAATTAACATTGTCCATTATTCGGGAAATAGACATCGCATCGCAGCGGGATTCGAAGCGGCAGCGGGACCAAGCTATGTTTCAGACTGTGGAACGAAAAATGGCAGAGGAGACTCCGCGAAAAGCCTGTAAAATGTGTTATAGGACACTTGGTAAATAAATATACTGCGAAAATAAAATATATTTACTTCCGAGATAACATTTTAACGACGTGGCGGCGCTGCTGCTGGCGAGCAAGGTCGACTGAATTTCGGGAGCGCTAAGGCGCCTTATCAAGTTGCCATGTAAACCGTGGACGGTCGACGCTCCCGATCAGTCCACTGGGGACTTCAGTCGACGTTCGCGCCCATGTAAACACTGTTATATACGAGTCATGGAGGCGAGTGTCGTAAGTGATACGATAAACCTCAAAGGTGTTAGAGAGATGGCTGTGGAACAACGCGTAATAGACTGCTAGCAACATCTTCAGAGGAAGGAGATGCTTTAAACGGGATATAGTATACAATCTTTTTTTAGCCCTTTTCCTCACGTGTTCTATGTGAATTGACCAAGATGAATGAGAATCTATATATACGGCAAAAAAAATCGTGTTGTCGACCGGCGTCAGCCGCATACCCCTAAATAATAATTCCCGGGTGCCAATAGTCAATAGATTTTTGTTTGGGATGGAAAATCATATAACCAGATTCGTCTACATTGGGTTTTAGCCTGTTCACAGATAACCATAAGCTGAGCTTACTGACCACAGACGTAGCCTTGTCGTGTAAGTCACAAAGTGAACTACTTTCAACAAACATATTCGTGTCATCAGCATAGAGCGCGGTAGTGGTAGATAAAAACTTATGTAGTTCATTAACATAGACTAAAATCAGGAAAGGACCAAGAATTGACCCTTGAAGACTAAGTTCTGTTGTGCTCAATTCTTCTGCTCCGCCGTCTTTGGTTGATTCCCAGCATTACCCCTTATTTTTCTTATCTCTCGTCTTCCTGGGGAAACCCCTTGTCTGGGATCCACAGATCATGGCCATTGAAGGGGCAGACGACCCCCTCAGCGGGTCCTCAACGGAAATGGCTAGTGGCTGCGAAACGGACTCACCGTGGCACCGTCATCTCTCGTAAAAGGTCAACGAGCCGCTCCACGCTAATGTCATCCGACGATGAACGACCTTTCCAGGACGTCGTCAAGCGGGCCCGAAAGGTCAACCTGCGCGGCGGTGCGCGAGTGAGCCCCCTGGAGAACTGCACTGTGCTCCTCACGCCCCTGGACCGATCTTCGAACTTCGCTAAGATTAACCACTTGAAGCTTTCTCAGTTCCTTACGTCTGAACTCGCAGGCAGGATAAAGGAAATCCGACCCGACTACGCAAAGGATATTATTGCAGTCGACGTGGCTACCGCATCTGCGAAAGCGTCTCTCCTGCGACTCGACAGGGTCTGCAACGTTCCAGTCCGTGCCTATACGAGCCTCGTCCGTCGAACTCCAGCTATGGTGTCATCCTTAGAATTGACACGTCTCTATCGGATCAGCAAATCACAGAAGCCATAGTGTCCGACCTCCCGCTCCTAGCGCCGAGGACGATACGGAAAGATGCTGGGGCTGTTATAGGCTGACCTTCCTCGGTCCGAAACCCCCGTTGCACGTAAGCTTCCACCTCCTGACCATGTCGGTCCGAGGCTATCTTCCACGCGTACCCCAGTGTGAGAAATGCCTCAGGCATGGGCACGTCGCCGCATGCTGCACCCTGGAGATTGCCTGCCCGAACTGTGGAAAGTCCCATGTATAGGCTAAGCGTGCCCGGCGAGCGACCCCACCTGCATTAACTGCAGGGGTAACCACCTGGCTACGTCGAAGGACTGTCCCAGATTCAGAGAGCAAATGCGCATCGCACGAGTGCGTTCGCGCTCGAACAGCAGCTATAAAGAGGCAAAAGAGAGGGTCCGCAAGAACGAGCGCAAGGGGAGAAGCAGGCGCAAGTGGTTTGCGAAGGTCGCTGAAGCTCGTCTCCCCCCTACACCTGCCCCAAAGATGGACCAGCCAGTGTCGTGGGGTGATTCTGACTTTTCCCCCTTTACCGACCCAGGCCGACCGCGTGTCGGACGTGACACCCGACGCAAGCGCTGCTGCCCCAATCGGTCCCTCTGCATCAGCCAGTACCCGTCGACCACCTGTGGACCGGGCACGAGGCGTCGACGCAGCTGCAATGGTAATCCACCCCAAGAACACACTGTCATCCCAGGGCTATCCTAAGGTTGTCAGATGGGGACAGGTATGGCATCCCTAGGATGGCAAAATCTGATCCTCAGAATGTCATAATACTGCCACTTTGGCATATGAGATGACGTCCCCGAGGCTGTCCCTGGCCCATCCTCAGGGACCAATTTAGGACAGTTTAAGTACACATGGAGGACAATGCTTTCCCTCAATTCCCTTTGGTTGTTTTATTTTGCTATTTCTGGCACGCACACCCGCCAAGTGCATACAGAAGTTACATCAAATTGCAATGACACCAAAGTTATGGCAGCATTTTTATTGTTCCAGTGAGAAACAGAATCTTGACAAGGACACTAAGTCTGAGAAATCCTCGTATTGCCAACTGTAGGTTGGGACAAGCTTAAGCTTGCCCACTCCGAAAGGTACTAGAATTCTCTTCCGAAGTCAAAACAGATACCATTTGTTGCTTATAACCACGACCCTCCGTACAGTTGCTCTTTGCGGCGTTGAAAGCCATTGTCGCAAGCCCGATCTGAAGGCCTACATACCGCCGCTGTCTTCCTCGACGTTCTGAAGGCTTACGACAGCGTACTTCACAGTACTGTTGTGGCGACACTCCAAGAGGCTGACGTAGGGGGCCGGATGCTGTCGTGGATTCAGGACTTCCTGTCGGACAAGTCTTTGTTTGTGCGCACTACAGAAGGGGACACTCAATCCTTCCCTGTTCGCCGCGGCGTCCCGCAAGGTAGTTTCCTCAGCCCTCTTCTGTTCAACGTTGTCATGGCCTCCCTACCAGCTCACCTCCGAGACAACGTCTGTATCAACATCTATGCCGACGACATATGCCTGTGGACCTCCGGCACGCGCCGTTGCGCGAATCAGCGTCGCCTGCAAGAGCCCTTGATGATGTTGTCCAGTATCTTTCCGACCGAGGACTGTCTGTTTCATCATCCAAGACGGTCGCCATGGCGTTTACGCCCCGATCATTCCGCCAGTTACAGCTACACTCTTAAAAATGAACTTCACTGCATAGCACGCTCCTATCCAACCACCACCTGGAATGATATCGTTGTCTGCCCTGACTTGTTGAAAACGGGAGGCGTGCGCCTTTTTTGTGACACTTATGCTGTTCATAATTGTCACAAAAAAGGCGTACGCCTCCCGTTTTCAACAAATCAGGGCAGATAACGATATCATTCGAGATGGCGGTTGGATAGGAGCGTGCTATGCGGTGAAGTTCATTTTTAAGAGTGTACGGGTTGCAGGTTTGCCGGTGGAGTGCCACACCACAAGTATCTGTGCATTACCGTCGACTGGGGCCTCACCTGGTCAAAACATATCAAAGCTCTCTCCTCCCAGCTGTCTGTCCTCATCAGTGTCCTGCGACGGATCTCTGGAACGTCATGGGGCCCTACCTGCACCGACCTTAAGCTCGTCCACACCTCCTTGTTGACCGGAACCCTGAGGTATAGCCTCCCAGTCCTCCACGCTGTAAGCAAAGCCAATGAACGAGAGATCCTCAACATCCAGGCCCGCAGTCTGCGCGTCTGCCTGGGTGTTCCCAAAACGACAGAGACATACCTGCACTCTAAAAACTGAACTTCACCGCATAGCATGCTCTGCGCCAACCATTGCCACGAATGATTGGGTTATCGCTTCTGATTCGAGGAGAGAGAGAGGCGTACGCCTTTTTGTGTCAATTATCATATATCCAAGTTGACACAAAAAGGCGTACGCCTCAAACTCTCCTCGAATCAGAAGCGATAACCGTATCATTCGTGGCAATGGTTGGCGCAGAGCGTGCTATGCGGTGAAGTTCAGTTTTTAGAGTGTGGTCCTAGCAGAGGGCAAGGAGTCTCCAGCACACATTCGCGCCTACTCGCGATACCTTACTCGTCATCCCGCCCACCACTTGCGGGAAATCGACCATGACTGCCTTGCGTCGGCATTCGGTGCCGCTGTCCGGCGACTGAAGGTGTCGGTCCAATCAACTGCGTCTACTTCGTCTTACACCCCACGAATGTGGTCGATTGTCACACCCATCGTCCATCCCCCACCTGTAAAACGACCATCCGAAAAACGCGAAAACGACCATCCTCCGCCTGTCCTGCGGTACCTCGTGCTGGAGCACCTGGACGCCCTACACAGCCAGCGTCTGCAAATATATACCGACGACTCGGTCTCCGCGGGCGTCTCCTCAGCAGCACTGTTCCTCCCTTCCGCAAACATCGAACAAGCCTTCAAGCTTCCCCACGAAACGTCGTCCACCGAAGCGGAGCTTGTAGCCATTCACGAAACACTGCAGCTTGTATCCTCTCGTCCACCTGGAAGCTGGACAGTCCTCACAGACAGCAAGTCGGCGCTGGAGGCACCGTCTTCGCCTCGCTCGCAAGTTGTTTCTGACATCCGCTCACTGATCCTGACTGTGCACAACCTCCTCGTCACCTCCGGCCACTCCGTGTGGTCTCAGTGGGTGCCAAGCCACATTGGCTTGTCGGGAAATACACGTGCCGACGCCGCTGCGAGGCGCGCTCACGGCGCAGCTGAGTGCAACACTGTCATCCCGTTATCATCATCCGTCTGCCGCATACACATCCCCCGGCGCTTCTCCTTCGACACCCGCCTTTTCATGGAAAACACTGTCGCAGCCAACACATTCCTCCACCGCATTGACCCGAAGATGGTATTCAGTGTGTCGCTACGGCTGTCTCGAAAGGAAGAGTCAGCTCTCCATCGTCTTCGCCTGAATGTTGCCCATACTCCATCGTTCCTGTTCAAGATCAAGCAGCGTCCCTCTTCGGCGTGCCCCTCCTGCTCCACCGACGCCGACACCCATCATTTCCTCTTGACCCGCCCAAGATATGCCGCTCCTCGGACCGCACTCACGCACCGCCTATCTGCCCTGGGGCACAGAGACCTCTCTTTGGCCACCCTACTGGGCTCCGCAGGGCAGAAGCAATGGGCTGTTACCAGAGCGCTAATATGCTTCCTGGGTGACTCTGAGCTCCTGGGCTGCCTCTGAGCGATCGTGTACTCATGCCCCCCTGCTGCTCATGTGCCGCTTGCGTCTTTCTCATTCTGTTTTTCTTTCTTTTTTTTTTGTTTACAAGGAATAGCAAGTCGGCTTCTGCCTGGCTGACCTTTCCTTTTTACCCGCCTCTTTTTTTTTGTAATAAACATATTCAGGCACACGACGAGACGTGTATTGCACGATGAGGTATACTGGCCTAGTGATACATATTGTTTCCTTCCTGTCAAATATATCTAGAGAGACGATCAAGCGCCGTTACCTGAATCCCATATTATTCAAGTTTCCTAATCCAGATTGCATGGTCCACTACATCGAAAGCCTTGGGTAGATCGATAAATATACCCAAAGTCAATATTTTATTATCAATATTAGCTTTAATTCGTTCCATCATATCCACCAGAGCAAGCTCAGTTGATTTGCCCTTAGTGAAACCATATTGCGAAGACGACAGGAGCTTGCGATAAATAATAAAAATTTCAAACCTAGTCAAAATTACCCTCTCGAGTATTTTACTAAAAACAGAGTATCGATAGAGGACGGTAATTGGAAATCGAAAGAGAGTCACCTTTTTTTGAGACCGGTATAACGTTAGCAATTTTAAGTTTATCCGGAAAGCAACCCTCGGAAAAGACAAGGTTGATTAGGTGGGCAACTGGACGTGACAGCAGGTGCTGCAATTTTTTTAACGATGTTTACTGAGATATCATCATGACCCACTACAGCTCTGTATTCTTTAGTTGTGCGATAACAGATTTTATCTCGCTTTGATCAATCGGCGTTACAAAAAATGAAGCCGGGAGTCGTTCAAGATTCAATAAGTTAAACGACTGAGAGTCACACTCTCCCGTTCCAATGTTGATAAAGGAGTTGTTGAACATATCGGAAATACTACGTTTGTTCGAGATAAGCGTCCAAGCTGGTAGAACGACAATTTCTACTCTGTTGTTTGTTTCTACTCTGCAGTAATACCGAAAAGGTAAAATTCGTTCGAGTAGAAATGTGGTTGCAATACATCTCTACCGAGATGGGTAGAAAATTCGACCTTTTTTTCTTTGAGTGTACGCACAGCTGTTTTTGTAGAGCACAGTCTAGAGTACACTGTAAGAGAAAAAGGAGCAACATTAGTCGTTTTGTGACTAGTTGCATTGCCACAACCATTCGGAACTAGATGTATGGAAGTCTACACTCTCAGAAAAAAGGGTGGAGCAATTATACCTTTCAGGAGGTAATATTTGTCGCATATGTTGTGCCTAAAAGATTTCAAAGTTCTACCTGCTGCCTCGCTCTCTGAATATATTATAATTGCTTTTACCACCCTTTTACACCCTTTATCAGATGCTATGTTGATTTAGGTGGTAACTATAGAAGTTACCACCTTTTCACACCATTTTTTCTTAGAGTGTATGGGAAGTTCCGGGACTATAAATGCTGTGCTGGAGATTAAACTTCAGGGTCAAGGGACTAAAATGGGGAGTAATTTGGGGACTGCAAGTTGTAATTGCCATCTGATTATTTACTCCTTTTTTTCTTAGAGCGTAACAGTCATGATTGTTGTTTTTTGCCTATATCCCACGCCAATAATAGTGACAGGGTCGCGACGGGAAGATGCATCCAACCAACAGTTCTTGGTCGCGTTCACTGGAACAGCTCTCGACGTCATCATTTTAAATGATCTCAGCGAATGATATCATATCTCCTCATTTTCCTTTTTGTCGCAAAAGGACCCTACTTCAGCAATAAGTCTGGTGATCCATCAGTTTATTTCTTTGTATTTCCTGATAAAGCCATTACCCCGAGCTCAACATTCAAGAATCGCGAACGAAAGCTGACACTCTACGTAAGCCCCTTCTTACGTCGCAAGAACATGGCAAGGTAAAACACCACATGCAACATAATAATATGCTGAGCAATTTTATCGCATATGTCGCACGTTTTAGTGCAGTTTCGTATCCACCATTCCGCTAGAATTTATTGCTCCATATTCGAATGCACGTCTGCGTTTCCCCCTGTTCCCCAGTTCCCTGTTTCCGCTCTCAAGCATCGCACACATGACATTCCGCCTCACTATACGCAAACGGGTCTTTAACGCACGCCAATTTCACGAGTCACCGTTTCCCCTCCGCCCTTCTCCTCCCTCTTTCCTCAATTCCCTCTCGCCTACTCCGCGCTTCCCGAAACTGGAGATTCGTTTCTCACTCGAGCAGCGCGCTCCGTACGAGAACGATGTCGGGACGCAGGCTCCGAGAGCGTTGTACGATTCTCCGACGCTTCCTTGTGATCGTGGCGTGGTCGTGCGCGTCGGAAACCTCAGCGGATGTGGAGCGACGGTTCCCTCCGCTACTACATCCCTTTAACGACGTGGAAGCGCAACAGGTGGGACGAGATCCACAAGTTTCTGCATACCCTCGAAACTTCGAAGTTGTTGGTGTGTCGTCAAAGCGCAAGGGGGTGCAAGAAGGAGTTACAGGAGACCCCGCAGTGACAATGGATGAAGATAAACCCAAAGGCAACCTCGCCATACGTCTTTTCCTTACTCTTCGAGGCTCTGCACATAGAGGTTCTTCTAACCAGGATGCTCCCTTGCTTGGATACAAGTCCCTGCAAAGTCATCCCAGGCAAGCGACGCACAGAGCAACTAATGGTGCGAAGTTGAGCTCGCTTTTCGCAAATTCTCATACGATCTTTTCGGAGACATCGAGACATATGTCATACAATGTGGCACATCGTGATTCAGCTGACAGATCATCGAATATTGGTGTTGAGAGAAATGCATTAAAGTCACTGGAAAAGAACTCGAAGGACGCAAAGATTTCAAACCCGAAGACACGCGCAAACGCTTTAGGATATGTGGATACGTTGAGTCAAACGGCTAACTCATTGCTTCACAGGACTGATCACCACGTGAGACAAAGATGGGAGCGAAAAGTGCACTGCTGCGACAATGTTTCACTTCCACTGTCTTCGATGGGGCCCTTGAGAAGTGTCGTCAGGAATTACGTCACACCACGACCTCCCGCTCTAACACGCGTTAAACGTCAAAGCAGAAACTGTCACGTGTCACCCGGGGGATGTCTCTATGGTAATCAAGATTCATTCATGGATACATCGAATAAGAAATGCAGGACTGTCGACGTGGTTACGATGTTTGAGGGCCAACGTCAACAAGATAAGAAAGATGACGAGCTGAAGAGGTCATCTACACAAGATATTCGAGCTTCTTTCCCTCGAAACTCGCTGCAGTCACCGCAGCCTCTTGTTTCTGCAGAAGTCGCTTCGAAAGATTATGGGCACTATAATGTTTCTTACGCTTCAACAACTGTGAAGCAAAAGAACAGAAACATAGCCTCAGACCGTGCAACGCTCAATTTATTCCTTCGGGCAGCTCGTGACTTAAAAGGCTGGAATAATCAGATTTTGAGAAATGGCCGAAACGAAAAACGTCCACAACCCGAAGAAAAAGGGACAAGAAAGCGGGGGGCTTTATGGAATGAAGCCTCAGACCTTCTTCGGGATGTGCCAGTGTCAAGGGGGCGACGTGAGAGACGAGACGACGTCCCAGGGAAGTCATCGTCGACGGGGACGGAGCCGCCGTTGCCCTTACCCTTTACAGAGTCAGCGCGCGTGGAAGGTTGTCGCTGCAAACTAGCGACCAACTTTGGTGCGAACCTTAACGGTTCTGTGAACTGTCGCTGCGTCGGAGACTCGGTGGACAGGATTCCAGCAGACTTGGGTCCTAACGTCACAAAGCTGTGAGTTTGCATGCTTCTGCTTATCTAAAGTTACTGTTTCGCCGATATGTCCAGCTAACGATTGCGGTACCATATAACACAGAAGAAACAGGGCATCATCATCATCATCAGAAGAAGAAACGTGGCATGCAACATGCCATGTGAGCACATCTTGATGTCCTATAAGACATTATGGCGTGGCAGAATTTCGCGGTCTGTTTAGAACGCGTTTATTAATTAGCTCTTTTGTGAACGGTATACAGGCATGTCCTCCTTTTCAAATAAGGTGTTACAGGTCTTAGAGCTATGGTCATGCTTGTAGGAAACGCACTTGCGCACGTTGGCTTAGACGTGTAAAGTGGCGCCATGCTTATACAACATTACGCTACGTGTCGGCGAACTTGTTAACTTGGGGTATAGGAACCTGCAATTATGAAAACAAAGAACAACAAGCGAGCATATAGTATACGCTAATAAACTCGTCACATGACTGAACTACTTGACATAGCGATGGATGATAAAATGTCGATCGGCACCGTATAGGAGTGCTTTTTGCTGCGAATCGAAAATATTTTCATGTACGTATATGGGTAGAACTGCCCCGACTGTTCGGTTTTAAGCTCATATCACATCAGTGGTCCATTTTTGGTCTGATGACATTTCAGGAAGGGCGTTAGCGGACAAATTCCGCCTTGCAGTGTGAAGGCTGTTTCGCAAAGCCCTGGGAAGCTCGGAATAAATTTAGGTGTTTATAACTGGAGGTGCACGTGCATACAGCTTTAAGCTAAGCTATATTAATTCAGCGTCTGCATTTTGTTACGGCTGTTCGGTAGAAAGGGATTCCGGCAATATATTGAGGCTCCTAGGATACTGGAGATCGCAGAGAGCGCTTATATTCGGTACATAACAAGATAAACGTGCACCCTAAAAAGAGAAGTTCACCGCTGGTACACCGCAGAGCACAGTGCGTGCCATTGCCAGGAATGATGCACTCTTAAAAATGAACTTCACCACATAGTACGCTCCTAGTCAACCACCAGCCCGAGTGACCTCGTTCTCTCCCCTGATTCGTTGAAAACGGGAGGCGTACGCCTTTTTGTGACACTTATGCAGAAATGTTAATTGTCACAAAAAGCGTACGTCCCGTGCTTTCCACAAATCAAGAGTGATAGAGGTATCCCTCTATACAATGGTTGACCTTCAGCGTGCTATGTGGCGAAGCTTTGTTTTAAGAGTGTACACTCTTAGAAATGAGGGGGGGGGGGGGGGGTGTCGAGGTAGCTTGCCGTTGTTGACCGCACTCAAGTGGGCATCGTCACGACTATAGCCAAAAAAACAAAGGAAAAGAAGGTGGGAGAAAGGGGAGTTGAGGACTTCAAAGTGATGTAGAAGCAGGATGACCGGTACTGATTGGACGGAAGCACACTGGGTGAGAGAAATGAACTTCACCGCATAGCACGCTCTTAGCCAACCATAAACTCGAATTATATCATTATCTGCCCTGATTCGCTGAAAACGGGAGGCGTACGCCATTTTTATGACAATTATGCACTGCATAAGTGTCACAAAAAGGCGTACGCCTCCCGTTTTCAGCAAATCAGGTAAGAGAACGATGATGATGGTTGGCTAGGAGCCTGCTGTGCGGTGAAGTTCTGTTTTAAGAGTGTGGATGTATGTTGCAAATACAACTATAAGGCACGTTTCTTACTAGATTCATATGTGTTAAGCATGGTGGGAGCCGCCGTAAAGCTCGAAAAGAACACGTTTTTCCAATACGTTTCTATGCGAATGCGCGAAAGGATTTGAACTGGGAACACCAGCGTTTCGCCATCTGTCGTGAGGCGTCGGCAACTGTCTTTCTCCCTCTCCGAAAATGACTCTATCTGGTTGTGCGCTGCTGCTTGCTTCCATGAGGAGTTTCACCTCTTGTGACACGTCGGTCTTAAGGCGGGGTCCCACAGCCTCGATTTGAGCAGCAGCAGCAGAGCAACAGCAGCGGAGCAGCAGAGCTGCAGCGACACGAGCGGTCCCATAGCACTGGGCGAGAGCAGCAGGAATTCCCTGCTGCTCTCGTATCCGAATTTTTCGTTGCTGTGCTGCCCTGTTGCTCTGCAGCCTGAGCAGCCGGTCTCGAAAGCCAATCAGGAGGCTAGTTGGTATTGTTTTCGTTCGACGGTGTTTAGGGTTAGCAGAGCGGTGAGTGACGGCAGAAGGTTTGTTCCCTTTTGTTCCGTGATTTGATTCTGAAGATCTGGATACGCTTGTGATTGCCAGTAGTTTGGAGCGAGTGTTCAATCATCGGGACTGCGTGAAGTGCGCATTCAGGACATAATTCAGTTCATAAAGTTCAATAAAGTGTTCGACCGAACCTACGTGATACATACGTTGTGTACCAGTTGTAGCTACATGTTCGCTTGTTTTCTGGAAAGTACTTGAAAACCCGTGACCTGATAACGTACAAGCGAATTACTTTCACGTCCATGCCGTGTGAAAACCAAACCGAACAAATTTCTTGTGGTCGGTATTCCAAGACCTTGCTAGGTGGTTGTAAATGAAACTGACCCTTGAAAAGGGTTAGATGGAGATAGACAACGTTCAGACAACAAAAAAAGGTTCGACAGAGATAGATAATGAACCCATTCCTTGTGAAAACAGGCAGAAAGCAGTGAATACTAGCAGAAGGGGCCTTTGTTTTCGTTAGACAATTTTATTTCACTAATAGCAACGTACGCATTTGACAGTCACCGTAAGTCAAAATATCGAATACTATAGTAACGAGGCAATATTTATACGACAAAATCCCGTAGAAGAATCTCCACACAAGACAGCAAGGACTGTTCTGCACAGCAGTAGGACGAACCTACGTTGAATGTCATGAAACTGACTACACATCAACGAAGAGTCCATCAGGTAATACGAGGCTCAGACCACCACCACATTCATCTCAAAGTTCACTTATGAGCTCCAAATCCGCAATATATCTCTCACACAAACGCCTTTCACCTAGGATTGCGTTCCTAGGTGTGTGCACTAAAAGGCTTAGCCGCTGCGTACACCTTCGGAATGTGCGAAATGTAAACAATACCACAGTTGCCAACACGCTTTGTGTTTCCTAAGCCGCTGCTGCCGCTAATTTAAAACGAAGCTATGGGACGCCTCCAGCAGCAGAGCAGCGGCAGCAGAAAGCTGCTCTGCTGCCATGTTGCCGTGTTGCTGCTGCCGCACCGCTGCTGCTTTGCTGCTGCTGCTCGCATAAAGCTATGGGACCCGGCCCTTACTGCCCTTACCAGGCTCCAACAGCTCCCCATAGAGCCCATAGTTTGAGATAATTCACACAACACTGGGCACACGACCAATGAAATTGCGACGTGGTGGATATTATGCACAACCAGTCGGCCAATCAGGAGCCTCCATGTCTGGCTGGCTTTTCGGTCGGTCCTGGCTACCATCGACTTCTACTGGATTTCAGGCCTGCCGCCGTTACTCGGTATTCAAAATAACTAAAGTGATTTTGGAGTAAAATAAAGATTTATTTATTATAAAGCACTAATTCAAAGATCTGATACATGGGTGCACTGTGCGTACAAAGCCCACTGCGTTGCTGACACACTGGGACAAAGTTCGAACGAACACACCGTTCAACTCCTAATACCGAGCCAGTCTCATGAGTGCGTACCATTTCAGGATGAGCATCTTCTTTCGCTGCCTGCGGTGCATCCATCATAGCGAAGCGAAAAGCGCTTGTGTGGCACGTAATCCCGTCTTTGTTGACAGTCCTCGAAGTCCAACGGCGCTCGAACTTGTTCTTCACGCTCCAACTAATGAAGCATTCCGGTACCACAGTTGACAAATTGTTCGTGGGATAACAGTTGTGTCCAGAAACAACACAACACGCGTAGACTCACAAGGACGAACTAATAAACCCGCAAACATATTTCTGCAAACTGTTCTGTCGATTGACACCACTGAACACAGGAGGACGACATGCCGGCCATGCTATTTCGAAACTATGCTGAAACGGCCGAGACGCTGTACGCACATGCGCGCTACAAAATGCGATTTCAAAACGTTCTCGACCAATCGGAGCGCGCGCACAGTCTAGGCCATTGGGCTTGCAACATGGTGTATGGGCGCAGTGGTACATACTCTACAGCCGCGTCCGCGGGTACCTGAGGAGGACTGCCCTTACTCCGTGTAGAAGACCGACCACCAAGGGAAAGAACAACAACGACAAACGAATCGTGAAAGAGGGAAAGAGGAATGAGCACGCTCTACGCAACCTCGGCATTATGTTACGGTGGCTAGAAGGAGAAGTGTGCCGGGCGCCGGGAAATAAGCGCACAAAACTGCAATGAAAGGCTCCAGGTGGCGCTGGACGCATTAGGCGAGTTACCTCCCGAAGGGCTCCTACGTGGTAAGTTGCGGCGTTCGACACTCAACTTCAGGATTTCACGTTAGCTTGAAAAGAAATCATGATGGTACATGATTCATGTCCTCTTAATTATGCAGCAATAACTATGAGAACACGAGTACGCGCAATTTTTAAACAAAAAAAAAGATTACGCTTGCAAAAAAAAGAAAAAAAAAACTTCGTTATTTTAGTAACCATATTATTAGTTTTCCTGTTTACCTATGCATTCTGAAACCCCTGTTAACAGTTGAACCTGTTAACCCCTGTTTTTGCGAAGTAACCCAGTGCTGGCCGCTCTTCGATGGGGGCTCTCCCTACTTCTCTGCTGCGCCTGCGCGCTCCTTTTGTTCGCGGCCTCTTTCGAACGAAAAAACCCTCTCTGTGAACCTCTGTAAACAAACAAGTCCCGACGCTGTCTGGCTTCTTGAACGTCTGACACATTTTTTTCAACGGCTCAGCATTTCATTTCAGTTCGCTTATCCGTTTACCCTCGGATGTGGATCGTTGTGTGGATTGCAGGTGCGGATTTTCTGGTGGATTGTGGTGGATTGTTATGTCGGGCCCAGTGTTATACGCATGCAATGTGGTTGCCGCCGTATGTGTCAGAAGTACGGATTCATTTCGAATACCTAGTACAGTGTTGCCCGTAATCTTTAATTGTAATTTTCTAATTAATTGTTTCGTCGACTGGAATGAAACTTGCACAGTTTTTGTCCTGGTGGCTTGGACTATCGAATAGCCACACTAAATGACATTTGATCGGTGCTGCTTTACAGTACCTTTACAATGACACGTCAAACACGTTTCGAATTTTTTGCTTTTTTTCCTTACAAACAAACAAACAAACAAACGTTTCGAGAAAGCAAATGAAGTACGATATATATTATACAAAGCGAAAGAGTAATTGAAATAGGGAAGGAAATCTCCGACAAAAGATGCTGCAAGCTAAATATTGCTTCCAGGACCGTGTGTCGAGGTTTTCCATCGCACGTAAAAAGAATTACAGGTGGTGGAAGTTATCCGCAATCCCATGCCGCGGCACGTGTAGTATGTATGTCGACGTAAAAATACATGATGACTAACTTTACGTGTAAATCTACTTCATATTGTATGTGCAGCAAAACTGTCCGAAAATAAATTATTTTTCAGAGTAACGTACTGAGCACACACAAAAGTATTTAACGTACTTGAGCATCTGTATCTTTTCTTTTTTTGATACAGATTTATTTTGGCGTCCTGTAACAGATGCAGTTCTCTAAAAGTTATGTAAGATACTTTCCATGCTTGCCTCTTACTCCAGCTTCCACGCAACTATAAATAAGCTTCAGGACCTGTAATACTTCCACCCTATAGTCACATTTTGCCTGTAATGGATGTGCCGCAAATTAGGCTGGTCCGGTCGCGCGTGCTTTCAAATTCAAAGCACTTTGATGACGACATGACGATATGATATGAGAATAGTAGTAATAGGGGGTGTCCTATAAGCATGGATGAGAGTTAGCAACCTGGACCCCTGACCCCTGCCCCTGAGCACTGCGCGTATTTTTCCCCGCGCGGCGCGTGTGTGGAGGGTTGTCCGCGTGCTTATAGGCGGGCGAGGGCTGCGTGCACGCTTACCCTCTCATATTTTTCAGCCTGGGCCGACTTCTTTCGACATTTTTGAGCCTTGGCTGACTTGGGTCACGTATTTTTTCCGGCACCCGGCGAGCGGCGCTCGGGTGGAGGCGCTTACCGGTGAGTGGCGCGTGACCGGAGGGCTACGTGCGCGCTTACCAGCTCACATTTTTCAGCCTGGGTCGGCTTCTTTCGTCATTTTTCAATCTGTGCCGACTTCAATCGTAATTTTTTTTTCAGCAACAACAGGTGTGCAGTAGGCTGTTTACATGCAAAGGATAGAGCATACACAAACGTGCAAGTGAAAATATGTTTATTAAAATCATTAGTGTCAGAAATTGCGTTATGACTCTGTGTGAAGTAGAAAAACCCAGCCAAGAAACCTGATGCAGAAGAAACACAATACCCGTAACAAAGAATATACTTATTACAGGTACAATACAATAGCATTGAATAGGTATCACAGATCAAACACAATATTTTTTATTAACTGTAATCATACACACGAGTTTTCAATGAATCAGAAGGGATAGCACATCTAATCAAAGAAGATGTTCTTAATCAATACGATTACAATCAAAATTACAAGTTTTATTATAAAAAGTCTGAGATGTGAGAACCTGATAGATGTATGTAATTTCGAGCACAGTATGGAAGCTAAGTTTAATATTCCAATATGACACAAATTTAATTAATCAATTTCTATTGAAGTGAATAGCGTAGACATAAGGAAATAATTCGAATCAACACATAGCATTAATATAGAACCAATCATCCAACATGTAGGGAAATAATAGCTACGCCATATCAAAACGAGAAACGATCACCACATTTAATCAAAGAAGATATTCTTCATCAATAAACAAAATTATAAGTTGTGTTATAAAACGTCTAATATTCCTATACCTGAGAACCATCAGTGCAATATCGGGAAGTTCTGATAGTTGTATGTAATTAACTGTGAACAGCAGAGACCCTGGAAGACTATGGGACACGATCACAAGAGGAAATAAAATATATACCACTACAAAGAAGTTATTCTTAATCAAAACAACATAGTAATCTATCATTCAGAAAATCAGAAGAAAAAATCAAACTCATCAGAAAATAGATATGTTAAAAATGATCTTCACGACATAGCACGCTCCTAGCCAACAAACAGAACTAATGATATCTGCCCTGATTTGTTGAAGACGGGTGCCAATAGTTGTATGGAAGACCACGGAACACGAACGACAAAGAATGACACGAACACAAGAGGAAATAAAATCTATACCACTACAAAGAAGATATTCCTAATCAAAACAACAGAGTAATCTATCATTCAGAAAATCACAAGAAAAAATCAAACTCATCAGAAAATAGACATGTTAAAAATGAACTTCACCACATAGCACGCTCCTAGCCAACAACCAGATCTAATGGTATCTGCCCTGATTTGTTGAAGACGGGTGCCGATAGATGTATGGAAGACCACGGAACACGAACGACAAGAACACAAGAGGAAATAAAATCTATACCACTACAAAGAAGATATTCTTAATCAATATGATGACAATCAAAATACAAGTTGTATTAAAAAAAGTCTAATATTCCTATACGCGAGAACCATCATTGCAATACCGTGAATATCTGTCATAACATTTCGAGCGCAATAGGGAATCTCAGTTTCATATTCCAACATTACTCAACTTTTAATTAATCCATTTCTTATTAAGTGAACAGCACAGACGTAAGGAAGTAACGAGAAACAACACAATCAACAGCTACAATTAATAGAGAGCCAAACCTGCGCACCATCCAACACATAGAGAAATAATAGCTAATCAATCTATCAAAAGGCGAAATATTACACTATAGCACCGACTTAACGCTTAACGCATCTTCATTGTATACTGGTTAATCATTTCTGATAGCGGCTGTGTGATCCGTTTCTCCCAAAATCGGATTGCCACTTAGAAATTATTTCATATACATTTGTGTGCCGTGTGTTAGGAAGATTACGTGATTAGAAATGTAGACTTCGCCTGCACATCATGCTTGTAAAATCCCCCATTTGCATCGCGGCATCTGATAATAGATTCACTTTTCGCGAATGCTTCGTATTATCTCGCAGGCAGTGAACCCGAATGCAATTGTAAAAGTTGATGACACTCTGTCGCGAACGCTTTGACTTTTCCCGCCGCAATCAGTTATCTTGCCTTATTTCCGTTTTGCCCTATCTTGGATGGCCTATTTTTCCTACCCAGTCATACAAATGGACAACTTTGTTGACGAAAATAAGACGCCTTTTCTTCTTTTACTACGTCTGGGCTAGTGCAACTGTTTGAGAAATATACATGCACTGTGGAATTTAATTCCTGAAATATTATAAGTTTTCACAAAAGATTAGCTTTTTTGTAATCATAGACTGATGTATCATGCCTCTAAATTTCAATTACCGATCCTTCTCCGGCAATTGTATCCTTCGGGTGTTGAACTTGTACAGAGTGTAGTCGAGTAAAACCTATTTGGTGGTCAGCTCTGATTCCATATGAGAATTCTTACACACATTGTGAAATATTCGTTTCCTTAGCGATCACTGTTCTCGGTCTAGCCATGCTAAATGCAAGGTGTTTTTTCATTGTGATGCGTAGAATTCATTATAATTATGACAGAGATTACATTTATTGTTTCAGTTATACACATGTTTATTTCGATTTCAAACTCTGAAGTTTTCGTTTGTTGTCTTCATTGATGAATTCCGAAGACATTAAATAGTTTATTCTGATTATTGGGCGCTTGAATCCAGCGTTGATTAACGCAGGCGATATGTTGTCGCTGTGTTTGTATTGCGTCAACAACTTGCACTTTGTCGCGATGAACTTGCACAGTCTCTTATTGATGTTTCCTTTCTTTGTATGAAGATTCTTGGATGGCGTACAAGAGAGTATTAGATGCAAACCGTCCGGTGGTCCACCGCAATTGATATGTTTGTTGAGTTTCAACAGGTGATAATACATCAGACCTTGCACGACAATACTGAACTTCTGTTGATTTGACATGGCTGCAGAGACTGGTAGAAGAAAATAATTGCGTTGTCGTGGTATTGGAACATATCATGTGATAAGATTTTATGTACTTCCCATCTCAGATATGTGTTATTTCAACAAATCCGTAATGAATCGTGCGATATAGACCGCTTGTATATAATAATTTGATCCGACTGCTTTCTTGATGAATGCAATGCCCATTGCAATAATTACAATTACATCTGGTCTAGTGTATTTCAATTCTTCGTTAGCAAACACCAAAAACTCCGCCATCAATCCCAGTGACCCTTCCGACGTTGATGTGCAGATATTTTTATAAGCATTGTAGATTCGGCATATAAATTCTTGCACCTTCAGTTCTGTAGTTTGTACCATATCTCCGAATACGACCATGCCTAGGACGTATTGAAATGCAGCGATAATGAAATCCTTTCGCGGCTCCTCCTTTTCAAAGCAGTTTTTTATCACATCTTCCCATGACTTATGGTGTCGAGTACAAAATCTGTCCATCTTTTCAATGTAGAGCAATTTTTTTTTTGTGATTGGGTGTTAGCGCCACGAAGCAACTGTGGCTATGAGCGACATACAGATGTGGACAGACGGAGAGAGGATAGCAGGAAGGAGTGGGGGACAGTGGGGTTAGTATGCGTCCTGGGCTGACTTGAGGGGGAACTGTGCCGACATTCGTCTGGAAAGTCTTCGGAAAACCCAGGGAAAACCTCAGACAGCACAGCCGGCGGTAGGATGTAGAGCAATTGTCTCTTCTGTTTTCAAGTGCACGTCTACACTTAATTAAAAGCATATCTATGTTTATTTTATTGATTAAAATTTTATTATCTGGTTTAGAATGCTATAATCTCCACCTGTCGTGAGAATTATTGTTTTGATTTTGTTTCAATATTCACTCGACCGATATTCTATGAGTTGTGAAACTTACTGCCTGAAATATTTATTGTCTTATATTTGTTTCAATTGTTCACTCGATTGACATAAGGAACTACCTCTAAGATGGGAATGCCTCATAACTCTGAGTTGCATTTCACATTTGATATTTCTGATTGATTGATTGATTGAAAGAAAGAAAAAAATGGGGATTGTAGCCCTCATCACGAGGGCCGGCTACCCCAGATCACCTAAGGAAAGGAGTTCCAGACACATCCACCATCACCCACTGGAGATGTCGCGAAGCGGCGACGAACGCCACAGACAGGTCATAGCCCATCTAACAGCTTGGTGTCCCTTAAAAACTGTGTAACGGCTCGCAAAGCTGGCAGTTGAGTGCTCATTACCCATGGGCCCAGCACCTTCTGCACTCCGAAGGGTCGATTGTCAACCCGGCCTATCGCGGCTACAAGTCTGTCACGACACTCAGAGTATCTTGGGCACTTAACTATAATATGTTCGACGTCTTCGATTGAGCCACAGACTGGACAATTAGGAGAGTCCGCCTTCCCAAGCCTGTACAGGAGTCTTGCACTGTATGGTACATTGAGCCGGAGCCTGTGAAACAATGACGTAATCTGTCGTGGCGTGGATGTTGGGAGGACCAGAGCTAGTTCGGGGTCAACCCGGTGCAGAAGGGAAGATCCAGCCTCGCCACAAAACCATTGATCTTTTGACAGCTTATGGCTCAGAGACTTTAAGGCACTCTTGGCGTCCACCTTCGTGAAGTAAACACTGCGGAATGTACTATTTCCATGTGCTTTCCCGGCGTTGTGATCGGCCGCATCATGTCCGGTGATCCCACAGTGGCCAGGTATCCACCGGAAAATCACGTCATGGCCAGCGATCACTGCTTTTTGGTGCGCTACTAGTATGTCATTCAGTACAGGAGCTGAGAGGTGGTGTGTACCCGGTGTCATAAGGGTCTGTAAAGCGGCTTTAGAATCACAGAAAATCACCCATTTTCCCTGGGAAGGCGCGCACGTGATATGCTCTATGGCTAGAAGAAGAGCGTGTAGCTCTGCTGCTGTTGATGAAGTACGATGCGATAGTCGAGCACTGCGCGCAGTATTCGACGCTGGTACAACGAAGGCACAGGCGGATCCTGTAGATATTGTGGAGCCATCCGTATATACCGCCGTGCGATCATCCAGACGTTGGATCAATTCCAAGCTCAGCTGTCGCTGCATGCAAGGAGGTGATGCTTCTTCGACGAAAGGCCTGGAACTTCTGCATTGACTCTGAGAGGCACAACACTCCACCATGGCAAAGGCGATGCTGGAATCCGTTTATATGATGGTGAGATGCCTCGGTATGGCAGAATGGCCTGGTGAAAAGTGGAATTATCTCTCTTATTAATTGCTTCAACAAGGTGGTGCCGACGATGACGCGTTGACAGTCGGATGAAGTGACGAAGTGATTCCTGAACTCTTAGAGCTGGTACCGGAGGTTCCTTCGCTTCTGCAACTGTGAGCTGGTTAGAAGCTGACCGATGAACCCCCAAGCACACTTTTAGGCTCCTTTCAACCACATTCTCGAGGATAGATTCTGAGGTGGGACACAGACCTTGTAGAAGTGGCAGGGAGTACGCCAACATCTGACGAATTAGCGAATGATGCAGACCGAGCATAGCCGTCGGAAATGCTCCCCGTCGACTGCCCGCGATGTAGCGCATGACATTAACGACGGATGTAGCTTTCTCCTTTATGCGTTGAACTTCGGCTGACCAGGACAGAGATCTGTCCACGATGACCCCAAGGAACCTTGATGTGTTACTCTTCGGAGTTGTTGACCATTGACTTGAAACTGAAAGTTCGGTAGACGTTTCCTCGTGAACGGCATCACTACTGTTTTCTCTAACGACACATCCATGCCCCGTTGAGACAAGAAGATGGTAACTTTGTCTAGTGCCTCCTGAAGACGTGTACGAAGCGCTGGCCACTGTTTCCCGGAAGGCCACAGACATAAGTCATCGGCATACATACTCAGACGTACACCTCGTGGTAACAGGGACGGGAGTGTCGCCAGTAGGGCATTAAAAAGCATGGGACTGAGTACTGCTCCCTGCGGCACTCCTGCGGTCACTGCGGTCTATCCCCGGTGCTGGTACGCATGAACACCGCCCGGCCACTTAAATAGTTAGCAATCCACCTCAGCGCTCGCCCCCTTATGCCGAGGGAGTAGAGGCCATGCAGAACATGAGGGTGACTTGCAGTGTCATACGCCCTTTTGATGTCAAGGAACACAGCTGCAGTCAATCGTCCACCCAATCGCTCCTGTTCAACTGTTGATACTAGGTCGAGTACGCAATCCATTGTACACCTTCCTCTTCGGAACCCCGCCATCTCTTTCGGCAGACGATTGCGTGATTCCAAATACCACTCAATCCGAGATAAGATAATACGTTCCATAATCTTGCACAAGCAGCTTGTCAAGCTTATTGGGCGAAACGAGTCTATTTGACTTGGTGCTTTCCCCAGCTTCAGAATAGGTATTGCTCGCGATACCTTCCAGCCCTCAGGGATAGTTCCCTTTTGCCATTGGTCATTCATCAACCGAAGCAATACATTCCGAGCCACATGGCCAAGATGCATTATCATTTGGTACGATATACCATGCGGGCCCGGGGACGACCGGCGATTGCACGCTTGAATGGCTGTTTCCAGCTCCTGAGGGGTGAAGTCAAGATCCATCTTGCCGTTCTTGCCCACCGAAGCATCATCCCCAAGCACAAATCTCTGCCGAAGCACCCTGACCCACTATGGGCCCTGCCCACACCCCCTGTCCGTGTCGAGGTACCTGGAGTGTCCTCGAAGAAAGCTGCGTCGACGGTTGTTCTACGGCAGCTCACCTTGGCCGTACTTGACAGCGATAGGGGGAAGATTCAGGTTTTCACCGACGCATCAACGACGCGTTCCGGCTCTGCTTGCGCCTATGTGATCCCGCAGTTGTCAGCTGAAGGATGTGCAAGACTCTCACACCGCACGTCGGCGGCGGCGGAACTGCACGCGATTTGTATGGCGCTTGTCTTCATTGCATCCTCTCCATCCCCAGCTCAGTGGTCCATCTACACCGACTCCAAAGCCGCCTTACAAGTCCTTCTCCACTCTACAGGATCGGGATGTCTGTCTCCAATGGTGCATGACGTCCTTGAAGTGTACACTTCTGCCGTATCACGGGGACATGACATCCAGTTGCAGTGGGTCCCTGGCCATTGCGGTGTCCCCGGAAATGAGGCTGCGGATGCAGCTGCCAGGCGTGCCCATCTAGCGCGTGGCGTTCGCACGCACCCCATCTACTTCACAAGAGGGGATGCAAAGAGCACGATAAACGCAGTAGTGAAACGTCTGAGCGGGGAACACTGGCGTCGATGCGTCCCAGTTAACTCACTGCTGCACAAAGTGGATCCAGACCTGCAGTTTTTAATGCCCCCAGCGCTCCCCCGGGCCGTTACCTCCATCATTCACCGGCTACGTCTCAATGTGCCATATACCGGCCGCCTCCTCTTTAAACTTGTGAAGGTTTCCACGCCGAATTGTTCCGAGTGCGGGGTATTGGAGGACACAGAGCATGTTATAGAAGCCTGCCCTCGATACAGAGAGCCTCGTCTTTCCCTTGAGGCGGCACTAGCCCGCCTCGACAATAGCCCTTTCTCCGTTGGGAAGGTTCTAGGCTGCTGGCCCGCCCAACACCAGGTGCCGGCATTGCGCGCTCTTGTGGACTTTCTTACCGCTTCGGACTTGCTGGAAACTGTGGGCTGTGAAAACTTCGGTGACATTGTGTTCGCACTATATCTGACATTGTGCAGCGAGTGTTTCTCGGCGTCGAACGTCTCCCCCTTTCCTTTCCCCCGTCTTCCTTTATGCTTTATCCTGCTTGGTTGTTTGTCCTATGTTTCGTAGCTGACCTTTTCTTTCTTTTTGTTTACCCACAAACGCGTTTTGGAGTAGCCAGTTCTGACTGGGTCGGGACTAACCTCTCTATATTTTTCTTTCTTTTCCAATCCAATCAAGATCCATCGCAGTGTCTTCAGCATTGTGGTTTAAGTCGACAGCGCAAAGTGCCTCTTGCGTTGACACCTGGTACCCAGAAGTTAGGGACGCTGTCGATGGTTTTAGGAGTAACGCGCAAAATTCTTCCCCAGCAGCTGTTTCTGACGTACCATGATGCACGGTAAGAGCGCGGAATGGAAAAAGCTGACTCACCGGTGCTCCTACGCCTTTCACAATTCGCCACATGTGTCCTGTAGTGGCACGTGGGTTTAATGTTTCACAGAAAGATTTCCACCGTTTGGATATTTTTGTGTGGTTCATTAGAAATTTCTGTTGCAAGATATTACAAAAATTGATGTAATTAAATTTGTTTTTTGTTTTTGATTGAGTATCGTTGCTACCAATTGATAATTTGGACTTTCTTTACATGTTCAATAACAATATCGCATCTCTACAAACTTAGTCGACTTGACAACCACTTCGATGAAAGATTTCCGTTTCAAGGAAAGGATGCGAAAAGATAGTGATCCCCGCGAATGATATCGACATCTATTTGCGCTGCACAATAAAATATATCGCCTTTGAACTCTCTTATCTGACCTCTAGAGGGCCCCGTTTGCTGGACGAAGTAATATAGCCCCTAACCCTTTGAGTAATAAAGCATGCGCGGTGCTATGGTCACATAGATAAGAGACAAAGTCTCCCGGCTTTGAGGAAAAGAGTGAAAACCGAGATGAAAACAGTGCATATTTTCTACATCTTGGATACCCCCATCAAGGTTCGTATTGTTTGTTAGAATGAAAATTGTATGTTGGTCGATTTTATGATGGTTCAATGATATATTATTTTCCTCTGTTGTTGTTTACGTGTCGCCGCGTGTTCCTGTGTTCTTCAGCGTTAAGTCTGTGCTATAGTGTAATATTTTGCTTTTTGATAGATTGATTAGCTATTATTTCTCTATGTGTTGGATGGTGCGCAGGTTTGGCTCTCTATTAATTGTAGCTGTTGATTGTGTTGTTTCTCGTTATTTCCTTACGTCTATGCTGTTCACTTAATAAGAAATGGATTAATTAAAAGTTGAGTAATGTTGGAATATGAAACTGAGATTCCCTATTGCGCTCGAAATGTTATGACAGATATTCATGGTATTGCAATGATGGTTCTCACGTATAGGAATATTAGACTTTTTTTTAAAATACAACTTTAATTTGATTGTCATCATATTGATTAAGGATATCTTCTTTGTAGTGGTATCGATTTTATTTCCTCTTGTGTTCTTGTCGTTCGTGTTCCGTGGTCTTCCATACATCTATCGGCACCCGTCTTCAACAAATCAGGGCAGATATCATTAGATCTGGTTGTTGGCTAGGAGCGTGCTATGTGGTGAAGTTCATTTTTAACATGTCTATTTTCTGATGAGCTTGATTTTTTCTTCTGATTTTCTGAATGATAGATTACTCTGTTGTTTTGATTAGGAATATCTTCTTTAGGTATATCTAGGTATAGATTTTAGTTCCTCTTGTGATCGTGTCCCATACCCGTACGAAAATTCCTGAATCCGAAACCAATCAGGTTTCTTCGATCAGACCTGATTCCGGACTGAACCCAAAATTGGGCGGGAATGACGATCAGGAATTATTCAGGAATGGGGTATCAGGATCTATTCCGGTAATGTATTCCGGGACTGAATGGGTCCTGAACTCGAAACTGAATGTAACCGGAACAAACTCGTCATTTATCTGATCATACCCGGATATGCGCCTGATAGAATACAGGATGATTCCTGAATGAAAACGGAGAGCGCCTGAATAATTTCGGAAGAAATGCTGAATCCATGGTGGTGCATGCATTCGCTTGCTATAAACCTTTACTTGAGTGGATCTATTTGAAAACAACAAAAATGTGACTAGACCAGCAAGAGATGCATTCAGGATTAGTGTGAAACCTAAAATCGGGCTACTTGACCATGCGCCGTTGTCGTGTCTTTACATACTACATGCATGAATGGAACACAAAGTGTAAGATTCAGTCGACAATTTTATTTCCATGGTTTCGTTTGCCTTTCCATTCACTTAATTTGGTTCCAATAGATTTCAGTAGAGCCGTAGCGACGCCTTCCATTCCTCTCGTCCTACACTGTGTGCCTGAGTGACTTCTGCAAATAAGGCACACACATGAAGACAGAGAAAGAAGTCACTAAGCGGAATCGCGGCAAGAATACTTATAGCAAGACAACTTACCGTTTTGGGAGGAGAAGGCTTGTCTTGTGGTAATCCAAGAGAGCGCTGATGCGATTGAGTTGGTTCCTATCGATGGACGACATGGCATGGAACACAGAACGCACCACACAACACACACACAACCGCCTTCTCAGGAAGCGCAAGCAAATTCCTGTTGCATTCTTCTATTAAAACGTCAATTTCATCCTGGAGTGCAGTCTTGTCGTCTGCAAGAAAGAAAGACGAAGTGATGAAGGAAAAAGCGCACACACAAAACACACGCAGTAAGAAGCGGCCACTTACCAGAAATATTCATCAAATATTCTTCTTGCTTGTCAGCGTACTCTAACTCCCCTACCTGTACACGTTTCACTGTTGTAGTTTTCTATGTGGAGCACGCACACACACACACACACACAAAAAAAAGCGTTGTCTCACACGAGGACGTCTTGATGCCGACGATGGCGAATGAATCCTGTCTGGGCCTAGCACTTCAAATGACTACGGAGGTCAGGTGTCCTACTGACAATATTCCAAGAATAAGTATGTTCCTTATCAGCCCGAAGGGAACAGCGGTGCAGAAGGGGAAGGGTAAGTGTATGCTTCCCATTGAGCTCTGGAATTTCCCGCTGACCTAAAATGTCGAAACCCGTTTAGCTCCTCGTACACTTTTGTCCAGAGGGACTGCAATGTACATGTGGTTTGGTGGTTTCGAAGCCAAACGGAACTTTTGCAACACATCCGTATTATCAAGTTATCAAAAAGAAAAAAATAAGCATGATATATTAAGCTTTATTGCTTTTTGTCAACCTGTTTACGCATTAGCTATCAATCGTATCATACTGTGCATTTCCGGCATTCACTGGTGTCCCTTTTCCCTGCCAGGAAAGTTATCTCAGCAATAACAATTAATACTAATTCGTGGTTTTACGTGGTATTCGCGCTACCAAGGTCACTTCACCTGATCGTCCTGCAATCACGTCATCTCATTGCTGGTTCGTCTGGCCATGCACGGAATCTCGAAATAATATACACACAGCACGTGGCTCCACAAAAATGTTCCTGGGTGTATTGCGTTGAGGGATCCCGAGTATTTGCTCACCTTTAATGTATTTTCGTTTCTGCTGCTGCTATAATCGGGGAAAAAATGTTGCGCGGGATTCTGTCGATAACGGTCGTAGATACGCTACATATAATTTAATAATTCCAGACTCTGAGGGCAACGTGATCGAGGATCTCTGTAATCATGTTACGTAATATCTATTGCCACACTTGAAATATTTTCAAAGATTGTCAAAGAAATCCCGGTTGACGACGAAGTATCAGGCACGTCCTTCAGGTTTGGTACAGGCGATATTCAGGCGGATTCAGGAAAGCGCCGTCCGGAATCCGCCGGAATGTCCTGATAGTGCATGAACAGTGCTGGATTCCGCCGGAATCAGCCGGATAGTGCCCGGAATCAGCCGGATAGTGCCCGGAATCAGGTCTGATTCAGGTTATTCAGGAAGTTTCGTACGTAATAGTCTTCCAGGGTCTCTGCTGTTCACAGTTAACTACATACAACTATCAGAACTTCCCGATATTGCACTGATGGTTCTCAGGTATAGGAATATTAGACGTTTTATAACACAACTTATAATTTTCTTTATAATCATATTGATTAAGAATATCTTCTTTGATTAAATGTGGTGATCGTTTCTCGTTTTGATTTGGTGTAGCTATTATTTCCCTACATGTTGGATGATTGGTTCTAATGCTATGTGTTGATTCGAATTATTTCCTTATATCTGCGCTATTCACTGTAATAGAAATTGATTAATTAAATTTGTGTCATATTGGAACATTAAACTTAGCTTCCATATTGTGCTCGAAATTACTTACATCTATCAGGTTCTCACATCTCAGACTTTTTGTAATAAAACTTGTAATTTTGATTGTAATCGTATTGATTAGGAACAACTTCTTTGATTAAATGTGCTATCCCTTCTGATTCATTGAAAACTTGTGTGTATGATTGCAGTTAATAAAAAATATTGTGTTTGATCTGTGGTACCTATTCAATCCTATTGTATTGTACCTGTAATAAGTATATTCTTTCTTACGGGTATTGTGTTTCTTCTGCATGAGGTTTCTTGGATGGGTTTTTCTCCTTCACACAGAGTCATAACATAATTTCTGACTCTAATGACTTTAATAAATATATTTTCACTTATACTTTGGTGTATGGCTATCCTTTGCTTGTAAACAGCCTACTGCACACCTGTTGTAGCTAAAAAAAAATTACGATTGAAGTCGGCACAGATTGAAAAATGACGAAAGAAGTCGACCCAGGCTGAAAAATGTGAGCTGGTAAGCGCGCACGCAGCCCTCCGGCCACGCGCCGCCCACCGGTAAGCGCCTCCACCCGAGCGCCGCCCGCCGGGTGCAGGAAAAAATACGCGACCCAAGTCAGCCAAGGCTCAAAAATGTCGAAAGAAGTCGGCCCAGGCTGAAAAATATGACAGGGTAAGCGCGCACGCGGCCCTCACCCGCCTATAAGCACGTAGACACGCGCCGTGGGGGGAAAAATACGCGCAGGGCTCAGGGGTCCAGGTTGCTAACTCTCATCCATGCTTATAGGACACCCCCTGTTACTACTGAGAATGCCATACAAATGAGTCAAGTGGTTCACAGAACAATTGGCACATATATGTATTAAACATATTCCTTCCTTCCTTGTTATGGGTTTAGAGTGGTCAGCCAGACGGTATGGCTTGCTACTCTTCTGACGAGGACCAACTGCGGTGACCACAGACGGCTGCAAAACAAAACGAGTGCGGTATCAAGAAAAAAGAGAGCACTGAGTGGCGCAGGGAGGCACACTATAATGACCATGCGTTTTCCATAAAAACGGTGTTGTCTTCCTTTCTTTTTTTACGTCAGCTCAAGATATTGACGATAAAGATGTCGACGTGAAAGCGAGGGCCCCCATACTCCCGGTTGCGAAATTCCCGGTCCCGAAACGAAGAACGCGTTCCACCGCTTTGTATAGGATGATGTGCCGTGTTTGAAAATCCGACATCACTAATTAACGTCTCAGCTTCACGAGTTTTCGATGACTGTCGAAGTCGTTTTAGCGAATGAAGGCCACATTTTAGCAGGGCAGAAGGGCACATTTAGGCTTAGTATTGCGGACACGCCGGGACAGTATGTTGGTTAGTTTATTATCAGGTTATGCCAAGTTCGGTGTCTGCATTTTCTGTCCACGTTGGCTTAAGTTCGCTGTTGGCATTTCCCCCCGCGCGACTGTGCATTTTGGGATGCTTATTTCCAATTGGGAGACCACGAAACTTTTCTTTTTTCAGCAGTTTATTTCGCAATGGGGATTTCGATCACTTTATTGCGAGGTACACCCACGTGAAATGCAAGCTTTTTTCCCGACAACAACAATAGACACATATACTAATGGTGATACGAATTGTTTTGCAGCTGCACTCGAAGAGCAGAACACCGTATAACATGCTGATGGCCAGCCAGCGCTCATGTCGTTCTGTCTACGGATTTTTGAAAGTGGAAGGCGGAAGGCTTTCCTGTAACGCTGTACGTGTACGCAAAGTGTTACAAAAAAGAAGGCGTATGCCAATCGTCCTCAGCAAACATGGAGACAGAGCGAGATCGTTCTGAATGTTGGTTGGCCTCAAAAACGTTATGCGGTGAAGTTCTGTTTTCACCACCACCACCACACCACCTGTTTTTAGAGTGCATCCTGTGGTGTGGTGTGGTATGGTGTCTTAAACCGTATTGTAGAGCATTGAGGAAGCATCAAGCCTCATCCCATTCCTCATGTGACGGGCTGTGATGCAAATACAATAGACCCGATACCACACACCCCATGTTGTGCAACATGGAAATGACGTGGATGGACCACATGCACAGACACACGCTGATGACACACAGTTGAGGGGCACCCTGTAGCCACCGAGTGCGGATATAAAAGGTGGCATTCAAGTTCAGACTACAATTCAGTTCGGCCGACAAGTCCACGAAGCGGTAACCGTACCCACAGTCCCAGCGAAATATTTAGAGCTGGACAAGCAAATCTTGAGTGTGTTTAAGTGCAGCATCACAAATGCGACGACACCTAGTGTTAGGTATCGAAACAAATTTTCTTCCAACGGATGTGTGTTCGTGAGGAAAGCGGAAAAGCAACTACAGCGGAAATACGAAGATTTAAACAACAGCTTCATATAACGGGTGTTTCAGTTAAATCCCCGTGCTAAATAATTCGCGAACCGGTGCACCAATCGAAGAACTTTCTTTTCTACAAGTATCTGTCGGATACCGCCTACAAGCTCCGCACCGTGTGAATGAGTGGGAGGCCCTCATTATTTATTTATTCAAATATTTATTTGAATATATATTATTTATATTATTTTATTAATATATATTATTTATATTATTTTATTAATATATATTATTATTTGCATATTTAAATAAACATTCAAACGAGTTTCGTGAAAAACCATGACTTCTAATTCTAAAGTAGGGCGCCGTCGGCATTAAAATGTGTACTATCACTTTTGGGACCTTCAGTGGACGCCTTTTAGTGAGAAATCTGCAACCGAAGCCGGTCATTTGTTGCAGTAATTAATTGGTTTCAGTTTACATATTTTTGTCGCGGCTGGTCGCGGTGAAGCGCAAAAGAGCGCTCTTCCACTCCCTTACCCACCAATGAATTACACCAATGAAGAACGTCATTTTCTGCTTCGCCGCGATCAGCCGCGACAAAAATATGTAAACCGAAACCATTTAGTTACTGCAACAAATGACCGGCTTCGGTGGCAGATTTTTCTCAAAAATGTGTCCACTGAAGGCCCCAAAAGGGTTAATACCCATTTTAATACCGACGGCGCCCTGCTTTAGAAGTTACGTTTTTTTCACGAAACTCATTTGAATTTTGGTTTAAATAAAAGTGCCTCCCACTCATTCACACGGTGCGCAGCTTGTAGGTGGTGTCGGACAGATACTTGTAAAAAAGAAAGTTCTTCGATTGGTGTCCCCGTTCGCGAATTATTTAGCCCAGGGATTTAACTGAAACACCCGGTATATTATATATGTATATATAGGTCGAGGGAAAGAAAATATATGGTGCTATATATACACTATATATATACAACTGCCGACGTTCTTGATTTGCGAAATTCCGAGCAGGGAGTGTGAAGGGAACCGCAATGCTTTTATCGCTCTTCCGTTGAAAAATAACGTGTGAGTGCGCGGAGTTGTAGTGTGGCTGTTCCTAAATCTCTTAGTGACTCCGTCCAGCTTTCTCGGAACTAAGAAACCGTTAACGAGCGCGGCGCGTAAAAGCAAAAGATACCGTTGGGGACAGATATTAGGAACAGAGGCCGTAAATGCAACAGCATTCCAAGGGTGTTTATCGCATTCTGTTCGGCGAACTTAACACGAAAGAAGAGTGCTGGGGGGGGGGGGGGGGGGGACATTCCGACGACAATTTCGGGAATGTGCTGCTGTTAAGAATGGTCACTAATGACTCGACTGACGTGTGCCTAAAGGGGAATGTCAGCGCCTGCAGTGCGTTAAACAAGTTTCTTGTAAAACGTCGTCATGAGTATTTGATATTTTCAAATCCCATGGGTGCACCACTACGTGCAAGTTTTCTTGTTTTGCTGCAACCGCTGACCTAACGGGCAATGAGGAAATCGCTGTTTAAGTAATTCTCCATTTTATTTTCATTATACCAAACCAAGCCAAACCATATGAATGTATGCATACAGAAACAACAACAACAACTTTATTTTCGACCTTGGAGAGTGGGGAGTTTCATCGCCACAGGCGATACTCTACCCCATTGCTGGATGGAATGGGGGGAATAAAATAACGAGCCCCTTCACAATAACGATCGAAGTCCGATGGTGTCCAGAAATGTCAGAAGAGCTTTGAGCGCAGAGCGTTGCTGGGCTGGATTGGGCCAGGGACCAAGCAATTTCGATAGGGAGAAAGGGCGAGAGTCCAGCTGACGAAGAGACTCGGAGAGTGTGGTTCGGGAAGGTTCGTAGTGAGGGCAATGAAGAAGAATGTACTCCAGATCCTCAAGAGCACCACAGTGGCAGCAGGTGGGAGAGTCAACTTGCCTCAAGCTGTAACGCCACTGAGCTGTAAAGGCCACATCGAGGCGCATTCGGTGGATTAATGCAGCATCTTGACGAGAGGTGTTTCGTGGCATGCGGAAAGCGAGCGTGGGATCAACTCTGTTCAACATAGAGGGGGGAAGAATGTCGGTTGTCCGTTGGCGGGAAGCCAGGGGTGTCACTAGGCGTCGCAGAATGGAACGGCGGTCTCCTCTCAGCAGAACAATACGGGTCCGTTTCCGATACGAGAGTGCTGCTTCTGCGGCGCTGTCGGCCTGCTCGTTCCCCACGACACCACAGTGGGCTGGAACCCACTGGAGAACTAGCCTGTGGCCTGCGGCGTAGATAGTGTGGTAAGCCATTAGCACGTCTGTGACTAGGGGTGCGGATGGGCCTCGTATGCCGGAATTTTCAATTGCTTGAAGGGCAGATTTGGAGTCTGTAAAGACTGCCCATTCCCGGGGTGGAAAATCAGCGATGTGTTGTAGAAAGAAAAGAATGGCATAGAGTTCCGCAGCTGTGGAGGAGGTTGGATGTGAGAGGCGTCTTCCGTGCACGACGCCTTCGGATGGAATGACGAAGGCTGAGGCGGACTTGTTGTTTCGGGATGCGCCATCAGTATATGCTGCCGTAAACGTAGAAAACTTCGCGTCTACCAGAGCATGAAAATGGGCTCGGAGGACTTGAGGGGGGACCTGATCTCTTCTTTCCAGAAGGTTTGGGAGGCGTACAAAAGTGGGCGGTACCGGTAGAGACCAGGGGGCTTCCGGCGGTATAGTGTCCTTAGTTATGAAGCCAGTGAGAGTCTGGCGTGTCCTCCTCGCTACTCGATAGAAGTCGCTTTCAGAGCGGTATCGAATTTTCCTGAGTAGCGGGTGGCGGGGAATGTGAGCACGCAAACGGAGGTAGTGCCGAGCCGTTTCCCGTTCACGGAGAACTTCAATCGGGAGCTCACCAGCTTCAGCCAGTACTTGCCGTGTTTCAGCCATTCTGGGAACTCCGAGGCATCGACGAAGGCTTCGAGCAAACAGGGACCGAAGTGTATTTAATGAAGTTGTTGATATCCTGTGCCAGAGTTCGAGGTAACTCGTTACAAGTAACTCGTTACTGTAACTAAGTTCCTTTTTTTGGTAACTTGTAACTTAACTCGTTACTTTTGCACCGTGGTAACTTTCAGAGGAACTCGTTCCTTTTTCAGGTAACTTTGCCAAAGTAACTTAAGTTAAGTTCCAAGTTACTTTTAACTCGCTTTTCACTCACGTCCACATATTTTCTTGCTTTCTCTCCGGTTCTTTCATTTGCCACATTTGACATTTTTTGGCCAAAAAAACGACAGTATTTTATTCAGGAAGAAAAAACCGCTGCCATTGAAATGAAGCTGAACCATTGTGCGCCCACAGGAAGTAAGATGCAAAGCGTTCCAATAGACCTCTACCAGAGAAACGTCATCATGACATTGGTAGACAGACTCAAACCGAAACAAATCGGAAGGAGAGGGCTGGGTTCCACGAACGGGCACTTGTTCGCTGCCTCCCATTGAAAGAAAAGTAGGACCGAGGGTCGCGTCCCTTTAAGGGACCATATTGTAATCCCCTCAAGACAGTGGCATTCGTGCCTTGTTCACCTCTAGCTTCGAGCGTAGTTCAATTCTACCAAATTTTGGCGCTGTCGAACACTACGACGTCATTTGTTTACAAACAGGGAGGGGCCTATTGTTGAACACAAACGAAAACGATCTAAGCGTGTTGCACTCCTCCGCAGGCAACGCAAGGTCTAACTCAACTGCTCACGCGCGCTGCACCTGCATAATGCTATTTTGCGTCCGAAGTAACTTGGAAGTAACTCGTTCTTTTTATTAAGTAACTCAGTTACTGCGAGTTACATTTCAGGCTGAAGAACTTCGTTATTAACTTAGTTACATTTTGCACATGGTAACTTAACTTGTAACGAGTTCTTTTTGACGGGTAACTTCTCAATCTATGTCCTGTGCAGAATAGGAAGGCTGTAAAGCACAGTTGCCCTCACCAATGCCGCGTGAACCGCGAGCAGGGAACGCTGATCACAGCCCCATCCTGAGCCAGAAAGATGTTGAATTGCGGGAAGCCATCGCTGCACTTTAGTTTCAAGATGTTTAATGTGCCGAGCCCAGCGCAAGTCCTAGTCGATTACCACGCCAAGGAAGCGGTGAAAGCGTACCGGGTCAAGCTTCTTTAAGCCAAGCCAAAGAGGGAAATTGGCCATAGCTTTACGCGTGAAAGGGAGCTCGACACACTTTTCGGGTGAAAGGTCATCCCGAGGTGCGTGAGGTACGTATGGATATTGTTTAAAGCGAGCTGCAGGCGGCGCTGGAGAGCCGGGCGTGATTTTCCTACTGTCCAAAGGGCGACGTCATCTGCATAGACGGAGAACGACACTTTGCGAGGAATTACTGATTGTAGGCCGGCCATCACCACGTTAAAGAGTGTCGGGCTGAGAATGCTTCCTTGGGGGACTCCTTGAGGAACAGGATGCTGAGGGCTTTGGCCTTGGGACGTACGGACAGCGACAGTTCGGTCCGTAAGGAAGTCTTGGAGCCAGATGAAGAGCCGACCGGATACTCCAAACGAGCGCAAGGCGTGCAGCACACAAATGTGCGAGACGGTATCATATGCGCGCTTGATGTCGAGGAAGACCGATCGGACGATCCGTCGATGGGCTCGAGCATGTTGAACTGTGGAGACTAGGTCGAGAACTGGATCCATGGAGCTTCGGTGGCGACGAAATCCAGCCACTGTATACAGGAACTTGCAGATATGTTGGATGTGATATAGAAAGCAACGTGTTAAATCACGGTCCGTGCGTCAAGACGACTACTGGTGGACTTCTTCCCGACAGTCGTTGGGTTTTTTGGTGGTATAGTGGCGCACGTGTGTGTGTGTGGGGGGGGGGAGGTCATTTTAACGTTGAGCCATAGTAACACTGCTAAACAACTAATAACTCATCAACAGTGTTAGATGTTAGTGTTAGTGTTCCATTGTGATCATACACTCTTAAAAATGAACTTCACCGCATAGCACGCTCCTAGCCAACCGTCATCTCGAATGATATCGTTATCTGCCCTGATTTGTTGAAAACTGGAGGCGTACGCCCTTTTGTGACAATTATGAACAGCATAAGTGTCACAAAAAAGGCGTACGCCTCCCATTTTCAACAAATCAGGGGCGAGAACGTCGTCATTCGGGAATCGGGATGAAGGTTGGCTAGGAGAGTGCTATGCGGTGAAGTTCATTTCTAACAGTGTATAAAGAGGCCTCATTGAGTCTACGTGCTGATACCCCTGTCACCCGACCTAATTTAATGGAGCATTAAAGTGGTATCTAACATGGCCCAAAACTGCTGTCATCTTGCAAAGCAGTATGTGAAAAGCATTCCCACAAAATATTTCTGTCCAAAGTTGTATCACCACGGTGCAATTAATTTGGAAAATCGCTGCCGCGGTGACAGGCCGGAGAGCTCCAACTGCATACCACACCCACTCTAGTGTGACGTTCGTGGTAGAGAGCCCCTCATTCGTTCGTAGGAAAAACCGTCTGCTACGAACATTGCGAGCTGCTTCTTGTTGACTTCTATTATTTATATGATTTATATCACGTTTTCTTTAAAAAAAAAGAAGCATATACGCTGCCTGAAAAAATAAGATTACGATCACAAGAGTAGTATATCCGTGGCTTCTGTGCAATCTCAGAATTCACAGCAGCAGAAAGCTAGCGATGGCGGCGGTATTGTGGCGCCACCTGTTAGCCACTGAACCAACTGCGCGGTGAAAACTGTCGGACAGGCTGCACACTGTCGAGAGGCACGGGGTTTTTGCTGTACAAACGCAGTTAATTTCAGGCTGCACCACTCGTTCTTCCCGTGGTGCCTGCGGTCCCAAAAAATCGCGGTTGTGTCGTGGACAGCCTTCAAACCCTCCGTTTCGGACATCACGAAGCCGAAGAACGCATGGCGTCTCCGAAGCGGTAGCAGACGGTCCGGCCTAGGCGATGTTGCTCACCTCGATCATGTGATCCCAAGTCCAATGAGGAGCGTCCTGTCCTCACCACTTGCGTCACATAGTGACGTGTGTAGTGGCGCTCATCACGTGCCTATCGCGAAGGCGAAGGAGGGCGTTTCGCGCGCGGGAGGTTCGGGGAGCTATTGCAGGCGTCCCAATTTAGCTACGGTTGCACTAATTGTGGGAAAACTGTTTTCGGCCGCCTAACATTCCATACTGACCAAAAACAGAAACAAAGTTGTGGGCCTCTAGACTGCTCCTTTAATGTCACTTTCAAATAGTGACACTTGTGTCATTCGTAATGCCATTTCATGTCATGTCAACTTATTGTCATTCGTAATGCTGTCGTACGGCATCTTTTAGTGGCACTCGGCAGAAAACGCACTAACGATTAAGTGAGTCCCCCCAACCTAATTTCACTTCTCTTCGAAGGATCGAGTGAGTAGCCTCGACAGCAGGCTTTGAGGTACAAGTAAAAATATTGAGCAAATGCGAAATGTCCTGGCGGCCACAATATTTTTAAGCCTGTAGCTTAAAGCGTGTAGCACGCTATTTTCAATAGCGTGCTTATTTGATTTAAGTACAGTGTAACATTGTGCCGAAAGAACAAGCGAAACGAATATCGGTTCTGTTACAGGTGTCAGAACTCTGAAAGCGATTTCGGTTGCGGTTACGGGATTCTCCGTTTTAATATTTGCGGTTACCGGTAACCAAACAGCTGAACCGGTATTTTTTTTTTCGGTTTTCTCCAGGATGTATCTGCAGGCTGCGTGGATGTCGCAAAATGAGCTACAGAGAGCAAACGGGTAAAAATGAATATACAGTCAACCCTCGATTCATGAACCTTCGATTTATGAATTCCCTCGTTTTATGAACACGAGCATGAGGAACCAAACTTTTTACATGCATTCTTCCCTCGTTTTATGAACCTCGATATCCGAATAATGAATGGAATTTCTGGGAACCAACTAGGAGTTGCCCACCGTTTTTGCCCTCAATTTATGAACGGATCGTTCCGAGGTCGACAGAAACCTTCAAAGGGATTATTCCGTGGTCTTATGAATAACGCCTGAATGGACAAAACGTTTTCCAGGTATTGCACCCTCGGTTCTTAACCCCTCGAAATCCGAACAACAAATGGGTTTTCCGGGGTCGCACAAGGGGCGACCAACACCCGGAGATGAATACGTAAATGGATGTTAAAAATCCCGGAGGAAATCCGAGACCAGTCGAGTGCGAATGTGCTGACATCTCCTCTTTCAAAGATTGACACAGCGGAAGGCCCAAAGCAAAATTAAACAATTTAGTATTGCATAATAAACAGAGTGTGAATGTGCTAAAGTCTGTTCTTTGTGAGATTGATACAGCAGAAGGCGTGGTCGAAAGCAAAATTACACAACATAATATAAACACAATCCCAACTCGGAAATACTGTTTCATTTGCTCGATAGTACTCACTTCACGGATTTTTCGATTTATGAATCCCTCGATTTATGAACAATTTTTCGGGAAACCGAGGGTGTTCATAAATCGAGGGTTGACTGTATATATCTGTTGCGCTCCGAAAGGGTGCTGCAGGGTCTGCCAGGATCTGGGAGGTCCAAGAAAGGGTGAACCGTTTCTTCTACGCACTTTTGCCGTTTGCGACATTCCCCGTAAGATAATTGGTTGCGGTCTCTATTATCTAATGTACATTCATTTCGGTCCTGGTGTGTGACAAGAAAAAGGCAAGAAATACTGCGTGCGTTCAGCGGTTAAGCAAACAGATGTGGAGACAAACAACGTGCAACGCTTGGTATCTTAAATGTTCACAATAATACAGTTCATAAATCATAAGGGACGTACGCAATACATGTCATACGAGTATGTGTTGAAGCGCATAAGATGGTATGTTGTCTACACAACTTCTGAATGAGAAACACATGACGAAGAGATCTACTTTAAAGGTACTGTAAAGCAGTAGACAAGCATGATATGCCGGTGATGTGACTAGAGACTTTGTTGCTTCTAAATACCATATGCGGAACCATACGACCGACAACGCGCTACAACTATTTTTAATTTGCCATGAAAGATGAGGCGTAGTGGAGCGGTGCGGCGCCTGGTGTCAAACAACCCCCTGTACAGCGGGCAACACTGAAAATTTGTATTACACACTATGACACCGGAACTTCGTTATTTTAGTAACCATATTATTAGTTTTCCTGTTTACCTATGCATTCTGAAACACCTGTTAACCCCTGTTTTTGCGAAGTAACCCAGTGCTGGCCCTGGCCGCTGTTCGATGGGGGCTCTCCCTACTTCTCTGCTGCGCCTGCGCGCTCCTTTTGTTCGCGGCCTCTTTCGAACGAACAAACTCTCTCTGTGAACCTCTGTGAACAAACAAGTCTCGACGCTGTCTAGCTTCTTGAACGTCTGACACATTTTTTTCAACGGCTCAGCATTTCATTTCAGTTATCCGCTTACCCTCAGATGTGGATCGTTGTGTGGATTGCAGGGGCGGATTTTATGGTGGATTGTGGTGGATTGTTATGTCGGGCCCAGTGTTATACGCATGCAATGTGGTTGCCGCCGTATGTGTCAGAAGTACGGATTCATTTCCAATACCTAGTACAGTGTTGCCCGTAATCTTTAATTGTAATTTTCTAATTAACTGCACCGTCGATTGGAATGAAACTTGTACAGTTTTTGTCCTGGTGGCTTGGACTATCGAATAGCCACACTAAATGACATTTGATCGGTGCTGCTTTACAGTACCTTTAACAGATCACGTACTACACCACTAATCAGAGTTGTAAAGCGATACAAATATGGCATCCAAAGTTTTTCGCATTCTCGCTTGAACCGGTTTATACGAACCGGTAAACGAAGTAACATTTTTTCGGTTGATGTTACGGTTTCGGTTAATTGCCTATGATGAATTGCGGTTGCGTTCCGGTTCCGGTTCATAAAAAAATGGGTTCCAAGCGGTTTTCGGTCTTCGGTGCCGTTCCGGCTTCAGAGCCTGGAAAAAACATGTAATTACCCTTAAAGGGAGACTTCGCAAGGATTTAAATAAATAAATAAAAAAGAAATAGCCGAGTATCATACCGAACACGAACCACCCCCTCGATACCGAATATAACATTCGCATTCAGTTTGCGTGGGTAATTAATTCGTAAATGATGACAATGGCAAACCGAAACCGAAACGCAAAGAGCAGAAAACAGAGCGCCGTGCTATACCGTGACGTCACCCAGCATTGTCGTCTGCTTCGAAACATGCATTCTCCCTTGCGCCGGATGCCGGATGATGTCAGCAGTGTGTTGCTTTCAGTGCCCTCTCGCTTCACAGAGGCGAAGCGCACGGTTCGTAATAGATTCGTTTGAATAAAATCTGCGCAGTATTGGAACGAGATATTTCGTACACATGTTCCTGACATCAAGAAGGTTACGGATATACCACAACCATTGTGGTGATCTCGTTGCGCAGCCTGGCTATAGTGGGCTAGCCTGGCGATCTGTCCACGGCCATATTTGTTGTTGTCATACGGAGTGCCAGAGACGGATCAACATTGATACGCAGTACGGATTTCTGTCATGTAGGAATTCAGAGGCGCGGAGTCAGATTTCTAAAGCAAAGAAAAACATCCTTACGACGGGATTGTGGCGCACGTCTAAACATTTTGCCGCCGTTCATTCTCATCTATCGTCACTGCCATCGTAGTTTAGTGACACTTAAGCCGTGTAGCAAGCAGGTAGTGAAAGGGACATTCGCTTTGGAAGAGTGCACTTCACGAAAGTGACACTTAATTAGTCCGTGTGACAGTATTAGCCGTATTAGCCGTAGTGTTAGCCGCTATAAGCCTTAGTTATATAATGTCCCTCATGGGCAGAGTTTTAACGTTTCAGCACCTTAAACGCACGTAATCTAAGTTAATTTAAGAGAAACTCAATTACATTTACTGCAAATCTGCTGGGTGCAGACGACCTGCAGACATTGAAAACTAAGAAAAATCGGAGACAGGGAGCACAACGATTTGACTTGATACATAACTGTAACTACCGGTCGATCGATGGGGTGAATTTATGAACGGTTCAAGTTCCTGGAAAAGTCATTGATAAATCGATGGATTCATAAATCGAGGTTTGCAATGAGGAAGGGGAAGCAACTTATCCCAGGGGGCACTATTCATAAAGCGAGCGATTTCGTAAGTCGATGGTTCATAAATCGCGAGGGGTGATTGTATAATTGAGTTACGTTTCAGTTATCGTATTTAGTTCAGTTCACCTATAGGGTTCCGGGTTTTCAGATCTATCCGAAAAAGTCCGCATTTGTGGGTTCCATTAGTCGAGAAATAAGCAAGAAAGCTATGCCATGATGACTGGTTAACTGGCTGGATCGTTTACCTTGGTGTATTGGTGTCTAGATTACTTCGCATCGGGGGTGACCAGCCCCTCCGACAGGGAAGGGCGTCTCTCTTAAAGGGACTATCGCATCCCTCGCGGTGGATTCCGAAACTACAGTGTCATTTTACTCCTCGTTCATCATAAAGAATGACACCAAAAATCGGATGATAACTAGTGGAGTTGTTTCTGCGCGTTTTGATGCAATGTACGACAAGAGCAGACGACGGATGTTGCGAGCTTCCGGAATTCCCTCTCTATAAACGTCACTTGGACAAGGCCAATCAGTGAGCGCTCTTCGGCGCGGACAAGGCCAATCAGGGTGCGGCAGAGAGAGACCTTGGCTGCCTTCGAGGCCTGCAGGTCGCGGAGAAGCCTGAGATCGTCGGAATGCTGTTTTCGGTTAGCGTCGTATATGTGTTTGTACAGCCAGGAGCGTATGGAGCGAAGGTTCCATGGGACATGGTCACGTCAGCACTCACACTGGTAAGCGAGAGTCGGCGTATTTACCGAAGTCTTTTCACTTAGTATGTTGTGGTGCGAATACGAAGCAGACTGCCTCGGAGACAATCACATGCGCTGTGCTCCCATTCGTGTATCAAGGCTTACGTCATTCTCGTTTAGCTGCAGACGCAGTGCAAATCTTTAAAACTCGTTTATTCAATAAGTAAGCTGTTTTCGGAAGAGAAACTGGCCAACTAGACTGCGAAACCATGACCAACATTATCGTATCGGTCTCCTACACACCTTTCCGGATGCGATATTCCCTGCAGCTGTCTATCGCGAAGCATCCTTCTAATGCGGCGATTGCCTAGAGGTAATTCGTCATTGAAGTCACTGAAAGGGTACTTTATTTTCACCATTCGACATCAAGGCAATTTGTGGCCATTTCAGCCATTTCCCAGGTCTGCTTGGAGAACGTCGAGCACCTATAGGGCTTTTTCGTGTTCTGTGAATCGTGCTTTCCCCTCGAAGCCGAAATGGAAACACAGATGGCATACAAATCGTCTTCATGAAAGGGCAGCTTGCTGTTGCAACACTGACAGCAGGATCGGACGAAAACGAAAGCTGCCCAACGCTTATATGTAGAGGAATACAATTATTCTGAGGTGTTTACGTTGCCACGTGCATTGATGACGTTGTCTGCAAGTTCTATAGCGTGACATTGAGCGTTTTGGGGAGGCAGCGTCTCATTCTTTTTTTAATACGTCGTTTCCCAGCTGTAGCTTTTTCTCTTAACCTCGAATATTAACGGAGATATGAAAAATAAAAGACGGAAAACTCCGAATTTTCGGAACATAGGGTGAGGTGGGGCAAAATGAGACACGGGGCAAGACGCGACATTTTGTGGTCGACGCCGCCTGTCTCAGACAAGCGTTGCTCCATGCACTTGAAACTTTACTCATAGGTGGCTCTGCATGTCCGCGCACGTGAGAATTGTCCAGATTCGTGTTTGCGTTGAAGAAAAAAAAATCGGTTACTTCTGCCTGGAAGGTAAACACCCGCAAAAAAGCCGCGATTTTCCGGAGTCCTTTTGCTTGTCATCTGTGCAACAGTGTTTCGCATGCTTAGCCTGTCAATGTAAGTCCACATCCTATTTCTTTATTCATTCATCTAGATATATGAAATATATATGGGCACTCTTGGTTATCGGGTGTTCAACAGAAAAAAATAATTCATCTGATGATTTGCACGGGGCAAGACGCGACAATTTAATGTCATTTAAATTTAATGTAATTTAGAAACTGATAAGACAACCATTAGGTGGCCTTATGCTTGTTCCTCAGAAGTTTCTTTTTTGCATATTGCCTGGGATTTTCCAGCAAATGTTCCTGTTTCCTAGGATATATTTCCAGCAAAGCAGAAGCGCACGCAAAAGCGAGCGGCCAGCGACACATCAGACTGGCGGTGCCGTGTTTGCAAAGAACGGCGGAGCAAAATAGTACCGGGTTCTGTGTGGTTTTATTGTACATCATGTGGGCGGTGAGCTCGAGGGGGTTGCGTAGGGGCCTACGGGCTTTACTTTGTCTGCTTGGATTGCAAAAACTAATTTGTAAACTTCATTATCACGGCGTGTCTCATCTTGCCTCACGCGATGTCCCGTCTTGCCCCGAGGGTTGGGGCAAGATGGGACAATCTGCATTTTTGAATTTCTTGTTCTGTGCTTATTTTAAACCGGCTAAATCCGTTCTGCATTTACAGGTCAGAAGCTTTAGACCCCTGAGAATACGCCTTTGGCTAGTTTTTTTTTGATGACACGAAAAATAAAAATGTCATATTCAACTGCAGATTTCTGTCTCATCTTTCACCACCTTATACAAATGAACTCCGAAAAACATCCATGCGAATATGCCAAAAGACAGAGATGTGCCGTAACTACTTTTTTTAGTAGTTTAACTATAACTACTAACTACTGTGCCAAATTGTAGTTTAACTACTAGTGCAACTACATCACAGCCGCACTAGTTAAGATGGCATACCAGCTCTCCATCCCAATGTATTTCCATTGGAACATATTTTATGCTTTTTCTCGGTAACCACCGCGCAGATTTTAACGCGCGTGGTTTCACTATAAAGAGGAAGACGAAATGAATCGGATAACGTTTATACATTTCTGATACATGTCGTACGTATTTTACGGCGACGTCACGAATGTGAAAAAAAATACACAATTTTTCTCCTTCCTCTTTGAACAGGTTTCTATTAAACTTCTATAGCCATTTCGAAAAAAAAAAAACTTCCCGTTTACTTTCTCTCGAAATATTTCAGAAATCGATAGACACCAAAGTTATATGTCTACCACTTTTCGTTTCTATAAAAAAAGCATGAAACATAAGTACACATACACACCGACTGAAAGCCCAGTGAAACACCTCATTTTGTGTTGCCATCTGGTGAACAAAGGGAAAACCGCGCGGACCGTATCCTTCCGCCGCGCAAGCGGTGCGCACAGCAATGCGGGCTCGTATGGGTGGCGTCGGGTGTGGGTGACATACTGGTTCCTGCATCCTCTTTCTCTCTCTCTCTTCTCATTACTTTCATGGCCCACTGACTTAGGGCATGGCCTTGGAGGCCAGTACAAAAGGTTGCTTAGCTGCTCGTAAAGGGATTATCCTCTGAGCCTGCATAGTCGTGGTCTGTGTAATGTAAAGAGACCAACAACCCTCTTCTTTTCTCTCTCTCTGCGCACGGTGCACGTACAGAAGAGTGAGACGAGTTTATTAGCTTCAGAAATTGGGGGGGGGGGGGCATGAATGGCCCACCAGAGAGCGCCGTGTTGCGAAAGCCCCGCTGCACCTTGGGATTTAGTTTTCATGAGTCAGAGAGAAAAAGAAGAGCGCAAACGGTTTCGGTTTTCTCTCTCCTTCACCTCCCGCTCTTTCGAGCAACAGGCAGACGAGCACGAATGTAAACCATTTCCCACTACGCATTGCGCGATGCGCGTGACTTGTAGGGAGCCTCCATGCGCGTCCCCTTTTCAGGGAGGCGACAACTCCGTCGTCTGCTACGAGCGCCGCCATCTTGACTCCCACATCGCATTGGGCGTCAGCGGCGGGGTTGCGTTTGTCTCGATTTTTCGCGAGAGGAAGAGGGTAAAAGCGGAATGAAGAATACTGGCGTAGCAAAATTGTCATATATGCTAGTAGAGCTGGTCATGGGTTGTAAAATATGTTGTTAACGCTTTGTAACGTTTGTCTAAACTCATCACTGCACCTGCACATGCAGTCGTGTCTCGACCAACGATTTACAATAGTAAACATGGGAATGTGTATAGACAACAGAAATATGTTAATTACAAGCAGATTTTATTACAACATCTCATTCAATAAAATAGAATAGAAATAGAAAGAAAAAATTGAAATTAGGTCGCACTGGTGCCGTTTTGCTTGAAAACGAAGAAAGAAGGAGCACTTTCATGCGTAAATTCCAATGCGAAAGGACTGTGACGCGAACTTGGTACACGCAGAAAAAAATGGGACTGAACACTGGTACCTGAGGAAATGACTCGTGGAACGACCGATTTCAGCAGTAATAGAGGCAGTTCTGACACGCTTGTTGCACGCTGGATTTAAAATTCCGTAGGGATGTGCTGCGATATTTGTTCCCAAAACAAATGCAATCACTTGCGTGTACATGTGCCGGATGGCCGCTCGAACGCGCAAAATGCACAGCAGGCAATGGTCAGCGCGTAGCAAGTTGGGAGTCAAAATGCGCGCTCCGCGCGAGGGCGAGGATGAAAGGCGGCGTTGGCACGGTTAAAGGGTGTCTCCTCCCTGAAAAGCGGAGAAGCCGCAGCAACCCATGGAGGCTCCCTAGTGACTTGGGCGACGGAGGGCCCCCGTGCGGAGCACAAGGGCAATATCTGAAATCCCGACTTTGCCGGTTCGAGTTTGTGCGGACTCAGTCAACTGTTTGAACTGTCTCATAACTTCATAAGGCTAACGGGAATCTCTCGTATTTCCGGTTAGTGCAAGCCCGGCTTTACAGTCGTTCTTTACAGTAACTTTCAACAGGACTGTGCTGTAATGTTCGTAATGCTGAAAAAAATGCTAGAAATTCTACCGTCGCCTCCCATAATAATAATTCGCAGTTTCCTTTTCTTTTCGATAAGAGTGCTCGCCTCAGTCTGTTCCAAACTTCTGATGTTTTCGGGAGGACCTCGATCTTCCCGGTTGCGAAATCCACGATCTCAAAATTCGCGGGGTATAAGAAAAAAAAAGGTCCCTGGTTGTGTGGACGGAAAACATGGTCCCGCAAGCACCTGCGCTGCCAAAAATACAGGGACGTAGCTGCAGATAGCCGAAGGAGCACATCACAGCCGACCAAGTGTTACCATTCGCTCTCCTGATTTGAAATTCTGGTTAGTCTGAGTGCGCTTTGGCAGTTTTCCGCGCCCAACTGTGCATTTAATAGCCAGATAACATTTATTTACAGTAGTTTATTTTTCAACGGGGACTTCGATCACTTTATTTTGAGGTACGCCCAATTTTTCGATACCGGTTCCCTGGATTTTCCATCTTTCGACGCTCCTTGCTGGTTGCACTTGGGATGACCCAAAGCCTGTACCCGTCTGTTTTTGCTCCGAGAACAAAGGGAGGCGTACTGACCAAGATAAGGAAAAGCTCCGGGTCACTGGGAATGCTCCGCTGAACTAGTGACTCTACGCTGAACGAAAGGTCTGGTGTAATATGAAGTACCCTGTGAAAACCAAGGAGTGTCTAAAAATATAGTACTGAAGTTTCCGGGTAATAATCAGCGCATTATGAGACGGAATTTGTGCTCCGAGACCTTCTCGCGCGTCAAGTTCCTTTGATTTTATCTTGTTCATTTGTACATAAAGACGGAGTTCAATGAGTTTTAGGACCTTCCTTCTTCTCCTTCTTCCTTTTTTTGAATAGCTGTTGCTAAATGCAATGCATTTATTTAGACTGATTGTGTGTAAGTATTGAGCCTATCAAAAGGTCGAAATTCATAACGCCGAACTATCAGAAGGCTGAAAGCCAAAAGGTCGAAAACTCATAATGCCGAACTATGAGAAGGCGGAAAGCCAAAAGACCGAAAAATAACGGCGAACTGAAGGCTGAAAATGGAAATGCCAAAGGGACACAGGGTGGGCACCCCAGTGAATGACCACTGAATGGAATGGTCCAGATTATGAAAAAGTTGTGGCTCTTGTTGGTTGGTTGGTTGGTAAAAAAATAACAAGGGGGCTCATGTGGCTCTTGTATTACAAATCAAATAACTGGAATGCATAGCATTTGGTGCTCGGAAATAGACTAGCCAGAGAAGATAAAAAACAATAATTTGCGTCATGTTTACTACGAAAAGAAATGTGTGGTGGGTAAAGTGCGAATAATTGTGCACTAAAAGCCATTGAAATATAGATGCAACTATGAACTGAAATCTAGATAGCCGAAGAAGCACATCACAGCCGACCGAGTGTTATCATTTGCTTTGCGGGTTTGTTGAAATTGGGAGACATTGGGCTCTTTTTTATTTTTTTCATGTGTTAATGAATAATTAAATTTAAATTCCATTCAACGAGCAACATAAAATGGATATAATTTGCTACATTAGTTTGCTAACGATATCGTTCGCTGGATGGTAGTATTTCCCTACTGTTGGTCAGACACAGGTTTTACAGGGAACCCGGACGGTGTCCGCCCATTTAATCGAACGCCGTTTGATCGAAGGCGTTTGATCGAACGCCGCTTGGTCGAAAGTCGTTTGATCGAAAGTCGGTTGATCGACGCCGTTTGTTCGAAAGACGTTTGTTCGAAGGGAGAGCTCGCAGCGTGACCTTAGCACCTCTTTTTCTGTAACTTTTGACTCGAGCATACAGAGCAGGAAATCAGTGTCCTCTCCTTTTTTGTTTGTTTGTTTGTTTCTTGCTTTTTTTTTCAGCTAAAGCGGGGAGACCACTGGTTATTTGCAGACCTTTGTCATTCACGAACAGCACAGCCTTCTGGCTTTTTCTCTCTCCCATCCGAAAGCAAAATAAAATTGAATTAAATTGAATTGAATTGAATAGAACAATGCAGAAGTATTCCGCGAACCAGTAGGACACATATTGAAGAAAATTGCCTCAACTTGGGAGCAGCCAATAGTCTGTGCTTATTCTGGGCACCCTTTTCATTGCTGGCGACAAATTTAAAGGGAACCATCCGAAATGGGATAGTGATACGTACTCGAAAGGCAATCGAACTCTGCGAATGCTAAGAAGGAAATTTCGCCATAGTATAAACTAAAGGTATTATATTAACAACTGTGTAAATCCTCAGGTCAACCTTGTTTAGAGTATGCCTCTGCAGTCTGAGATACCTGCACATCCACGCAATGAAAAAAAAAAAAAAAAAAGAAAGACAAAGTACAAAGATATGCTCCCCGGCTTATATTGTCTAGGACTGTTCGGTTATATGTATGTTGCAAGAACCAAATTTAGATTCACTTGCACATAGGCGCAAAGTAAATAACTTAAACAACAACAAATAAGTAATGGTGATGTAATAAAGAAACCAAAACTGGCTCTTTCTCCAAACCAATGGTCAATTAACTTCAAACATTAATAATACATTGTTAAAATTTGTCCACGTTCGACGCGAATAAATCATTCAAAAATATCATTTATTTATTTATTTGTCAAAAATGTTGATTATTTGACATTTGACATCAATTATTATTTGACAAAGTGTTGGGGGACTAGGGGTGAAAGGCATGTTGGGGGACCATGTTTAGTTACTATCCGTCAGAGAGGAAAAACCTATCAAGTTGTCGAACGGGAAAGGGTGAACAACCCAGGCCATCGGATCGCCTTCTGGATGCGAAAAAGTGGATTAGGATGAGGAATGTGTTTATGGGCAAGCGGATTACACAGAGCGAAATATTCCTTAGGATAACAACATTTAGAACTGAAGCTTTATTTTGTTGTTTTCTTCTTCTTTTTTTTGTTTCATCAACGCTCCAAGTGAACCAATAAAAAAGTCGATGAAACGATCGCTGCCGTTTCGATCAAACGGTGTTCGATCAAATGGCTTTCGACCAAATGTCCCGCGTTCTATCAAACGGCTTTCGACCAAACGACGTTCGATCGAATGTCCCGGAACCGATTCGAACAAAAGGTCCCCAGACAAAATGTCCTTGGACGAAATGGCCCCGGACAAAATGTCCCCGAAAGTGTTCCCGGACAAAATGGCCCCGGCTGCCCTCCCTCACTACGAAATAAGACTTCCTGTCGCACAGTTGTTGTTGCTAGCTTCCGTGACTTGTTTGTCGTGGATTTTTTAATGTTTTATCTTAAAGATTTATTTCGGCGTACAGCCCTACCCGCGGCTTTGCACGCCCGCTACGCTACGCTATAGCGCCGTTTGACGAAAACTACCTTTCGTGATACTCTTCTTGCGGAGACGATTTCTCCTGGGGACATTTTTTCCTGGGGACGGTTCTTCCTGGGGACATTTTCTCCGGAGACGAAAATCCGGCCTATCGGGCGCGCCTTGATTATATGAAATGACTTCTCCGTGATCATTCCTTCAGTTGGCAACTAGCGCTCAAATCCATCTCTGGAAACCCCCATTTTGTAATTCCATCTGTGTCTGTGTTGACCTAAAAGAATAGTGATTCGCCTAAAATACGCATGAAGTTGACTCACATGGTGTCCAATTCTTCAGCTTTTTCCACGACCAAATTCCACATTTTCAAATTTGGATTGAATTAACTGAGACCTCAGCACCCAGCACAACGAAGTCTGGAGGAAAAAATTTACGCCTCAGAAGTAGTTCTAAAAAAAAAAGAAAAAAAAGAAGCATATATTTTCTTGTCCCACATGATAAGGAAGTCGAAGTGCACTTTTTCCTACACTCAAAGAAGAACCTCTTATTTTGTCAGGGGACCATTGTTATTATTTTTTTAGTCTGTGTCCTTTTATTTTTATCGAATCGTTTTTCTTGGCGTCCAGAAAAAAAAAAAAGAAAACAACAGTCTCTGTTAGGAATATCACGACTCCCGCTGCGAGGCCTCGCAGCTCGACCTTTCCGTATCTTCCTTGGTTGGTTTCTTGTGTGTCGTCCCAAAGCCTTTGTCACCCTTCATCTCCATTGTACGGTTTGGCAAATGGCACACCAAGCTGAGACGAAAGGAAGTCCCCTGTCACTGGGGATTGTCGACTGACATCATTTTTCTGGGCTGGCGTAATGTGAAAGGAAAAGAAGGGGGAAATGGGGGAAGGAGTCTTTCAAATGTTACTAAAGTTTCCGGTTAATAATAAGCAGCCTATTTTGCGTATTTTGCACCAACGCCTTGCCGCAGCAGTATTTTGCACCAACGCTTTGAAAATGAATTCAGATATTTGATAATATTTACTTACCAGAAATATACATACCAAAATGTAATTTTTGCATGAATAATAGAGGTATTATCAAGGTAAATTGCGTGTAAGCGAGTGCGAAAAAAAAAGAATACTGTTTCGAGTACTAGATTTTCCAGCTTGGCATTGTAAGCGCTGTGTGCAACCTAATTTACAGCCGCTGGTACATCCAGTTGAGAGCCTCCGAGATACCGGCACCTCGGCCGAGGTTTGATAGCATATGAAGTAATCTTTCCGTGGCCATTTCCTGATTTCTTCATTGGCGATCGACTAGTGCTCAGGCTCAGTGTTGGCAACATTCGCTTATAATACCATCTGTGTGTGTATTGCCCATATTACCATCCGTACTATCCGATCACACTTGTACGTCGGCATACAGTTAAGTATGCACTAGTACAACAATACGAAGAGCAACTAAAATCCCATAATCAGTCAGTACGGACGCCAGTGACTAGTGAAAACAATAATTACAGCATAAATATATAACAACAAAATAAAAATAACAAAGTACTCATATAGCAATAGGAGACAAGCAAAAAGACGTGAATATCCCGAATCGAACAGCGGACCTTGTGCATCAAAGTCCGACACTTTACCTCACGACAAACAGCGCAGGGGAGCGTGCTGCCTTAAAGGGACTCTGACCAGATCTTCGACAAATCTTTCACTTGCATCTATTACGAAGGTATAATATGCCTCCAAGCCACACGCGAAATAATTCAGCTGTGCGCGGCGGCAAAGTTTGCCAAACGGAGAACTGAAAACCGGCTTCGCTTTTCCTCCTCAACTCGCGCAATCGGCGCCGAAATCTAGCCTCTTTGTACTGGACATCCTCCAATTTCCGTGTGCGTGACGAAAGCACGAGGTCCATGTTTCATTGGACGCCTGGACCGGAAGTTCTGTTGTTAGTGAGTTTGTGAGAGCGGCAGCATCCGTTCGGAAAGCGATCTTCAATATGGACGTCGAAGCAAGAAATGCGGAGACTTCGAGCCGGGAACTTTTTTCTGACCTTTCTGCGATCGAGAAGGATATTCCGCGTGCTGAACAGCTCGGTAGCCTGGCTTTCGAAACATGCCGCGAATGCGAGACGAAGTTAAGAAACGTACGCTTCCCATTTTCAACAAATCAGGGCAGAGAACGATGTCATTCGGAATGATGGTTGGACTACAGGTGATGCGTATGCCGGCACAGTTCCCCTGAAGTCGGCTCATGGACGCAGCTATCCTCCCCCCGAGCGGATTCCGCTCGGTCTTCCACTTCACCCTTTCCTCTCCTCCTCTCCACCACCTTTCCCTTCCCGAGAAACATGCCGCCTAATCAGGCAGGCAGACCTCTCGCGTTCCTCCCAACGACACTCCTCCTCCTCCTCCTCCTCAGAAGTAACCGCCGTTCCGCTAACGGACTTAAGTTTGCCGCGCCTGACTATAGGGCATTACAATATTCTATTCCATTTCACAAAGAGCGACGAAAGGGCGCGTCGTATACAGGGTGTCCCAGAAAACGTGTCATTGTAATAAAAAAACTACACCACCTGGAGTCATGCGGTCAATGGCACTTGTTCTTACTGGGTTTTTGCCACCTCCTCATGCGAATGTCGTGTAACGTAAGTATAATTATGTATATTTTTGTGAGCGTAAGTCGGAAATTTGCCTAGCAAAGGTCAGTTTTTTACCCCACCAATGTAAAGAGCGTGTCTAATTTAGTCAGATTAATGATAATTGACAGGGATATTCAGAAGCTATCCCATCGGAAAAAATAGCCGAACATCATGCTCTACGGAGGTCGCACAGAATAGCGCACGATGAATTTTTCTGCGCAATCTTTGTCAGTCCGACGAAAGGAGGTTGGAAACCCAGCCCTCCCCGACATCGCAGAAAGAGATAAAACATGCACGGCTTATCGCGTCCGATCTTCGCTGGGATTATGCTTTCCCTCTCCCAATTTTAGGAACTGTTGCTTTTTCTACAATCACTCTGTGGGCTGGCTTCGGAACCTCCTTTCGTCGCACTCAGAGCGATTGCGCTCAAAAAGTCATCGCGCGCTATGGTCCAGTGCTCCGAAAAGCATGATATTCGGCTATTTTTTCCTATGGGATAGCTCGTGAATATCCCTGTGAATTATCATGAATTTGAGTGAATTCGGCACGCTGTTCATATTGGTGGGGTAAAACAGTAACCTTTACTTGGCAAATTTCCGAGTTCAGTTCGCAAATATTTACATAAAAACTTGGAGTACATGATATTCACATTAGGAGGTGGCAAAAACCTAATAAGAACAAATGCTGTTGACCGCATGATTCTGGGTGGCGTAGTTCTTTTATTATAATTCAATGACACGTTTTCTTGGACACCCTGTATACGGTGGTGCACTCTTAAAAATGAACTTCACCTCATAGCACGCTCCTAGCCAACCATCATTTCGAATGATATCGTTACCTGCCCTGATTTGATGCAAACGGACGGCGTACGCCTTTTTTATGACACTTATGCTGGTCATAATTGTCACAGAAAAGGCGTACGCCTCCCGTTTTCGACAAATCAGGGCAGATAACGATATCATTCGAGATGATGGTTGGCTAGGAGCGTGCTATGCGGTGAAGTTCATTTTTAAGAGTGTGGCGGTCGTACTGCCGAAAGAGCTCGCCATAGTCGGCCTCACAGAGGTGGGCAACGTCACCACTAATGCTCTGGGGGAATGTGCGCCCTGGGCCGACTTCTAAGGGAACTGGGCCGACATATGTCTGACAGCGTCTGAGAAAAACCCAGGAAAAACCCCACACAGCACAGCCGGCACCGGGATTCGAACCCGGGTACCACACAGTCTCGACGTGACATGTTCAGCGCGTTAACCGCCACGCGAGCCACGCGAGCTCGTACTCTATTCGTATACGTCACGTCCTGCTACTGACGCCTCGCTCAGTGACATTTTTCATTTAAATATAGCTTCGTTCTTCGCTGCGTAATCCCCAAAGTTTTCTTCAATGAGGTGGGTTGATTAAATGAAAACTTCAGACGTGTTTCCATGTAGGTTGAAGCGCTAGATTAGAATTGACGTCACGAATTACCTGGAGTTCCCGATGGGGCGACGTCTTTCGTATTTGCTTCGTAAATGCTATTAAAAAAACACACACACACATATATAAAGAAATGAGATAAAAAACAAATTCAGTTACGTGCTGTTAGTTTTCCTGTCTCTACAGGGAGAGGTCTTATACAAGAGAAGGACGTTAACAAGAAGGGCGCAATCTTAGAGAGAGAGACGACAGCGGGTGTCGCGTTGTTCGCGACATGTGATACGTGCAGAGAAAGTAATCCTGGGGAAGCCCGGGTAGACAGGGATAGATGGGGAAACTTTGAGAGAGGAGCGGTGGAAACGAGCAAGCGCAGCTGTCGAGCTGAGAACTGTTCGAACAAGGAATTTCTCGTGTTTTTTTTTGTTTGTTTTTTGTTTCTGCATATCCACATACTTTATGTATCTCGCATATTTTGCGTGGTATAGTTCGCTCTCTAGAGAAATACCGCACATTTTTGTAGTTGTAGAGTTCCCTTAGATGGCCTTTCAGACAGCAACAATTTTACAGCGGTAGCCACTTAAGGGGAGGTATCGGGGGGGGGGAGGAAAGTGTGTTTATGGGGGGAAAAAAAGAAAGGGAGGAATGGAAGGTATCGGGAAATCGCTGCGGCAGTGTCACAAAACCCTCCGCTTCTTCTATCTTCTCCTTCTCTGTCTTCTCCTGTCTGCTTCTTCTTCTTCTGTCTGTTGACTGTCGGTTTCGATGGTGCGGAACAGGTTAAAATAATCTAAAGCTAATAAAATCACTTTTGACATACTCAAAGATGGGTACGTTGTCCGCGAAAGTGTCTCGATTTTTCGGCGTTTCCTGTCCCGCTTTTAGTAATATTTTTGACCCGCTAATCTCACCTCTGCACATCACCGCTCACTTCACAGATCACAAGGTAGTACTCGTCACTGCAGGTAGTAGTGCATATATCAGTGTCATACATAAAAGTGTCAACATCCACACACAACAGCTACAGCTGAAATTCGCGTTACCCGTCCAGTAATTTCTTTACAATTAGACATGCACAGAATATACATATAACTCTTTGTGAAAGGTACTGTAAAGCAGCAGGCAAGCTGTTAAAATTGGCAGAAGCATTTGAAAGCTTACTCCGAAAGAAACCCACACTGCAAATTTTATGTGCGACGTAAAACTGTAACGTAAATTTTTTAATCACGACTGAAATTGCGGTGAAAAGACGCGGGGCGACGCCTGGTGGGAAACAATCGCCCACTCGTCGAGCAACAGTGTTACATGTCCCCAGCCCTTTATCGGTTAAGTCATAGGCTAAGTAGCCGACTTCTCGAACTTTCTTTGAAAAGTTTGTTCGAATGAGATAGTTCCTGACATATGCTCTGTCAAAATGCAAGAACATTGGTACATAGTGGAAATTGGTAAAATAACTGTCAGCAGAATCACCATGAGATTCCCCTACGCAAAAAAATGCACCACGTCCGGGAAACCGGCGTGGTGATGGTAGCGGTCCACAGATGTCGCTGTACGCACCCATTGTTATTGGCATGTTTATGTTCCCCGCCATATATGGCGGGACCTGCGGAGTTCGTGTGGGGTCTTAGACACAGGGTTGTCCGTAATATTAAATCATAATTTTCTAAAAAAAATACGAGGTGTATCTGAACGAAATTTGTGGCGTTTGTATACTGAGCACCCAAGCTGTCAAATGAGCCAGCAGTATAAAAATGTATGCCTGCTGCTTTACAGTACCACTACTATAGAACTACTTTACAATTCTCATTCAAAAATACATTAGCTGCATCAGACAACCAGCTGACACACAGCGCAATATGGTGTTCCCAAAACTTCGACTATAAGGCTTACACAACACCGTCGCCAAAGCATTATACTCTCGCAGAGAGGTTACTGCCGCGAATGCGCGACCGATGACGCACCCTATGATCAGCATGTCGTGGCTTTGCGAGCTGAGAGGAAATGCACGGCTCTCTTTTTTACGAAGCGCCCATACACATAGACGCTACGCAAGCGCAGCCACTCGCTCGGTTGACAGTGAAGACGCACTGATTCAACTCTGAGCGTCCTCAAATCTCAAGATCTGGACGAGTGTGCTTGCCCGCTGTTTTTGTCCTGGTGCTCTCGGCACCTATTACTGATATATGTACTAAGTTCGACGCTCTATTCTTCTCAACTCCTTCTCAGGCCTAGCTCTATACCGCCGATGCAACCCTTGGGCAACGAAATAGCTGAGCCCAGCAATGGGCATGGCGTACACGATTAAATCTCGAAATACAGGAAGTAAATTTCATTAATATGTTGCCTAAGGAAGTACCAAGCTCCCGTCTGTAGTTGTATAAATGGTCGCCTTTGTCTCGCCTATGAATATGTGAGGTAGATAGTGAGAGCCATAGAAAGATCCATAGCCATAGCAAGTCATACTTAGCATAGCAAGAGGGAGCAAGATTGGCCCAGGTGGAGGTATCCGTTCCGTACATCAGGCACTGGGAGTCTCGAGAAGGCAATGACGCGGTGGGTAGGTAGTAGGCACCTAGACTGGAAAGCTGAAGACAATGGTGTTTACACCACTGGTTTAAATCCTGACCACTGTGGCCTCCAACGACTCTCTACAACGCTTCGAAAACAGAGCTTCACCACATGCACAACATTCTCAAGACTAACCATTGCACAAAATAATACCGTTATTATGACACCCGATTTGTCGAAGGTGCAGTGTGACGATTAACACAACTGCGTAACTGTCACAAAAAAGTGTACGTTGCCGGCCTTCTGCGGCCGGTACGTAACGGCCGTTTTCAGCAAATTATAAGAGAAAACGATATCATTCGCAATGGTGAATGGCTAGGAGCGTGTTTGGTGGGGTGAATGTGGTGAAGTTCGATGTTAAGATGGTGCATGCCAGCTGCGCTGCAACGGCCTCGTTAAAGGATTTGCGGTTGCTCCCGCGGCGTCAAGTTGCTGATGCGATGATGCTACATGCATATATCCAGGCTTTTGTCCTTCTAGTGCCGCATTGCCCATTTCTGCATCATTTTATGCACATAAATTTTGCTCGAGCCATCCTGTTATACGTTGCCATATGTTGTTAAACTGAATTTCTTCGTCTTGTGGTCTCTTCTCCCCTTCCTATGTGGCCTTCGAGCGTGAAATTATTTCATGCTTGGCATAGCCTTAACGTTCTGTCCTTATAGTCTTGTCCTCATTGACCGTATTTATTTATTTTGTAGTTTGCACCGAATAAAGTTATATGCATGCGCATGTGAGTAATATATTGCTACGTAAGATGATTTTTGTCTTGATGTGTAGTTTGCTGAAGTGTGCGCTCGTGCTAATGCCCCCGTGGCTGTTCCTGAACACAAATAGGATATGGCTACTTTTATTAAATAAAACGGACCATCACTCTCTACGGGATAGCCGTGCGTACCGTTTCCAGAGGTGCACGGGCATGGAAGTGCTCCTTCGCCCATATAAAATATCCATCACTGTTACCGACATTCTATTTTTCTAATCTTCCTACACAGGCCATTATGGATTTTTCATTGTATTTCGTTCGCTCGTCGGATGGATGCTTTTAGGAACCAGTCCTTCCAACGTTACACACATCTGTGCTCATATTACGGCAGGGTGTTTAAGCACTGGCCGTTCGTTTCGAGGGCAGCCGGGTACGAAGCAGGCGCATTCCACGGTTCCAAGCAGTTGGATGAAAGAGGGTGCGTTTTCTTATTCAACCCTGGCAACTCCGAGTTACTCTCAGCCCGCGAAAAATAGCCAGAGTAGCCAGGGTAGAGGAAATGACGTCATAACTGTGCGGCGAAAATTAGCCAGAGTAGCCAGGGGGTGACAACTCTTCTCTACTCTGAAGAAGAGAGAGTGTATTGGCATCAAATGGAAGGCCGGCCACAGGGGCAGGCTTCCTGCAGCATCCTGATGTGTATTGGCATCGAGGCGGAAGACCAGTCACAAGGACTGGCTCCCATATAACTATCTCAACAAGCTAGGACTAAAACTAGAACTAGTGCAATGCCAACTCCTGCTTGTGAAATCACGTCACGTTAAGGATTGCTGTTCGTGCTTGTCGTCGCCATGCAACAGACCAAGACTGCGGAGAGTTGCGTACGGGATAACGGCACGAAAGAAAGTAACGCTTAGTAATGAACAACGTACCTTCCATGCGTTTCTTCGAATAGCACAGACGAAGTTAGCCAGCGCCTTCCGAACTCCATAGCACCGAGGACTGCTCTCTCCCTCTGCAAGACTCTGCGAACACCCGCTCGAACGAGGCTTAGAACGTGTGACGTCCCCCGAGCGCGACCGCCGTGTACTGCTATGCAGCGCGCAATCCACACTTGGTAATTTATCTCTACGGCTAAGAGAATGAACTGTCGTCTATCCCGGATTGGAACGGGGGGTTGAAGGAGCGTTTGAATGGTGCCCCAGCGAATCCGTGGAACCCCATACAGCTCCTCAACTCTGTGCCACAAAACGTCGGGAACGAGACACTCATGAAAAGCGTGCTGCGCAGTTTCATGGCTAGAACAGAAAGGACATCGAGGCGAGGTGAGACCATAACGATGCAAACGATCCCTGAGCGGCAGGACATCGTGCGCAAGTCTCCACTGCAAACTTGCACGACGAGAGTCCAACCATCCTGCAGTAGCGTAGCGCCACGCGATCTGACGCGGAACAGATAGCTCCGGTACACCCGTGGGTGCCGGAAGTAAGCCCAGCAGGGACATATAGAACCGCCTCACTGACCATGTAGAAAGATCAGCGTCCACGTGGCTCTCGCGGAGGCGACGGACTGATGACACGTACTCTTTTAAGTGGGGAGCAGTAAACTCTGAGCGCGGCCTATTCTGCTGAAAGGAACAAAAGAAACGAATCTCCGGGCCAAGAAGGTAGTGCAAAAGGTCGTGTGCGGGATGGTTAGGCTCACTCAGGGCATCAAAAATTGCCTTTATACCTAAAGCAAGGCACTTCACTTTTACATGTGGCACTCGCAAGCCACCAACCTCACGCGACTGGTACAGACGCGCGCGCGACACCCATTCCACACTGTTACCCCATACGAACTGAAAAGCAATACGCGTCACAGTAAGAAAGATCTGGCGTGGCGGAAGCGATATGGTACCATGGTACCAATACTTGCTTAAGAACCACGACGCCGCTAGCCGGGCCTTACAAGTAAGTGGAAGAACCAGACCCTTCAATTCACGGAGTACGGGAATGCTACGCTGGTGAATGCGCATCCACGATGATACTGCGATTCCCCGACTATTGAAATAGTATCCCAGTATGCGTAATTCAGTTTTAACTGGTATCCCGAATGGGGACGCACAGGAGGGGACTGAATTGATAAAGAGCGCTGCACTCTTATCCCTGTTTATCCGCGCGTTCGATGCTCTACCGTAGGCCTCCAGGATGGCTAACACTTGACCTATCGCGTCCTCACTGCTAAGGATTAAGGATAAGTCATCTGCATATGCAAACAACGGCAGGGCTACGGAACCCGGCAGCTGTAGCATGCGAGTACGAAGCGAGGTTGCGAGAGCTTCCAAGAGCGGGCTAAAGACCATGGCATACAAAGCAGGAGATAAGGGACAACCTTGTCGCACCCCCGATTTGATGGAAAAGGTATCAGACATTCCCCCGTTGACTCCAATGCAGGCAAAGGCCTCAGCATAGAGAGCCCTTATCCAAGATACCACCGCGCGATCAAAACCGACAGCTCCCAACACCCGGTACATGTACTCGTGGTTCACTCTGTCAAAAGCTTTGTTTTGGTCAAAAGACACCAGCGTTGCTGACTGGTGGCGACTATGAGCCCAATAAATCGCGTCTCGCAAAGCCTGAGTGTGAAGCACAAGGGACCGCCCAGGGACAGCGCAGGCCTGTGAAGCAGGGATGACAGAACCCAGGACTGGAGAAACTCGATTTAGAATTGTGGTAGAAATGATCTTGTAATCTGTATTTAGAAGAGATACCGGTCGGTAGGCATTAGGGTCACGACTCCGTGTGGGATCTTTGCAAAGCATAGACACTATACTCTGCCTCATGGAAGGGCACAGGAGGCCGGCAGCTAAGCAGTTGTTAAATAACTCGGTCAGGGGGCGTCGAAGTACCCCCCAGAAACACTTATAAAATTCAGCAGGGAGACCATCGGAGCCGGGAGACCTACCAGCTCGCAAAGCCTTAACAGCTGCCGTATACTCATCCTGAGTAAATCTGGCTGTGCTCAGAACGAAGTCTTTGGGCTCTGGCAAAAAAGTCTGGTGTCCTGCATCAGGAGGTACCACCAACTCGTACAGGGCGGAAAAGTGATCACGAAAGAGTGACCGCACGGAGTCAGGCTCCGTCAATACTGACCCATCACTCGCCAGTAGCTCCTCGACAGTGTTTCGAGGGCGGCGAAAGTAACGGCCAAGAAGAAGACGAGAGCAACATGCTTCTCGTGACCAGCGTTCGACCGACTGCGAAGCCGCGAACTGGTCCCAGGCACGTAACTTCAAAGAGGTGATCCTCCTGAGTACGTCCTGAATAGCGTCGTCGTTTCCAGAGCCCCTCGAACCTGGGTGACGCAAGATAGAGAGTACTTGCCGGAGGTGCTGTATCTCCTCCCGGCTCTCACGAGCACGTCTTGCCCGCCACTGGCGGAAAAGTCTCGCGGCTCCGAGCTTCGTCTGTTCCCACCATTCTGGCGAAACAACAGAGACAGCGCACTGACTCTCGAGCCACAGTTTGACATCATTACGTACCTCCGAGTCACTCAACAGGGAAGCAGCCAGCCTCCAACAGCCTGATCCAGTGCGGTAACGCCGAAAGCCACCAAGAACAAAAAGAACCCCTTCATGGTCTGATAAGTCCCCAGAAGGGCAGACAACACACTCGCGCATTTGCGAAACGATGCCAGAAGAAACATAAAAACGATCTATACGGCTATGTGCACCACGAGAGTTTGACCAAGTGGACTGGTACTGCCCATTGTTGAGGTGCAGAAAGGCATCTACAAGTCCAAGCTCGTTAACTAAGCGAGAAAGCTCTACATTAACTGGTCGACGGCTACTCACATGCCGGTCAATAACGCAGTTGAAATCTCCCGCAACCACAACATTAGAGTTTCCTAAAAAGAAACAATCAAGGCTCCGAAAAAAACCTGCGCGCTCTCCGCGACGCGCAGGCGCGTAGAGATTAATAAGTCGCAACAAAGTTCCTCCCACGTCTAATTCCAGTGAGAGAACCCGACCATCATTGTCACGGTCGTACCACCTTACTCCACCAGGAAAAGAGGGGAAGAGAATCGCTGCCACACCTGAGCGATGCGGCGAACCATGGCTAAAAAACGCCCTAACTGTGTGGTCCGCTTCCAACGCTCTAATAGCACTGGCAGATAAGAGGCGAGTCTCCTGCAGGAGTAGAATATCAACACGAAAATTATTGGCCCATTGAATAACTGAAAACTGTTTCGGACTCCTGCTAAATCCCCTACAATTTAGCGTCATAACTTTTAGACACATGAGTAAAAGTGAAAGTAACATGTCTATTGCTTCTTTGCCCACATAGGAGAGGATAGTGCAGAATCCGAAGCCCTCCGCTTGAGACCCTGGCACGTAACCCCACACATATCTTCCGGACCACTGTGGCTACTGTTTACACTCTCCAGCGAAGAATCGCTAGGGAAAAAACGTACAACTTGTCCCGCAGCATCTTCGTTCGCCTGAAGCACTACAGGTTTCACCTTTATTCCCGAAGCAGACTGCTCCACTACTCTAGATGTAGACTGCCGTACAACCCCAGAAGCAGACTGCACCTCTACTCCAGATGCAGACTGCTCCTGCACCTCAGTTGCAGACTGCTCCTGCACCTCAGTTGCAGACTGCTCCTGCACCTCAGTTGCAGACTGCTCCTGCACAGGAAGTACGAGGGCTTCCTGCCCCGAACCAGCCCTATTGTTCGTAGCAACAATCTCTGCCGGCGCCTCCGTTTCCTGCAGGACAGTGACATTGTCACGGCACTCTGAACCAGCGAAATCGGTCTCCGAACCATTAGTAACGGTCGCCACACGATTCGCCCATGTCTTCCGCGAACACGTGATGGATGAATGATCCCCACCACACTTTGGACAAGGCCTCGCACACGTGTTATGTCCCACCTCGCCGCATCGAGAGCATACAGGTACCGGGCACGCCTTCTTAAAATGCCCAGCCTGTCCACATCGAAAACAAACACGCCGCATCCCGGGGTAGCGAATAATAATTCGCTTACCCCTGACACGCAAGAAATTGGGCACGGGAGACGTCATCTCCATTATCACACGGCGATTGCCGGTCTCAATGGAACTCAACTCCGGGTGCTCATATTTTTCACGTTGGATGTCCTTGATGATGCCATATTGTCCCAGGGCCGAGACAATATGCGCATCATCCATTCCGACGGGCGCTTTAGACACTGACACGACGGTGAGATTGGTTTCAAGAGAAACCAAAGGAACAGTCTCCCCGCCGACTTCAACATGAGCTAAATTCTTCAGGGCCGAAGCCCCCTCGCGGGACATAGCCCGCAGCTCAAAGGAACACTCATCCTGGTGCTGGTCCTGGTGCTGGAAGGAACGAATACACCCTTAAGGGGCCTTCCTCACCAGGGCCAGCAAGAACTCCACACGCGATATCGCTGAGGGCAGCGAAACGCGAAAATCTAGCGGCCTACTGGCCATCACAAACACGTAACACAAGTGAACTAACCCATGGAAAACACGTCAAAGAAATGCACACAGAAATATCTACAAAAATTTGTGTTGGAACAGAAGCTTACCTTATTCTATCCGATAGCGATGGCGATGGCGTATGGTTGTCCTGAAGAAGCATCCTGAAGAAGAGTAGCCGTCGTCCTGAAGTCACACACAAGATAGCGGACGACGGTGCGTCGTCTGCTGCCAACCCTCCTGTTGACAGACGATTTCGGTGGTGTTCAATTTGGAAATGTAGGACTGGTTAAAAAACTGTCGAACATTTTCAAAATCTGCTAGAGTGCACGTATGTGCGGTAAGTTGTTAAACAGACAGTCTACCACCACTTACACATCGTCTCGCCCGTTAGGTCAGCCCGCCATTTTGAGCGTAGAGTAACTCTAGCCGTTCGAAAATTACTGTCAAAGGTGGCTATCACTCTAAATCTTTTCACACCTTTAAAGGTGTAATAGCGTGCATGGCGCACGCCTTTTTAGGTGTAATTTTCGTAACACCATAATGGAGCACGGTTTCGCACAAATTTTCTTCACTCGAGTGTTGTCTGTCCTCCAAAAATTCAGTCTTGCAACATCTCAACATTGTTCAATAGTATTGTAGACACTTGCGCGTGCTCGATTATCGATAGCGATGCATATATGCATTAGCTCGTACCTACGATATCCAAGACATAATGAAAGCAAGATTTTCACTGACACTTGATCTTTAGTAATGCTTTCCAAATTTTGTAAAATATCACCCTGGAGATGCAATGTTACGCAACAAGGTTGAATGTTCATAGCGCACACCTTTAAAGGTGTGAAAAAGTTTACAGTATACTGTGGAGTCACGTGATCATAAAGGCTCTGATGTCGTTACCCAACTCCATGGCTACTCGGGTTGGATAAGAAAACGCAGCCAGAGAAAGCATCCGCTATCAACAACATAACATTATTGACAGAGGCTCCACTCTGTGTATTTCCGGCTCTGCGCCATTACTTGTGTACATTACATCGATACTGGCGGCCTGATGCAATCTTGTAGCAACAGAGTTTGACCGCATACCACGGTGAAGGACACCCATTGCACATAATGGTACCGTTAGCACTTCTTATTTGTAAGAAAGTATGTAAGTAAGTGTGTTTATTTTTTGTTCGGTACCCGCCAACAGCCAGAGGCCTTCTAGGCAGTGCACCAGTCAAAATTACAAAATACACATACATAGGCAAAGGCCAAAATTTGTGCAAATTATACAATACTGTGGAATTTACAAATAATGAATTCACATACAGAGTTAAAATGTCTATAATTCGAGAAAATATCAAGATCCGCGCACACTATCTGATTATACAAAAGTTGCATTCGAGAAGTAGGTACTATTGAGTTACACACGAACGGGTAAAAAAGTAAAGGAGTCCTACTAGAACGAGCAGTGCATCGAAAACATATGTTAGAGAGTTAACTCTGAAACCAGTCAACATATGCCCGGCTCAAGCCATACAGTGACAACTTACATAGTAACAATCTGATGTTAACCGAATCAAAGGCTTTCGATAAGTCAAAATACACAACATCACACTGGGATTTCGCTGTAACAATCTTAGCAACTGTATCCCGTAAATGTACACAAGTTAGATTCCACTGATCTGCGTTCGATAAAATGCTGCGCATCACAAACTTTGAGTTTGAAGTAGTGCTTTAATGTGTCAGCCATGACCATCTCAAATACTTTAGATAAAACGCACAACAGCGAAATAGGTCGGTAGTTTTTTACATCACACGTATCACCAGATTTAAAGATCGGAACAATGATTGCTCTTTTCCACAGTGTGGGAAATACTGCTACTACTGCTACTTGTAAAAAGCAAGAAGAAGAAAAACACGTATACGGCTCCCCAGGGATGGGCAGTAATAGTAATACTTTGTATTATAATACTATTACTGTAATACTTTTGAGTATTTGTATTATGTATTATAATACTCATTTTTGAAATGTATTTGTATCTGTATTATAATACACAAAACGAGGTATTACATGTATTATAATACTTTTGAAGGTGTAATACTTTCCCAGAGGTCGTAAGTTCGACCTGCAAAGTGTCACCCGTGCACTTTATCAGTAATTTTTCGGGTCCCACAAACATTTGAACACGAACAAGGCTCCTATTACACTGTTCCCCTGCCCCAAATTATCCCAAAGCGAATGACTTTGGGGCCAGAGGTTACTGAATTGTTCCTCGCATTCCTTCTACTTCAGAATCCGTAAGGATGAGTCATACCAGTACAAGCCCTTTGTCTTATGAAAGAGTGCGTGCAGCCAGTCACCCCTGTACGTGGTTGCACTATGGGCAGTCACAGGTTTTTGAACGGCCCACATTTTATCGTCCAGAGTGGATGAAATCAGGGCTCTGCCACAGTGAGAGCAAGTTGTTCACAGCGATCGAATTGATCAGCGCTATCTGATCTTATTCGGAAAGATCAGGCCATGTGCAAAAATGTAAGCGTGAATAAAACGTCATTGGAGAATGATTGTCTCGACAAGTAATGGGCATATATCTAAGTAATTCTTCTGTTCTTTTCCTTTTTTTCTTCCCAAGTTAAGTATATTACAAGCGTACTACAAGTATTACTCGTGTAATACACAGAAGTATTAGTATTATGTATTATAATACTCATTTTTGGAAATGTATTTGTATCTGTATTATAATACCGATTTCTAGGAAGTATTATGTATTAGTATTATAATACAAAATATGAGTATTACTGCCCATCCCTGCGGCTCCCATTATTAACGGGTTAGGGCACAGAACGATATCATTCTGAATATTCAAAGGGTCACGTGGTCAAGTTCTGTCTCTGTTTCGATACCCACTCCCGTGTGGCCAAACACGGCAAGCCTATCTCTCTCCCTCTCATCCCCCTCCGTTTTGTTTTCTGTTCTCGTATGAGAACAGCGCTTCGTCTACCCAGCTTCTCCTGTATTTCCTATACTTACCTGAAATCAAAAGAACAGCCAGTCTGTCTACGTTCAGCACTCAACGGGCTCCGGCTCGTAAAGACGCTGTTGGAAAGATGCTACTTCTCACTGGTCTACAATGCTCCCTCACCACGTCCGTATACCCACGTCCGTACCATTACCCGCGCAAGCTGATCAGTTGCGGAATCATGTTGCGTCTGTACTGCGGGTTTCTGGCAATAAAATCCCCAGGATTTACTTCATCGCAACCCCCGGCCGCTCAACACCACTGTTCGCTAGGCTGCCCAGCCTATATCGTCATGGTCTCGCACTCTGCGTCACGTCGGCACACGCTTCGCAATGGCACTCCTCGGGCTTTCACCAACAGCACCTTCCCGAGCATCATGCTCCCATACCGGTCTCGGTACGCCGCTGGCGACTGCAAGTCCCCATCCGCATCGCCATCCCAGTCCCAAGAACCCTGACCTCTACGCCTTCCCACCAGGCTTCCATACAGGATACTGGCAGCCCATCCAATTGCGGTCAAGAGGCATCTGGACCAACATTCCACCGGGGACGCGTACGGAGGCCACTGAGTTCTACCCCCGGTCTCCCCGTGCTTCACGACGGTCGTCCCACGCACTCTCCTTGGCGAAAGCACTAGGAGCTCACTGCTCACGGTTCTGTCGCCGCTTTCTCTGGATCACATCGGCCTACATGCCTGCTCTCCGCTTCGGCCCACCCGTGGAACCCGCCTGATCACCGCTTGTCCGCACCATTCATCCGCTACTTCTGCCCATTCAGCACAAGACGCAAGTCCAGCCGTCCCTGTTCCTGTTCCACGTGTCGCCCCTCTTTCTCCTCTTCACGTATCGACGCGGACCTCAGCCGCTAGCTCTACACCGCTCCGCGTCTGAGGGGGGCGGTGATATGGCGGCCCGTGGACGACGATGAAGACGAGCCTCTGCTGCGCGCGCCACTGCGCCTGCCAGCCAGTTCTACCGGCACCGTCCTTGCGTGACGGCCTGCTGGGACATTCCATCGTCGCCGGCCAGGATTCATGTGGAGTAATGCCACATCCTCGACAACCCTATATTATCAGGGAGATCCTGCAAAATCATCGGCCAGATCTCCCGTTAAAGAGGCTTTCCCGGAAAGCACAAACCCTGCTCTTTAGGCTGCGAACAGGAAGCGCTTTCACTAAATCACGGTTATACAAGATTTACTCTCTGCCGAGGAAACAAAAACTATCGAACACAACCTGATTCATTGTCGTGCATCTGCTGAGGGACGGGAAACATACCGTGGGCCTGCAAGAATTGTATGCTGGGTGATGTCCAACATCCCAAGGGCTCTTTCAGTGAAAGATACTTCAATACGCGCAGCTTTGTCTGCTCCCTCCAGGAAACTGTAATTGCCAACAGACTACGACTCAGCATGTATTAGCTCACGTGACTTCGCTCACTAATCCTAGTAGCGACCGGTCCGCAACTTAACTGTCGACCGTCATCATTTCAGCATCTCACATCATCTTATCCTGGCTTAACCTGTCCGGTCATCATCACCACCATCATTCGGGGGAGGGCGGGATTATGTGTCCTGGGCCGACTTTACAGTAATATTTGGAACACAATATCGTTCGAGCACATCCATGAGTTTGCTTTTAAAGCGTAGTTCATCTCTCGTCAAAATGCAACACCCAGATCTCACCATATAGACGAAGATGTACCAGTCATCGGAACTCCGTTGTGAGGTTTTCATTTATATATTTATTTCCACACCCTCAAGGCCATGTGGCATTGAAGGGGGGGGACAGTACAGATCAATCATCAATCAAACAAAATAAAAAAGGCAACATAGAACGATCCACAGACTCCATAGAGATAGCGACACCATAAGGTAACGCACACAAACGCAATTGTGGAAAGAGTAGGATAGGCATCAAATAAGTCAGATAAGGTGTCCCTGAAGGTGGGCGGCGGTCCTGGATGGAAGCAACAGCACGTTGCAACCTGTTGCATTCCCATGCGGTGTGAACAAAGAAGTCGGAGGCACTGGTATTTGCATGCGGAATGCGCACTTTTCGAAAATGATGTATGCGGTGCGGAATGTAAGTGGCAGATGAAACGTATGGGGGGGGGGGGAGAATGGGATCATTATGGTAGAATACCTTATGGAAAAGTGACAAACGAGCATTCTTGCGACGAGATGATAACAAGGGTGAACCCAGGAACCTTTCATGGAACTGACACTTGATGTACGATGGCAGTTAGAAAGTATAAAAGGGTTGCTCGGTTTTGCGTCGATTCTAACATTTTGATGAGGGTATCAGTTCCAGGCTCCCATACCGATGATGCGTACTCTAATATTTTGGTCGCACGAGAGATCTGTACAGCTGTAGCTCAACCTTGGACGGGGCCGTTTAGAATGAGCGTCTGATCAAGCCAAGAGAAGAGCTAGCTGAATTACAAAGGTGCGTGACATGGGACTTCCAAGAGAGGTCCGATGAGATATGAACCCCAAGATACTTATATTCAGATACTTGATCGAGAGGGACGTCATTAATTTCATATGGAAACGCGGGTGGCTGACTACGTGAACGCGAGATCCTTTCGCATTTCTTAATATTCAGTTCCATGGACCATGCTGGGTACCAGTCAAGAAGAGTGTCAAGATGTGACTGCACGATATGAGAATCAGAGGGGTTAGTTATGGCTCGATAGGCTACACATTCGTCGGCATAGGAAGACCAACACACCCAGGTAAATCGTTAATGAACATGAGGAAACGTAGCGGAAGACGGAACCCTTTCGGACACCGGAGGAGACAGGGGTTAGGGCAGAGGTGACCGTGTTTACCGTGACAAATTGTGACCGCCCAATAAGGAAATACTGAATCCAGGACAACACATTAGGGTCAACGTTCAGTAAGGATAATTTTAAAAGCAACAAATCATGAGGGACAGTATCGAATGCTCTGCATCAGTCCCTATGTCTGAAAGATACCAACTGAGGCTTACAAGAAAAAATCTTTACGAAAACCATGTTGATAAGGGCAAAAGAAAGAGTTTGATTGAAGCTGTTGGGCTATATGACTGCAGATGATATGTTCCAATACCCTGCAAGGTATACTCGTTAGTGATATGAGACGGTAGTTAGCAGCAGTGCACTTGTTGACTTATAAATAGGGATGACCTTTCCGATTTTCCACGCACGGCGTCTTGTGCAGCGTGTCACGAAGGCACCTGTCAAGTGTATATACATAATCATGTACTAGCTATTCAGCAGTTTTATCTCTCTTTTTTGTTGTTGTTTACATTGTTTACGCAAAGGAAGCTGCTATATTTTTGCAATTTCCACCCTCAAGGTATGCCTTTTTATTGTAAACGTATGCTCTCGTGTACAAAAGGCACTACACAGCAGGCAAGCGCCTCGCAGTCCCATGTTGTAACTTGCGTCTCTGTATATGGTTGGAAAGCAATAAAATGAAAATGAAACATGAAATACGAAAACCAATCAATCGACCTCGAAATCCACCACGCGATTCCAACACCCGTCACTCAACCTCAAAACCTATCACTCGACTTTAAAAGCCGTGACTCAACTTCAACATCCATCACGCCACTCCAACACCGGTCACTCAGCTTTAGAACCCGCACTAAACTCTTAAGCTGGGTCGAGTGGCGGGTTGTGGTGTCGAGCAATAGCCTTCGGAGTCTGGAAGCTTCTTTGGAAGTAGGGCTTACTCACTTAAGAGGCGAGCGATCGGTTTCGAAATCGATCCACGTCTATCAGAGTCGGGTCACGGGTTTCGAAGGCCAGGTCACGGGCATCGCAGCAGACGGGGCCTAGCGCTGAGGTGCGCAGCGGATATTAGTTGGCTTTTTCGTTGCCACTTTTGTTGACGTGGGATTCATTGCAGGGGCGGGGGGGGGGGGGATGTCTCCACCGATTGACTTACGTTGGGCACATGAGGGAAAGATATCGGGGGGGGGGGGGGGGTAATGGCAGGATCGGCTCGCCGTTGTTGGCGACACAGAAGGGGGCGTCGTCACGACTACAGAAAAACAAAAAAGAAAGAAAGGACGGATGGAGGATAAAGGATGAAGGGTGGAGATGCGTAGAGGGTGCATGCGTTCGTCGGGGGGAGCAAAGTATTAGATGGGTCGCTGAGCAAGACCTGCCTTCTGCAGAAAGAGAATAAGGTTTCTTGCTTTGGCGGAACGAGATGAAGGAAGGAGGTGGTGATGGTGATGGTGAAAGGATATGACTACAACGTTTCACAGCATGCGGTCCAATCCCGCAGACCAGAATGTCAAATGCTCTCACTGCATTTCTGTAGTTTTGTACGACCCTTGATATAGCTTTCTGTGTGGGAGCTGCCCAACGTGAGGTGTGCGGGGACAGCGACAGCTGCCATGGCAAGGTGACAACTAAACGTCCCTACGGCAATTAGAATGTACTCTCGGTGCCGTGCGATTGTCAGCTGTCGTCACGCCTTTGCGAAGTACTTATTAGCTTCCCGGGTAACAGTTGCTATCCTTCCGCTGTTCATGGAACAAGGTCACACCCTTTAACAAAAGTTCACAGCATAACAGGCTCCTACAGTCGTGCGCAAAGTATAAGAATGACATCGTCGCTGCATCTTTATTGAACCACAATTAACACATCTTTCGTGTTATTCGGAGGTTGGAGGTTATTGTTTCGGGGGTTAAAAAAGGGAGCCTGCTCTTCTGATTGGGGTGAGAGCGCCTGTGTTAACGCGATCTGCCTTGGGAGACCGTGTCTTGGAATACGGCCAAACGGTCGCGGGGCAGCATTGCTGGTAGTACTGGACCTGGAAAGATTTTTCTTATCCTTTTCTTTCTTTCTTTAAGAATCTTACAGCTGGCAATAGAAACCCCAGACGCCTTGGACCGTATGTTGGAGTACGGCCGAACAGTCACGAAGCAGCTAGCATTGCTCCTCGAACGATTTTTTCTAAAACTACGAGGAAACAACTAACGAAGTGTTTGAAAAGTTGCATGAACCGTTTTAACCTCACGTTTATATATCGTATTTGCTCATATATGCTCATATTTATGTGTCACAAAAATAATTTACATAGTTGAACGTAATAAGGATATTTATGAAGTTCCCTCTTTACGTATCCGCAAACACTTTACGTTTATGCAAAACGTCACAAAAAATATACTACAACATCTACAACTACATGAATCACGATTGGATGAGGACAGAAAATAAAAATGAATGAGTGGCTACATATTCCTGTCCTGTAATATTCGGCACAAGCTTATGCTCTACAGGGAAATCACTGGATGTTGGACGGAAAAGACATCAGGGCACAGCAAGACTTTGGCTGGGAACAATGCGTCTAGTATTTTGGTGCACTGTACAAGAAGTGTACTACAATATAACTTTGACTCATGAAATACCCTGAACAGTACTTTATTTTCAAAGAAAATGTAGGTCACAGGTGCCCAATGTCTGAAATGCTGTCAGCAATTTATGAATTAAGGAAGGACACTTTCGTGGAAGCAAACACTGCGGCAGAAATATTCGGAGAAGTAAGGAAAGACACGATAGAGAAACCTTCGTCTATAAGATAACACCGGAAGGATGGAGACAGATTAATAGTTTTTGATTAGACAGCAAATGGAAAATCATTAGGGAATGTAGCGCTTGAGGTCATACCAGTGAAGGATACATTTTAGCTGTAGAGGAAAAACAGTAGAAGCTCTAGACTTTATGCTTCGCGGTCAAGTAGAAACGGTATAACAAAATTTTCGCGTGCAACGTATGTACTCGCAGGGATCGGAACCGAAAGTGAACCCGATCCGAAAACCGCTAAAAACCCGTATTTTTCGCTGAACCGGAGCTGAACCGAACCAATTTTTTCTCTCGCGTTGAACCGAACCGGAACTCAACCGAAATAAATTTAGGCGGTTACCGGTTCGCGAACGGTTCAGACGTAATGTGCGTTGTGAGAGATCGGAACTACGATTTACACAGCGTATTGAGCCGCGTTGCCAAATAAAATCGAAACCGAAACCGAAAAAAAAAAAAAAATGCAACCCAAGTGCACGAGGTATTTCCTCCTCGCAGCTATTGCGTTCATTCAGTTGTGTTGGTTTTGTGGTCGTCCTTATGGCAGTTGAAGGTTGAAGGTTGAAGTTGCGATTTTTGTCGCCAGCAATTCGGCTGTCATTTTGGGCTGTGAAAATAACGGCCAGTCCCTGAGCAGGGTGTATCAGGTTGTATACGATGAGTCAACATAGAAAGTACAATATGCTAGCGTAACGCTACGCCTCAAATGTAGATCTGTAGCACCCAGTTGCTGTGAACCACTGCTGTGTCGGCAATAGAAGCAACAAAAGTACATTTGGGTTGTTTGAGAAAGAAGGATGTGCTTGCTTTTTACCCATGGCAATCGCTCAAAATTCACTTTCCTGAACCGTTTCGAACCGGTTCGAACCGATATTTTGCGCTGCTGCGGAACCTGAACCCGAACCGAACCGAAAAAATAACGGTTCCGATCCCTGTATACTCGAGTACCTGTGGTGTTGTTCTAAGAAATATTTTGTACTGAACAGTTTAACTTTTGAAGGCTCGTTGAGATTACATATGATACATATATGGGGAAAATTATAAAGAAACCACAAGGATTACACCTGTTAGTGGCAGTCGATCTATGGAGCTCGGCATGATAGATGTAGGATACTGCATGGGGGTGACTGCTGGGTTAAAGAAACAATGATAAACATTATAAGTAGGGAATGACTTTTTCGGGTTAAATGCCTTTCTCAGGTTCGGGGGGTAAAAATCCAGCGCTATTTTTAAATCTGTAATTCGAGGAGAAATCGGGCTACAATTGTGCCTTCGGGTGTTATCAGGTGTTTTTTGTGTCTCCTCTTGTCTACTTTCCTGTTCTTTTCTTCTTTTTTGGGTGACCTACCAGCGCTAATACCGGAAGGTATAGACAGTGCTAACACACATGGGTATATTTCTGGGAACGGTAAGTGACCCATTCTTTCATGTGCTACACGTGGCGACCCTTGTTCGTCTCCAGTGGGCACGTCACTTGAGGATTTCATAGCGACTGGTATTTGGTGAGAAATCTGGTTTAACCCGAATTGATCGGAGGTCAGTTCGCGAGGGAATAACCGGGCGCGATCGGGTTTAACCCGAAAAAGTCACTCCCTAATTATAAGCTATCACTCGAAGGAGCAACTTCATAAAACAATGGCAGTGTGATCGGTGGCAGTCACCAAATCCAAGTAACAGGATAAGTTACTTAAATTAAAAAGTTTAATGCAATCAAAAGGGGGGACACTTTTGGATCTTGGGGTTGGTTAAGTATATGAAGCACAAAAGTGTTGGTACACTTCTGAAGCACATGATGCTTTTTCTTACAGTTATGGAGTTATGTAAAGTGTGAGAAAGGGGCGTACTCCCCACACTTGCACAGTGGTTGTCCTTCAGCCTATTGTGCGGTGAAGTTCTGGTTTAAAAGTTTATCTCAGTTCACCGAAATTCATATTCCTGAAGACCGTACAGGTAATACGTAAGGCCAACTTTTGCAAAGGAACACAACGTCATCACCACCACCCATTGCAATTCTGTTTTTAAAACGTAAGGCGAAGCTCTGTCACCACAAGCGTTGCTTCGGTCAACTGAAATTAGCCTCTGCAGTGCCAGTTCTATCCAAGAAGTGTCCCTACAATCTATGATGTTCGCATTACAATTTCTTTCTACTTCTATTCTATTCTATTCCACAATCCAAAACGCGGGCAAACTTCCTTAACTGGTGACTTCATCTGAACTCCTTGATGAACAACATCCTGACACTCAACATCTTCTCCTCGACTGTCACAGATTGGCACCCCTCGAGCAACGCTCAGACGAAGCCTACTCGAGCTGCGGTGCACAGACTTTTCTCTGGCCACTCTGCTCGGCCCAGTACGACATCACACACAGCGGTCTGTGACCAAAGCAGTTTTGACTTTCCTGAGCGATTCAGGTCTTATGAACAGCCTGTGAACTCCAGTCGTGAAATATCATTCCTCAGTGCCCCACTCTCACCCTCAACGCATTAACCTCATGCTTTCCTTTTAAAGTCATCTTCTGTAATCCATCTCATCATTCTTTCACCGTTTGTTAGTCATCTTTTTTGTCATCTTTGTCTTTAATCTATCGCATCCTTCTTTCACCGTTTGTTAGTTTATCCTTTATTTCCTAATTGTTTTCTTTCGCTTTTTACATTGATTTTATTCTTCTTTCTTCTTTCATTTATTTTCTTTCTTTGCGGAATAGCAAGCCGGCGTCCCATTTGGCTGACTTTTCCCCCGTTTTTCCCCCTTTCCTTTCGTCTAATAAATATACCCCCTCCCCCATTGATGAAAGCTTGAGTTGAGTTGAGTTGACAAGAAAAGAAAAAGTGGAGCCGGCTACTCCAGATCACTTAGGAAAACACATATGGCTATCTACAACAAAACCAATGAGTGACAAAGACACTCAGTCAGTCACTCACACAGACTGTCCACACACGCTGTCCACACACACTGTCCACACACACTGTCTGTCACACTGTGTCCACCAACTTGGAGTCTGCGCAAAATCGCACAAACGCCTGCATGGAAGCTTACAGCGTGTCGTTGAGCCATTCTGCAGAAAAGGCTGTCGTAAATTCTGATCGGTCAAACGATGGTCAAGGCGGTACGACATCACCGCGACTTCGTTACTCGTGACACATTTCTCCGCCTTGCAACCTTGCACGGTCTTGTTAAGATTAATTCCTTCATGGTCTGGAATTAAGGACACAATAGTTCTGGTTGTCAAAGCGGGGTCACCTCGAGACGAAGAAGGGTGCGTTATTTGATTACCGTGCGTTGAACTACGGCCTATTCAAAGCCATGCTCGTGGAACTAACCATCGGTCAATAATTTGCCCAAGTGGAGGAGTGTACACTGGACAATTGAAGTGGCTGCTTATGCGATGCCCTGCTCTTATGGGGCAATTTATAAAACATTACCAGAAATCGTACGCGTACATTCCGTGGCACTGTTTGCATGTATACGCTATTTGCAGTTGTATTGTGTCCCTATAGTCTTAAAATGAATTGGGATGTTTTTACTGCTCGATTATACGTTTTATGCGACCGCCTCGTTGTGTGGTGAGAAAGATCGATAAAAAGAAATGCTTATTAAGGAAGAGTATATTTCTTCTATATGTATCTGATCTCATTAAAGGGGCACAAAACAGGTCGACGAACATTCTCCAATTGTTATGCCTAATGAAGAATGTAGCTCATGATATCCAAATATGAAATTCTTTTGCTTCCAGCGAGCGTCTTTAACACGAAACAATGCCATTCAAAGAGCATAATCTGCGCGAGCCTCTCCTTATCCTTGGAACCGGGTCACGTCACTATATTCCAGCGTATAGCAACGCCGAATTCTAGGCGCTGGAGGTGGGGGAGATTTCGCTCTCGTAGCCAATGACGGACCCCACCGAGACAAGCTGCAACTCGTGAGGGAACCGGTTACGGGAACATCGCGGTGACCTCGCGGAGCAATACAGCGCAGAAAACATAGTGCCCACGTGAAATAGAATATTGAGGGTTTTTGGTACAGTTTGAACTTTTTACAGTTTGAACTTAGATTGGACAAGTGGGAATACGTTTAGAGTTGTCCTCACATCTCGATATTACAAAAAAATTAATGTATAAGCGTCCCGCATTCTAAATGGTTGAAGATGCGCGACGTCAAAATGACGTGCCGCTATTGTCTCCAGGACATCGCAGGGCGGGGCATGAGGGCGAAAGAGTACAGTGAATATTCAGTCGGTTTGGAGCCGTTATTTACTTTTTTGCGACAACATTTTTTTGAAAACGTTCACCGTCGGCAGCGTATCACAATGTATTTAAAAAAAGTGCGCCTCGTATACCTGTTTATTGCCCCTTTAACAAAGGCCCGTAACGGAAGCGAGAAAATCATGATGTTAAAAGCGGTAAAACCACAGCAGGACACAGAAGGACATATACACACACCACCGAGCGCTTACTGTCAACAGTGTACAGCACACTAACAGTGTGTTTGTGTATGTGTCCTCCTCTGTACCTCTGTGGTTTTAGCGCTTTTAACATGATGAATTCAATCTACCGGCAAGCCCAAAAGGCTGTTTTAGGGAAGGAAAAAAGTTTGGAGATTCCAGATGCACGTCACTAAAAGATAGTCGCGGTATGAACACCTTTTCCAGCGTGCTGTAGTGGTGAAAAATAGAAAACGCGTGGATGTAGGCTCTATCAACATGGATGCCACTATACTCGATAGCGTTTGTAGCTGCATGTTCATTGCCAACGAAAGGCAATATACGAGAAGAAAAAAAGCAATAAACGTAGAAGGATGAATGTGACTCACAGACAAACTGACTCTCAAAAGACTGCCAAACAACAACAACAACAACATAGATGAATGGATGATGATGATGTGGGATGTTTCCCTGCATTGGGTGCAGGACCCTACCCCATTCCAAAGAGGTTCATATGAGAGGATGACGAGGGAAGGGAATCCCTACAGTTCGTGAAGGAGGCCGGTGGCCCTCAGAAAGGAAAGAAAAGACTGCCAAAGAGTGACTTAAAGATGTCCAAGAACCCACGGAGTTAACATATTGTCCGCAACGATAGCTTGTTTTGTGTGCAAAAGTGAGGCGGACTCATGCGGTCCAGTTAACGTTCGCTTCCGAAGAGAGTTGCCTGCATCGTCGCAAAAATATTTTCTTCGCTTTGCTTTCCTCTCGCGCTTTAAGGAAGTGACGTCATCGGCGCCAGCGTGCAGAACGTGATAGCAAACGACGAAGCCATTATTTTCATTCGCAGGGATCTGAAAAACTGCAGTGAGCTTGTCGAATTTGTTGATTGCAATCAATTCCCCGACTGTTACTCTAGGGAATGACATCATTTTAGCCCAAATGTCGCGGGCCTGCGTGCCGCGAGAAGCGATTTTGTTGCATCTTCCATAGACTCCCACGTATTGAAAACTTGACAAACTTTAATTCGCCAAAAATCAGTGGATCGCGTCAGGCATTCAAAAATATGTCATTCCCAATATAAACTCGAGAGGAACACGCCTGTACCTGCTTCGTGTAGGAATTTAGCGAGGTTTACGAAAACGCTGCGAACAGAAATTCCCCGTAGACTTCTTAAGAAGTGAGTCCGCCTGAACTTTTTGTGATTTTGCGCAGGGAAAACTTCCAGTATCCAAACCAATCTGCAAGGATGCTAGCAAGATTTTCGTAAACAGTGCCCAATTTCTCTACCGTGTGATGACGGCACTCACCAAGAATCTGAAGAAAATTTCCAGAAGGCAGGTAACGATTCTGCAGGCAGTGAAGCACAGGCTTAACGAGTACGGAAATACTGTACGTGCAGCTCCAGCGTCCCGGGCCGACTTCAAGGGGAACTGTGCCGACATTCGTCTGGAATGCCTTCGGAAAACCCAGGGAAAACCTCAAACAGCACAGCCTGGCAGGATACGTACCCGTGTCAGCTCCCAGTCTCGGCGTCGAAAGCGATCATCTTCTTGCTTTCTATGACACGTACTTTGTCGCGAAAAAAAAAAAAAAAAGGAGGCGCGCGCTTTCTCAGTCCCTTCCGAATTCCCTCCCAACAATCTATTTCTGTATGACAAAAAGTCCCGTCCGTCAGAAGATTTCTGACAGCTAAGTCCTCTGTCGTGGCAGGTTGCATTATACATAAGAGTGATAAGGCCCTCTTTCGCTTTTTCGCGTTGATATGTGCTATAATATGCTATGTCCTGCTAGCGGTGTCCTATGTCCGCCGTTACCATATAATTTATTTTATGCATGTACACAAACACAAGCCATACGACGTCGAATTGGAGCTCTTGAGCGCTATCGTTTGAGGAAAATTTAATATAACGTGGTAATACATACAAGTATGAATAGGACAATTTGTACAGTTCAGGGTATCTGACTCTGCACCGGCGAAGTACTACAACGAAACATTCAGATAAATATGTACAGCAAACTTCACAACTACGAAGAGCACAAGTCATACAAACCAGACTATATACAGTTCATTACATGCAACATCTCCGCAAGCGACATGCAACAGCAAGACAACAGAGTATTTAGAACACACACACACACACACACACACACACACACACACACACACACACACAAAGAAAACACTTTGTACAACAGCGAGGCATCAACCCAACTATGTGCAATAAAACCGCAACAGAACGTGCAACAGCAAAACTGAAAGTATATACAGCAAAACCAACAAAAAGAAAGTACATTATGTACAACAGCAAGGCATCAGCCCAAGTATGTGCAAAAACCGCAACAGAAAAATAAAGTACGTACTACAAAATAAGGATTTTCGAGACAACATCTTATGAAGTACAATATGTACAGTTAGGAGAAGCGCCTTTCACGACGACGCATCCATCAACGACACGAACGGAAGGAACCGAACACCACAGCCGCTCGAAGGTGATCTGTCCCAACGCAAACAAGTCCAGCTGCAGGATGTTGACGAGGTTAACGCGCAACCGACGCAGTAACAAGATAAACCCTGGTTTAGAGTCCGACGGAGTGGGGCGTAACAACACGCGGCGCAGCGCCGCGGATCGCGAGCCGTCGCCGGTGAGTTCATAGTTCGACGACGCTCGGCGAAGCGCGGCGCGACGTCAACGCGCGACTACGCCACCGCCTCTACATCTGGCGGTGGCCAGCCAGCTGTGCACGGCGTGGGCTCCGGTGGACTCGCATTTCCCAACATGGCGTCGCCCATTGAGCTTTGGATCGAAACTGGAAAGGAACATCCGTGCCTATATAATAAACGACGGATGGACTATAGAGACAAGCAAAAGAAGGAGAGCAAATGGAAAGACGTGGGACTTTCTTATTTATTTCAGTGTTCATGTTTGGGGGCACCAAACGTATTACAGTAACACAAACATAACAGCGCCAAGGATGGCAACACGGATTGTCGTTAGTCGGATTCCGGCACGCGGGTACAGATATGACTGCTTTCCCACTACGAAATGTGAAAACCTCCGGTGCTGTTTTCGTTGCGCTGCGCCGAATCGCGTCGGACTATGATCCCGGCAGGACGAGATAGCGTGGCGTAGCGAACGCTGGCTGTGGCGCGAAGCGCGGGCAGCCATGGGCGAAAACTACGTCGGACTCTAAACCAGCCTTAACCGCGAGCTACGTCGTCGGTTCGCTACAGCCTGACAGCGTGCCGTCCACAGCTATTGGGTAGCTTTAGCAGACCATCTGTAACGTGAATGTATCGTACCTATTCCGGAACCAATCCCAGCCTTGTGTGTCTCGGGAAAGTTATCCGTTGACTGGTTGCGCGGTATGGTTCTTCGCACTTCCAAGACCAAGCATTGACAAAATGATGCCGTTATCACTTCTGATTTGCGGAAACCGCCGGGTGTGAGCCTTTTTCTGACAGTTAACTTCATAAGTGTCACAAAAAGCCGTACGCCTTCCATTTTCATTAAATCCAGAGCGGGGCAACTGTATGATACGTAATGAAGGATGACATTTGGCAAGGAATGTATTATGCGGTTAACTTCTGTCTTTAAGAGAACACACAACTAACGGTTTGCTAAAACTCTCATGTTGCACTGTTGTTTTCAGGTCAGCACTTCTGCCAAGGCATGCAGAACGCTGATGGGCAGAGATGGGGATGGGCACCTATATGTCTCCATCCCAATCGCTGCAAAATTACAGAGCAATGCATTACATTTCTAACGCCAAGCAGTGCTGAGGCATTACGTTTTGTAGATGATTAATGAGCAACGGCAAAAGGGCTAGGGCGCAGGCGAACTTGCACATGGCATCAGGAAGAGTAACCCAAGACAAGGAACAGGAGAAACAAACAACTAGAACGGTCTCCCAACGAGAACGAAGCGTGTCGTTGTTTATTCTTTTTGTTCTGTCTGTTCTTGATTTTGCGCAGACTCCAAGTTGGTGGACACAATGTGTGTGGACAGTGTGTGTGAGTGACTGACTGAATGTCTTTGTCACTCATTGTAGTTTATTCTGTGGTTATCATGTATCATGTATCATGATCATGTATCATGATCATTATCATGTATAATGGGTATCATGTGGATTTATTGTAGGTTGCCTTTTTTTTTTCCTAAGTGATCTCGAGGGGCCGGCTCTCGTACGGAGTGCCTATTTCTCAATTTATTTCGTTTCTTATCAACTCAACTCAACTCTTTCTGTTCCATATGTCGTGTTCTTCTCTTCGTGTTGAGTAATGAGAAAAGTAATGCATTACATTTTGGTTGGGTAATGCGTGGTGACACTAGTCGCCACTGAGGTTGAAAATTCGAGCATTGTCTGGGGCCAGCAGTAGGAATTGTGCCTGGTACAGGCAAAGGAAAATCCTCAAGTTGTTTTCCCTGTCCACGTGCCTCTGTCACTGACCAGGTGACCAACAGAACGGACAAGGAGGACAGATGACAAATGGAATCAAAATCTGTCGTTGCTCCTTTAGATTATGCATGCTTTCTGCTCTGCTGTCTCAACGAGATCATTCATATGTAGCCATTTCGCAAAAGCTTAGTGTCACCGGTGACGAAGGAAAAGACCAATCACGTTTTTTACGGTATGTGCTTCAAACAGTACATCGAGGACTGCGTTAGATATTTCTGGGCAAATGTAATGCCGAGGTAATTAGTTGATGAAAGTAATGACATTAGTAACGCATTACTCAGCACAAAAAGTAATTAGTAACTAAATTCGAATGAGTAATGACAACGGTGATGAAACGAAATGAGCAATGGCAATGCGTCTCAAAATGAACGTAATTTTACCCAACTCTGCTGGAGCGCCATGGCGGATGAGTCGGTGCGCTGCATCGCGTTTTCCGATGACAATTGTTTATTGCTGATAACGCTCACATCCCATAGTGGGCAGCTTACTTCGTACCCCTCAGCTAGGAAACGCTCCGGAGGTATCAGAGCAAAGAAGAAACAGTGGGAGAAGACAAACCGCAGCTGGCCGGCATGATCGGCTTGCGTGACGTCAGCAAGCCCCCGTGCCTTTCTACTGAGTTCCTTCGTTCTCAGCTCACGCGCTGCTCATACCTGATTGAGCTGCGCCTGTCGACGTCGCGAGTCACATGTATGACTCTGCCAGGCGGATAGGTGACGTCACAACGTGATAGGTGACGTCTCCGGTACACTCTTTGGAAGAGTTGAATTTTTTTTTCAAAGGTGCACTGCGGGGGGGGGGGGATATATTTATTAGACAAAAGGAAAAAAACCGGGGAAAGGTCAGCCAAACGGGATGTCGGCTTGCGGGTCATGTGATCTTGTCGTTCTTTCGGAGGAGCGTTGCAGAACAAGCCGCAGCAAAATAAGAAACATACTGAAGGTCACATTCGTGCTCCTTTAAAATTTGCGGGGATTTGTTGGATGGAATGCTGCGTACAGCTTCTGCACACACACCGCTGTCGGCCACAGCTGAACCAATGAACGGTTCCTGAATTGTTTCTTTTTCGTTTTCGTATAATGTGTGAAGTACATGTATCGCAACGCCACAGTTTCTGCAACATGTTTGCCAGTGTTGTACCCGCTACTGCAACTAAGTATAGTGGAATACCTCTACCCGTTACTCCATTCGAAAGTAGTGCGTTGCTACAAATTCGACAATGTAACGCGATACCTCTTCCGCTACCAAATAAAAGCAACACAAATACTACCTACCTTCGTGCTACCTATATCTTCGTATTCAGACGCATCGTTTTCCAGCGTATCTAGCGACAGTATACCAACACACAGCGGGAAATCCACCACAGCCTGCAGTCACGATAATTGATGTGGCTTGCGACCTTCACATCGCAGTGCCATCTTTCTAAACGGAACCTGAAAGGACCACGAAAATGTGATCCATTTATCAGGATTTCCATTTACTGAGGAAATGTGGTGTAGGATATACGTGTATGTGTATCAATCCTCCGAACTCGTCATTAAATATATTCTGAACAGGATATTAAATCCTGTCTTGAATAGTTTCCAGAAGTGTAAAGCTGTGAACAACCCTGGTGCATATTGCTATAGCAAACATAGTTCACAAAAAGGGAAATACGGACAAAAACAGAAATTGCAACCTTGTTGTTTGAGGAAATTTATTATATGTCAACACTAACAACAACAACGACAATAAATGAAGGAGAAGTGATGATTGGATAGGATGTTGGGACTAGTACACTATGATACTATTTAGAATTCATTACGATAAGAAGTGCACAAGGTACTATGTATATATGATTGCCTTGTTGGAAACTCTATTATAACACTTAACATATGAGCTACAAAAAAAAATAAAATAAAAACGAGCCAATCTTTGTTTGTGACATATATCGGAACCGCTTTTCTGAATGACGCAGCCCGTGGCTGTGACGTTGTTACGCAGAAAGATCTTTGCATCTTGTTGTTCAAAAAAGTTGGACAACAGGAACAACTTTATTTTCATGATTGCGAACTTCAAACTTTTGTTGAAGCAACCAGCATCCAAATTGTCAATAATGTCGATCTTCGTTGGGAGTGCACGCTTCTGTGCCAGCATTGGAAATAAGCCTAGTGTAACAGCCTGGTCAAGTGGTAATCACCGCCGGAAGCGGAAAGGCTTGAACTAGAATGCACATAGCGATAGCGCTGGGAAACAAGTTGCAGAACTCATCGAAACGATAAACCGGTTCAGTGACTGCGAAAATTTCGCTTCCGATTAGAGTTCACATTTTTCCATTGCATAAATGCAAAACCCAAACAGCTTCGTGGCTTTGTTTTTTGTTCCGTTTACGTAGCAATTCGGTTTAAGCGACTTTCATTTAGCGAGATTATTTCGACTGCATATTTTGCGCATTCACGTCATCCTGTGCAGCGCAATAATGTTTCAAGGCTGCCGTTCGGCGTGAACAGTTTTGCGTTCGAAATACCAGCAATTTTATGACGTCGGGCTTTTCCTCTTACTTACTGTTATCTGACGGATATTGCTTGTGTCCTGCCTCGATTAAATATACCCCGTGCCACGCAGAAAGTAAATCGTTTCAGAGGAGGAAAACCTCACTACACTCGATCACGTCTCATGTGAAACAGTAATTGAGTCACCATTCGACGACCTTTATCAACTAACATAATTTAACCTGGACAGATATGCTTCACCCACGTCTGTTTCGCATCGTGCATCCTGTAAAAAAAAAAGAAAAAGTGAAAGCAAACGAAAATAAAGGAAAAAGAAAAGAAGAAAAATACACACTGAATGCTAAGCTTCCCCCTTTGAACTACTATGGGGACATTTGTTTTGTTGTCGATATTTCATATACAACGAATTACGCAATGGATATTAACAATTTGAAATATATAATCAACGTGCGTGGAAGCGCGTTACAGATGCTCGTATATCTAGAAACTATAGAAACTACCCATGTTGTTTATATTACTCGATATGTGATACTGCTATGTGTGATATACTGTGCACGTGAGTTTTGGGACAGCCTCATCGTCATGGGGCAGAAAAGAGAATAAAGTGTGGAATGAGGAACGGGTGGTGGATGCGTACTTCCAACGATACCACAGGCTACCTAATTTGACGACGATTGGAAAACTTCCCTGCATACTGACTTTCGGCTGCAATTCTCCTGCACATTTTCCGTTCACCGTCTACGATGTCGAGATTGCCGCCACCACCGTTTTTTCTACCGAAGCCGGGTAAGCCTACGATGACGTGGCTATCGTGGAAGAAGGCATTTCAGAATTACTTGGTTGCGTCTGGCCTAGACAAAGAGTCTACAACCCGCCGTAAGGCTATATTGTATCACTGCCTTGGTGCTGAAGGGCAAAGGATTTTTGACCTGCTACCGCCTTCTCAAACGTCCGCTACCAACTCAGTTGCAACTACAACGGAATCGACGGAGTCACCATCCGAGACCGCCGCAAATGAGATGGAACTTGCTCTCAGGACCTTGGATACTCACTACACTACTACCGTTAATCCTATCGCTGAGCGACACAAATTTCGTCAGCGCCGTCAGCAGCTCGGTGAGTCAATTGATGACTACGTCCTGGCTCTTCGAGAACTTGCCAGTACCTGTGACTTCGGAGCAACGCTTAATTCCATGATCCGCGATCAAATTGTTGAATCCACCAACATACCTCATCTCCGTGAATGTCTCCTCCTAGAAGGCAGTACGCTTACGTTGGCTCGTACAATTATGCTGGCACGGCAGTTTCAACAGTCACAAAAGGAATCAAAGGAATTTGCTGTTGAGAGCGAGCACGAGGAAGTTCAACGAGTCACAAGACAGCCTGCAAGGAAACCTATGCAGAAGCGACATGATGATCGTTCGAACAAACGCTCTGCTACGTGTTCTCAATGTTTTCGCTCTCAACTCAATGTTTTCGCTGTGGCTCTAGGGATCACTTGGCGAATTCTCCTTCATGTAAAGCCCGCAATCAGAGATGCTCCGCATGCAGCGAGATGGGGCACTTGCGATCCGTTTGCCACCCTCTAGGACATCTACGTGAACTTACGGATGAACTTCCGTCACACGATTCCTTTACGAACTCCGAAGTACAAACTACCTTACAGTTGGATACTTCTGCTCCAAAGAAAACTGGGATCTACGTTACGTTGTCTGTCTCAGACAGGGACATACGTTTTCTCATTGACACGGGATCTTCAGCAACGATTATGTCTTCTTCCGTCTACGAGGGGCATTTTGCATCCTTGCATCCTCTGAAGCCGACACCTGTGAGCCTGTACGATTTCTCCAAACGGTCTATTCCCATTCAGGGATGTTTTTCGGCACCGGTCAGGTACGGAAATCGTTCAGCGTGTCTGAATTTCTACGTAGTATCCAATGGCACGACACTTCTTGGCATGGATGCTGTCACGTCGTTGAGTTATGGATCGATGGCATGAGCCTGTCCTGCTTCAGTACGACCGCGTCGACAGTCACCGAACCCCCAGCAATTTCAGCTGATTTCGGACACCTTTTCGATGGAACTCTGGGTCTGTCTAAACATTACATTCACAAGGCGAAGATACGTTCCGACATCAAGCCCGTTACAGGCAAGTTACGCCGTTTACCGTTAACAGTGCGCGAACAAGTTTCTCAAGAACTACATCGTCTGGAAGAACAGGACGTAATTGAAAAGGTCACAGCTTCAGAGTGGGTCTCTCCAATCGTAGTGGTTAAGAAAAAAGATGGCTCCATCCGCTTATGCGTCGACCTATACACGAACCCAACAAAGCCGTCATTGCGGACTGTTTCCCACTACCACATACTGAGGAACTGCTTAACGCCTTAGCCGGTGCCATGAAATTCTCGAAATTGGGTCTAGCATCCGCTTATCATCTAGTTCCAATTACACCCAGATAGCAGGGACTTAACCGCATTTATTACTCACGAGGCACTCTTCCGTTTTAAGCGCGCATGCTTAGGACTTGCTTCCGCTCCTTCAGCATTTCAACAAATGATGTCTCTCATACTCCAAGGCTGCAAAGGAGTTCTCTTCTACATAGACGACATCATTGTTTACGGACGTTCGCAAAGAACACGACAACAACCTTCGTCATGTACTCCAGCGTTTGTCTGCGGAAGGTTTGAAATTGAATCACAAGTGCGTCTTTGACATCGCCCAGCTTACTTTCCTCGGACATGTCGTAAATGCCTATGGACTGTTACCTCAAACGTCTGATGCGTGAACTCCTCCGAGGCGAGAAAACCTTTGAGTGGACTTCCATGGCGGATCAAAGTTTTAACAAGGTGAAAGCTACACTCAGCTCGTGCCCGGATCTACACATGTTCGATGTACAGCTTCCAGTGGTCGTGACCACAGACGCTTCATCATACGGTTTGGGTGCCGTTCTGCAACAAATTAAAGGGAACGAAGTTCGCACAGTCACCTTTGCTTCCCGTACCTTATCTTCGGTGGAGAGAAAGTACTCGGTTGGTGAGCGCGAAGCGCTTGCTTGCATGTGGGCATGCGACCATTGGCATGTCTACTTGTGGGGAAGCCCCTTTACTCTACGTACTGACCATCAAGCGTTAGTATAACCTTGCTTGGCACACAAGGCTCTGGACATCACCCTCTTCGTATATCAAGATGGTCCGCCCGATCGCTGTACTGCAATTTCACTGTCGAGTATACAAGAAGGGAGCCGAGAATTATGTCGCGGATGCCCTGTCAAGGTTACCGTTACAGTCACATAATGTTGATGAAGAAATTGTCTGCACAATCTCCAGCCCCATTTCAAAAGAAGAATTACAAGAGGCTACGTTGCTTGATCCAGAAATCAGCGAGGTCATCAGTGCACTTGAAGAAGGAACTTGGTCGCGACATGCTCACGGAGCCTCCCGCAATGGGTCCGTACCATCGCTGCGAACGTGAATGGACTTCTGCATCGCTGCGAACGTTTAGTGGTCCCACGTACATTAACTTCCAGGCTGCTTGAGATGGCACACGGGACGCACCCTGTAATTGTGCGTACAAAGCAGCGACTCAGGGATTTGTATTGGCGGCCCGGGATGGATGCTCAAGTGGAAAAGATGGTGCACGATTGCTCTATCTGTCAGTCTGCTGACAAATCTGCCAAGGTTGCATCTGCACCTTTGCACCCAGTAGTATTTCCAGCTACACCATGGTCAAAACTTGGAATGGACATCATTGGACCGTTCGAAGACTCTCCTCCTTCGTGCCGTTACGCCATAACGCTTATGGATTACCATAGCAAGTGGCCAGAAATTTCATTTGCGCCCGCTGTTACAACATCTACAGTGGAAGCATTTCTTATGCAGGTATTCAGTCGCGAAGGCTACCCCGACGAGATAGTCACCGACAATATGGCCCGCAGTTTGTGTCCACACACTTCAAAGCCTTCCTGCGAGAACGAGGTATTCAGCACACGACAGTATCCGTCTACTAAACACAAGCAAACGGTCAAGTTGAACGTTTCAACAGAGTGCTCAAGGACACCATACAAGTTGTAACACTACAGTGCAAAGACTTCAAACTCGCAGTGCTTGAGCATCTCGCCGTATACAGAAGCACACCGCACGCTACAACAGGTGTCTCGCCAGCAGTGCTTCTGCAAGGCCGGAACTTTCGAACGCGCCTCAACGTGGTAGGACTTCAAAAGCCCTAAGCAACACCCGACATGTCGAGAGTCAAGGCACGTGTGTCGTCGACACAGAGTAAGCAAAAGGTCTACACGGACGTCAAGCTATCTGCAAGGCTCCTCCAATTCACGCCAGGAGACTATGTTCGAGTGCGCCTACCAGGTCGCCGAAAGAAAGGACGGCCAAATTTTTCTGCACCCTTGAGAATAATCGCTTCCCGGGGACCACTCTCTTTTTTGCTGGAAGACGGCAGGATATGGCGTTCGTCGAAGTTTACCCCATTCTATGGTGAGCTGAGGCCATCAGAAGGCCAAGTACAATCGGACGAACCGTCCTCTTTCGGCTACATATTGATGACCTATTGACAACAACGCAGCTGGTTTCGGACACTATATATGTCTCCCCTCAAGCGCAAGCTCCGCACAAAGGCGCAAGAGTACATCCGTTGCCATCTCTCGAACAGCAGGAGCCGCCTCTGCGCAGAAGTACACGGCAACGTTCCGCTCCTGTCCGTTACCCGGCAAACGAGAACGACGTATCACAGGATATTGCTGACGACCGAGTGCACTAATTTTTCTCTATACAGCGGGAACGATCTTTTTTTTTTAACAGGGGGGGGGGGGATTTGGGACAGCCTCATCGTCATGGGGCAGAAAAGAGAATAAAGTGTGGAATGAGGAACGGGTGGTGGATGCGTACTTCCAACGATACCACACTATGTGTTTCGCAAAACTCTGAAAAGCGCACGGATGCACGCAATAATTGAATAGATTCTGAGATAGTAGCAGATTGCATCATTTTTCTCATATTCAGAGGGGCTTAGCTCATGAGAACTGTTGAAATCGAATCGTAGGACATGTTTGCCTAAATGTCATGAAAATAAAATCAGTAGCAATACTTTATTTTGAACGGTGCCCATCAACAACCGTGAGGCACAACCGGATGGTGCACCAACAAGGTCAATGGCAGTTCTAACATGGAAGCAATACACAAACCAAAACAGAAATAGCAAAACAAAAGAAGAATATAAAGCAAACATCGGGAAAGTGTATGAATGTCAAATAATTCAAAAGTGTTGATGTGATTGCAAGGGAAGATGTAAAAGAGGAGAAGAAAGAAAGAAAAATAAACCTTTTACTGGGGGGGGGGGGGACAGTGTTCAATTTTCCATTTTATTGAAAGTAGTACAGAAAGAGTCCGTCGGTACACGACTATGAAAACGAAATACTTTTTCCGCAAACAATTTAAAACGTAGCGGGATCACTACATCGCCAATGAAAAAAAAAATGTTGCTGTTGATGTTGGCGAAAAAATAATAGGCAGATAATGAATTCGTCACACGACAAATTAAAGAAACAAACAAACAAACAAAAGAACAACAACAAAGCGAATACTGTAGCTCCTGATGTTTTTGCGTATGCCGAATGCTTGGAGAGCTATACATATATCTTGCAAAGCTGCGCAATTCATACTACAGGCTAACGTAATTTTTCATCCCTCTGTAAGCGACATTCATTGCGCCTCTAACAATAAAGCGCGTTTGCATCTTATCATGTGGCTGTCCCAGAAAGCGAAGACACCCGCTACTACCATTTGTCATAACAATGTATCGCTTTCCTTTTCTCAACGCGAGAGTGTGCTGGGCGTCTCGTGGACAAATTCAAAGGCCGCCCCCCGAAGTCTGTGCCCTCTAAAAACAACTTCACCGCATAACACTCGCAAAGCCGGCCAGCAGTCAGAATGTTAGTATTCTGTCTTCTGATTGTTAAAAACGGGGGCGTACGCTCTTTAATGTCTCTAAAAATGCTAAAGTCTCACAAAAATGGCATACTCCCGTCGCCCCCAGTAACAGAGCGAGAGTGAGACCGCTATCGTTCTGCAAATGCTGGTTGGCCGTGAAAGTGTTGTACGCTCAAGGTCTGCCTTTAGAGTGCGCAGGAGACTATAGGGACCGTGCGACAAACTGCTGCCGCCGCGATGCGGCCTCCGGAGAAAGTATCTGGCGTGACAGCCGTCGGTACCCAGCTCTCTGTTTGTATGTAAAGTGCGAACGTCTTTCTTTTCTTTTTTTTTTTTTGCCAAACTGGAACTGTTGCGCTGCTAACTATGCAAAATGCACACAAGAACTGTTCACAAGGGACGAGATTTTTCATTTCTCGTGATTTCCACGCTTCCAATATTACCGAGTTCACTGGATTCGCAGCGCATGTCCACGACGTAAGTACTCGTTGACGCGCGTTTGGTACCTGCATGAGGTTGTGCAAAATGCGAGCGTCTACAGTCTATTTCTTTTGTTCTAGCTTCCATCGTTGTCTCGCGACGTAAAGCCCCGAGTTGTTGTTGTTGTTGTTATTATATTATCATTATTATTATTACTATTATTATTTTTATTATTATTATTATTATTATTATTATTATAGCTTCGATTAAACTCAATGAGGACCCGCAAAATGGTCGAGAATTCGCAATAACCGCTTTGGTGATGATGACACGCCACTGGATACTGTATCGTCGTCGGATACACCGTTCAAACAACAACTTTATTTTGCAGATGACTGGGGTGTCTCATTGTAGTAACACTCTACCCATTGCTCCCGGCAATCTGGTTGATGAGTCTCATATTGTGGACGGAGGTCCTACGTTTTTCGAAAAGTTTAATGGTTATGCACAGACCTTTTCACAACCGTCGTATCGCAATCTGATTGCGGGAGCCGGGGTATAAAAGAAAAAAAGAAAAAGAGAAAGCTCCTGTCAATGGTGAGCTGACTATCTGTGGTCTAGCATCCCTCTTGATACTATCTTCTTCGAGGAGGTGTCCATGTTTAGCATTACTGCTTCTGTGTATATTGGAAAAACTGCAGCACAAGTTCAGACAATATGTTGCGTGACCACAAGTGTTTACTTATATGGATAAAGCGGACGGACGATGTAGCTTTCGATGACGAAGTATATGTGCGCAGTAATGTGCCTAAAGGACGAAAAGAATACGAGCCTCAGTCATACCATGATGCCACGAGTGTCAGAGAAATGTGAGTCCGTCTTGTCCACTTCGTTGCGTGTTCGTAACTCCGTTTACCATCCTCAGACCCGAGGATATCTTACCCTACCCTCGACGATCACTTAAGGGTGTTAAGACACACACAAAAGACGCGAGTGACTGCATCTTCTTACGCACTGTTACATTAAAAATATGGTGGTTGCTTTCGCGCACTCTGTCTCCCTTCTCCTCATTAGTGCCACATTTTAGTTCGCATTATAATGTTCACACTTGGAAAATGAGCCCTTCTAATTACGGTGGCCGCCACACGAACGTGCAGTTCCGTTTGAGAATGCATGGAACGGGCGGCGTGGTGCCACGTAGAATACTCCTACACTCTAAAAACACACTCTAAAAATGAACTTCACCACATAGCACGCTCCTAGCCAACCATCATCCCGAATGACAACGTTCTCGCTCTGAGTTTTATTTTTAACCTTTATGATAGGGAAACCAGCATGACACAGTTTAAGAGAGACAAAGAAATTCCACTTTTAGAGAATAGGCGCAAGGTCCACAGACTAATAACAATGTATAAGCTTTACAACGCATCGTCTTCCTTTGTCACCCCTGCCCCCTTCTTCTCTGACCGCATTCACCACCATTACAGGTTAGCTCTTCCCGTCTGCCGTAGCGAGTATTATAGAAATTCTCCTTTGATATTATCTTTGCGCGACTGGAACTCTTTGCCACCTGATTTTCTATTGTCAATCAATGTAAGTGCTTTTGAAAGGTTGTGCATTGAGTTGTACCTATTTTGAGGTATATAGTGTTTGTATATATTGTCTCCCCCCTTATGTAATGCCTTAGGGCCCTTTAAGGTATTAAAATGAAATGAAATGAAAGGAAATTTGTTGGAAATGGGAGGAGGAGCCTATTTTGTGGAGGAGCCTAGTCATTATGCACTGCACAAAATAGGCTCCTCCTCTCGTTTTCAACAAATCTAGGGCGAGAACGTTGTCATTCGGGGTGATGGTTGGCTAGGAGCGTGCTATGTGGTGAAGTTCATTTTTAAGAGTGCAGAAAATACCATCGCGTAGCACGCTGTGCGCCAACCATTGCCACGAATGTTAGGGCTATCACTTCTGATTCGAAGAAAGAGGGGGCGTTCGCCTTTTTTTTGCAATTTGGATATATGATAACCGCTACAAAAAGGCGTACCTCCTTTCTCCGCACGGCGCAAAACATACACTTTTAAAACAAAGCTACACCACATAGCACGCTGAAAACCAACCATTGTACAGAGTGATACTTCTATCACTCTTGATTTGTGGAAAGCGCGGGGCGTACTCCTTTTTGTGACAATTAATATTTCTGCATAAGCGTCACAAAAACGCGTACGCCTCCCGTTTTCAACAAATCAGGGGAAAGAACGATGTCACTCGGGATGATAGTTGGGCAGGAGCGTGCTACGTGGTGAAGTTCATTTTTAAGAGTGTAGGACGGCGTGCTATGCGATGAAGCTAAGTTTGTAGAATGCAAGACAGCCACTGGTGGCGCTGTCACGACGAAGCAGCGCGCCCCCTTTAGGTTTCGCTCGATCCCTATAGGAAAGTCCGCATAGTGCGCGTGTGAGTCGGAAGTATCCTGTGTGCGCGCCAGATGTGCTGGACTCGTATTTGTTTTTACATTTTTACAATGAACCTTGAAATCAATGGCCATTAAGCCATAGCCGTTTATGAGGAGAGTTATTTTTTAACTCTCTCGTATACAACTGGTCTTGTAACAACCATTTAGTAACCAATGCCTCGAAAACTAAAGCAGTTGTTTTCAACTATAACAACTTTACATACATACATACACATGTACATACATACATAACAACTATACAACAACAACAACTATAACACACTCAGAGCCGATTGTTATTGGCACCAGTAAAATTTACATTGTAGATCAAGTTAAATCACTGGGTGGCTGGTTCGCCCACACAATGTCATGGGATAGCATGTCAGTTACATTACTAAAACATTATGCAAAGTAATTGGCATATTAGGTAGTCCTAGATACACATTGCCTTGTAAAGCGAAACTGATGGTATACAATCTTCTCATTTATCTTCATCTTATACAATGTCACCTAGTATGGGGCCCCACAATGCAAACAAGTCTCAGCAGACTGCTCATTTGCCAGAAGAAAGTGATTCGTCACATTGCACGTGTCCCCTTCTTTCACTCCACGCAGTTTCTTTTTCGAAAATTTAATATACTAAAAATAACTAACTTGTATAGTTACCGTTTGGCTGTTATTCACAGTAAGTCAATTAAACAGAACAACGTGTTCCTCAACTTAGCTCAACTCACAGCCAGGCCGATCACGTACTCTTACGTAGGAACGAACTTTACAATATTGCGCGTACAAGAACTAACCATGGTTCACAGCTGCTATCACATAAACTGCCACTTCTCATTAACACACATTTACAAAATAACGTCACTATTGAGTCACTTTCACACCACCACCAACAACAATTATATTCTGACGAGGAAGTGGGGAGGTCTTCCACTCTAGGAGTGTAACGCTACCCCACACCTGTCACACAAGTCAATAAGGTCGTTGCACGTTGACTGATATCCATGTGCATTTCTATATTTCATTGTTTGTTTTGTTTATTTACACATGGTAAACAAGACTTTCGTGCACGAGACTGCACTTCTTCAGGTTACAAAAATGTAAACATGGTACAGGCACATATATACAGTTGAAGGGGGAGTTCTGGCATGAGAGGGTAACAGGTTGATGGAAAGGATGCAAACAACAGATAAAAATCACAAGAACATAAATACAAAAGCAGGGGTATCAGAAGCGAAACAACGCGAGCCCAAGGGCTTATACACAGGAAACGAGAACACTTGTTGGTGACGTTCGAGGAATTAAGGATAAAAAGGGGGGGTTATGGCGACGGAATGAGGACACGGGTGCGGAGTACAAAGGTGACCAGTGGACCGTGAGAAAGTGAAGACGGAGGTGGTCTCAGGATAGAGACAAACGGAGAAAAATGTGGAAGTTGGAGAGTAGTGTGTGTGTGTTTATCATTATCTTCTTTTATTTGAAAAATTATATTTACGGGTTCAATAATTGTAGTGGGCCTGCGTGGATGTTCAAACCATGAGGCTTCAGAGACTGGAATTTTGCAATTAAAAAGGATTCGCGATTTTTGCGCTTCATGTCACTGTTATAACCCGATTCAAGGATAACGATTTTGAGGTCTGTACCTAAATCGTGTCCAGGAAGGTTAAAATGTGTAGAAACGGGTGTAGGATGGTTATTAACAATATCGGATTTATGGCCGTAAAACCTTTCCCTCATGGTGTTCGAGGTTTCTCCAATATACTGAATACAACATTTCGTGCACATAATGAGGTAACATACGTTAAAAGAGTTGCAGTGCAATCCCTGTCGGATTTCGAAAATAAAAGAGTTTGAGGTGCTCGAGATAAATGTACATGGGCTAATGAAATGACATGTTTGGCAGCGTTTGTTACCACAAGGGGAACACCCAGGATTTGGTCGGGATAGACGGGATGAAACTAGTAAGTTACGAATGTTACGTGATCGACGGAATGTGATATTGGGGGGAGCAGGAAAAATTATTTTAAGTTTTTCGTCGCTGTGAAGTATGTTGAGATGGCGGGTGAAGATGGACCCTGCGCCACTCAGTGCTTTGTTATAGGCGGTAACGAAGGATAAGGGGTTTTGTTGCTGCCGCGGTTCATGTGAAAGTAATTTATCCCGATCTAGAGATTTGCACGCGGAGAGAGCATTGTTTATAAGGTTGGGAGGGTAGTTTCGTTTTCTAAAATCGTTGGACATTTCTTCGGCGCATGCCTCAAAATCTTCTGGGTTAGAGCATATGCGTTTTAGACGTGTAAATAAACAATGCTCTCTCCGCGTGCAAATCTCTAGATCGGGATAAATTACTTTCACATGAACCGCGGCAGCAACAAAACCCCTTATCCTTCGTTACCGCCTATAACAAAGCACTGAGTGGCGCAGGGTCCATCTTCACCCGCCATCTCAACATACTTCACAGCGACGAAAAACTTAAAATAATTTTTCCTGCTCCCCCCAATATCACATTCCGTCGATCACGTAACATTCGTAACTTACTAGTTTCATCCCGTCTATCCCGACCAAATCCTGGGTGTTCCCCTTGTGGTAACAAACGCTGCCAAACATGTCATTTCATTAGCCCATGTACATTTATCTCGAGCACCTCAAACTCTTTTATTTTCGAAATCCGACAGGGATTGCACTGCAACTCTTTTAACGTATGTTACCTCATTATGTGCACGAAATGTTGTATTCAGTATATTGGAGAAACCTCGAACACCATGAGGGAAAGGTTTTACGGCCATAAATCCGATATTGTTAATAACCATCCTACACCCGTTTCTACACATTTTAACCTTCCTGGACACGATTTAGGTACAGACCTCAAAATCGTTATCCTTGAATCGGGTTATAACAGTGACATGAAGCGCAAAAATCGCGAATCCTTTTTAATTGCAAAATTCCAGTCTCTGAAGCCTCATGGTTTGAACATCCACGCAGGCCCACTACAATTATTGAACCCGTAAATATAATTTTTCAAATAAAAGAAGATAATGATAAACACACACACACTACTCTCCAACTTCCACATTTTTCTCCGTTTGTCTCTATCCTGAGACCACCTCCGTCTTCACTTTCTCACGGTCCACTGGTCACCTTTGTACTCCGCACCCGTGTCCTCATTCCGTCGCCATAACCCCCCCTTTTTATCCTTAATTCCTCGAACGTCACCAACAAGTGTTCTCGTTTCCTGTGTATAAGCCCTTGGGCTCGCGTTGTTTCGCTTCTGATACCCCTGCTTTTGTATTTATGTTCTTGTGATTTTTATCTGTTGTTTGCATCCTTTCCATCAACCTGTTACCCTCTCATGCCAGAACTCCCCCTTCAACTGTATATATGTGCCTGTACCATGTTTACATTTTTGTAACCTGAAGAAGTGCAGTCTCGTGCACGAAAGTCTTGTTTACCATGTGTAAATAAATAAGTTGTTCCTACCGTTTAATATCACTCTTTGATTTACTCACCACCGGCAACTTGACATCGCCTATTTTTTCTGCCTTCGTATCTTTTTGTTTTGTTTGTAAGAAAACTATGTCATTGTATGTAAGAATGTATTTCATTGTGTTTCTTACTGCTTAATTTGTTTTATACTACCGTACTATGACATAGACAATTAGTTGACTGTCTGTCTTAATATTTCTTAGTGTTTGCTTAGTGTGTGCAGAGATTATTTAAAAAAATATATTTCATGGTTACTGTATTACAACTTAGAAAGTTCTTTTTGCTGCATGTGAAGTTTTTGAGAGGTTCAGGCCTCGCAAACTACGGTATCGTAGCCTTTTGTCTGTACTCCCTGCCAAACCCTCGGTAAAATAAACATTATTATTATTACTACATGCAAGTGTTATGGAGTGTTCGAGCGTTCCACCGCGGACCTTCCGAGCCAGGGACGTCCCTACATCCTCTAAGACCTCTCCATCACACACGCCGACACCTCCACTACCCTGACACCCCCACTGCAGACCCACACGCACACAAACAACTTTCTGGTACGAATACATTTTGCGTTAACACTCGTGGCGAGTTTCAGCTGATAGCCATTGCACCCCAGCGCCCAAAGCGCGAGGGGCTTCAAAGCCAGTTTCCGATGGAAATCCCGATCAAATCCTTGCGCTCCACAACAACCGAGAAGGGATTTTGTTTTCCGTGTCTCGCGTCGCTCATTTAAGGTAAAATATGGGCGCGGTCCCCAATTAAGTGAGCGGAGGATGGACGAGCCCCCCAGCAATATGTCGCTATATCAGGCAAGCAAACAGCTCGATATTAAAGACATCGCCACTTTCGATGCTATTACGAAAGGGAAGACCACACGACGCTCACGCGCTTTTCATTACCCTGCGAAAATAAATCAAACTGCGTGAAGTACGTATTTGCAAATACCTTTTTCATCTGCATACGCCAAGTGCTTAATATTTTCATCGCCGCCGTGGGAAAGCACGGCGCGCCTGCGAGACGTCTTGAAATGAGCTGCAAATTTTATGCACAGCGTCACGGATGCGTAGCGGTAACGCAATCTCCGCACTAATAGCTTTCTTGCATTTGCTCTTGTCGGCGGTTGTTGCAGGCGGAACCCCCGCGGGTTGTTTTACCGCTCAGGACGCGTCTAGTTCTTCAATAACAACAACAACAATAATGAGATGCGCTTTTTGTCGGGTGCTTGTGATGAAAGCCATCGAACTTTGAAGACGGTGTTTGAACGAGACAAGTTCCTCGCTTTATAAACATCCTTTGTCGGGAAAAAGCACCGCGTATTAGTACTCCCCTTACTAACTCAGCTAGTGCCCTGGGGCACTTGTACCTCGTTGCAAGGGGTACGCAGTTATTGTTTGAGATTCGTAAGTGCCGCGAGCGTTGCGGTATGTCGAAGCTGGAGAACGACGCATGTATTGTCATCAAGCAGGAAAACTACCTGGAAAACGACGTGCGGAGATAGATTAAAAGATAAATTAAAACGTTTCTAAGCGAACGAAAATGAAAAAAAAAAAAAAAAAAGCTGCATGGTAGTTCAGTCATAATATTCAACCATCCATCTTTTTTTTTAATTTTTTTATTTCTGTGTTAGCGCAACGAAGCAATTGTGGCTATGAGCGTCGTACAGATGGAGAAAGGACAGCAGGAAGGAGTGGGGGGACAGGGTAAAGGGGTTAGTACGCGTTCTGGGCCGACTTCAGGGGGAACTGTGCCGACATTCGTCTGGAAAGTCTTCGGAAAACCCAGGGAAAACCTCAGGAGGCACAGCCGCTGGTAGGATTCGAACCCACCACCTCCCAGTCTTCAGCACCACCTTGTCTATACCACCAACAAACGGGACGCCTTAACCTGCTGAGCCATGCCGCTGGTTTACCATCAGTCTTCCGATGTCTTTCGTCTGCGAGCTTTAAAAATATCCAGGTCCTTTCTATGGGATTTTGTACGCTGTGACCATACTTCTGTCTCATAGGCGTAGACATAGACAGAGAGAAATGGTGGGGTAGCAGGTGCTCCACCGCACTTGCCGCACTATTATTTTGCTTCCCGCCAGTCCATCGATCACATACGGCACATCAGCAACGATTACTTGGGATTCTCCCAAGACATCTTCCTGCTCCTTCATTTGCCCGGCACTTCTCTAGACACGATTTATTTGGCCGCTAAGGGTTTTACGTGAATCAAATGTGGGTAATACAAAAGTACAGCCTAGGGAACGCGTCGGGAGACGAGTTCAATTTCGTTTTTTTTTCTTCTTACAAGCAAACAAACAAACAGCCTAGGTTGCGTAATGTCCACGGTTCGCAATCCTGGCATGCACATGTGAATCTGGTATTGGAATGTCGGCTGTGTATTACAGTCTGGTGCATTTGTATTTGTCCTAAAGACCGGGACGAAGAAAATGTGTCCAGTGCATTTCCATATCTTGCTAGTGTCAATCGTACGAGTAAGTATACAACAACAATACAGATAAATCGTGACTATGACATGGGGTTATGCACAGCTGGAGAGCATGCAGTACACTACATACCTCATTACGCGCGAAACCTTAGATGTGAGATATGAGAATGAAGTTGATTGATTTGTAAAAGGAAAAAAAATTGAGATGTTAGTCCCGAGCCACTCGGGACTGGCTACTACAGGACTCGTTATTCAGAAAAGAAGAAAGGGAAACTACGCAAATCTATACACTTTGAAACGGAATAGGTGAAAACATCACCACAAAACTTGGCACCAAAAGCAACAGTGTAGGAGAGTTCACGTGTGAAATCTCAATGCACAAAAAAGAAAGAGCGTCACAAAGCGTCAAAGAGGTCCGTCGAGACGAGGAATTACACAAGGGCGCGCATGGCAGGTATGAGCTGATTTCCGGGCCAGCACCTAAGAACCTTTCCGGTGGAGTATGGCCGATTATCCAGGCAGGCCAGCGATGACACAAGGGTACAACGGTGTGCACTGTACCTCGGGCAGTCTTGGAGTATATGATCCACGTCTTCAACTACATCACACGGACCGCAGTTGGGGGACGAAACCTTGCCGAGCTTAAACAAAAGTCGGCCACTGTATGGCACGTTGAGGCGGAGCCCGTAGATGAACGACGTGATGGGTCGAGGAAGCGCTGACGGCATATAAAAACGGAGATCTGGGTCTACCTTACGCGGGAACGACGTAGAAGGGACACTTCTTTGCCAGTGTTCACTGCACAGACGTCTCATAAGGGTAGCAATTGCTTGCTTCGCGTCCGCTTGGGTAAAATACGTAGGGTGCGTCGTTACACCACGTGCCACATGAGCCCGTCTCGCAAGTAGGTCGGCAGCCTCATTCCCAGGGACGCCACAGTGACCTGGGATCCACTGCAAGGTGATGTTATGTCCCTGTGTGACAGCACACGAATACTCCCTGAGGACGTCACACACCTGTGCAGTGAGGGAGCTCGAACCCATGGTGCAGTGCAGAGCTTGGAATGCGTTTTTTGGAGTCACTGTATATGGTCCATTGAATCGGGGGTTGTCGGGACGCAATGAAGGAAAGTGCCATAAGAATGGAATGCAGCTCGGCCACAGCAGCCGACGTGGGTGCGACAGCCTTGCGCTTCTTTCAATCGACAGCTCAGGAATTACGAATGCACAGGCAAAGCCGGTCTGCGTCGATGAGCCGTCAGTAAAGATTTTAATTCTGCCTTCATCGCGATGAAGCATGCTCAGACTGCGTTGGCGAAGAACAATTGTTGTAGCTGATTTTTTGGAAGCCAAGCCAGGGACATTGACATACACAGATGGTGCCTGAAGGGCCCATGGTGGGACTGCGGGTAGAGTCAGTTTTTTTATGTTTGGGAATGAGGCTACGGTGAGCTAAAACAGCTTGGCAGTAGCTGGATGCTGGTCGCCGAAGAATGTCGCGCACTAATGTGTGACGGTGATGGCGAGTGGAGAGCCTCATGTAGTGCCCAAGAGATTGTGCCATCCGCATGAAGACCAGCGAAGGCTCCTTGCCTTCAGCCATGACAGGGGCAGTGGGCGCAGACTTATGGACACCAAGGCACTTTTTCATGCTCTTTCCAAGGACGGTTTCCAACACTTGTTCGAACGAGGGACAAAGGTTATGCAACACTGGAAGATGATACATCAACATCTGTCGTATGAGGGACCGGTGTAGACCAAGCAATGCTCTTGTAGAAAGTCCCCAGCTGGCACCACAGAGGTATCGCACGACCTCCAGCCGAGACTCAGCTCTACCTGTCAGACAACGAACGAACGAACGAGAATGAAGTTGTTTGTTTGTAAGGAAAAAAAAAACAAGGAGAAATTGAACTCGTCTCCCGACTTGTTCTGCTACTCCTAACAAAAATTCTGACCCCACCCCACCCCAAAAACCACTTCTCAGGTGCTCTACTCGCAAGTTCGCTATTCACTATCCAGAAGTCCACTATTCACATGTTCACTAGAAGTCCACAATTAAACACTATTCACAATTCTCCGAAGATCATGCACAGAGGATGCTAGAAGGTTGTATCCATCCCACAGCTCTGGACAAATTTCACAAGTGCCGCCAAGGCAGCATCCCTCGTGTTCGGTGCCCAAAGTCCCAACACCTTCACTATATCGAAGACCCTGCTGTCTAGCCGAGCAAGTGTAGCTTTCAGTGTAGCTCTTTGAGATGCATACCTAGAGCAGTGCATTATAATATGCTCACTATCCTCCACCGTTGCACAAACTGAACAATTCGATGAGTCGGCTCTTCCAACTTTATGAAGAAAATGAGGGGCCATAAGGCACATTCGAGCGACACCGGTGTAAAAACGTCTGAACAGAGCGCGGTAACGTAGACGGAACACAGAACTTCAGCTCCGGATCTATGCGATGTAGCAGCGACGAATCACTCTGCAATTGCACCCATCGCTGTCTGCACATTTCCTGCGACAATGACCGTAATGAAGATGTAACATCTGACTTTGAGTATGTCACCGGATGTAGTGTTGAAGACAGGTGTGCTATGTCCGCTAGTTCGTCTGCTGCTTGATTCCCTCTTATACCCACATGTCCAGGAATCCACCGCAGAGTTACTTTGTGGCCGGCGACTCTACATTTGTTGTATTCATGGAGTATTTGGTGAAGTGTTGGTGTCATACAGCCATTTCCAAAGAATGAAAGCATGGCTTGGAGTCCGGCTTTTGAATCGCTGTATACCACCCACTCGGCATGTGCCTGTTGTGCTACTACGTACTACAATGCCAGCTGGATGGCCACCAATTCTGCTGTTGTTGAAGTTGTTTTGTGCGACAGTCGTGCCATTCCCTCTTTCCTGTGCAGTGGAACCACAAAAGCAGATGCTGAGCCTGATGGCGTCGTCGATCCGTCAGTGCAAATAGCTGCTGCTACAGTGACGCTCCATCATAGATAGACAATGCTGTCTCAGCACTGTCGTGGGCAAAGTGGACTTGGGGTGGTGTACTCCAGGCACGGAGATGCAAATCCGGGGTAGCTCTAGAGTCCAAGAGGGATGCTGAGTCGCTCTTGGAGGCTGTGTTTTTGGCAAGTTGCGCTGGTAAGGAACAATGGCTTTGTAGAAGTCAGAATTTCGGCATCTCAATTTCCGTGCCATGGGGTGCTTGTCATGGCGCAGATTCAAGCGCAGATAGTGCCGCACTCTTTCTTGCGTTCTCAGCACCTCTACAGGCAGTTCTCTAGCTTCTGCTATTGCCAAAACATTGGAGGTGGCTCGAGGTATCCCGAGGCAGATTTTCAGACCTCTTGTTAAAACTCTCTGTAGTGTCCTCTCTGCTGTGTTGCTTATCCCATATAGTACAGGTAGATGGTAAGCCACCATTTACCGAATAAGCGCCCGATGTACCGTAAGTAGGGACTTCGTTGACGTTCCCCAACGGGGGCCGGAGAGACGACGAAGCACGTTGACCCGTGCCTCAGACCGCTCCTGAAGATGTTTTATGTGAGCAGACCATGATAGTCGAGCGTCAATAACGACTCCCAAGAAGCGGTGATGAGGCATCCTCTGAATTGGTAGACCATTCAGAGTCAGTTGAAGACTCTTCATTCTTTTCCGAGTAAACGGGAGAAATACAGTCTTCTCGACAGATACGTCCATGTCTCTGTCCGAGAGGAAGGATACCGTGCAATCTAACGCATTCTGGAGTCGCTGTTGCAAAGCAGGCAATTGCGCCCCAGACGTCCATATACATATATCGTCAGCGTAAATGCTGATGTAGACGTTCTTGGGTAAACGGTGCGGTAAATCTGCCATGATTACATTAAACAGCAGAGGGCTCGGGACCCCACCCTGCGGCACTCCGCTACCGAGGTCGTGATAATCACTGTTCCCGTCCTCGGTCTGTATGTACACAGACCTTCCTTGAAGGTAGTCAGCAATCCACCGCAGAGCCCAACCCCTTATCTCCCGAATGTACAGACCATGTAGCACGTGGCCGTAGCTCACCGTATCAGATGCGTGTTTAATGTCAAGGAAAGCTGCCAGAGTAGTTCGGTTTTGGGCGCGTTCGTGTTCAACAAAAGTGACAAGGTCCAAAACACCATCCATAGTAGCCCTGCCCTGTGGGAAACCAGACATACAATCCGGAAGCATCTTCTGACTCTCTAGGACCCACTCTATTCGACCAAGGATCATTTTTTCCATGACCTTACACAGGCAGCTTGATAAGCTAATTGGTCTGAAAGATGCTATATTCCTGGGAGATTTTCCTGGTTTCAACAAAGGTACCACTTTAGAGATTTTCCAGCCAATTGGGAGCTTGCCATCGTTCCAACTATTATTAATGATACCTAACAATGCCTTCAGAGCGGAGGGTCCTAAGCCAGCGATGCGCTTGTATGTAATACCGTCCGGAGAATGAAGTTAAATTAGCTGTGTACAAGACGTTTTAAAAACACTTGAGCTGTCACCTGCTCACTGTGCTACGCCGAACAAAAGTAAGGTGAAGAAAAAACAAACAAGAAGAAAACGAAAGGAAAGAAGCATTACAGAATGCATAGAGAATGCATGCGCAAGAGAACAGAATGCATTCTATAGCCGCCTTACATGAATACGACAGAAGCATATCGTTAAAAAAGTGTTACCTACATGGTTTAGAGTGCACAGTACAGCTGTTGTTCCTGCAGCTGAGTCACTAGAGAGTTTTGACTGTATAGGGTACGTACACAAGTTCACACTGCAAAGCAAACATTCGGGAAGCCACGTCCGGCGCAAGCAGGAGTATGCATTTCTTGTTTCCGTACGCAATACTAAAACTCTCTCATAACGCGAATGGTCATCGTACAGACGATGCTCACCACACGCACACACACACAACACATACAAAAAACAGCATAGGTTAGTGAGCATTGGATATGCAATCAACACATTAGCCACCGGGTTGCACACACAGACAGTCTGTGCACGTTCCCTGATACCGAAAGCGTAAGGCCATCGTAGCTCACTATACCCAGAAGACAAGAAATGTTTCGTACTTGGATGGGTTTCGGGGCTCATCTACGGTATTAGTAATGTTACGAATGGGTTCCTTTTGGGGTAATGCCGATGACGATGGAGATACGTGATACGGGCGCTACACTGATGCCACGCGGAAGATTGCCTGCACTATATGCCGAGGGGTTGGACTAATAAGATTGGGTTAGGTAGGCCTGACGCGGTTTGTATTGCCTCGGGAATGATGGTAATGTACAGACGCAACGTGAAAACCAGCGAGTACCGTTGCATGTTCCGGCAACTATTTGGGTTTGAGCAAACACAGAGTATACTTCTGAAGGGACGAAAAGTGAGCGGGTGCCAGTGGTGGGACTCGAACTCACACCTCTAGTATTGCCAGTCAGGTGTGCTGTAACTGCCGTCTTTCAGATCATTGCTTGGGCGTTGTTGAGGGTTAAATATTGTGTTTTTTTTTTGTATTTGTTTTATTTGCGTCGTTTTAAGAAAAGGACAACATTGTACAGAAAAGAGACTGCGAGGACAAGCCTGTGTCGCAATCTCCATCTGTAAACGCAGAGATAATGCCAGATATATACATATACAGTCAACCCTCGATTTATGAACCTTCGATTTATGAATTCCCTCGTTTTATGAACACTAGGACGAGGAACCAAACTTTTTACATGCGTTTTCCCCTCGTTTTATGGACCTCGATATTCGAATAATGAATGGAATTTCTGGGAACCAACTAGGAGTTGCCCAGCGTTTTTGCCGTCAATTTATGAACGCATCGTTCCGAGGCCAACAGAAACCTTCATAGGGATTATTCATGGTCTTTTGAATGACGCCTGAACAGACAAAACGTTTTCCAGGTATTCACCCTCGGTTCTTAAACCCTCGAAATCCGAACAACGAAGGGGTTTTTTACAAGTGTTCCTGACCTCAATTGGTGAATAAGGTGTCCGCTGTCACCCGGAGATTAATAAACGTAGGTTAAAAATCCCCGAGGAAATCCGAGACCAGTTGAGTGCGAATGTGCTGACATCTCTTCTTTCCATGATTGACACAGCGGAAGGCATGATTCAAAACAAAATTAAACAATTTAGTATTGCATAATAAACAGAGTGTGAATGCGCTAGCACATGTTCTTTGTGAGATTCACACAGCACAAGGCATGGTCGAAAGCAAAATTACACAATATATTGCATTATAAACACAATCCCAACTCGGAAATACTGTTCCATTTGCTCGATAATACTCACTTAACGGAATTTTCGATTTATGAATCCCTCGATTTATGAACGATTTTTCGGGGAACCGAGGGTGTTCATAAATCGAGGGTTGACTGTAGTCTTGTGCGTGTAACAAAACAATACTAAAAATAGTGAAAGTCAATCAAAAACAAAGAAAAAGAAAAATTACAATGAAAGAATTAACAATCTCGCCTAAAATGAACAACACAAACATCTCGAAGAAACATACAGACAACCAAAACAACAAATAATATCAAACATACACTATGTGATTCATGATGATAGGATCAAATTGGAAGCCCAAGTACAGGTTTCAATGGGTAAATCTGGAACATTGTGCAACGTTTGCGAATAATGTGTATAAAACAAAGCCATAGGGATAATACTACATCTTCTAGAGATAGTGATACTTAGATTTAATCTTGAAGCGTGAATAGCTGTTGATATGTGTTGTCCTGTGCTGTGTCGTGTTGCCCTGACTCAAGACCCGCGCTCCAGTGCGTGGCCAACTTGGGGATACGTGGATCCCCCAAGTCCTGTTGTCTTTGACATCCTGCACGTTTATAAGAAGGCGGCTGTTGCAGGGCACACTGTCGCTATGCAGTGGATCAGCGGACATGTCGGCATTAGCAGTAATGAAGAAGCAGACAGAGCCGCCTTGAGCGCCCATCAGCTAGCAGCGTTTTCCCCGATAATGATGTCTTCGGGCGACCGAAGACACCTCCTTTCAACACTCACCGGCCCCAGGATGCGGGCTCGGTGGCAATACAACATAGCTCACTCCCTTCTCTCGAATGTAGAGACCCCACGCTTTCTCTCGTACTTCTTCCGCGACTACCGCGCCCCTTTGCTGCACTCTTCCACCGCATGAGGCTCAACGTTGCCTTTACACCTGCCTTTAAACATTGTCTCGGCTCCACCTCGTTTTCCCTCTGCCCCACTTGTGGAGTGCACGGCGACCTTTGCCGCTTCATCCTGGCTTGTGGGCAATATCACCACGAGCGTGCACTGATGGAAGTTTCTATGCACCGTATTGACAAGCGGCCGTTCAACCTCACGAAGATCCTCGGACCGTGGTCGAACGCTGCCCACCAGATGCAAGGCCTTCGTCTTCTTGCGGAGTACTTGCGCTCCACCGGTGGTGACGGATCTCTGAAAGTGCTTCCCACATCATCATCATCCCCCCATCCGTTCCCAATGCGCAATGAGGCGGCGTACCGCCTCAGCGGCGGTGAATCACCCACCTCATCATCATCCAATGTATGTGTGTGTGTGTTGCCCTGAGTGTTGACCGTTCAGTCTCTACAATTTACGTTACAGAGTAAACTTATTTCGTAAGTATCACATGCCCAAGATTCGCGGACAAAAACTGAAAGAACCGATGTTCTGAGGCTGGAACAACATAGAAGGGACAAATACATACAAAGCCTCAATTTGCCTAAGAAATTAATGATGAAAGATGAAAGTCACTGAAAAGGTTAGCCAGCTGTAGGACTCGAACCCCAATCTTCTGGATTGCCGATGCCTTAGCTTAGCTCAATTGGTAGAGCCCTGGACCGGCAATCCAGAAGATGTGGGTTCGAGTCCTACAGCTAGCTAACCTTTTCAGTGACTTTCATCTTTCATACTTAAAGCGTGCTTCGCCTGCATTACACCCATAAACGCAATGCATAAGAAACTTATAATTTTATTTTGACGGAGAACGCCGACACTTTTCACTGGTTCGCCACCGGATCCTGTGAGATCTATATACAAGGAATTATGCCGAAAAAGAATTATCCGTGTATCTATAAAGGCTTTTGTTCCCCCGGCGTTTGAAATCTTACATATTGTACTCAATGGGACAGAAGTAGAATTCGCGCTCCATCGTGATTTCATAGTCTTATACATCAAAATATATCCGCTTTAGGTAATTTTCCACTGCAGTTTCACAATTAGGGGGACCATGTTTGGAACCTAAAGTGAATGTCTTGGTTTTGTAGTGAGCCAATTTTGTTTCTGAGGGCATCAAAGTGCGACTAAAACGTGAGACATCACACATAAAGAGGGCATAGCCCATCGACACTTCCGCATGTAGGAAAGCCGACTGTACATTTGAGCACGTGTAAATGGGAGGAGGAAAGAAACTTGAAAGGGATGGGAATTATCAGAGTTCAGCACGCCATTCTCCTCTGATAACCAGCACCGCAAGACGGGTTTGATAAAAACATCTACAAAATAAAGGTGTGCTTTCACGGCCAAAGAGGCCGAAGAACATTTCTGGTGACTTCTGCTTTAACAACAGAAAAGACAAGGCTGCAGATACTGTGTTCCCCTGAGGTTCGCGTTTTGGGAAATCGAACGCTCTCTTCTTCTTAGTATAAGTTTCTTGAACTCTTTCTGACATTGTACTTACGGTGCTAAAAAGACGTACAGAAATTCTTATGGCTGTAGTGTACCGTTATTGCATAGTGATCTGATGATTTCCTTTTCATCTTTACCTTATCTGCGACCGTCATGGTTTTTGTATGTATACAATATATGCTTACTTTTATGTTTCACACTCTTTCTTAATTTTTCCTCGCAGCACCACGGGGAATCTTGGTTGCCACCAGTATGAAATTTGATGGGTACCTTAATGGCTGTAAAATCGTATATTTTTCTAACGACGTTATATACCTCTATTTAGGAGAAGCGAAGGCAAGGCAATTTTCTTTTTATTTTCTTCATGCATACACTTGCCTCGGCAACAGCATGTTTAAACTGTGCATGTCCGAACCGTTGCGCCTGCGCTGTGCGGGAGCGTCATTCACGAACAAAATGTGTATGTCATCTAAGTAAGGCAATGCCCCTGTGTTCAACTCACTTAAATGCGTCGAATGCAACTGGGACCTAGCGCATATAATCGTGTTGTGTCAAATGTGTTCTTGACTTCAAGCCGATCATGGCGGCGTACCTGTGCAGAAACACACTGCCAGAAGCGCGATTTTTGATCCTTCCTTTAAGCAAATGCTCGCAGACATGCATCATTCTGTGCAGTTGCCTGCTTATTTTAGCGGCATGTTTTGCGCGTGAAATAGTACATCCTGGGCGATTTTTGCAAGCACTCGAGGTGATGTTGTACTTCGCCTTCGACAAAGTACTGTCAATAGCCTAAGATAACGTTAACCCAATATTCCCATCACCATGGCGATATCCGATCATTTTTTTCTTTTTTCTGTTTTAGTGTACACCAGGGGTGCCGAACTCATTCGTTTCTGCGTGCCGCATTGAACTTTGGAGGAACTACGCGGGCCGCATATGACTGCTTTGGGGTAGCCCGCTTCTGGTATACAGGGTGTCCCAGAAAACGTGTCATTGTAGTCTAATAAAGAAACTACGCCACCTAAAATTATGCGGTCAACGGCATTTGTTCTTACTTGGTCTTTGCCACCTCCTGATGTGAATGTCGTGTAACCTAAGTTTAATTATGTAAATTTTTGCGAAGTGAACTCGGAAATTTGCCAAGTAAAGGTCACCTTTTTACCCCACCAACGTGAAGAGCGGGCCGAATTCTGCCGTTTTCTGGGACACCCTGTAGATGATCGAATTCACTCGGGAGATCACCAAGCCTATACCGGTCCGTGTCTAGTAGCTTTGAAGGCACTAATATTACAAATCGGCTTTGCAGGGTTTGCTCTGAAGTTTGGTAGGAGTGTACTAGTAATACAATCGAGTAAAAATCTGACGCTGAGACAGGTTTAGAGAGTCATTAGCCAAGACGTCGAAAGCAACACAGAGTCAGACAGGAAATATCGAACTTTCAACTTTTTATCATGTGATTAGAGGTTGAAATAACCTTTCATAAGTTTCTGCGCAACGCAGAACGAAGAAATCGTTTGATTGGAGTCGTTTTGATCAGGTAAACGGAAAGATTCCCTGACATCGCATTTGTGAGATTCCCTCACGATACCTGTGTGCAATAAAACGACGCTAGCACGAACCGGTGCACCGTACCAAATCAGCGCTGTTTCCAGAAACGCCCCATATCAAACAGCTCGCCTTAGGTGAAGTAATTGCGTGCTTCCAGTGACTTGTACGCTTTCACAATATCAGCTATGAACCGGCTCGGCGAAAATATTAAATAAACTACCGTGTAATTGTGATCGGGGCATGTTTTGTCGCTGGGCTGTCCATTTGTCGATGTGTAGCGCAAATAGATCGTCACGTTGTATACCGTTCATAAACAACTTCGTCTTGTAGCGACACTTGTCTGATTCCTTCATAGCTCTAAACTATACTGGTATTGTGGAAGGAGACAGTCGAGAGCGGTGTAGCAGTGCAACACAGCCGATGTCGCACCTGCAGAAAGCATTCGCACGGCTGCGTTCATTTTATTTTTCCAATACCTCCTAGATAGCATCAGGCCTTCGCGCTTACGTCACCCCACGGAGGCCTGCCTGGCTTTGCGGCCTGCTTGAAGTTTTCTTCTCGTTCGCTCTTTCATCGACATCATAGCAGCATCCACAGCAGGCCTTCCTGTGTGACGCCGTGTCACGTGGGAGCAGGCCTGATGCTACCTAGGAGGTGTTGGTTTTTCCCACACCAACTCCGCGCATGCGCTGATGGCGCCTCTTGTTTGAACGAACAGATCACTTCTTTTCGTGTGCGTTTGTGCTGCTGTCGGGCGGTATTTCGAAACTTTCGGGGCACTTTTTTGAAATCGGGGAAAAAAAGAAACAGAACAGAGAGGAGGTACATAATCACGGGTAAGAGAATCGAAGACCCCCTTACCCCTCTACAGCTCCGCCATTGACAGTTTTGCTATAGTCCCTGCAGTTAAAAGGATCACCAAATAATTTTTATTAACGAATTATGTAATTTACGAGGAAACAGAAAATAGACTGAGTATCTCTGCACCCTTTCTAACATTACGCAATAAGTCTCGTTCAAGTACAATGCACAATTTTTATAAAGATGTTTGACTCATTTTAAATGAAACGCCCTTCAATAATAGCGAAAACAGAAAGTGTCAGAGGTACGATGGCATTGGGAATGCCATTCGTACCAGCGATACTCCTCTAAAAAGAAATCTCGCGTTTGAAAGCGAGGAAGCAGTTTGAAGAATTCTTATCAAGCTCGTCCCACGGTGCCCGTTATCACCGATCAAAATGAAGTGACCCGTGATAAGTGTTCTCTCTCTCCTGTCCTCCTCTTTCCTTTCAGTTTTCATTCCTCCACTCACCTATACACGTGTACAAACGTAAAGTTGTCTTACTTATACAACACGTGCTATGAGGCTAAGCGCACTTTAGGGAGACGTGTCCGCGAATCTTGGGTACGTGGACACGTGACAAACTGTTACACCATGAAGAAAACTGTGATGCATACAAATGTACTGAACTCGGTGGGTTTTTCGCTGGCACAATATCGAGTTTTGGGTAGGAGTGTTACAAGGTAGACGATGTTATTGACAGTGGAAATTTCAATTGGAATGACTTCACCTTTCGTCATATTAAGGTACCTTCCTCCTCATATGCCTAGCCTTCTCCTAAATCCTAATGCAGACGAAGTAGGCGTGACTCTACTTGAGGAACTAATGAGAAGGGGGGGGGATATACTTTTATTAGAGGGAAAGGTCTGCTAGACCAAGGTCGGCATGCCATTCCATAAAAAAAAAAAAAAGATGGGGTGGGATTCCTGAAGCGCGCATCTCAGAGCTTGGTGGCCAGGCCAGTGCTCTTCAGAAATTGCAATAAAGCTCTTGTGACGGCCCATTGTTGGTGCTGAGGCACAGGGCCAAGGAGTGCGGCCAGATTCCGTTGTTTGTGCCCGAAGCGCTCGAGGCAGCGGGAAAGGGTGGCGCGATGGTTGGTGTACTTGGGGCAGGTCAGCAGGAGGTGCGACTTGTCCGCAACCACTTCACAAACGTCGCAGAGGGCCGAGATCTGCCTCCCCATCATGCGCTAGACCGGTGGCGTGTATGCCACGTTGAGGCGCAGCCGGTGAAGGAGTGTCTCTTGTGACCGTTGGAGACGTCGTGGTGGGGAGAACTCCACGCCGGGTCGATGGAGCGCAGAAATTCGTTGAAAAGGGCGGATTCGCGAATGAAGCACCGCGCCTCTTGAGTGGCCCAGCGGTGGACTTGGATGCGGCAGGTCGACGGAGTGAGCGGTATGTGCGCCGCGGCGTCGGGTTGTTCGTGTGCACGCTTGGCCGCAGCATCGGCTCGATCGTTCTCGCCGAGGCCAATGTGCCTAGGTATCCACTGGAGGCATATATTGTGCCCGGAAGCAAGGGCGGTGTTGGCTATGGACATTATCATTGTGTGTAGGCCGTCGGTTGTTTTGGTGCAGTGTGAGTCGAGTGTCTCCAGTGCCGTCTTGCTGAGTGACAGGATCGTCCAGGTTTCCGGGGGCGATGTTGTGATGTGCCTGAGGGCCTCATGGATTGCGAAGAGCTCGGCTTCGTTGGAGGAGGTGCTGTTGGAGAGCCTGTGAGCTTACTCGATATTACCGTGCAGGACGTAGATGGCTGCAGTGGCCCCATCAAGTGTAACCGATCCGTCTGTATAGATCACGTGCCGCTGTTGATGCTGCGCCGATAAGTGTTCGAGGACGAGTTGGCGCGCAACGGCTAACGGCGTCTCCCTCTTTCGTCCTATGCCAGAGACGCTCGTCAATACCTGGGGCTTGTCAAGGGCCCATACCCAGTAAACCAAATATGTCCCAAGGATATCCTGGGGAAGAACTGAATTTGACATTTGGATATCCCAGGGATGTTCGTGAACGTCCCGTTTACGTCCGTGCGACGTCCCTGGGAACAGACTTTCTTCCTCATTTTGCAGTCCGGGGGACATCCTATGAACGTCTCTGTTGGATATCTGGATGTGAATGGGACGTTTACCGTTTCATATCAAATTAGCTTGTATGCTGAGCACTATGCATTATTATTCAGTTTTTGTTATCTGTCCACGTTTTATAAATTGTTTTGGATAAATAATCGACATCTTTTATTTGAGAGCGGTATGCAACCGCTGTATATAGCTATGGATACAGCACCTATCGGCAACGCCACGTGACCTTGCGTATCCCATTGTTGTTATGGGAGACCGCTTGTACTCGCACATACACACATATGTGATATCGAGTGAGCACTACCTAGGAGGCCTGTGGTGGCCTCTTTTGGCGTACTGGATGGAGCATATACTGAAATGAGACTTGTAGGAGTACGTTCAGTAAGTGTACAGCGCGGTGAACTACGATTGTAACGGTGAAGACGTCTTGGGAACTAATTAGTTCGTGTGCCAACAACGCCGAAGCATAACCGTTGATACTTCTGGCGTCCCTTTCTCACAAACATTGTGTTTTTAATTCAAACTATCTTCCATGATGTGATTGCTCTGCAAATAATGGTCTAAACCCTAAATGTTTCTCGCTTTGCTTACGTCACTCCAGTAAGCGTCACGTGTCCCAGATATGTGCGCAAAATGTAACGTGGTGGGGCAATTCTTTTTACATCCTGCAGATGTCCCTGGGAGATACAATGTCGGACGATTTTCATTGTCACATTGTGGACGTCCAAATAACGTCTGGTGGACTTCCTGGACATAGGTGACGTCTGAGACTTTTCTGGGACGTCCCTGGGATATTTCTGGTTTACTGGGTATGCTGTGCAAGTGCGTCTCTGCACATGAGAGGGAGCAGTGATAGGGAAGAGGGAGGGCGCCGCCGTAGCTAATGGGGCTTCCCGAGTTGAGTAACCGGGAGAGGAGATATGCGCAGAACGCTCGGTTACTTGCAGAGCGTATAGAGGAGGGGCGAGGGATACGCCTGAGGAGCGACCCCGAAGGATAACCTTGAGTCTGCGCCGCCAAAGGCCGATGCGGGGCGGGCATTCCCAATGGACAGCAGGTACTGGTAGCAGGTACTGCGTGAGGAAGCACGTAAAGACGCGGAGCGTCTCTCTGTCCCGCAGGATATGCACGGGACACTTCCATGACTAACGTAGACTCCACGACTTGTGCCAACAATAAAAACTTCCTTTAGTTGTGAGTACACAGAATTCCCGTCTGGTTCTTTCTGTCCTTATCTCTCTGCTGCATAAAACTTTAAGTAAGACACCTCCATGGCCAATCGAATCCAATTCAATCCTGTCACGTTGTAGCCAGAATACTTTTCTTGCCAACTGTAGGATGGGACAAGGGCAGTACTTGCCCACATCACGTTTCAAAAATAGTACTGACCTCGCCATGGGCATTCCCAGGATTTTTTTCAAGGGAGGGGGGTTCTACGAGATGGTGGTGCGCAAGGCGTTCATTGAATATTTTTTTTTACTTTCGTGTTAGCGCCGCTAAGCAACTGTGGCTATAAGCGGCGTACAGATGAGGACAGGTGCAGAGAGGACAGCAGGAAGGAGTGGGGGAAAGGGGGGTTCATTGAATAGACACTAGAATGACGACACTGAAACCTCTCATATGCTGCGGATCTGGGGCGTACTGTTCAAGTTATTATTACGACATCTTAGCATAAATCATGATGACGTTTATACGGGCCAACTTTCTGCACCAGCTATGACCAACCTTGAAGTTAGTCCCAGTCGGCCGACACCACCGACCACGACTGACTCTCCGAATCTGTCGTCGACCGAAAACTTGTTCTGGCCAATGACAAAGAGGGAGCACTGCCACGTGATCTATACGTGATTTCTTTCCGGCAGGTGTCTTCCGGAAGTCTACATTATGAGGACGAAATTTCAGATGCTCTGGACTTCCTGCGAATTAATTATGAATTGTGAACAACTTGGTAAAGAACGAAACTTGTACACATTTCTTTCGCAGAAAAGTTCAAGCAGATATCCATAGAAACTTTTTTTTTTCAAGGGATATTGCCCTGTCGTCGAATGAGCAGAAGCAAAATTGGTCGGTGGTTGGAGCGGAGAGGGCAACGTCTCCAAGTTGATCATAAGACAGTGGTTGGAGTTGATGCAGAAAGTTGGCCAGTGTGAATGCAGCCTCAGGCTTTCTGCAAGGTCGATCTATAATACGAAATAGAATAAATGCCATTTTTAGTCCGTACTATGGCTGGTTAAGGTAAGGTAATTGCTGCCGTGACGTAAGGAGCCCAGCATATAGGGAGCAGCCGACAGCTCACATTTCTTCGTGTAAGTTCGTGACCTACGACTCGACGTTTTTGGCTCCGTGTTAGCGCCGCGAAGCCGCTATATGACGTGCTCCTCACTCATTCTCTCATGGTATACCAGAAGGAGTGAGAGGGACAGTGTGGAAATCAAAATTCCATCAAGAGCTCTGCAAGTCTCCAAGTCATCAAGATCTCCTTTCTTCTTTTCTTTTTTTCAGCAAGAACGCACATGTTATTTGTCGTGCAACCAATCGCAGAGGAAAGTGTTTCACCGGCCCTTTATGTACCAACCCGCTTTTAGCTTGTACGCCTAGCGCTGTGAGTGGGTAATCTCTGTTGGATTTCTTCAAACTTCTTTTGTTGGGAGGCGTAAGGCTTTTTGTGATATTTAGGCGGTTATGTTAATTGTCACAAAAAAGGCGTACGCCCCGCTCTTTCCACAAATCACACTCTTAAAAATGAACTTCAGTACACGCGCCATTGCCTCATAGCACGCTCCTCACCAACTGTCATCCCGAGTGACATCCTTCTTTCCCCTGAATAGCTGAAAACGGGGGGCGTACGCCACTTTTGTGGCATTGTGCAGTTCATAATGGCCACAAAAATGACGTACGGCCCCCGTTTTCATCGAATCGAGGGAGAGCACGTTGTCATTCGGGATTATGGTTGGCTACGAGCGTGCTATGCGGTCAAGCTCTGTTTTTAAAGCCTCTACATCACTTTGAAGTCCTCAACTCCCCTTTCTCCCACTTTCTTTTCCTTTTTTTTGGCTATAGTCGTGACGATGCCCACCTGAGTGCGGCCAACAACGGCAAGCTACCTCGACACCCCCCCCCCCCCCCCCCTCTGTTTTTAAAGTGCAGGAATGAAAACCATATCATTCTACGCAATGGTTGGCCTCACCGTGCTATGTGGGGAGGTTTTGTCTTAGAAGTGTGGAGCGCGCATATAGGCGAAGAACAGTCATTTAGTCGTCACTCCCGTTCCCCAGAAGATAGACATTAGTAAACCCGTCATAAGAAACGTATCGACACAGCACAGCACAGGTTAACCAGGCTCCTTCCCAGACAATCTTAGACAACCAAGGTAATGACGTCTGGATGACGCAACAACCGCCGCTTCCCGGAGTATAGTTCACCCTTCCGTGACATCTTTCATCCATCCCTTCATACTGCGTGTATCGCATTGAAGTCGACTCGTTGCCTCTTGTGAACCACAGGGTCTTGCGGAGGTGGCCGCCTGCAGCCCAGCATTCCTGGTTGAAGCAGCTTCGCATGAACTGCCACTCATGTTGGACGTCTACCATGCACCCATTTAGAATTTCTGCTGTATAGCATTATTATTATTGCTTTTTGGTAACATCCTCGCCATCGCCGCTCCGATCATTCACATTATCTCTCATCGTCATCGCTCATCATCGTCATCACTCATCATTGACACCACTCATATTAGACCTCCTAGCTATGGGGTAGCGTTCCACTCCTAGTGTGGAAAACCTCCTCACTTCATCATCAGAATATATCGGTTGTTCCTGTTGGTAACATCCTTTGTATGTCTGTGTCGCTTTTTCGGAGTCTGCAACGCCATGTGTGCGCCAGCATCTGCCATGATGCGCTGCATATTATACTGTGACGCTTCATGACATCACTCTTGCATGAGGCTGAGATTCGTCGCGCACGAATACACAGCGCGCTGCCACTTCACGTGTACGCGTACGTGCCGGTGGGTGTAGGAGTTATGTTGCAAAAGGCCATAGTAAATCTCGTCGCTGCCACAGCGTCGTGCTGCATGGAACACTTCCCCGTCCTCTACCTCCAAGTGTCGAACAAGCAAAACAACGGTAATGGGATGAGACGAGGTAGGTTCTATTTCGGTAGAGGTAAATTCACGGCAGTGAGCATCGCATGAACGTAATCCTTCATATAATTGAGATAAAGTTGTGGTTCCAGAGGAAGCACAGTTAAGCCGATTCGCGATTAGATATAGTTATGCTGCCAGAGGAAGCACAGCTAAGCCGATCCGCGATTAGCAAATTAGATATAGTTATGCTGCCAGAGGAAGCACAGTTAAGCTTTGTGAGGCCTACCTGAGATTAGCACGGAGGATTTTCCAAGAGGCACGTTACATTAACATTACAGGCACGAGCAGGAGCATCAGACCGTTCCTCGTTAATCTGTTTGGGGTTTCGCTGATCTAAATACCAGAGTCTGGAAAGACGTAGGTAATCTCTAAAGTTACCGATGGCAGAAAGGAAGGGGCGGATTTCTAAGATGCGTCCGCCTCGCATTTGCATCGTGTCATTGAGAGAGAGATTGAGCGAGCGTGCAGGATGCCCATAGCGGCACTCCTTTCGACCACCGAAGAAGTCATATTAGAAGGATAAAGTTTTATGAGGAAGTCGAATTACAAAGCGACTGTGGTGGTTTGGATTAACTTTACAGGGTAACAAAGAGTAAACTTTTGCAAGTCCGGGCATGCCGTGCTCATCATCACTCAATTACTCAATGCAGTTGCAGCAGCGTCTTGTCTACACGTAACACTGAAGGCTATCTGAAGTGGTTGAGCATAACAGCTAGTGCAGAGATATAATGAGAATGGTACGGACCTGGTAGTCGAAACAATCAAAATATCGGTGTTGCGAAGCGCCGTTGAGGTGCTACTCCCCGGACACACAACACTGAAGTGGCTTTCGTTGCAGATACAAGAGCTTGCTGCGATCCCAGCCGCATCAGGGATGTGCGTCACATCGCCTTCTGGGGAGCAGCGTCACACACTCTAAAAAATATAACTCCATTTTGAGTGTACTTTGACGATACCCTAACTGACTCTCTTTTTGGTGTATACGTATATACACCCTCTGGCAAAACTACACCCCTCAGAAAGGGTGTCCTCAAAACACCTCTTTTGGTGTAATCCAGCGGTACCCTAACTGACTCCCTTTTTGGTGTATGCCTACACCACCAGGCAAGGCAACACCCTTGAGTAAGGGTATTATGCCGAGGGCAACAGAAACACAACAGGCAAAATAATAGGCATATTATATATTTGGATTAGTTATAATACACTGCTTACACTGCAATACGAATTGGGGTTTTCCGAAGACATATCTAGCCATTATCATTCACTTCAGTTACATATCGTCAAATCTAGCGGATTTGAGCGCATTTGGGCGGATTGGGTTTGATGGAAACGGGAGAAGTATGCCTTTTTTGCGACATTATGAACAGCATAAGTGTCAGAAAAAAGGCATACGCCTCCCGTTTTCAACAAATCAGGGCAGATAACGATATCATTCGAGATGACGGTTGGCTAGGAGCGTGCTATGCGGTGAAGTTCATTTTTAAGAGTGCGACATAAAAAACGAACTCCATTAATCGTGCGTTCATTCCTCTTGCTTCATCGTAAACGTGAATTGGTGTCGTGGTAAGAGAAACGCTACGACACACTGAAGGCACGAACGAAACCGACTGTTACTGTACACACAGACAAGCAGCCATTCCTATCACTTCCAAACGCCTTATCAGTAATGTGCTCTGTATGTTCCGCACGATTTATTACGGCGCTCTTCGAGTGCTCGCCAAGAAAGCTCTCAATTATGCTTCGCTCCGGGGACAGATCGATTAAGAGACTCCTCCACGTGGGCTTGAGGAACCGGATCGTACTTGATACTCGATGAGTGCGAACGAGAGAAACAGCCAAGGGGGGAAATAAGCAACGTGACACATAGTTCAGTGTGCGTTAAACGTGACATAGATGGCTGCAACTCGAGTTCTCCTAATTTCGAACGACGATAAATTGAAGTTCAGAATGAGATGGTTTAATCACGGTTGTAATCATGAAGAGAGAGAAACTTGTAAGTGGGAAAGGACACGCCGCTATATTTATTTATTTGAAAGCGCCCACCAACGGAAACAATCCTCTAGGTTGTGCACGATGTCACATTACGACGTAAACATACAATGAAAGCCGGATAAGTGATGGATGAATGTAGAAGACGATTTTTTTATAAGCAAATTTAAAAAATATAGAGAGATGCATTGATGTGAACCTGCATTCCATGTTTTACAGCTTTTACAAGTTTTATAGTCGAATGCCAAAACTGATCTCATTCTATCAGGGCCGGCATCATCACCACACTCCCGCATGCACTCGTAGGTGACCTGGGTATGGCGTTCGATGTTTCACTAATGGTGTTCAAAGGTATTACCACAAAAGTAATTGGCGTTTTGCAACGAAAAGCACATTTGACATTTTCACCTGCAGTACGTTTCCTATATTACGCAATCACTCATCTGCTTGCCGTCCTGGACCAGTCCGGAATAGCTAGTACATACAGAGGTCTCCGTGATTTACGTCATTGCCACGCGATCCGCCAACTGGTGGGCAAAACAAAGACACGTGGTCATATACGCCAGAACGCGCGAATAGTTCCAGGGGTGGCCGGCGCCCACCGCTGTGACGCCGGTGGGATCTGCTCCCTATTAAGGAAGCCTGTCCCCCGGGTGTGGGCTATAAAAGCCAAGCTCGTTCCCTGAGCACTGCCAACCAAGAAGCGTTAGTTTTAGTAAACAACTTTTCAACGTCCCGGTACAGTACACGGGAACCGGAAAAAAATGTTCCCGGAAGAAATGTCCCCTGTCCACTTTTGGTACGCGTGGAATTGTTGCGAAATCCCCGGTTGCGATATTGCCGGTCTTGAAGACCTGGGACTCAAAATAAATACTAAATTACCTAACGACTTATTAAGTATTTTTACTTGGCAAGCTTAAGGCCACTTTCACTTAAGCCACTTTTCACTAAAAAGAGTGTCTATTATATGCGGCATATCCTGTAATATTGAGTCCAAACAATTTCGCGTAGAGAATACGCCGCAATCAATTGTCACGTCTGTTGATACAACGTGCACACGTGGCTGGGATATTCTTATTTTGTTTCTTTCTCCTTATACTAAGAAGTATATCCTGCGTGACGTCACAGTGACTGGTGTGCAATCGGTACGCTGGGATTTTGCGACTGTAGATTTTAGGCATCATGACACAGCTATCGCTTCAGGTTTGAAGGATATGATGTGATAGAAAAAAAATAAAAAAAAGAAGAAAAGAAAAGGGATTGAGGTTTTGAGGGAATTAAAAGCGGGACGTTCATTTTTCTGTACCAGCTCGCGTGGAATAGCGGTTGGATGATTGCCTTTCACGCCGAGAATGGGAGGTGGCGCGTGTTCGAATCCCCGTACCGGCTGTGCTGTCTGACGTCTTCTCTCAGACTTTCCAGACGAGTGTCGGCACACTTCGCCCTGAAGTCGACCCTGGACGCATACTAACCCCCTGTCCAGGGCCGGTGCTAGGAGTGTGCGGGGCCTGAGGCAAAGGCACATCGCGCGGCCTGCTTCACAGGCCCCGTGTGACGATCCGAGTTTCTTGATAAAATCGGTTTCACAGATTTTTTCCAATTTTCTAACATCAAAGGGACAGCGCGCCCTGTTAGTTTCAGGCGTTCGCTGGAGCTCGGGTTCCTTCACAGTTGAAAGCCATAAAACTTTATTTGACGTGTACGCAATGTCTCTCCATGGGAGGGGTGACATCTGCTCCCCCTTAGACAGTGTTGTTTTCCCCTGTAGGCGGCTTTGTGTAGAAGGCAGCGTTCTTCGAATGCAGTGTCAGACGCACATGTGTTTTTGGTTTGGCGTACGTGACTGACCTGGACTGTGACATGGCGCGAGAAGGTTATATAAGAGATGGATGACTTCGGGAGAGAGTGAGACAGTCGCTGAAAGAGTCCGTCGTAGTTTGCGTCGAGGGTCGAAACCAGCGAAGAGTCACCGATATATGTGATCCCGAGCGGGAGCCCGAACGGAGAGAGATGGACGACGGCGGCGCCTTGATGCCTGGAACCCACCTTCGACCTGAGGGTTCGTCCCCGAAGTCTCCTTCGCTAGCGCTGACGTCCGGGCAGCCGAAATTACGACATAGAGGCCCAGCTGGCGGTGACTGACCGGAAAGAGGTGCACCCGACGACGATGTGATGAGCGGAGAGACGGATCGACGAGGGCGGTAGCCGAGCTCCTGGGACCGAGCCTCCAAGTGGGACGGTAGGCCTGCCGCTAAGTCGCCGTCTTCGCTATTGTTTGACCCGGCCGTGGACCAAGAATGGAGACCAGAGCGGATGAAGATCGACGGAAGCAACAACCGAAAGCAACAGCATGGAAAGCCGGCCGCGTAGGTCACTGCCGAAGTCGTCTTCAGGGCTCGTCTGCCACGCCATCGCCCATGGCCTGATGAAGATGTGGCGTCGTCGGGGTGCGCAAAATCAAGGTCAGTCACTCTTGCCGCTTGTTGTGACTCTCACGTTTGCACACGATTCACTTGTTCGATTCCCGCGCGTGTTGCATAACTGTCCATTTAAAGTATATCATGCCCGCTTTATCTCAATTATATTATTGTCGCGATTTCTCTCATCTATCATGGAAAGTGAATAATACGCGTTTCGTTGTGTTCGTGTTAAATCAAGTTCGTTACTGTTAACGAAGTGTATGGTTGTTATTCCTTCTCACCTCTGCGGGTGCCCACATTGGGTGTATCCCCTTTTCTTCGTTAATTTTTTGCTCCGTCCCCTTCGGCATCGGAAACGAGGGACGTCACACCCGCTAGGCCTGCTAGGCCTGCCCCGTTAGGCATGCGCGGGGCCTATGCAAGCGCGGGGCCTAAGGCGGTCGCCTTACTCCCCCCCCCTCTATCGCCGGCCCTGCCCCTGTCACCCTCCTTCCTGCTGTTCTCTGTCCATGTCTGTACACCGCGTATAGCAACAGTTGCTTCGCGGTGGTAGCACGGATAAACTTTTTCTCTGCTAATTAACAAAAATGTAAAGTGTCACAGAAAGACGTACGCCGCCCAGTTTCAACAAATCAGGAGAGAACGATATCATTCGGATTGGCTAGGAGCATGTCAAGTTCTTTTTTAAAGGAGGTAAGAACTCCTATCTACATGTATTTAGTTAAGGGTTTAATAGATGTAATATTGTTCTTCAACGCTTAGTAATTCTATTTACAATTTACTGTTCAATTCTTCTCCTTCATAACTTGTGCAGCGTTAATACAAAAACGCACTCTCTTTCGTATTCGGGCGAGTAGACGCACCGCCGTCCAGATACCTCTATCCATCGTTACGTCATCTGAAAAATGTTAGCACCCAATCAGACGCCAACGCGGAGGTACACATAACGTTCTGCTTTACCCTCTTCAAGATGAACTTCACTGCATGACACCTACCTAGCCAACCATCATCCCGAATGACAACGTTCTCGTCTGCGATTTGTTGAAAACGGGAGGCGTAGCATTTTGTAGCCGTGCATAATAGATACATAATAGGCTCTGCCTCTCGTTATCAGCAAATCATGGGCGAGAACGTTGTCATTCGGGAAGATGGTTGGCTAAGAGCGTGCTATGTGCTGAAGATACGCACCTATCAGATTCACCTATACAAAAGGTGTCACAGACAACACCTTGAAATCGCCGTTTGGGGCCGACATAGTCGGGGGCTCGCTTTGTACAGTTCATAGCTCCTTTAAGAGTGCGCGGATCGACGTGCAGGGTGATATGTAAAGAGGAAAATAAAATACGGGGGCAAGCAACAAAATTGACAGGCAAAAATGTATTTCAACATGTCTAGCGGTGTCACTCGTTGCGTCTCGGGAGCCCCTTGACTGGAGGTGGCTTTATTGCAAGAAAGAACGAAGTAAATGCGTCAAAACTGACCCTAGTCACCCACAGCGACCCCCTGGCAAAGATATGCTGTGTGTGAATAGCCATTTTAAAACGGAATTGAACACGAATAAATTAAGCGACTCGTTGAATAACCGTTTCGGATACATATACAGCATATGTTGGAATATAATCGTGTACGGTATGTATGTGTAAGTATGGCTGATATAGCGCTCACTCTGTTTTATGTCCTCCCTGTGCCGGCCTTACCTGTGCAGCTTCGTGAGTATTCAAATATATTCGGTTTAGAACAACAACCGGGCAGAAGAAACAACAATTCGATTCGGGATTCGAACATCAAATTCCATAACTTAAAACGCCCGAGACTGGGGGACTACCACAGCTGCAACACGGCTACCTCTCTATCCTCTCGTTATTGAATTCCATATTTGATTCGGAAATGGAATAGGATATACGATTAATCGCTTCGGTGTTCCAAAAATCCAAATATTCCCACCGTCCTAGTAAAAAGTCAACGTCCGAAGTCAACTAGTCCACGCGTACCAAAAGTGAATATTCCTCAGGGGACATTTTTTCCGGGGACATTTCTTCCTGGGGACATTTTTTTCCCGGGAACATTTTTTCCGCGGGCATTTCTTCCGGGGACATTTCTTCCTGGATCCACGGTACACGGTACGACAATCCGTAACGATATCCCTATACGCGAGACTGACGCTGTTGACGTCTTAGTACACCGTGGAAGGAGACTGTACGGTTAATAAACGTCGTAGCGCGCCCGCATGGCAAAATCCCGAACCCTGAAACGTGAAGCCTTTCGATGTTACGCTGTTGAGCAGTTCTGTTATTGCAATCCGTTTCGTCGCATCCACGAGCAGCATAAAAATTCAACGGGAGTACGCACGGCCATCTGCCTTGCGCCATCCTGCTCTTCGGTGCCCCCGTTTCCAGCACTCCGTATCCAGCTTGTCCGCGCTCTTTCGCTTCTCTCAATGCTTACATAACATGGGGAGGTTTATTATGAATAAAGTGAACTGCATTACGAGCCAATTCTGTGCACAAACTGCGTAGGGTGTCTCACAGTATATTTCGCATTCTTTTTCTTTCAACTCCTCAGTGTGAATCACCCCAGGCCATAGTCATCATTTAGTAGTAGTAGTAGTAGTAGTCCGCAGTGTGCGTTGTGCTTATATGTATATCCATCGCATTGGAGCAGATGGCGCCTGTAATGAATGCCGAACGTTGCCGGCGAGCCCTTTCATCATCACCACCACCACCGAACGTTGCAAACCTTGTATATGTAATTTTCTGCTTTTCTAATCTATCTACGCATATCTATTTCACATTATCTTCGGCGGCACTGAAAATGAAAAGGAAAAGAAGGGAAGAGCATTTTCTTTTCGCCCTGGAATATATTAACAACCGATTTTGACAATTCCACGCGTGAAACCACGCGTACACGTGGGTGTCCCGTGACATTGGAGCGAAATTCTAGAACTTCCACAGGAGTTGCGACGTTAACCGGAAAAAAATTAGTTCCGTAATTATTCCCGAGCCGTATTTTTTTCCAATTTGTTCGTACTCTGGAATTAGTCCTGGAATGAAAGCAGACCGCATGACGATGAACAGGGACTGGAGAGAACTTGGGTGCGGCTCCTGTCACGAGATTAAGAGAATCAGAGGAGAGGGAACGGCACGTGGCCGCAGAGGGAAAGGGGAAAGACCAACAAACATTGTGCCATTAGTAGGCGTCTGCAGCCTCTCTCCTTCAACATAGAATCACTCTACATCAACATAAGACGCGAGACGCTGGCTCAAGACGCTTACGGCTTTCCACTCCTGGGTTCTCTTGATATGTGCGGAAGGACACAAAGAAGAGAGACGGGAAAGCAGCCCACTGCGAAGGAAAAAGTAAAGGCGAACCAGCGACGCCCTTAATGCACATGTATAGCAGGTTAGTAGGCTTCGCAGGAAAGGTGGACAGAAGATGGAGCGACAAAGGCGTCCACAAGGAATAATCCTATAAGGACCACGACACTTGTTCGATTGACATTCTTTTACATTTGTACGATCAATGGAATGACATGCACAGGAATAGTATATAAAGCGAATATACCTACTGTTCTACGAATGTACGAGAGCCACTTTTTATAAAAGTATATGTTTATTGACAGCTAAAACAGAGCCTGACCATGCACGAAACACCCTCCCTCGGATGCCTTCCTCCGTTGCCAGACGGTTATTCCTATTGCGCGGTATGTGCACACATTTCCCTCTACCTTACTTGTATGGAACACTTTCGAAATCAGAAAACAAAGCACACGCAAAACAAAACGTTAAAAGCGACAACGATCGAGGTTGCAGCGCTAGCTATATACAGTGGAGTCGGCCTGGTGGAACACTTCTCGAGCTTCTTACAGGATACCGGGTGCTACCACCACGGTATACTTTGAGCGAGCATGCCACGCATAGGGGTGACACAAACCCGCCATTGTTGTAACTACCCTCAAGCTGGTGCTTTTGGCAAAACTGCCAGCTTGTCCTGGTCGTACGTCATAGAAAACGTCATTTTGAGGTCATGTGACTTTGTTTACATGTCGGTTTGCCGCTTACCGACATATTTCCGTCGTCATAACGCCAAGAGATGAACGTATTTTGCCAGCGTGAACAATGCGGTGCTTCTTCCGCAACATGGTTGCCCATTTCTCCTTAGTTTAAATACATCGCATCGCCTCAGTGAGTCTTAACGCGTAGTCGTCATCACATCTTTGGAAGTCGTCAACAGTATGAGGCCTTATGTGCAAAACTGCCCGTTTTACTGCGAGATTATCGGAGAAAAATAATTACCGTGATCGAAAGACATCCAAAACGTTGCACAGAAACAACAACCGCATTGATTACAAACGGTTTGGCCGCCGATCACGGGTGCCGCCATCTTTAAGGTCACGTGTGCCCTGACGTTTGCTGTGACGTGCGACCAGGACCTGTCCAGGATGCATTGCGTTCGCCCAGCACGCTTTCGTCTACGGAGCAATAGATTGGATGCCACCCCTGTGATGCCACGGGACAGCTGAACTATAGGTGGACAGAATTCGCGACTTCCTACTCTGCTGCCCTTCTAGTGCGCGTGCTACAACCAAACGACGAAGACGAGTCGACGAAGAAGTGCATCTTTCCAGACGTGGAGTACTATCGCCCTGACATTATCATTTATTTTCTACATTTAGGTGACGTTTTTCTGCGATTCTCTTGCAGCCGCTCGCTTCGTAATGATTCGTTTGAGCAAAGTCTGCGCAGTTTTGGACCGAGATATTTCGAACACATGTTCCTGACATCCCAAAGATTACGGATATAGCACAACCTCTGTGGTGATTTTGTTGCGGAGTCCCACTTTAAGGATTCATAGAATATTAGTCATGAACTTTTAAAAGATGATACCGTCTTTAGCTCTGTTATCATACTCAAACATGATATTATCATTAACAACTTTATTCTTGGTTCGAAACAACATTGTTTTGATATATTCACATACTCAAAGAATTGCAATCCGACCCCGTTTTTAAGTTCTGTGGTAGCCTGTTGCGTGCGGAATCTTCCACTGAATATGTCCCATTGAATATCGAATGACACGAAGTAAACAGTTCTGAAGCAACAAAATAAAATGTCGATCGCGAATTTAAGTGCTTTTGCAAAACGTCATCGCGAAAGTGCTGCGCTGACCACAAAGTGACACATCAACATACTTATGTACACTCGAATCCGGTATGTTGTTTACCTCCGTGTACTTTCGTACCGAAGGACATCGAATCTTCTAAAAATGAAGGGTACGGATGTCGTTTTAGAATACGCAAAGATCGATGAATAAACGTAACGTATAGACTTACATCCTTTCATCCTGTACAGCGTGTTGGGTTACGGGCTTCATTCGCCTATATGGTATTCGATTTCCTTTTTGCCATTGTTGCTCGGGAGTTTTGTTAGCGAGCTGCCAACCAGGCCATGAGAAAACGAAACTTGCTGCTCACGTTTCCGATATTGCCATCCCTTTATGAGGTACAGCTGAAATCAGCCTCGTTTATTTTGTCTATTTACTTTTTTCTGACTTCGGCACATTTTTAGATGTATATTAAACTTCTTTCTGCCATTGTATTTCATAGAATAGAATACAAGTAGATAAAAAAAATGGAAACGTAGGTCTATGATCATTGTATTTCACTCACCGCGCACGCTGCACGCTTCGCATGGTAACCCGTGGTAGAAGACGTAATTTTATTATTAAATTAGTAATTTTGTAATGTTTCTTTTTGCGTGTTTCTCTTCAACGTGAAGAGCTCTTAAAAAATCATGCACATCAGTCAAATTAAGCGAATTAATATTATTTTATTAATAAGAAGCTAATTAGTAATATTAATAAATTAAAACTGATACAAATTTAAATATGAAAACAATCGTTCGTAATGGAAGCTAGTGGTATATATTTTGTGAGACGGAAGATGTTCGATCGCGATCATCATCGTATCATCGTACTCCGCTCGCTCCCCTGGTCTCTCGCTTCTTCTAGTTCTGATATCAGAATAAACCGTTCCTCCGGTTCCTGTTTCCTTACCACATTGTTATGAAATATTATTAGACTGACCTGATGAAAATGAAAAGTGAGGGGGGGGGGGTGCCGAAATAGCTTGCCGTTGTTGGCCACACGCGAGGGGGCATCGTCACGACTATAGCCAAAAAAAAAAGGGGGGAGAAAAGTGAAAAAAAAAAAAAGAACTGTGGTATATATACAATGAAAACCAACGAAGAACCTGAAGATAGCTAAAGGAACGAGATCGCACTGTAAAGGCACCCTGACGCTTAACCACGAGCGCGTGGCACGAAGAGGCACCAGCGCCCCCAAGCGTTGACGCAGGGTTTTGACATTGGGTTCCTGAGCCCAATGTCTCGAACCCAGCGTCAACGTTTGGCGGCGCTCGAGTCTCTTCCGCTCGGAAGTACCTCTGCTAGCGGACAGACGCATATAGAAAAAATAAAAAGTAAAGATCAGAGAGGGGTAACATTTCCTTGAGTCTGAGGAGAACGAAACGGACTTGAAACACATAAGTGGACGACACGAGACTCAAACCAGCAAGCAATCAACGATAATAGTGAGAGGGCGCAGACTAGCTGGTTCATACTGACGACGTGAAGACACGAGACAGGGAGGAAATAATAGACAACAATTTCTCAGACACAGCACTAAAAGGCTTAGTGATGTGTCTGAGACGAGATTGTTGTCTGTTATCTCCTCCCTGTCTCGGGTCTTCACGTCGTAAGCAATCAACGCTTTGCGTGTAGGGTTGCCACCAGGCCGGTATTATACCGGCAGGGCCGGTTATTTGCTCGCTCTGCCGGTTGCCTGTAGGAAGGTGATACCGGCAGCCTTTTGCTGGTATTTGTGGCTCAACACCTTTCGTAGGGGTTTTTACGGGGTTTTCCTTTGAACATTCCACTACAGCTTGAATAAATCTGGAGCAAAGACCCAACTCCGTAGTCACCAGTCGTTTTCTTAGCTATTCATTATGATTATCATTGTTGCCTTGAGCGAGTACGCTCGTTCTTTCTTTCTTTCTCGCTGTATACTTTCCACCCCTCACCCACTTTCCCTTTCCCGCGAACATTTCCTCCTTTCCCTCTATTCCACCTCCCCTCCCTCCACCTTACACCTGCAAAATACCAGCCGGTATTTTGCACTCCGAAAGATGGCAACCCTATTTGCGCGTCGTTTTCGTCAGACTCAAGAAAATGTTATCACTCTCTAATGTACACCAGATCGCCTGCGTCGGTTTGTTTTGTTCTAAACAAATATCAGTGTGTTTTCTGATATCATGTTTCTATTCATCAACCTCATTCTTCAAGGCGATTATTGACACGCAGCAAGGAACAGCCAGTGCGTGCCTCAGTACCCTTGTACAAAAGGAGGCTCTCATCCAATGTGTTCCTCCCCTTCTTTGTTCTCACTCAGAGCGACGATCCGCAGAGAAGGACTACCCTCGATAATCCCGCCACGGGTAAATCAAGGATCGGCTGAACGACACGTTCACGTGCACTGGTGCGTAATCGTTCACTCAGCACGATAGCGTGCAGTGAACTCCCAGGCCAATTTCATGGCAGTGCAGTTCACTGATTCGGAATTGATTAGACGGACTCTGGGGCTGTTAAGAGAACCAGAAGATAAGATAGTGAGTTACTAGCTCGCGATTGCGCAGTAAGCGCACACATTTTAGATTACATAGAGGTAATCAAATAAGAGCTTACGCTGGGGAGAAAGGGCAGCCTCCTCCTCTTTCTTCTTCTGATACTACTGATACCACTGCATCTTCCCCTTCTGACCTCGGACTCCCATGTGCCCTAGAACCCAGCACACACTACTTTTCGTGTCATACTTAAGACCATTCTCGCCCGACATATGTGCCCAGCGTTTTGTTTTGTATATTCGTGGTATTCGTGAGAAAAAATAAAAAGAGTGATTGCTTAGATACTTTTATAAGTGTCCCCATGTCTATATATCTATGAAAAAATGTGTGTATTTGTGAAGAGGGCAACCGTTCGACAAGTAATTTCTTTGTGTATGCCCTTTCGTGAGAGCCGAGTGATAAAGTTATGTAGGGATGCGCGATACATTTGTTTATTGCGTTTTTAAATTGCCTTGCGGACAAGGTGAAGTGAACGATGAATTTGCAGGGCAATTTGAGCCTTTGTATGTATTTTTCCTTTCTATTTTATTCCAGCCTCAGAACATCAGTTCTCTCTTGTTCAAGGTGAAGTGCTTGTTCTGGACGCGCTAATTTACGAGGATTCGCACCGATTTTGTGAGCTTTCCACGCGGTTATTGCGGTAGGGTTTTCTTCAAGCAGTGTGCTTGTTCTCATAGTATCGCTGACGCCTTTAGCGCGAATTGAGAGAGCAGAAATGAATGGGTGTGCTTCTTCTTGTTGTTTGTCAATGTTTGCGTTTGTCACGCTTGTACACTGTAAACTGAAAAACTCGCTTTTGGGTGTATTTGGGGTGTAAAAAGGGTGTAAACTTGTATATACTCCTTTTTTACTCCCTTATTACACCTTCTAAGAAAAGGAACACACTTTGAAGGGTGTTAAATAGGTGTTAGAGCTTTCGAACACCTCCCGCACAGCCCGTTTACACCTTTTTGGTGTGAAAAGGGTGTATAGGGTAACAATGATACACATCCGCACTATTGTTTGGGATAATTTTTTGTTCATAACCTTGAAGCCTTTCTGAAGCCATCACAAACACTTTAATCCTCGTCAATCAAAGTAAGGGAATTAATACACTGAATAAAAACGTATTATAGTAAATGTTTTTAGCAGACTGACGATTATATCACTGCAAATGTACAAAATACACATTCGGCAAAATACTTCGCAAAACATGCACAAAGATATGTAGCTGCAGTATAGAGAAATGGACTCCGGTACGGCACCTTGCGTGACCACCAGAACATCAGTAATATGAATAAATGAATAAGAAACAGCCAGTAACAATCACGCAATTGTCTACACTGCTGTAAATCAGTGACCCACACTCTAAAAGATAAAACTCCTCTTTAGGTGTAATTGGGGTGTATTTTGGGTGTATCAACTGCTTTACTCCCTTATTACACCCTCAAGAAAAAGAATACACCCTACCCTGTTTTTGGTCTGAAATGGGTGTAATATGTGTATGTCCCGCTCTGCAGGGTGTAATGGCGAGAACTGGTGTGAAAAAGGTGTAGTGGCCATCAAATTTCTAATGCTTCGCTACGACAGGTCTGGCAACAGTGTGCTGTTTACTCTGTGTTCTCCAGCTATGGCGGTTGGAGTTAGTTGTGGTAGTTTTTGTGTTCTGTGTGTCGTTTGGTGAACTACAGGTCCTTTGACCATCTGAGTTTAGTGTGCACTGCAAGGATCTCGAACGGATGCAAGCAGCAGATGCGTCGTGCCCATCGGATCGAGTAGCTTGTCCGAGCGTCTCGCTGCAGCGTGCTGTTTGGTAAGTGTTGTCGGTGTATTTTGTCTTGTCTGCTTGTCTGGTTGATTGAGGTGCCTTTGAAGCGGGTATTTTGAGATTATGTTTGAACCTTAAATGGAATGCACGGATTAGATCAGAGAACAGTGCGCGTCGCGTTGTAACGGTCACATGTGGCCGTTAGGCAAAGTCAAGGGGTATACGTAACAAACGAAGTTGGTGCAATTTGTGGTAGCAAGCAGCTGGCAAGAGTCAACAACTCAAGATGCAAGAGGTAGCGTGCAATGAAACCACAAGGCCACAACCCTCTGATTTCCGGTCAGATGTTCTGAGTCAATGACTGTGCGAGTCTTCTGAACAAGGCCCTGGCAAGTTTGTGTGTTGGCGATGTCACAGAGGTGTAATTGGTGATACACTTGACCAGAAATCAGAGAGGTAAGGGTAATTTTATTAAGGCATTTCACAGTTCATTTTTTCTTTCACTACAGAGGCAGGACTTCTCTTGGCCTCACCGGTGAGGCCAAGTGTGGACACTTGAGCACTTGTGTGAGGACACTTGTGGACACTTGGCCTCACCGGTGAGGCCGCGGCCTCACGTGTGGACACTTTTGTGTTTTGTATTGTGCGGTGACTATGTAATTCTAATTGCAATGCATGCAGTGTATTATTGGTAATCCAAATAAAGAATATGCCGTTATTTTACCCGTTGTGTTTATGTTGCCCTCGGCATAACACCCTTACTGAAGGCTGTTGTCTTGCCTGGGGGTGTAGACATACACCAAAAAGGGAGTCAGTTAGGGTACCGCTAGATTACACCGAAAGAGGTGTTCAGAGAACACCCTTTCTGAGGGGTGTAGTTTTGCCAGACGGTGTATATATACACCAAAAAGGGAGTCTGGGTATCGTCAAATTACACCCAAAAATGAGTTATATTTCTTAGAGTGTAGAGCAACATGCATATTCTATTTATGTGCATGTGTGCGAATTTCATTGGTGTTGTGATCGGGACCGTTTTAATATCTATTTCTGTCTTGGTACTTCAAAGCTGCCTTATGTTCCTTGCACTGTAGCAAAACTAGCTGCGAGTGTAAGAATCTGAAATAAAATTACTAAGTAGGAAAATACATGTCTATGACTGTCAATAAGATGGCAACTGAAGTGGACCAACTTGCAACGTGTTCCGCAGAAATATATGCCATTGAAAGCTTCTTCCGCATCTTCCGTTGGAATATGCATGGGGAATGTCGGCTGTGTGGACACACAGTTAAGGTCACGAGACTCCGCGTGCAGAGCCACGCCGTTACAGGGAAACTTTCCTTTAGGAGGGAGGAACTTTCAGCGGAACTCATTTGCATCCCGTGCTTGCATCTCACTTCCGTGATCGACTGAGTACTACTCTAGAGATAACTTGGCCTCTCGTCTGCACCTGAATAGGAGTTAAGTTTTCTCTCTTGGTTCGCTTCCTCCAACATTAGCATTGATAGGATGACTCGGAACTATAGGGCGCACGGTCTTTGTCATGCCAGGGGGAAAGTTGACCTGCCATGTAATTACTAAAAAAGAATGTCAGACAGTCTACTGCACAGGAATTGGATTCTCCCGATTTTGTTGTTTTCACGGTGTGTTATTCATAATGACGTAGTACTCAGCACAGTGTTGGTGTTACTCAACATTACTTGAACGTACTGTTACTCAACGTTGTGGCGCAGTGTTATTCATTCTACACTACGTGGAGGCTGTCGCCTCTTGCGTCCTGGAAAAAGATTAAAAGAAAACAGAAAATGCAACCCAAGATAAGGACAGTTCCGATAGCGTCACCCGATACATTTGCTTTTGTTTTGTTTCCGCATGTTAAAGCTCATCTTCGACGCATGAGGCGGCACTGTGCTCCTTTACCCTCTCACATTGGGAGTGAAGGGAAGACGCGCCTCTGGAGATGCGCAATGAACAAACTAAAGACAAAAAAAAAAGGTGTTCCTTCACGAATTTTTTCGGACGATCTATTTTTATCGGAGATTTTTGTTCTCAAAACGACTACGGTATCATGTGACCAAAGAGACCAGATGTTCTAATTGGGACAACTTCGTAGCTTTTATAATTAAAAAGTTAATAATTGAAAGTTAATTAGGACATTGCCTTAGCAGTTTGCTGGTGCCCTCTTAAGGAGTGCCCTTTAGCATATACTACATTGCAACTGACTTCATCTCGAAAAAAGTGATATATATATTTTGAAATAATCTGTTCGCATTTAGCTGGGACGCCATGTATACTGTGGGTAATCAGACGAGCTTTCCGATTCTCCAAAGTGATCGAGGTTCAGTTCACGTTGTATCACTCGTCAGCTTTAACCGTCTTATTTGTCGGTACAGAACCTTCGCCCCATGTAGTTTTAACGTGTTGACTGCTTACCGGTCGTGGACACGTCTAGACTTCCAGTGCTGTCACTAAACCTTATTACGTGAGTCGCAACAATCGGGTGCCCTATGGCAGACGTCGAATGCTTAGCAATGTCACCGTCAGAGTCAGGATAATTTGCATTTACCGGAAGAGGCGGACGAGGTGTCGTATATCGGCCTACTGCATATTCTTCCATGATTTGATGAGCCGCATTAGACTCCGGTTGACAAGTGTTAATGGGGCTCTTTGTCTTGTACTGGCGTTTCAATGAGTCGGCCGGCGGTCGCACTTCGTTTATGGGCTCACACAGAAGGTTCCCTTGTCGTACATGGATCCTATTTGTTTCGTTCGGGAGGTCAACATTAGCAAACAGTAGACTCTTTTTTCGCAGTTGAATGTGGAACTGGTTCTACGTCTAACGGGACCCAGTTTTTCGCGTATATATATGTAAGGAAAAAAAAAGAAGAAAAACTAAACACACACAACACACCGAAATATCCCATACAGTGTATAGTTCATACGTGATTGGCTATGACCTTGGTCACTTCCGTTCAGTTGGTCACCGTTTTAATTTGCAGTGTAGGGTTGCAGGGTTTTTCCTGGATTTTCCTCAGACGGCTGTTTCGACATATGTCGGCACAGTTCCCCTAGAAGTCGGCCCAGGATGCACATTCCCCCAGAGGGTTATTTGTGACGTTGCCTACCTCTGTGAGGCCGACAACGGCGAAGTTTTTCGGAAGCACCACCACCACCACTTTGCAGTGTGGTCATTTCACCCTCATCGCAGTTAAAGAACTTCCATGAGGTGTCCCTTCCGCATGAAGTCCAGTGTAGCATCCTAAGTGTCCTGTGTCGTGTCAACACCATTGGCCAAGTGAAGTAGATGGCTGATTCTAGTAAAGGCACTAAGTGGCCCAAGTTCTTCGTTCTTTCCATGAGGCGTTTTCTCTGATTTGTGTGTTTTGTGCAATAAAGCAGGATGTGTTCAATATTTTCTTCGACATAGCAGGAGCTGCGTGATGCATCTTTACTTCGGCCTCTGATGTGGAGGACATCTTTTGTCTTGGCGTTTCGAGTTCTTAATCTCATTAGGAGAGAAGTTTGTTCTCTGATGAAGCCTCTCGTGATGCAGAGGGGCGGAGCCTTTTTGATGGATGTTCTTGCGTCAGGGTGGAAGCATCACACATGATAGTTGATGTCATTTCCCGATTAGGCTTGTAGGGTTTATCCTGGCTTTTCCTCAGACGGCTGTTTCGACATATGTCGGCACAGTTCCCCTAGAAGTCGGCCCAGGACGCACATTCCCAGATGGTTATTTGTGACGTTGCACAGATGCACAATGTACGCCTCCAAGGGGAGATTGCTTTTTGTACATGCCCCATACCATGCGAACAATCCTGAAACTTCGGAAGAATCGCTACGGAGGACAGTACAGTCTTGGTGTGCTCTCTAGAACTTGATATGCCACTCACCTTGATCGCGATGAAAGAGGTGGAGGACCGAGGTTAGCCAGCAAAGAGAGACCTTAACAAGCCTCTACAATTACTGCTCGCGTGTGCCATGCCTCTCATGCACTCTGAGGTTGTCCTTCATGCAGTTGACGCAAATCCGGAAAGCAGCACCCGCACATTGCCGCGAGTACTGGATGCTTCTCAAATAAGCATTGTTCATCTGCATGTGCTCGGGCAGGTCTACCGACGTTCCCGAGTGGTCGCTCATAAAGCACGCACATGCATGTCAGCACACTCACCAATGAGTGTGCTGACAGTTCCTTTAGACCGTGAGGCTTCGTCAGACCTATCATGAAGAGTGAACGAGCCTCTTATGTGGGATGTATTGTCATCGCCCCCCATAATATCAGATCCTGTCAGTAACCAACACTAATCTGCTGGGTACCTTATGACAACAAGAGTCAGCATACCATCATCCTGTCAGCCAGATTGAGGCGGCGGACCCATGACGACCACAGGGCACTTGGAGTTCCGGGCTGTGGCAAAGGGACAGCCACAGAACACACACAATCACTCTCACGTCACGCGTAAAACGTACTTCACTATGTCACTATGAACGTTGCGGTGACATGCCTGTGGACAGGGGGGGGGGATATGTTTATTGCGAAAAAAAAAAGAGGCAGGTAAAAAGGAAAGGTCAGCCAGGCAGAAGCCGACTTGCTATTCCTTGTAAAAAGAAAAGAAAAAAAGGGAAAAAAAACAGAAACAGAAAGGGAGAAAGACGCAAGCGGCACATGGGCAGCAGGAGGGCATGAGTACACGACCGCTCAGAGGCAGTCCAGGAGCCCAGTGTCACCCAGGAAGCATATGAGCGCTCTGGTAACAGCCCATTGCTCGTGGACAGGGGTGTGTGCATCATCATACGGGAAATGAATGATTCCAGGTCTTAACACAACCTGTTGCTCAACAGGGTAAGTTCGACACGAAGTACTGATTTGCGTGTTGTGAAACCTTGATGGTGTGTGCACCACGAGTTTGTTCCAAAGGGCCGTGGCATCATTGCCGAGCTGTGCTCTTCCGGCCTGAGCCAATTGTATGCGTCATTGTCACCGGAAGTACCCTACCTTTGTCAGTCAAAGGAGGGCCCTCCTGTAGCAAGACTTGTCTACATGCGACACGGTCGACCCAGGAAATAATTCAAGAACTGGAAGGTTTTCAAATTAATGCATCACCAAGCCAGACCTCGCGCTCTGCTTCCTTTGTACAACAACAACAAGAATTATCTTCTCACGATGAAGTGGGGAAGTTTTCCACTCTAGGAGTGGAACGCTACCCCATAGCTAGGGGGTCTAATATGAGTGATGACGATGATGAGCGATGACGATTATGAGAGATGACGGTGATGATCGGAGTGGCGATGGCGATCCTGATTGTGATGGTGGGAATGTCCGAGGGCACTGTCATGGTCACAAAGACTCCTTTAGGCGAGTTGCCTAAAAAAAACAACTACGTGACGCAAGGCCGCCCTGGAGTGGGCCGCGGTGCCCCAAGGGCCGGGGACGCACGACAAGTTGAAGGGGCGGCTGCCAAGAATGGCAAGCTGTGATTGCAGTGTACGTCTCTCGTTGTGCAGGGGGTTCCGCAACGAAGGCAAAATGGAAGCTGGAGCCCTGGTGTTCCTTGCCGCTAAATCCAAGTAGAGGTACCGCGCCGGGATTCAAAGTTCGACACAAAGTTGGCTAAGTTTACGAACATAAGGGGCTTTGCATCGAGGATTTAAGGCCAAGACCAATGCCATTTCTGTTATAACTTATAAATAATGAAAACAATAAGGCTTCCCAATGTATCACTGTTTATTACTCACCCTAGTATTCCATTCGTTCCACTGTGCGCAGTATTGAAGCTTGAACAGGCCAGCGTTCCTGGAAGGCTATCACACCTGTATGCTGTTCCTCAGGCACACAGCTCTGCATACTCTTTTTATTTATTTATTTAAGATATCCGCCTCCGTCTGGCGTGATGGGTCCATAATGCACACGCAGTTTTATCTAAATTATGTTCAGTGTTGAATATATCACAATCTTGGAGTGAAGCTTATAGTTGAGGTGCTGCAGGATAGTAAAGGATATCAAGAAACGCCGAGCTTCAAAGAACATGTGTACTGCTGTCTCTAGCTTATTTGTCCGTTTTAGTATTCTGTTTTATTTGTGTTTACTTTGTTTTGTTGTTAAGTTCGTTGTAGCGCATATTTTTCCTGACTACAACTTTTGCAGTAGCCAGTTCTGACCCCATTTGGCATAACAACTCGGCATTTCCATTTGCTCCTCAAATCAAATCTCATAAAACAGCAACTGAAGGCTTGCTGCAACACTACAAAGAGAGGTGTCCTGGTCAATGGCAAAATAGTACTCGCAGCTTGTGTATACCTTTAATATACGCTGGCATACTTCTCGCCAGCACACATAGCGAAGAACAAAGGTAACATAGGAGTGACAGCCCAAGCCATTGTGCAACGGCTCTTCCAGTGCGTTCCGCAAGTGCTATTCCTATTGCAACAACAACAACGAGAAAAAAGAAATCCTGACTATGACATGGGGTGATTCACCACTGGGGAGCAGTACACTACTCCATTACACGCGAAACATTAGATGCGAGATATGATATGATATGATATTCCTATTGCAAATCCTATTCTCCTATGTTTGTAGCAGAGTAGGTCTGGCCTCTCTTGAATGCGTTCAGGCAGCGCTAAACAATACACGGTGTGCGACTCGTTTACCAAGTAACTCCGCTAAGAGAACTGAGAACGTCGCTGTCTTCCGGTTCAACCGAACATCTAGTGTCTGTGACTCTTTCTCGACATTCTCCGCTTCGTTTCGGAACGGGCTTGTGAGATTTTGCTTGTTTGTTATAATACCCCAGAGACAGGTGAATGTTTCGTTGCATTAGTGTCGTCTTTACCGGCCGTTTCGCAAACAAGTTGCTGTACGCTTAAGAATTCCTTGGAGCCTTTCGATTCCTTGATCTCGTCAATTTGATTGTCCGGGGAATTTACCAAACCAACACGTCTTTCCCATTATCTCACTTCACTGAATACGTCTCGATGTCTTCCGGAATTCTCGAAGTCTACAGGGACATCTTTTTCTGGCATGTTCATCGTACATTCAAACATCCGGGACTACACTTAAAATGTCGTTAAATTCGCTGGACTCTGGAGCTCTACACTCTTGCTTAGCCAGTTCACAACGTCTTATTAAAGTACCCAAGCATATTGGCCCAATATTGGTTCAGTATGGGCAATAAGGCCCAACCTTGGTCCGATAGAGGACCAGTAGAGGTCCAATCTTGGACCAATGTTGGACCAGTATTGCCAATATTAGACCAATATTGGACATGTTGTGCTGCTTGGGTACCACCAACCTTTCTCGATAATATGGAGGGGGACTGGGTTTTATTGCGAGGCTCATCAGTATATCAATAACTTCCTTACTATAGTGACTTGTAATAACCTAACTGCCTATAGCGCTCATGCTCATGCGCTCTAAAAACAGAACTTCACCGCATAATGCGCCAACCATGCATAATCCCGAATGACATCGTTGACTTCCTGACTTGTTGAAAACGAAAAGCATATACCTTTTTGTGACATTTACACACTTACGTTACAGAGATGTTTACGTCCAACCAATCAACGAAACCAACCCGCGCTTTCCACAAATCAGGAAATATGTAATCGAAATAGCCAGGCAGCGGTGGTATTAGAAACACGCGCATCTCTGCATTAGCGGTCGAGCGCCTTGACCAATTCGACCACGCCTGCCCTCCTACGACTTGCGTGGCATAAGTCTGTGCAACAGTTGGCCCTCGGCGTGTAGTGTGGTAAAGCTTTCTTTGAAGAGCGTGGAATTAAAGTGTCATTAAAAAAAGAAAAAAAAACATGCCGTCATATGAACCCATTCGACATTTCACGCGTTCCCTCGGACGCTCTGCACAACCTTCATTTTCTGCACGTATATCCGTCAGTATATAGGCACACATACAACATCCTCATCAGTCGCAATTAGCAAACATAGTCACGTTTAGCGATAGTGTAGCCCTGGCCAACCTCCCTTCGTAGATGCTAAGGTTGTTACGTAACTCAGTAAAAGTAACTGAGTGCGCGTATTTAGATACTTTTTAGTCAGGTACATTTTCATAGAGGTACCTTTATCTGTAACTCAGGTTGTTTTTTCAGTGCCATTTGCTCTTTTTCAGAGTATTTTTTCTCATTCAAAGAACATGAAAAGAAGCGACAACCGTCAAGGTGGCGCAATCCGGCTATAGGCAGCCTGACCTGACTACTTTGCAGTTATTCCCAGTACCGAAGTCTGTATTTCTCAAATGTAACACTGAGGCGGTTATTTAGCTTGGGGTGTCTGATAAGCACAAATCTTCGAACCGGCATGACGGAGAAAAATTCTGAAATGACTGCTCCTTCGTGCAGACAGAAGGTATACATGCAATGATGAGAAATGTTCAGAAAGAAGGCAAACAGCTGAGATAACTTGATGGTTTGTTGATGGGTGCTATCTGGTGAGTGTCCAGTCTATTTTGTTGGTTTAAAGATATTTAATGGTTTATGTCTGGGCTGTGTGCAGAATCCATAAGAAAGAAAAGAACGAATACTAACGAATAATGCGTTATCACACCATGTGACACAAGGTAATCTGCTATATTCATCGTACTACAACTAGTAACAGCTCGCTAAGTCAACCCGATCAATTTAATAGAAAAAGTAATTGTAAAAGTACTGAATACATTTTTGGAAGTGTCTGTCACTGTATCAGTGTATTTTCTCCCCCGGGGTATCTGTAGCTGTACTTTTACTCAGGTACTTTTAAGCCCATTTATCCGTAAGTGTAACTCAGATACGTCTTGAAAGTAACTTAAACAAACCTGAGAGGGAGGAGGAGGAAGACGACGGCGACACGGGGCACTACATATAGGCTATATGCGCCACTATATAGCCTATATGTAGGGTTCCGCGTTTTCCGTTTTAATCGAAAAACATCGAATACAGAGGAACATTCCAGGAACCATGACAGATAAATTGCTGCACATGCCTAGCTTAAGATTTCAACATGCCAAGCGGGCTTTCCTTTATTACTCTCCTTTTCTAGGTATTTGCTACGGTTGGATGATTTGCGTCCACACTGAGCGTTCCAGGGTCAATCCTTTTGTCCCGGATTGGGTGCGCTGGACGGAATATTATTCTTCTGCCATTGTAGGTGCCCCACCGCGATCGTGAACCTTTTAGGGACGTGGCGTCAAGTAGAATCTCAGTCACCGGCCTTTAGTTGTTTAGTGGAGAGGTTACGACAGTAACATTAACTTTAGTACATACACCTCCACTTTCCACGTACGGCGGTCCTGTCTTTCCGCGGCACCCGAGATGGGAAGAAAAGGGAAGAGGACCTCGGACTATACGTTTGCGAGAATCAAGATTTTGAACTCTCAGGCAAGGAGGATGTTATCGTATGCAAGTATTGTCGCGTGACAGTTAATGTGGGCTGCGGAAGAGGTGCGGCGCGCATATCGGAGCAAGTGCAATCGCGGCGCCAAGTGAATCTGGACAATCCTCGTAACGAACAAGGCGAGCAAACGCCTTCCGGTCATTTCTTGCAGCACTTATAGAACTGGTGTTTAAGAAACTGGTAATTCGCAATGGTTGTTGTTGTTGTTAAGGCTGCGTTAGACATGCACAGCACTGAAATTACATCGTAATTGCTATTCGCTGATAACTTTCGGGTAAAGCGCTGTACACACAAGGAAAAACATCGAAAAACTCCGATTTCGCGAAAATCAATGAACATCGAAAAACATACGCCGAATCCGGCCAAAAATAAACATCGAAAACGCGGAACCCTACGGCTATATGATATCAGCCGAGCAACTAGCTAGCCTATACGCTCGTATATAGCCACTGCATGTACGCTATGCAAGTAAGTCACCTGTTTGCGCAACTCCCCAGTTCCCCTTTTCCCTATTGCGCGTGGAGTGAACTCATTGGTTTCACTCACAAATAAGGGGGCAACATTTCAAGGTGAGTCGCACGTGGGGTCTCCTGCGGATTCATGCCGATCCGCGAATGTCCCCTTATTGCTGCCTTGTGTGTGGACAGACACTTTGTCACGTGGTTTCTCCAAACTTTACTCTCTCCTCTGCGCACAGACAAACTGTAAATGTTGCTCCAAAATTTCCCCCCTATTCAACTTTTTTGCTTTCTCTCTGCTCTTTCTTTGACTTCAATTCCCTTGACTTCAGCCAGATAGGTGGTAAAATATACAGCGCGTGTGCCCTGTTTACACAGCTGCTCACGTTCAACAAACGTGCCGCCGCATACTACGCGAAGATTACGCTTGGTCATGAGTTCCCAGTCCCCGCCAGCGCATTCGCCAGGACCGAGAAAGGGGTAGTTGTCCATAGTTGATCATCGTACTATCAGCCCTAGCTAACACAAGGGGAGGGACAACGCGGAATTCCCAACTAAACAAGCGTTCAAACCACCTGCGTTCTCTATGATCCATCGACACCGGTGCTTGAGCATGCGTGCAATCTGCGTTGTTATCCCGCTAAACGCCTTCGATTATTTAAACGCTAGACGATCATATAGTTTCTGAGCGCAGCGTTATTCGTGTTTGGTTCTGTCCTATAGGGAGTTTTCACCTACGTCACATTGTGACGTGGCGCTGACGTGGCATGCTCGTGAGCTCCTCCCACTGGTGGTCACTTTTCGTGCTAGCGGCATTGAAAGATGACAAACTGGGCTATTTTTCAATGCGACAACAATAGTTTTCATAAAAGAAAATGCGAGAACGACAATGACCAAGTGTCTTCGGGATAAAAGAAGGGTACGGACGCGACCGGATTTCAAAACACCATTCAAGGCTTCGTTTTTGAGCAAATGCTAGATAATCTCGGCAGCTGCGCCGAAAAAGTGACCACCACCATGGCGGCCAAACGCGTTCGTTTGACGCCATGTGAATACACCCTATAGTTTGCCCTGGACTGGAATAAAACAGACTACTGATCGGAATATATTTTTGAAACTGATTCTCGAAGTTCTTGAAGTAGTAATGCCCACAAGAAATCATGTTCGCACAGAGCGCAACCAAAGGACGAAGGAAATGTTTAGTAAAACAAATTAGTATAAATCACTCGTTGTCACGTGTGTAAGCTTCGCAACCGTCGTACGCGTAACGCGTATAAAAAGAAATACGAAGCTTCGTTGCCGTCGTAGGTCACTTATGCCCGGGGCCCGCTCTGGCCGAGGGGCGCAGAGTCGAGACAACACGTCTTCACACTTCGAGCTTCGAGAACAGACTCAGTCCGTCGCCGTAGTGCGGGAACATAATTAAGTTGGTTTCGTCAGTGTCGCCAGACTGAACGTTAACGAACTGTACAGTCTTTGGAGGTACCGTTACCGCTTCAGTGCTTCTGTTCAGGATATTTAATATAACCAAGTACACTTGTGTAGTACAAGTTCAATACAGTTCCAATATAATGTAGCACAAACTAATTACACAAAATGCTTACACAAGAGAAGTCACACTCTAAGACAAGCTAAAACAAGTGTAATATTCCCAAAGAATCCCACAAAAGAACGCCACTAAGGAAGCCAGTGGCAATTCAAGGAGACACGGCCGCGGCGGACACTAATGTACCGTGTCGACCATCTTCGGAGGAACTCTGTCTCTCCAAGTGTAACAAACTGGGTCTCCAAGAAAATGACTACCTGCTTGTGGAGCGACATGAGGAGAGGGTACTGAACGCGAAGGCGCCTGCTTTGAGCTACCGCTCTGCATCTGTTCTTCCACAAGACGTACCTTGCCACTGCAACGAGCAGAAGAACAAACCTGTCCCTGATCCGGTGCCCTAAACGGTAGCGGAACGGGAAAACCCGGCAAACGAGAGTCCAAAACGTCTTTGCTACAACGCAGTCGTCTAACACGTGAGACACTGATTCAATGTTGGGACAATTCGGACAAAGGGAGGTATTGGTAACACCCCACCGGTTTAAGCGATCACGCGTAGGTAGAACTCCCCAGGCCGCCTTCCACAAAAAGTCACAGACTTCGCGTGGGAAATTGTCGGGCCGGATATCACCCCACGATAGACCCAGGTTTCTCAAGTTATCCGACCGGGGTTCATCCAAGAGACATAGCAGTTCGCAGATACGTGATGCAGGGACCGATCGAGGATCGACCTGAGGGTCCTGAGCCTGTATGTCGCAAAAACGCTCCGCGATACGTCGATAAAACAGGGACGGGGAAGTGGCTTCAGGGTACCTATTCCCTAGTCCGCGAGGAACTAATGCTCTGCGAAAGTGGCCCATCCAGTACAACGCAAGCGCACGCGCTGAATGCTCAGTATCGTCAAGAACACGAAGGACATCCCGAAGGGCAAGCAGTGTACAAAAAGTAGAAATGCACGGAAGGCTCCAGCCTCCCTGGGATCGCGGCTGTTGTAGGACCGCGCGTCTAACAAGAGCTGTTCTTCCTCCCCCAAAGAAGGAGAATATCACCGAAGAAACCCTAGTGCATACAGCACGGGGCGGTATAGCAACCCGGGAAACGAACCACAGCTTACTACATAGCACATTCTTGATTAGATACGCACGCTCCTGAAAAGGTAGGTCAAACCTACTGGCTATCGAAACCTTGCGCTCAACGTCCTGAAGCAGGGAATCCCAGTTTTCTCGTGCCACGCCCCGTTGGTCAAACACTACCCCCAGGATTCGAAGGGATAAGCACTGTTCTATACCGCCTAAGAAGTTGCCACTAAAACCAGCAACTGGCAATGCCTTACTTTTTGTATTGTTAAGCCGAGCACCGGAAACACGCGAATACTCGCCAAAAATCTGAAGTGCTTCGCACAGGCTATCACTGTCCCTGAGAAAGAGTGTAATGTCATCTGCATACGCAGATACCACCACCGAACCGCCGCAGGGGAGCGGAAACCCACGAATACGAGGGCAAGCAGCAAGCCTACGTAACAGCGGGTCTATGCACAACACGAACAGCATTGGGGATAACGGGCACCCCTGACGAACCCCACGTGTTATTGGAAACGGCTGCGCTATGTTGCTGTTAACGACGAGGTCGCTTGTCAAGCCTGAGTACAACGACCGAAGCAGCGAGATGAAGGCTACGGGAAAGCCAAACATACGCAGAACACCAAAAAGATAAAAATGCTCCACGCGATCAAAGGCCTTGGCCTGATCAAACGAGACGACTGAACCAGGCTGGTGAAAGCTGTGGGCATATTCAATGGCATCTCGTGTCAATAGCAAGGTCGAGAAGATAGTTCTGCCCAAAACTGAGCAGGTTTGAAATGGAGAGACGAGGTAGGGAAGTGCATTCCTCAAACGTGTTGTGATAAGTGAAGCAAGGATCTTGTAATCACTATTCAGCAACGTAATAGGACGCCAGGATTGTGGCGAGTTGCTATCGCCACCCTTCGGAATAAGGACAATGCGACCATGCTTGAAAGAAGGCGGAAGACGGTGCTCTTGTAGAAATCTAGTGAACAATGCGACCATAGACGGACCCAGGGCTGTCCAAAAGCATTTGTAGAACGGCACAGGCAGCCCGTTTGGGCCCGGAGCAGAAGAGACCTTTTGTTCAGCAAGGACGGCTTTAACTTCTGATAAGGTCACAGAACAACACAACGCCGATCCCAAATCATCTGGCAGTTCGGGCAACGAAGCCAGGAAACGTAACATCTCTTCGCTAAACTCGCTTTCCTGGCTTTCAGAAGAGAACAATTGTGCAAAGAAAGTGCGAAATACTTGAACGATGTCTGATGGGGCAGAGGAGACATTCCCATCCGCCAAGCGTACTTGTTCGACATGACTCTGTCGAGGTTGCCTAATGTCGGAGTTACGCATGTAGCGCAACACGTCGGGGTCCAAGATAGGACGGTTGCGGTTGAACATGACTGCCGCAGTCCGGGACGAAAAGCGCAAAGCTCGGTAATAGCGCTCTTTCAGGATGTCCAGATACTCTTGCATGAACAACGTAAGGGGCCCTCCACGTTTCACTATGAGCATTCGACGACGAAGTTCATTTAAATGTTCATCGAGAGCAACCTTCCTGCGTCTACCAGCTGCGATCAAAAGCTCTGACCAGTGCCGCTTAAGGGTGTCCCAGACCACCGGGTCGAAGTCTGTCTCACGCAAAGAGTCACGGATTGCCACCTCTACTTCAGAAGTAACGTCGGGATCGTGTAATATTGCGCTATCTAGCCTCCACCAGCCGGGCCCTCGAGTTTCAAAAGTCGAGAGATCCAGCGCGACGAAAAAAGGTACATGATCTGAAATATATCCCACCGAGACAGGAAATGGTGACGTTCGGCATTGAACAATGCAGTCAGCGTATTCATTAGGCACATATACTCTGTCCAGACGACTAAACGAGTTCCCACGGGACCAAGTGTAATTGAACTGGTTGCCATACAAATGGACCCAGGCGTCAGTTAAGGAATACTGCTGCACTATTCGCCTCAGTTCACGCGCGTTCCACGTAGGCCGGCCGAAACCTGGACCAGATACATCCCTGCGAGAATCTAAAACACAGTTAAAATCCCCTATTAATATAAGTGGATGCGGTTCAAGCATGAACGAATGCAAGTTTTGAAAAAAAGCGTTAGATAATCCGGGACGAGCGGGCTCGTACACGTTAAGAACACGAACTTTACAGTTTGCAATGTAAATATCAAGACACACTACGCGGCCCGCAGCGTCATAACAATAAATACAATCACGAAGCAGCGACGGTCGGAAGACAACTACACCGACTCCCTCCGACCGCGCAGACCCCAACGAGAAGAAACAGTTAACAGAAAACCGCCTACGAAAATCACATACGTCTTTGGGCGAACTAAAGTTCGTTTCCTGGAGGAGCAATAGGTCACAAGAGGACACCCGAGCAAGGTGCAGTATCTCACGCTGCTTATCCGGGCATTTAAATCCCTGAGCATTCAGAGTGAGAAGGCTTAGTCGCATGAAGAATAAAAGGCTCATCATCATTCCTGGGAAGATCCGGAGTCCGTACTAAGCTCCATTACGTGGTCGCTGTCAACTGGCTTCTTCTTCTTTTTCACTTCCTTTGGGCTACTCGTTGAGCGCATTATTCTCTTGGAATCTGGCCGACTACAGTCCGCCTGAACAGTATCCACAGGTGACCCATTCGTTGAGGATGCAGCAGCTGGCGGACCAGCGCATGGCGGAGGAGACACGAAGTTCTCGTCGGCAGGTACGCTGTCAACTGGAGGGCTAGAAGTCAAGCGAGGCTCACCCTCGGAATCCATTTTCTGATCCAGCGATGCATCCTCTGATTCGTAGCAAACCGTGTTGGAGTCTTCAGATGAAACTTCCATTGAATCATTCCTCTCCGCACACGGCGACACCTTTTGTACTGCGCTGGATGGCAGATGAGCTACTTGAGTTTCTGTCAGCACCCCTTGTGCTTCACCGGGTAAATCTTCAGCCTCCTGCTCCCGGGGATCGGCGGGGGCATCGTGTAGCGGGGGAAAAGGAACCGCTGGCGAGACCAATACTTCAGAATACGGTCGCTCTCTGTGCAGTCAGCGGTTGCATGGTTGGCTCCACACCTTTGACAGGGTCGCTGACAGGACAACGTTGAGTGACCGAACGTGCTACACCGGTCGCAGAATTCTTCGCGGCAAGCAGCCTTAAAATGACCCTCTTTTTTGCAACGTCGACAGACTTTCTTCATGCCAACGTAATCAAAGGTTACGCGATGGCCAAGTACACGAAGAAAATTTGGAACCGGGTTGTTCACGGACATCTCGATTTTCACCACTCTGTCCCCATTCCTCACTGTTGGCCTACCCTTGTACCGACAATAAGAAATATCCAGGACCCTGCCATGTGAATGAAGGGCACTACGAAGACATTCATTTGGGATGAAAACTGGAAGATATCGACAGATGACGTTGACGACTCTGGGACCCACGGGGACGATTTCTACACTTTCATTCCCGACCTTAATACTGCCAGCCGCATGAACCTTCTTCATGGCGCTAGCTGAGTAGACTACCACCTGGAAGGACGTTTCTCCCAGGTGTTGTACGCTGAAAACGGTGGCTTCTCCGGCGACCGCCTCACTTGCATCGACGATGTCATCTACAGACGTCCCAGCAGGGACAGACACATTAAAAGCCCAGTCTTTCGACGGCCATTGCTGCCCCGGTAGAAGGCGTCACCCAGATGACGACAACGTCCGGGGCGACCACGAAAATGTATCAGTGCTTCTAAGCGTGCATTTAAACTCGCCGTCATCTATAGGGTGAAGTTCTTAAACGGTCCTTCTTTTGAGCTATCAATGAGCCGCATCTGATCTTTGGCTTTTATCATAACAACGTTATCCAGCTCCAGGAATGTACGCCCAACCAATACATCGTGACAAATTGCGTCATCGGAGACCACGTAAATCTGGACTTCGGCACTTATGCCATCGATTTCGAGTGTCGCTCGTGTCTTGCCTAATGGCACTGTTTTCTTCTGGCCCAATCCGTATAGTGCATCGTCCTCAGTCGCGGGTTGTACTACACAGCCTGATCTTACTGCTGTTGACGCCGTCATTATGGTCACAGCGCTGCCTTGATCTATGAAAGATGTAGCGCCTACGCTTCCGTTTATGCAAACGTTCTTCCTATATTTGCCGATATCTCCTACACCCAATGTGTTCTGACGCCTCGGTTGCGCATCTTGATTTGCAGTCTCACTTGCCATGGCCCGATTGCATGCATTTTGTGCAGAATTTTGTTCTTTTCTCCTTGGGACAGTCTGCTGCTAGATGATTCGCGTATTCATAACAGTTAAAACATTTTACACGTCCCTGTTTGTCTCTTGCAGGAGCCCACACGTGCAAGTGCTTTAACGAAAAAGGAAAGGGTTTTCGTTCGTTCGTTCCTTCTTTCTTGCGTGCACGTTGTAATCAGTGCGACGAGAAGGTGATAAATGTTTGTCCTTCAGTAAATTATAGTGCTGTAAATCAGGTTATAATTTCGTAGCTCGTGTTTTTCAAGCGCAGCCGCAAACGTCTCACGTTATTCGAAGGTTATTTCGTTCTCGTGCCGCTGTACAAACCGCGTAATACAACAAACAAGACGTCCATGTAAAAAATGGAGAACAATGTGATGAGACAAGACAAAACAACGAAGAAACAGCCGTGCAAAGATAGGGAACCCATTTCGACTAAAGAGAGTCGCGGAAACCAGAGAGGGATGGGCAAACGAGAGAGAAGAAAACAAGTGGGTGGGTAATAGAGAAGGGGGAGGAGGTATGTTCATTCTTTAGGTGCCACAAATGTTTAATTTCAAAATCTATAAGAGCCCCAGATGTGCCATTTGGGCGTCTAAAATCCGATAATTAACTTATTAATGAACGAGTTTTAGGAAAAACTGAGATGGCAGGATTAAAGACTCTCGTAGTAGAAAGCTATTCCACCTGTCTGTGATTTCGAAATGTTTCTGTGATACGATCAGTTTTTGTTTGCTATGCAGATGAGCCGCAACGGGATCTGTGCGCTTGGGACGTTCCCATTTTTCCTTCAGGGGCCAAAGGCTGTAGCAACCCTGAGGATCATGACATCAAGGCCTTGGGGAGAGTTTAACAGCACTGAAGAGATAAACAGGTCGGCGGTGTGGATAAGATCCATGTTGTGTTCCGCAATCAGCAAAAAAAAAAAAAAAGAAAAAGGTCCCTTTTCTGTTGGTGTCGTTCTTGTATTTTGTGTTTCTTTTTTATTTTGTTTTCTTTCTGTTCTCCACCAAAACAGGGAAGGCGCTCTGTAACGCCGGCGAGCGGTTACAAAGACTGACCATAAAATTCATCCTGGCGGAAGATCACTTGTGGTGCTTGATCTAAGAAAAGACCTTCCCGGAACAGCACCGCACCGCACAGCCCCGCGTGGTGTTTGATGCCTTGCGATTAGCTTTCGTAGCTTTCTAACGTGCCATTTAGATTGCCATTTGGCGATTGAATTTTCTTCTTTTTTTTTTAATTCAGAAGGACGAGAAACATGAAGAAACACGGATCGGTATCTGGCGGCGACCTGAGTGATGTAACTGAAAGCAGATACACGCACAGGAAGTGCTGCCAGTTTATGTCTCGTCCGAATAGTCCGGAAGACGTTAACGAAGGCGCACATCACGAAGTCTGTTGCTACGTAGACTACACGATGTGCTCTGCGAGCTTTCTGCTACGGTCGTTTTGCGTCGCGCCCATCAACAAAGAATTACAAAACAGACTGCACTCCGACACTTTCTTCTGCATATCCCACGCAAACTAAAAAAAAAAAAAAAAAAAAAGGTGATGCACTAAAGAATTCTGCGTCGGACTGCTGCAAATGTAGGTTGGTAGATCGCTGAAAGCACACTCGTCACAAAGCTTTCGCTGCCCAGGCAGCGCTAGCGTAATTGCTCTAAGAGTGTGCATTCGAATACTCATAGGTGAAGACGCACCTATTTCGCGCAGAAAGACGGGTAACTGTGGCGCATAAGAATTCTGACGTGGACTTCGTGGTCGCGACTAGCTTCTTTGTCGATAGAGTGGGGGCGCCGCCATCAATTTTGTCGCTTGTTGCTGTCGCCTGTAGCGTGTCATAGGATCCGGCCTTAACGCAGGTATCAGACCGCGCTTGCCACCTTTTGTCTTGTTCTTTAAGGCAGCCTACAATTGCAACGGCGTCTCATGTTCATGTAGCAGAAGGAGTTGAGTAGTTGCCGCATTTGTAAGCCTCTCTCGCGCCAGGACAAAGGCCCTGCAGAGATATTTAGTTGACATGGAGGATGAATGATGATGAAACTGTACCCTAGCAGCGCCCAAAGGGCGATACTCGTGCTATTCGAGTACCGCGTCTGAAACTGATACTGCGCGCAAAATAGAGCATTTTGCACGGAAATGGGAGAGCTTTGTTTTTCAGGACGCAATGCGCTACTCAGAAATCGAACGCGCCGCTGGCCCTGTTTCTTCCACGGTACTCAAAACATATTCACCGAGGCGCTTACAATATAAACTTTATTCTAATGCTGATAGTTGAGTGTTTGAGTGAATGATCAGTGCTGAGCGCTACCGTTTGCAGGTGTGAAACCTGCTTCATCGCTTTTGCCACACGTAGCAATCACCAACAACGAATGCATGCGGTGTGTCGAATAGAGACACTGCGTTCGAAATATCGGCAACTCCCGACTTGAGCGGCTTATGAATGATGCGACCGAAGGCTGAACTAAATATATGCTCAGATTACATTATTCACTGCGAGTTAGGCGTTATAGTCATTTCGCTTCGTGGGCCTTGTACAGACATTTCAGACATTACAGACATTTTTCGTCATGGTTTGACGTAAACACTCGTATTGTTTACAATAGAGAGATTTAGTATACCGTTTTTGCATCTCCGATACGATACCCGGTACGGCGTTGGTCTCATGGCGCATGCGCGACGCTATCGGAGCTCTGGTGGTGAAAGGACTCGCCGTTGCCGGCCTCACGGAGGTGGGCGCAACGTCACGAGTAATGTCCTGGGCCGACTTCTACGGTAACTGTACCGGCATATGTCTGGAAGCTTCTCATGAAAACCCAGGAAAAGCCCCAGACAGCACAGCCGGCACCGGGATTCCAACCCGGGTACCTCACAGTCTCAACGTGACATGACCAGCACGCACACCACGAGCTACGCGAGCTGGTTATTGGAGAGCAGTGGTGATGGTACTGCTAAAAGAGCTCACCGTTCTCGGCCTCCCAGAGCCCAGAGCTCACAGACCTCGGAGCTGAGCTAGCGTATCGCCGACTTTAGCTAGCGTAACTCAGATAGCGTAACGCCGCTACCGTATCGTTTGATTAGTATATCGGAGGTGTCACGCGGGTTGTGGGGCCCCGCGAGAAGAAGAAGAAGAGGACCAGGCCAAATATGGCGAAGCGTATCCCCTTTCGGGTGTAGTTTCGTATCGGGACCACTCGATTTTAAAAATCAGTGAAAGCGTTTGAAATGTAAATATTGCACAGAAGTGAAAGAAGGTCATATAATGAATCTACAAGTATAAGAATTATAAAATCTTGTGGTCTAGAACCCGTTTTTGTATACACTTCAGCAGTTATATACACTCAAGCCTAACGGATTGGGAAGTTGCCACCTTGCAAAAGGTAGGGTCGTTGGGTGGGGGGGTGGGGGGGATCTATTTGTTTCCACGGGAAAAGTCAGCCAGAAAGGACGGCTTGCTATTCCTTACTAAATAATTCCTTAGTGTGTATTCGAGCCCTGCACGGGCCGACTTTTCCGGGCCCGACCCGAACCGGCCCGGACATTCATGTTTTTATGCGGCCCGGCCCCGCTCGATGGCCCAGTGCATAGAGCCCGGCCCATCTTGGCGACTGAGCGAATAGAGCCCGGCCCGGCGACTCAGCGCGTAGATCCCGGCCTAGTATTTCCAGCCGTGACGTACGCGTTTCAAGCGATTATCACACCAGTTTATAAGAAGAGGAGACACGGCCACAAACATACAAGAACTGTTGGTTTAACACCACAACAGCACGAGACCAAATTAAATCCAGGACGCACGCTGGCTAGCGCGTTATCGTTACACTACCAAGTTTTTGTGGATGTAGAGGGTGCTGTCGACAAACTCCTCCCAATCCTTACCCCTCTCACCGAGCTTTGCGAACTGTTTGTGAAATACGTGAGGAGTCAGGAGCAATGTAAAGTGGCTTTGAGGATGTTAGAAAGGGTCGAATCATACGCATAATAGAGTGTCCCTTGCTTGTTCCCTGTGAAGTCGGCCCAGGACGCGCGATCCCCTCCCCCCCCCCCCCCCGCGCGCGCGATATCAACGCAATAATATTGTTGTTTCGGTCTCTTCTTTTCCTTTTTTGCTTCGAAAGTGTAGGATTGTTCGCTGCAGCTTTCATTCCGTTTTAAGAGGACAGGGAACCGTGTGCCATGTTTCATCGAAGAGTTATCTGCGCGGTGAGATCAGGTTCCCAGTAATAACGAAATAAACTAGAAACAAGCGCTCGAACGATTCCTAGCATTAACGCTTCAATTGGTCGAGCGGGAAGAGTGCTTCGGGTTGCTGCAGGCTTGCACTTTGACAAAGGGCATTCTTAATCTGATTCCCCGAAAATCCCTTCATGGGACTGGAAAGCTTGATGGTCACGTTTCTGACAGCGTGACATTGGTCGATAATCTTCTCCCGGCATTCGTGTTGCGCTCCGCTATCTCGTGTTGCAAAGGAGCGTAATAATGAAGCTCCACCTCGAGTCCCGTTCCGCTTGAAAGCACCGTTCTCTGTCCCCGCCGATAAGCAAGGGTCTGACCTGCAAGGGTCTCCCCCATCCCGTTCTTAAAGAGATAATCAGACTTGATGGTTTTAGAGAAGCGTTTCGTTCTCTGTTCCTATCCCTGCCCGGCTTTTGAAGCGAACTCATTTTTAGCGCGCTAATGTGATATGACGTAACTTTGGCTGCCGACGTCACGACTGCAGTCTTTCTTAGTAGTTAGTAGTGCAGTTAGTAGATCGCTCATAACGTGGCTTCCCAAGTTCCATATCTACCGCACCCAATCAACGGGTAAGATTCTGAGTCATGTGCGCTATACCATTGGTTCTTTTCTGTACCGATAACTCCACGGTGACGTTATCCACGGTCTACTAACACTCTCTATTGTTAGTAGTGAGTTTTAGTATACCGTTGATAAGGTTATCGTGCCTATCGGAACCAATCGCAGTCCTACGTGACTCAGAATCTCATCCACTGATTGGTTGCCGATTGATACGGTTCGACGCAAGCGACGTTATCAACGGTCTGCTAAAACTCTGTAGTATAGATCGTCAAGCATCAAGGAATAGATGGTTGCACCAGTGCGGTCTACGTTTCCATTTTTTTTCCTTTCTACTCCTATTCTATTATATGATAAACGGCTTATTTTTCTCTATATATCTTATGGTCAGTTAGTGTGGAGGACAACAATGACAAATCCAAAAGGACTGACCGCAATAGAAAAGAGGGCAATACGTGCTATTTGTAATCATTCATTCCAGGCGCACACGCAGCCGTTGTTAACAAAAAAAAATAGCTTGTCTCGGTTTATATGAGTACCCCTGTTGTACCCAGTACCGATTTATCGCGATGTCTCCTGAAAATCTTTCACTTCAGTGGATGCATAGCACACCCATAGTTAGTGCTTTTTTTTTTTCAGATTATACTTATTTTCTTACTTTGCAGTTAGTCAAAAATGATAGCATTCAAGCTCGTTCTAAAGAAACCTGTATACACGTTTCCGAACATCTGGTACGGATCACACAGGGTCCACTATCGGCTTTCTGCGCTATTCAATAAAAACAGTTATTGTTTGAGGATTTAGAAATCAGTAGAATTAATCAAGATTCTATCATCTGCTGTCCGTCGTGTCGTATCGTCCAATCGTGTTGTCTGTCCGTGTCGTCCTGGCGTTCATTTATCATCTATATACCAGAATAATAGTAAGAAACGGTTGCGTATGTATTGGGCTCAAAACATACAGTTAGGTTAATACATGTATGATTTGTTGCCTCACCATTTTTCATACACTTTACATTGTAAAACAGTTTGTAAAAAACATACATTCACGAGTGTAATAACGAATAAACGTGAAGCGTTTGAATGATATCATTTTTGACTAACTGTAAAGTAAATAAGTAAGTATTATCTGGGGGAAAAAAAGGACTAACTGTGGTGTGCTATGCATTAACTGAAGTGAAAGATTGTCAGGAGACATCGCGATAATGAATAACGAATAAAGTGTTCATTTGCTGAATTTGAGTCGTCGTTGTTGGCTTTTGTTCCGTGTCCGTCCTGTCTAGTCTCTCCTTCGCTGCTTCTCAGACTCAAGGAGATGTTTCCGTTCAATACATCCACGACGTATGCTTTTGTTGTTCTCATCCATGCAGTACCGTATAATGTATGCGTTTATGTGTTTAATATGTTGCAGGGTGGGTGTATTGCTACAATGTACTATAGGGGACACGTTCAGCTAGTTCAGTTCAAGTTCAGACTAAAATCAGCACTCCGTGGTTTATCTCATCGCAACTCTCCAGGTGTTGCAAGACTATTTCTTTCGAGTAATAAACGCGTGCAGCACATGGTCCACCTTCAAATATAATATTGGCACAACACTTTCAAGCGCAACAGAGGTAATACGGGACTGCGAAGTACTGACAGGCGATTTTAGCTTACCGTGTCCACAACAGTACGTCCATCTGTAAATGTAGATTTGCAAATGTCGAATAATTCCGAGTACATTTACACGCAAGGTCCTTTATTGGGTGCTGCCCCTCTATATACCACGTATTTGTGGCCCCCGGATGTTTTCAAGCTTCAGGTCAGCAACTCGTCATCCGGGGATCCTGCAATACTGTATGTAAACGAAAAAAAAAAAGGTACTGAAGAAAGAGAGAGAGAAATAAATAAATAAACAAACGAAAAAGACAACTAACGGAGCGAATAATAAGTTCGGTGTCATCCAGAATCCGGCATGATACCGGTATCGTTTCTTTCTTGACGAGAAAGCGGTTCAACTTTGAGACAACTGACATATGTGCAATGTATCGATAAAGGTTTATTCCTCCGACATAAAAAAAAGAAAAAAGAAAGCATATATTACGCGAGTTAAAGTGAGAATCAGATTTAACGACAGCTACATTTGAGCTCGTCTGCCGCTACGTGCATGGTTCGCCCTGTCGACTGCGGCCCGAGCCAAGATCTTCTTCCGTACGTACATTTCTTAGGGCGGGCCACAATGTCGATATTCACCTCCGCACACACACGCAATGCCGCCTCTACTGCCGCTGCTGCCGGCGACGAGGAGGCGGCACGTGCTCGGTGCAACTCCTCACATGCCCTGACATGTGAAGCGGCAACCAACCGCCGCTGCCACCTGCCACTCTTACTCGGAGGCACGTGACGCCAACGTCACAGTCAACGTGACTCTCCAAAATGACCAAGGCGCATCTCGCGCCTTTTTCTCGTTTCTTCGCTTCATCTCGCGACAAGAGAGAGAGAAACATATGCGGCGCACGCTGGGTTTTCGGCGATGCGACGTACGTACAGGACAGGATCTTCAGGATATTGAGCCGTTAACGGCTTGTCGCTGTAAAAATCTAAAGCAAATATGTGTATGACAGTTCCATAAAATGCTGGGCTTCGAGCGTTCCATATCGGTAAGTCCTGTTTAAATTTCTAATAGACGTAGTACACCTCTATCTGGCGAGTAACGGACACGCAGTGTCACGAAGAGTTGCGTGCAATTATGCGATGAAGTTCTGTTTTGACACGCTTCGCCTCGTTTCTTCTTGACGGAGGCGGACACGTGCAACCGAAGGCTGTCAGGGGGCGCCACATGCCGGACAAAGGCACGGCATGGAAAACAGAAGAGGAAATAACGCTCCGCGGGGAATTTCCTGCCCATGCAAGTGACAGGCAGCGAGTCATGAAGGCTGTTCTGGCTCTATAGCTCTGGCAAACGTGGGTAGAAGGACATCGGACCGGGCAGTTGTTGATGGAGTCTTCTTGTCACGTTCGCGAGTCAATTTCAAAGATGATGGAAGTGCGCACGAGCAGTGTGAGAAAATAAAGAAGTTATGGGGCAGTATGGTGATCATGGAGGAAAGAAGAAAAGCACGCTCTCCAACGGCTCTTCGACAGAAGAGAGAAGCATGGTGCAAAGTGACGTAAGGATAGGAGATGAGCTGTAGCCTCTTTGGAGCCACGCGGGAGTCACGTTACCTGAATAGCCCAATGAGGTCGCTTTGCACGCGCCACTTTGGGGACCACTTCGGCGCGCTACCACCACACCTTTCCAAATAGTCCGAAACTCCCAATTGAGATGTATGGAACCGACACCAGAAATCAAGTGGTGACGTCATGGGAGTGGGCCCCAATCTCGGCTTCACTTCTCCGAGCAATAGGGCTCCTCCTCTCTTTCCTTCCCCCAGGATGATGATGAACATGCGAGCAAAGCATGAAGCGAACTGGGTACATCGGTTTTAATTTACACGATTAGTTACGTGAAATTAATCATAGATGTTAAATTCAAGGAACGGGAGTGATGCATTGGAATCGCTCGACTCAAACGCGAAAGACAAGAGTGTTGGCACTATTATGAAACACAGATTTAGAACTGGCCTCAGTCGTTGGCATTGATGTGAAAAGTAGAGGGGATAGGTAAAGCGAATAGGTCAGTGAGTGGGATAGACATTCGGGAAGATGAACTTACCTTTTGATATCGGCCGGAGGCAGCCCGCCCTGCAATAAAATGCCATTAACCTACCATTTAAGGAGTCTGAAATAGTATATTGTACCCCGTGTATCGGTATTATAATACTCTGAATACGTTGAAACTACAATAATTTTCGAGGTGGTACGTTCAAGATGAAATTTCGGTTCTCTTGAATCGTTCTTCAGGAGTGGTCTTCTATAGCGTAGCGTATCTCACCTACCGTACCGAAAATCGGGGAGGCAGCCACCATTTTGATAATATGAAGGGAGAGAGTTTATTGGCATGACGTATATCGAGGAGCAGTAGCTTACTCGCACGTGCGGCATGCATCTGTTTACCGATGGCGAAAGCGGAGATTTCCCGGACGGCCGCGATTTCGTCCGCACGGATGAGAACGGTATACGTGCACGTCGGACAAACAATGACGTTTGTGGAAATGTAATTCTGTATCAACCCAGATGGAGAACTGGGGTGGTTGGTGCGTATATGCACTAGACGAAACAGCGCGGGAGACAACACAAAGAAAGGTACAGAGTTGTGTTGTTTGTATCCTTCTTTGTGCTGTCCCCTGCGCTGTTTCATCCAGTGGATTCTGTATCACATTCCTCGTATTCGTTACGAACATATCAGAAGGCCGCATCGAGGAAGCTTCCACGAACTGATACTGACGGGACGAAGTCTCTGATATTAGTGAGTTTCAGTACATCGTATACGCTATCGCCTTCGCGCGCGTAAGGGATAGTGTTGATGGTTCTGCGCACGCGCAAACAATAAAGGGAGCTTCGCGCAGTGCGCAGGACCACCAACGCTATACCTTACGTACGCAGAGGCGATAGCGTATGATGTACTAAAACTCTCTCTATATTCTTTCTTGTGCTACGACCATGAAAAGATGCAAATACGGTATATCCAAGTAGGTCTGCTGTGTGCAGCTCCCCTGTTTCCCACTCTCTGCTATTGTTCGTGGAGCGACCTTATTGGTTCCTTTCCCGAATGAGCAGCTCCGGTTTGCGAGGCGCACGTGGTTTATTTTGTGGCCCCATGCGGAGCAATGCCAGTCTACGAATTACCCCGTACTGCTGCCTTGTGATTGGACAGACGGTTCGTCACGGGGTTTCTCCTAACAGTCGTGACGCAGCCCACATACGTGATGCCAACAACGGCAAGCCCGTTCGTCACAACCACCACCACCTAACTTTGCCCTCTGCTCTGCGAAGAGGCAAACCGTCGTAGCGTATGGTTAGGGCCTTGTGTTTTAGTGTTAAACCCGGTAAAACCGGCTTTAGACCCCCTCCCCCGATTTGCGTCCTCATACTTAGTGTAAAACCCCGAAAAAAAATTCAGTGGCCTATTACTATAGTTATACACCACTGTTTTGATTTTCCACGCATAGTACTTTCTTCAGGTAGCGCTCCTATACCAGTTCGTGAAGTCGTAGTGAAGTCGTTGTCCGCGTTGGTGAGGTACAGCCCGGTTATGTCTGCAGCTCGACTCAGTGCCACGTGTACCAACTTTTGCGGGTGACTCTTGGCATAGGAGTTCACGACTTCTTCATACGTGCGATTTTGCGGCCGCCACGGTTCCAGTCGCCAGGTTGGAGTCAAGCTCACCGGACTACAACCAGACGCGTTCCGGCTTCCCAAGCGCGCCCTCCTTCTTCGCTTTCCTCCTCGCGCCCTCTTCACTCCCGCCGTACGCTGGCCCGCTGCTTTCCTCCTCACGCACTCCTTTACCTTCATCCTTCGCTTCGCTCCTCGTTCGCTCTGCCGGTTACAACGCTGATGCCGCTCTACGCGGGAACGGGCGGGTAAGAGCTGAGCTCTAAAGCTTAAAACTAAGCACGCAAAGTGCCGACTCAGTCACTGAGGCACTAGAGAACGCGAAACACTTCACATTCAGCACAGCCGTTTTGCATCACGTGTTGATAGAAAATGCGAGAAGCGCTCTTTTGTATTTCACAACCGAAAATCTGCTTTTCATCCCGAGGTTAACATAGTTTTCCCTGTTTTAGGGCTCCTTAAATAAAACCTGATTTCACCCTCGATTTTCAAAAATATAGAACGCGAGAACACAAGGCCCCACGTATACTGCACCTGGCGATACAGACACCTGACACGGTCAAACAGTTGTCTACATCCTAATTTATACATGTAATCTAATTTCTGTGTAAGAATTCCTTCCACTCTACCTTACGCCTGCTCTTTTACGAGTTCCACTTTGGTACGTCACAACTCACGGAATTCATGCCTGCAGAGAGCTCCCTATGCGGGCGCTTTCTTTTAGACTGGGGGACTGTGTTCTTTTTCTCTCGTCGGGTTACGAAAACCTGAACCGTTACAGAGAAAGGAGACGTATCATGCTCACGGTCATCTAACACTCTCCATTAACTATAGGGTGAGTTGATCGCGCAAAGAAAAGGATGCTCGTCGAACGACACATCACGTCGCACAGTAACAGAATGATGTTGCAATAAAAGTACCCATATATTTCACTGCGAATACTTCTCCGACCAATTTCTCTACACATTTGCGCACTTCCAGGGTTCTGCCGTGAAGGAAATGACACCTTTAGCGATAGAAAGGTAATACCAAGTGAATTCGAGGACTACGTTTTGGCCTTACACCGAAAATGGGGAAGCGTTCCCGTCTTCGCTTACATTGAGGGCAGGGTTAACGTGGGGGCCGCCGAGTGCCGCCATTGCGCCACTTCCTTGTTTTTCCTTTTTCCACCCGAGAGTTCTTTGAAATATGCGGAACGTTGTTGAAATGGATGCACTCATCGAGTGGCATCATGCAGGTTCTCTATGGGATCCCTCCCAGACCTTTCTGAGCTTCCTTGTCACACGCAGGTGTTGCTTCGCGTCAGCCCAGGGTTCCAATTCATGGGGCTCCTTTAAATTTCGCATACTACGCTTGAGGTGCTGCGCAAATTGAAAGTTCACATAACACACAACGAGTGAAAGGCCACACGTACAAGATAAGGAAAAATTCCAGTAGCTCTTCAGCGTCTGGTACTCCCAGGTGAAATACGGCGACAGTTGTGTCGCTACGCATAATCGACAGGCTCTAACGCGATGCTACTTTCTTTTTGAGAGTTCTTAACATACAATATGTTAACATTTCGAAAGTATCGTCTACAAACGCATTGCAGCTCGAACCCTGTTCAGATGTTTAGGAATCTTTACAATCTTTTCTGAAAGAGTTCGTATTGCAAGTACATCATGAACCGTCACTAAGAACCTTCCTCGGCGGAGCCATCCTGGCGAAAGACCTGAAGTCTTGTGCTGTTGCACTCCCGCCACCTGCATCACCACACCTCACGTGATACCCAACGTCGTATCACTTTGCAGCGCGTTTCTTCAGTGGCTCACCACGCCGTGATATGTGGGACACACGGCGCACGCATACTATACAGCTCTCGCTGTAAAACGAGCTTACACAAACAAATACGTTTCCGTCCAAGCCGTCCTTTTTGGCTGACTTTTCCTGTGCAAATAAATAGATTCCCAGCCCCCAAACAAACACAAAATACGGCCAAAAGAAACATAGCTTTTCATTCCATTCGTGCCGCGAAGCGACTGTGGCTATGAGAGGCGCACAAGCGTGGACAGATGGGGAGACAACAACAGAAAGGGGGCGACACTGGGGTTAGTGGGCGTCCTGGGCCGATCTTCGTCTTTGATGCTTTGAGCGCGCTTCTCGACTGCTCTGGATTCCAGATGGCCTCCGTTCCTTTTTTGAGGTTGCTCCGACCCCTTCGATCTGTCGTGACGAGCTTGCTTAGTGCATAACGGCACCACGTAACCATTTCGTTGATCGCCTGATTTAGGGTGTCCCCTTAGATCCTCCATTTTTTCTTTTTTTTTCCAATGAACAGCTTCTACAGAATCTTGCAATGGAATAGAAGTTCCACAAACGCAAGCAACGCCTTTGGAGAACACGGTACAGTGTCCTAGCCCTTCAAGAAGCTAACCTCCCAGATGACAACGTGCTTCCTGGTTACGTGACGTACACCTGTCCTTGCATGCCTCACTTCAAGTATCCACATCCTACCTGTGCTCTACGGCTGCCGAGTTTGTAGCTGTGAAAGCGCAACTGGGCAAGCACGCTCTCACAATCCCTGCGACTACGTCAGGCTCACAGATCAGATAGCGCTCGGCATCCAAATTTTCTGAAGAAGGCTAGAGAAGCGCACACCGGGGAAGCGCACCGTGGGGGTCAGGCAAAATTGATCAGCGCGGTCAACTCATTATCGACATCTTGGGCGCCAGTGATCTTCTCGTTGCAAGTCCGGGAACGCATAGATACAGGGTGTTCCAAATTAAGCTTTCACGAGCGCTGCGCAAACACAGCGATGACAGGAAACCGGATGATAACTTTACGCTACTTGTGTAAGAAACAGGTGCTGCTAATTATGTAGCGCCTGTTTCTTACCCAAGGAACAGAAAAATAGCACTAGTCTTCTTTTGTTCGCCTATTTATAAAGTGCTAGTGAAAGCTTAATTTTGAACACCCTGTATTTCAAGCTGCCACGCACAAGCGCTATTGATCTCACGCCTGATATCCCTGAGCACTGGGTGGTTGGTTTTGACACCTGGGGAAGCCATCGTTTCTCTGCCCACCCTTTTCGACCCATGTAAATCACCCAAACACAGCGTAGCCAAATAAAAGTGCACTGTCGTAAACTAGAACGCATTCCGGTCACACCTGGCCACTGGTTCTGATATCTATGAAGACATTACGCATGCTCTAGCAGCGGCCACCAGGACTATTAGCTACCCGAGCGGTAGACCGAAACCCGACCTTAAATACCTTCGTTTATGTGCAGCCAGACAACGGCCATCGTGCACTTGCTGACGGTACACCCGTAAACGTCTTTCCGAATATCGACGCATATCGGCTCTTTTTCGGCAGCACACAAACACCCTCCAGCGTCAGCAATCCTTTTCAACGTCGTTAAACCATCATTCCCCGGCAAGGAAATCTGGCGTGGTGCGAACTCCATGATGGGACTTAGCAACTCGCCCAACCCGTGCCAATCTCTCGCGGTGGCTAAGGATACAACCGTCGCCTCACTAGCTGAAGCCTTCGCTGACATTTTTGTCGAAGACAGAGACGTCCACGATGCAGGATATCAAGTGTGGACCGCTCCGCATCTTCTTCACCATCCCTTCACAGTGTCAGAACTTAATTTTGCTCTGCGAATCCTCAATGCCAAGTCTGCACCGGAAGCCGATGGGCTGCCAAATCAAGCATTCCGAAACCTTCCGGAGGAGACCGCTCTGTGACTTCTAGAGCACATATATGAGGTTTCGAACAGCGGGTCTGTTCCTCCTTTCTGGCGTGAAGACATCGTTGTCCCAATACTTAAGGGCGCCAGAGCAGCTTCAGACTTGGTGTCACATCGTCCTATATTTCCTTCACCTCATGGGTATGCAAGCTCACCGAAATGATGCTGCACAGACGCTTATGCTTGTTCTTGATAGAAATATACCCCTGCCACTCCTGCCACACTCTATGACAGCTTTCAGGCGGCGTCTGAGCAGCAAGCCTGTCCCACACGGCTCACTGCTCGTAACCCCGAACAGAGAGAGAGCAGCCTCAACACCTTGTTAGATTTCGTTTCCGACGATGAGGAAGCCTGTAAAACAAATGCAAAACGTTAGATGTCGTCTTCAACATCATGAGCGCATTTGACAGTGTCACGGCATCATCTGTCATGCATGGCCCTGAAGCGCGCGACAGAACACACAAGGTTGCTACACTCATACACAGCCTCCTGTACAACCGAACCTTCAGGGTGCGCCTCGGTACATCTTTGAGTTCTCCTAAACGTCACAGCATGGGACTTCCCCAAGGGAGCGTACTGAGCTTACCTCCTCTTCAATATAGTCCTGGCAGCCCTACCTATATGGTACTCTGTCGACAGTGTCCTCTCAGCCGAAGTGTTCGGTATACGCCGATGACGTCTCTATCTGGGCAAATGAGAAGAAGCCCAGCGCACCCAGAGATGCCGTTCAAGAAGGGGACGAAGCTGTTGACAGTTACGTCCGCTGCGGTGGCCTATGCCTATCGCCAACGAAAACAAGCGTCGCGTCTAAAGCCTCTCATACTGCAAGGGACGCCCCTATATAGGTAAGGTCAGAACACAGAGGTTCCTGGGTTTAGTTATCGACAGTCGGCGGTTTTGGGCTCCCTGTGTGAACGACGTCAAGATAAGATGTCAGACTTCCCTGAATCTCGTTCGTCGTCTTGGATGTCGCACCTCCGGCTGCCCCAACTGAGACGATATCGGCTTGTTGGTTTCACTCATGTGGGCACTAGTTGTTACTAAAAGTTGTACGCCCTGCGATTTCCACGAATCAGGAATGGTATATGGGTGCCATTCTCTGCAAAGGTTGGGCCTCAGCGTGTCACGTGGAGAAGTTCCGTGAAGCGAGCCCGGGATGAGCTGTCTGTCTGACGAGCAACATGTCGCTACACGGGCAGACAGACCCCTCGGTAACATAGAAGAGCAGGAATTTAGATTACCTCCACTCCCTTCTGTTTTAAGTGGAATGATGGCATGGCATTCCACGCGGAGACTTGGAGGTGACCTGGGTTCGAATACGGGCGCCGGCTGTGCCGTCAGGGTGTTTTTCCTGGGTTTTCCTCAGATGTTTTAAGGGAAATGTCGGCACAGTTCCCTGTGAAGTCGGCCCAGGACGCACGATCCCGCCTGTGATAGTCGTGCCGTTGCCGGCCAGAGCATGGCTGACCAGGGCAAGCAGTTCCATCGCCATCACCACCACCACCACTACCGCGACCACCACCACCTAAATACCACTCTACATACCAAGCTCTAAATACCACGGTGTGACACCAATGACTTGCTGCAATGATTGCTGCATTCCGGCATAAACTGAGAGCTACAATAACTTACAGGTTAATTGAATTATGGTAGTTAATTGCCTAATCCACTGCAACGTTACTTCAAATTTATTTCGGAACGCCGAGTCGTGAAGAGATTTCCACTAAGCCCTCGGCAATACTCTTGCACTCCCAACTTTAGTTTGTGCTACTGCCTCAAGTTATCGTGTTGCAGAGCACAAACTGAATAACGATATATTTTATTTTACTTTATCATCCCGGATTGAGTGATGGATGGATGGACGGGAAACTACGTATCCCTTACTCCCTTTTCACTTTCTCTCTTTCTGTCTGGATTACATCAATTGATGGAACAAGCGATGTTATGTGCACAGTTGAACGTCCGTTCGCTTTTTCTTTCTTTCTATTTCGCTCTGAATCAGAACAATGGGAGCATTAGATGTCTTTCGAATGCGGCGTTATGGTAAAACAACAGGTTTTTCAATCGTGATATATCTATCATTTCGGAGAAGTTACAAATTGAATGCGAGATGGGGTAGCGAGTCCTTTCACTCGGGTGGCCAATAGAGAAGAGAGCTTGACAAACGATGTGCATTGAAGTATATAATAGACTCCTTTGCAGATGAGATAATCTTTTGTGAAACCTCTATGGCAAAAATACACTTTGAATGTGTTTTGTGTGCAGCCTTGATATTGTGAGTTCCCTTACATTAATGTAATCCCTTATATTCGTTTATCTCTTTACCCGTACAAATCGAAATTGTTGTTGTCGTACAGGGCTGGACAAAAGTTTACGGAACACGCTCCGACGCATTCCTTCCTCAGAGTGACATGCTGCGAATGGCACCACACGGACTCGCAAGCAGGTGAACGGGGTTACCTAGGCACATGTCTGTAAGTCCGTACCGTCCCATTTGTTGCTAGCGTGTCACACTACTCCGAGGAAGAAATGTCTCCGGAGCGTCACCCTCTAACTTCCATGCGTTTCTCTTTCTTTTTTTTTTTTTTTCTATAGTCGTGACGACGCCCACGTCTGCGTGGTCAACAACGGCGAGCCGATCCTGCCAGTACCCGCCGCCGCCGAATACGCCAGAGCGTGTTCCGTAAAGTTTTGTCCAGCACTGTACATGCATCACAGACAAAGAAAAAGTAACTGAGCAGATGCGTCAGTAACATGTTTGCTTTGTCGATTCCAAAGCTTTATTATTGTACTGTATATTTGTTTTATTTCCACATATAGCGATGCAGCCCGGAGCAAAACGTTAGCTTCCAGATTGTAGTTTGTCTGGGTCTTTAGTTCGATTCCGGCATAGGACGACGACAAGTTGGCGGCATGGTAACGGTACCAGCTACATACTCCACAGGGGACATTAAATACCGGTTACTGTGTGTTGAGATTTCACCGCACGTTAAAGAACCCTACACTCAGAGAAAAATCTATACCTTTAGAGGTATAGATCGCCTGCTCAATAACTTAGCCCGTCTTAACTTAGCCCTTCTATTTTATACCTCGGTTACAGGTATAAAAAAAATAGTCCGCAACAAAGGGCTATATGCCATACCTTTAGGGGTATAGCTCTATACCCCTGTGAAGGTCTGCACGAGTACCAACATGGTGTTACATCACATCTAGGCATAGGTATTTTTAGAGGAAGGAGCTATACAGGGTGTCCCACCGAAAAAGGGCCATGGGCTAAAAAAAAAAAAAAAAACGGAGTGCTTTACACAAATGCAACCAACTGTACGTGCTTGGCAGTTGTGCGGTCTATCCAAAATTTTTTTTTCATCGCCCCTTGTCAATTAATTAGCGGTAATTAATTTTCCAACTTTTTAATCATCGGTTTTAGCTCTCAGATGTCAATGAGAAGGTTGTAGTAGATGTCGAAAGAGACACAACTGAAGTGGTTCGAGGTCGGTATGGCTTGTGGTTTCGTTTTTTCCCGAGCTTAAAAGTCCGACAATCCGGCACCCGCGTGCGACGATTCCAGCGCCCTCCGGCGTACATTGACCTTGATATTAGCGCTTGAAGACCATCCTTGGGCCACGTCACACAAGAGGAAGATATTTCACCTGTTTCACGGTACACTTATCAGAGTGCACTGCAATCGTCGCACGCGGGCGCCGAATTATGGGAGCGCTCTGTGGTGCGCGCGGCTTCAGAAACATTTTTAAACCCGGGAAAAAACTAAACCACAAGCCATAGCAACCTCGAACCACTTCAGTTGCGTCTTTTTCGACATGTACTACAACTTCCTCATTGACATCTGAGAGCTAAAACCGATAATTAAAAAGTTGAAAAATTAATTACCGCTAATTAATTGACAAGGGGCGATGAAAAATATATTTTTGGATAGACCACACAACATCCAAGCACGTACACTTGGTTCCATTTGTGTAGATCACTCTGTTTTTTCATTAGCCCCTGGCCCTTTTTCGGTGGGACACCCTGTATAGTAAGCATAACACGCCGGCCGATGTTCGGAGTTCATGGTTCTTTTCCGTAATTCTAGTTCATCAGAAGTTCACTTGTGCTGCGATGGTACGATACTGTTCGGTTCTTCAATGTTCCACCTACTACACGGAACAAACGTGTAAAAGCAGGCGACGCTATCCAAGCTACGGTAGTCCATCGTTTCTCCGTAGCGCGCCGACATCGTTCGATATTCCGTATCAGACGACAGGGTCCATGGTGTCGTCTGCTACATGTGGGAGCACGGGTTCAAACCCGGCTGAGGACGGTGGCGAACTGGTGGAAAGGTACTGGCTGCTCTGACACGCCATCTTCAGCGAGGGACGTCAAATGTGGTGTGCCGTGTGTCAAGATTTCGGCACACGTCAAACAACCCTCAGGTAGCCAAAATTATTCCACAGACCCGACCACTATGACGTCGCTCATAATCACCGTTGTCTCAAAACGTAAAGCCGCGAATTATGGGAAAAAAAGAAAAGAAAAGCGATATGTGTGGTACGCCACTCCCAATATTCTTACGCCGTGCAAGTATACTCAACACAAGACGCGGTGGAAGGTACGCACGGTGAGCAGTTTTTTCTTCTTCTTCTTCAATCAGGATATCCCCTGGGGATGTGGGTCCTGTGAATACACGGGTAGTATTGGGTGCGTTTTCTTATTCAACTCTGGCAACGCCGAGTTACTCTCAACCGTCGAAAAATAGCCAGAGTAGCCAGATTAGCGGAAATGACGTCATAACTCTGCGGCGAAAATTAGCCAGAGTAGCCAAGGAGTGACAACTCTACTCTACTCTGCTCTGAAGAAGGGTAGCCGTCGTTCTGACGTCACACATAAGCTCGCAGACGACGATGCGTCGTCTTCTACCAACCGTCCTGTTGACAGAATGGGCCTGATGCTCTGGGCCAGGTGGTGCGAGTGAGCAGCATCATCAGCGCCCCAAATCATGCAACACTCCCCAGTTTAGCAGACGACGCGGCACTTTCAAGTACACGGTTTCGAGTTGTTCGCGCTTTTCAAGAAGAACCGCTTTTTCTGTTGATTTCCTACAGGTTTTGTAGCTTCCTTGGCACCATACCGTTTGACACACCATGCAAAACCCGCTGATGGAACTCCTTACTGTTGGGATCCGCGCAGTGGCGTATCTAGGGTGTGGCAGGTGTGGACAGGTGCCATGGGCGCCAGGTGAACAGGGGCGCTATTATGTGGTCGGATGTGAATGTGCCAGGTCGGGTACTCAACCTGGCACATTCATAAATGATCTAAAGCACCCGCCATTAGAGAGGTTATAGTGTGAAACCTAGTGCGGACAACACGAAAACGCATCCCCAAGGACATCATGTTAACCATGTTGCCATGGGCGCAGGTAGCTCTAGATACGCCACTGGATCCGCGGCCGTTTGGGCCCGAAATGGCGCTGTGCAAACTTCAGTGCAACAGCCCTATATGGGATAAAAAACAATAACAAAAGGAAAGCAGACGACGATGCGTCGTCTTCTACCAACCGTCCTGTTGACAGACAATATGGGATAAAAAAAAACAAAAAAAAAGGAAAGAAAACATAGTGGATAATACAGCAAGCAATGCACCAAAATCATGTGGAACAGCGACCTTGGCAAGTTTGACCGCGAATGTACTCCATGGATGGAGCAATCTGGTTTTGCCGTCTTTTGCTTTTACTGCACGGGGAGGGTTATCGACTGCTATATTGAAGCCATCTTGTATGAGCAATCTTCATTAGGGTGCCTTCGTGGGTCGATTTATTACTTGTACTTCGGCACTTCGCTTTGCCAGCGCTACGCATGTGACAGATGGTAGGAAAAGGGTGACATCGAAGAGCTCGTTAAGGAAGGACTCAGCAGCTTGATACAGTTGCATTCTTAAAGTAGCACAGAAGTTATTTTTAGCACCCCGTTTCTTCCTACAAAATCTCCAAGGATTGTTGAAAAGCGACAACACAAAATATTTTATCTCAACGGTTTTTTATCACTGCGCAGTTCAAATAATAATAATAATAATAATAATAATAATAATAATAATAATAATAATAATAATAATAATAATAATAATAATAATAATAACTGGAAGTAGATTGACACTTGAGGTGAATCCACCCACAATTGTGGCTGCATGCTGTACGTGCCACAGGGTAGGACCGGCAATGATTTCGTCCACCCGGGGTTATTTAGCGCGCGCTCGAAATCTCCGACACACGCGGTTCTGGAAGCAATGGACGCGTTAAAGGAGCAGTCTAGAGGCAGACAAGACAACTTTGTTTCTGTTTTTGGTCGGTATGGAATGTTAGGCGCCCGAAAATAGTTTTCCTACAATCCATGCAGCCGTAGCGAAATTGGGACGCCTGCAATAGCTCCCCAAATCTCCCGTGCGCGAAACACCCTCCTTCGCCTTCACGATAGACACGTGAGGAGCGCCGCCACGCGCGTCACTATGTGATGTGAGTGGTAGGGACGCTCCTCATTGGACCTGGGATCACATGATCGAAGCGAGCAACACCGCGCAGGCCGGAGCGTCTGCTACCGCTTCAGAGACGATAGGCATTCTCCAGCTGCGTGATGTCCGAAACGGAGGATTCGAAGGCTATCACGACGCGACCTCGATTTTTTGGGACCGCTGACACCACGGGAAGAACGAGTGGCGCAGCACGAATCTAACTGTGTGTTGTACAGCGATACTCCAGAGCTTCCCGACAGTGTGCAGCCTGTGAGACCGTTTTCACCGCACAGTTGGTTCAGTGGCTAACAAGTGGCGCCACAATAGGGCCGTCACTGCTTGCTTTCTGCTACTGTGAGTTTTGAAATCGCACAAAAGCCACATATATTACTCTTGTGATCACAATCTTATTTTGTCGGGCTGCATATACAGTTTGTTTCTCAGAAGACGTGTTATATATCATATAACGAATAGAAGTTAACAAGAAACAGCTCGCAACGTTAGCAGACGGTTTTTCCTACCAACGAAAGAGTGGGCTCTCTACCGCAAACTTCACACGAGAGTGGGCGTGGTCTGCAGTGGGAGCGCTCCGACCTGTTACCGCGGCAGCGATTTTGCAAATTAATTGCCCCGCGATGGAACAACTTTGGACAGAAATATTTTGTGGGAATGCATTTCACATATTGCTTACAAGATGTTGCTTTACAAGATGACAGCCGTTTTTGGCCATGTTAGATACCACTTTAATGCTCCTTTAAGGAGCTGCTCCGGAGCGCGAGTGTTTGGCAGTCCTACCGTTAAGTGGCTACGCTCGTGTTCCGAGTTTCGTACGCGAGGGCGCTCTTCACGCACCTGCTTTTCGGGGGCGCACGAAAGGTGGGTATCATACTCCGTCACATGACCTCTTCCCTCCTCTCCACGAAAGCGAAGAAGGAGAACGCAAGACGTGAGGCGTCAGCAGAGCAGAGAGAGTAGAAAAAAGAGAAAGGGAGAAACAGCAGCACAGCGAGAGTGTTCAAAGTGCCGTTGAACAGCTTTTTATTTATTTATTTTTTTAATTGCAATTTTAATTTATTTATTTTTCAAATAATTTTTTAATTTTTTTATTATTTATTTTAATTTTTTTAAATTTTAATTGCAACTGTGGCTATGAGCGGCGTACAGACGTGGACAGATGGAGAGAGGACAGCAGGAAGTAGTGGGGGACAGGGGGTTAGTATGCGTCCTGGGCCGACTTCAGGGGGAACTGTGCCGACATTCGTCTGGAAAGTCTTCGGAAAACCCAGGGAAAACCTCAGACAGTACAGCCGGTGACAGGATTCGAACCCGTGTCACCTCCCAGTCTCGTCATGGAAAGCGATCATCCTAACCACTATGCCACGGGAGCTGGTCCGTTTAACAGCTACTTCAAGAGCACAAAAGACAGAGGGACAAAGGAGCAGAGGACGTTAACTACGCAATTCAGTGCACAAAAACGCCCTGATATATCTGTAAAGCGCGGATCGACGGGCCTTGATGGCTCAGGCCCACCTGCCGCTGTGATGTAGGAAGCCCTCCCTGCGTGACAACGCAACATCGTAGCGAGCAGTCGGACACAAATTTTTCGTTGCTATACGGCCGCAGCGCACCTGACCGAGCCTTCTTATTGGCACTGCTAGGGGCTACTATGCGTCACAAAATGACGTCAACACGACCCATTCTTTTACGGTGTATGGAAAGGAGAGGAATTCCAATGGGCCAGGCAGACGGAAGACCCCTATCGCTTACTATAGGTCAGCTATGATCATTGTCCTGGCGCACGAACTGCATTCGCTCCGAGATCGAACCGTATCGGCGCGCTGCGGAGCAACGATGAACTACCGTAGAGTGGTTCACGACCTACTACTAAACTAGAGACCTGGACATCCGCAAAACTCCCAGCACCGGGGTAGTAGTTTTGACAATCGCCGCTGCACTGTGGGCACTATTCGTTACCACGTGATTTGCCGAAACCGCGGCAATGTACGATGGGCTGTGTTGACAACGACGAAGAGGTACGGAAGAGGGTAGCGCGTGCTTAGCAACAGCCTAGTAGCCCTGTGTAGCAGACGAACGACGGTGGCAATGATGATAGTAGTGCACCATGTCATTTCCTCCCCCCCAATAATGATATGTGGCGCTTTCAGCGGTCACTAGCTATCACTAACCCATGACCTCGCTCTCCCGTAGGCGGTTGCCATTTGTCAAGGTCTCTAGGAGTAGGTCGTGGTGTGGATAGCTTCCTCGCGTCGTCTGCTTTTACACGTTTACTCCGCGTTCAGTGCAGTAGATGGAGCACTGGTGAACCGAACAGTATCGTACTATCGCGGCACAAGTGATCTCACGGTGAGTATACACAAAGATTACGGAAAAGAACCATCAACTCCGAACGTCGGCCGGCGTGTTATCCACATTAGAAGGCAGAGCCGTTTTTAGAGAGAGTTTGGCCATTAGGAGAGTATAACTTCGTCTGTCCAGTCGTCAACCGGTTGCCGACGCCACCCTGCGCCCTTGCCAGAGAGGGCGCCGAACGGCAGTCCATGGCAGTGGCATGGCAACCACGGCAGGTTGGTTGGACGGTAAAAGCTGGAATGAAGAGAATTTCAATTTACGATCTCGGCAGTGCAAATAGGCGTTTAGTCTTCTTTGCTTAGAGGTTTCTGCCGGCAATGGGAGATTGGGGAGGGGGGGGGGGGGGGGTGTCGGGCACAGCTCGTCTTACTCGAAGCCGCTTGACAAAGTTCCCGAAGATAACCCTTCCCTATTGTAATACTCCGGGGACGGCTTCCCGCGGAACGACGGCATGCGGAAGCCGGTTAGCCTTGGGACACGGTTTTCTGGGGATGAAAGCTCTACCGCCGAACGCAACCTTGGAGCGTCGTCGTTCTTGTTGGGACAACACCGACTGTGGCGGCGGCGCTACCAAATGTACCCATTGAACGCTGGGCAAATTATTCTACAATTAAAGGAACCTTGACGAGTTCTAGGAATAACGTCGGGGGCCCTAACGATGTTTTGGAATGAAACACAGATGTGTTGCTCCGGCCTATCATCCACCTAGGAAAGAGTGTTTCGTAACTCTTATTGGTAGGTTTAAATACTGTGCAGCTAATAAGAACTGGGGGAAAGGGTTTTGAATGCACCATTGGTTGGAGAACGTTAGGGATGTGTCCCGCAAATTTTGTCCTTAAAACCCCAGCACGAGGGGATTAAAGAGGTCTCTGGCACGGGCTCGAAGTGGAACCTTCCGGTCCACCAGTTTCCTGCAATAAATGTATATACTCATTCACACGGCGGTTGTCTGAGCGTCTTCCTCGCAAGGTGTCCGGCGCAGAAAGGATCCGGCGGTGCTCAACAGGCCGGATGTATCTACTCTGACATCGAGTCCTTTCATCAACGGAACATCCTAACCTCACTGGCGCAGTCGACAGGATGCGACCGGACTTACTGCGAGGGAAGACAGGGAGCCAAAGACGAGGTGATTGACTACGTCTCCGTAGGATTGCAAGACAGCCGACGTTGGCGCTGTCCTTGAACAGCTAAAAAGGGCGTCGAACAAAGGTCTTGGATCTGCCTGATCAACGGGCTCATCGGCAACGATCGTCAAAAGGCTCCAAGGGGACGCTGGCACTGGAGGATCTCAGAGAAAAGGGACCGTTTCTGAACGTGGCGACGTAACTGCAGCATCGCTGGAAGGCTTTCATCGACCCAATACACAGGTGGGTGTCTCTGATTCGCTACGTACTCTACAGGCGTTATGACCGGAGGGTATAATTTGCGAAGTGATAGAGGTAGCACAGAGAGAATGGATGAACAGCAAAGAGAGGCTCAGTTGGTAGTTGTTACGGAGACGAATTCGAGTGAGACAGGCTCAGTGGCGTCAGGAAATGATGAGATCAGGCTGATGGAGCTCAGGTTGAGAGTAGCCGAAGTAGAAATGGAGCGACAACGGCTCGTTTTAGAGACGCAACGGTTAGCAAGAGAAGGAGCCAATGCACGTCAGGACAACATAGTTCTCTGTGGAGAGGAGGACAAAATGCTCAAATTTGCAAATTTAATGAAGGGTGTGCTTTCGCCAATGCCAGGCCAAGAGTCGCTGGTGCCCATCTGGTTTGAGGAGGTCGAGGCCACTTTGGAAGCGTACAATGTTCCCAAAGAGTGGAGAGCGGGGTTGGTGTTACCACTTTTAAATGACAGAGCAAGGGCATTACTTGTTAGATTGTCGTCGGTGGAGAGAACACAGTACGATGCTCTGAAAACCAAAATCCTTGAGGGCCTACGATTATCCACGGGCGAATACCGACGATTGTTTCTACATTCAAGGCGCAGTGGCAAGGAATCCTGGGACCAATTTGCAGTACGGATCGAAAACTATTTTAGCTACTACATACGCAGCTGTAACGTAAAGACTCTGAAAGAGTTACAGCAACTGATGGTTGCAGACAGGCTAAGAGAGTGTTTGACACCTGAGGCTCGTGCTCATGTAGTCCTAAACGGAGGAGAAGGATAAGTCCTAGTGAGCTCGCTAAAAAGGCAGAAAGCTTTGATGAAAGCCTTAAATGTAAGTTAACCAGTGGGGGTGGCACTGCTTCAAATAGACATCGCGAAAGTGGAGGCTCCAATGTGGAAGAGCATCGGGGAGGTACTAATGGCAAAATGGCAGAGGGTAGTAAGAAACATAGTAACACTCACACAGGAGCTAGGCCGAGGAAAGGAGGCTGTTATGGATGTCAATCTCCGGATCATATGCTTAGAGAATGCCCCCATCGAAAGAAGGAAACCAGAGCGCATACAAATTTGGTCAGTGTGGAGACAAATAAGGAAAACGTATTGGTAGCAAGAGTTGCTATACCTATGCTAGGTAAGCAAGCTGGAATAGAATTGCGTAGGGGTGAAATACCACAGTTGAATAAACTACAACAAGTTCAGCTTAGGAATAACCAATCTACTTTTCCGGCATTCGTAGATTCAGGAACTGAAATCTCGGTTATTAGGAGGTCACTGTTAAGTGACTATGACCCTTCTGGCTCGACCATCAAGTTAGTGGGTGCCTTTGGAGGAGAAACGAGAGCAGAACTAGCCTATGTACCGTTAAGTCTGAAGGGTAACGGTACTTACATGTCGATTGAACGCACAGAACCTGTCTTTCTGTGCGCACTTGTTGATACCCTAGCCGAAGGCACCGCCGCGCTTATAACTCCGGATGTGTACCAGCAGTTGAAAGATACGTCTGCGCCTCCGAGTAGCTGTAGTAGTGAGGACATTTCAGGGGATGTAATGAAACCAACAGGTGAAGCGGTGGTAGGATTAGGAGGAGAATCACAAATACAATGCCAGGAGGACACCATGAGTGACGAGGAAGGAAACGGAGCGGCAGTAATTCATAATCTGCGAATAGTAGAGGGCGAGGAGACCGTGACACATGGAAATCGAATGCAATTCATAGGAAAACAAAAACACGATCCGACATTGGACGAAGCTTGGCAGCAAGCGCGGGAAGGAACCCACGGGATGATAGTTAGAGATGAGTTGCTTTACCATCGTGACGTCATAAATGGACAAACGTGTACACAGTTAGTACTTCCAAAGGAAAAACGTAACGAAGTTATGCAGCTGGCACACGATAGTCCGTGGGCTGGCCATTTGTCAGGGAAGAAGACATTGCAAAGGATTAAGGGTTCGTTTTACTGGCCCGGGATAGGTCGCGATGTAACACGGTATTGTCAGGGCTGTCACGGTTGTCAAGTAAAGTCACCAGCACGGTGGTCGGATAAGGTCCCAATAGCGCCCATTAGCAGGCCCAGTGTGCCATTCCAGGTGGTTAATATGGATTGCATTGGACCCATCGAACCGCCATCGTCTAGAGGGCATAAATACGCACTGTGTGTAGTTGATTTGTGCACCCGATGGCCCGAAGTGGTGTGCCTAAAAACACTAACAACTAAAGCAACATGTAATGCTTTGCTTGAGATATTCTCACGCCTAGGCGTACCCGAAACGATATGTTGTGATAATGGAAGTAACTTCACAGCTAATCTCATGAAGGAGTTTTTGGAGCGAATGGGTGTTACTCCGCGATTTTCCACGCCAGATCACCCACAAAGCAACGGCTTGGTGGAAAGATGGAACGGGACATTTAAGTCCATGTTATTTCATGTAGTGGAGGAATTCGGACGAGATTGGGATAAGCATGTGCCCTTTCTGTTATGGGCGTATCGGGAAGTCCGGAATGCAACTACCGGGGAATCTCCGTTTGAGATGTTGTATGGCAGAAGTCCAACGGGGCCTTTATCTATACTGCAAAAGACCTGGACTGAGGATTGGACCGTCCCGGATGCGCTGAACAGGCCTGCGGGCGAGTATCTGGCAGAGCTTAGACAAAAGATGGCAACGGTAGAGGAGCGGGCTCGTGGGGTATGCGATGAAAGACAGGAGCAGTACGGGAGACACTATAATCTGCGGACCAGAGATAAGGACTTCACCGAAGGGGATCAGGTACTGTGGTTCAACGATGAGGTCACGGGCAAATTGAAGCCAAAATGGACGGGACCCGCTACCGTAGTAAGGCGCGTACGCCCTTATACTTACGTGATTGAACTAGATGGCGGCAATCCTAAGACGGTACATGCCAATAAACTAAGGCCATACTACTCAAGAGTAAACACAGTCGGTGTAATATTTGAAGACGGCGATGATTTTGGAGAGGTGGAATGGATCCCAAAACCGACAGCGCGCTGTCAAGAAGCGGTTATTAAACTTGAGCATTTGTCCCTGCAACAGCGAGAGGAGCTCACGCAAATCATTGCTAAATATAGAGGAGTATTTGGGGACGTACCTGGACAATGTAACGTAGGATACCACTCCATCAGGCTTAAAGACGGCGCGACGCCACAGAGAACGTACCCGTACAAAATACCTGTAGCACTGCGCAGGGAAGTGGAGAAGCAGATAGCGGAACTTTTGGAATGGGGTTTGATTTATCCAGTAGAGAGCAAATTTGCACATCCTGTGGTCTGTGTGGCTAAAAAGGATGGCGGAATGCGTCTCTGCGTGGATTACCGGAAGTTAAACGCGATTACAGAACCCGATGCATTCCCTATGGGTCATGCTAGTGACATTCTGTTTCAAGTGGCGAGGGCGAAATATATCACTGTAGTCGATATGCTAAGAGGCTATTGGCAGATTCCCCTCGAGCAGAATGCGCGAGAGTGCACAGCGTTCGTCACGCATCAGGGACAGTACGCATGGCGTGTGATGCCCTACGGGTTACGGAATTCCGCCTCCACATTTCAAAGAGTGATCAATGAAATCTTGTATCCTCACCGTGAATACGCATGTGCCTACATCGATGATGTGGCAGTATTTTCGGAAACCTGGGATGATCACATTCGACACCTGGACAAGGTACTCGACGCAATCGCAAAGTCTGGGCTGGTTATCAATATGAACAAGTGTAAATTTGCACAGAAGCAAGTACACTATTTGGGACATGTTGTAGGATCAGGTACCCATGCACCCGACCCAGATCGTATCAAAGCGGTAAATGATATACCCAGACCAGAAAACAAAAGAGACCTCCGAAGTTTCTTAGGCCTCTGTAATTATTATCGTGAATATGTGGCAAACTTCGCTGAGGTAGTGCTACCCTTGACTCAGTTAACTGGTAAACGTATACCACAAAAACTACCGTGGAATGCTGAAGCAGAAAGGGCCTTCTGTGAAATCAAAAGGTGCCTAGTTCGCGCGTCCTTACTATACGCACCGGATCCAAAGAAGGGATACATCCTTGCCACCGATGCTTCTGAATACGCAATCGGCGCGTGCTTAGCGCAATTGGGGGATGACGGGAAAGAACACCCGATAGCATTCCTGAGCAAAAAGTTGTCACCAACCCAGACTCGCTGGGCAACTATTGAACGCGAGGCCTTCGCAATAATTTGGGCGCTACAGCGGCTGGAAACATGGCTTTTCGGGACAGCTATCACGGTGATTACGGATCATGACCCACTAAAGTATCTCACGCTAACTACTCCACATAGTGCTCGGTTGACTCGATGGGCATTGGCTCTGCAAAAATTCAACATCACTATTGTACATAAGAAAGGTGCATTAAATGCAAATGCTGATGCTCTATCTAGATTAGCGACTGCCAATGAGGCCTCTCTTTATGACATTGTATAGGCTAGGGTGCCATTTGAATCTACGTTCCTGGTCATAATGCTTGAGGGGACGTTAGGGCAGAGACATCCGCGGTGGGTGTTTGTGATATGGACAAGAACTGACACATGACTGTCTGTGACAAAATAGTGAAACAACTGTGAATTGTGCTTGACTGTGCCTGTTATTGTTGTAGTGCTGCATACCACATTAGGGGTATGCATCACACTTGGTGTGGGGGTGTCGGGCACAGCTCGTCTTACTCGAAGCCGCTTGACAAAGTTCCCGAAGATAACCCTTCCCTATTGTAATACTCCGGGGACGGCTTCCCGCGGAACGACGGCATGCGGAAGCCGGTTAGCCTTGGGACACGGTTTTCTAGGGATGAAAGCTCTACCGCCGAACGCAACCTTGGAGCGTCGTCGTTCTTGTTGGGACAACACCGACTGTGGCGGCGGCGCTACCAAATGTACCCATTGAACGCTGGGCAAATTATTCTACAATTAAAGGAACCTTGACGAGTTCTAGGAATAACGTCGGGGGCCCTAACGATGTTTTGGAATGAAACACAGATGTGTTGCTCCGGCCTATCATCCACCTAGGAAAGAGTGTTTGGTAACTCTTATTGGTAGGTTTACATACTGTGCAGCTAATAAGAACTGGGGGAAAGGGTTTTGAATGCACCATTGGTTGGAGAACGTTAGGGATGTGTCCCGCAAATTTTGTCCTTAAAACCCCAGCACGAGGGGATTAAAGAGGTCTCTGGCACGGGCTCGAAGTGGAACCTTCCGGTCCACCAGTTTCCTGCAATAAATGTATATACTCATTCACACGGCGGTTGTCTGAGCGTCTTCCTCGCAAGGTGTCCGGCGCAGAAAGGATCCGGCGGTGCTCAACAGGCCGGATGTATCTACTCTGACATCGAGTCCTTTCATCAACGGAACATCCTAACCTCACTGGGGGGGGGCTTTTGATTTGACCTGGCCTGGGCGCAAACTTGGCACGCGACGGCTCCGCACGTGGGTATCGCGTCCTTCGAGAACCCTTCGTCCATAAGCCCTTTAAATTTGTAACCAAGCCCCCTTATCACAGGCGCCTGTGGGTCAAACGACTCTGGTAGATTACATTGAGCACGACAGAAGTACCTGTCGACTACCCGGTGGACTGCATCAATCCTAACTGGGCGCCTAACTGCTGGCTGATAAGCGGATTTCGCTTGGATACAGGCTTTCGGGCGGTGCAACAGCGACTCTGACGTAAAAACAGGCTCCTCCCGTTAAACCGCAAAAGATCAAAAGATGGCCAAACTCTCTCAATATACGGCTCTGTTAGAAAGGTGACGGTATCGCCCCCTATAGGTCGATCTCGCAGCGAATTCGCTACGACAATTTGCTCTGCGCGGGGGTGAAGGTAAAGTTTCGAGAGACCACGTGACCAAGTGTCTGCCCACTCACTACGCAGCAATAACGGGGTATATATTCGTAATCCAGCATGGGTCCACGGAAGAACCCGTGTGCTCTGTACTATGAAATGTTGCCTCCTTATTTGGAAGAGAGGCCAATGAGGTCCTCCACGGGAAAGAGGAAAACTGGGGAGCTGTGCAGAGAGCTGACCTACTTGTATAGCCTGCAACTCGTGCAACCTGCCAAAAAGAAGAAGAAGAAGACAGAAAAGGGTTAAAAACTGGGTGGTTCGGTAGTTCAAATTTGAAAATAGCTCAAATCCCCCAGTTCCAGGGACCTAAAAGGACGACACAACACTGACTGACTGACTAAGAAATTTTATTGCGCAGTCAGTGTTGTGTCGTCCTTTTAGCTCCCCCTGCACTGAGGGATTTTAGCAATTTTAAAATAAGAAGAAATAACTACAAGAAGAGGTCGATCACTACTACACATTACACGACATAACTGTTGAGTGGGGTGTAGGACACCTGGGGCATGCAAGCACGTACATAATGTGTCCAGGGAGACCTTTGCTTTCAACGTTGACTTTTTTACTATTTCTTGGAGTTTTGATTCCTTGAGTCTTCAGCCCTGTAAATGTACGGGAACAGTAAACACGTCAGTTGTTACATGTCGCGTCTGGAAGCGTCATCAGCTCACAACGCTCGCAAATGGCACGCGGTATTCTGCAAATAAGTATCCTTCTCAAGTTCGTAGAACAAACCATAGGCTGGAGGAAGGAGCCGTGGTTGTGCACGCGGGCTGCTGCATATCGTCCGTCCTGAAACGGTTTCCTAAAACACCCTACTGGTCAGAAAGCGTTTCCAAGCTCAAATCAAGGCTGCTGCCGTCAAGGGAGATCCCACTCCCTCTGGGAAACGTCCTTCCCACAATCAGACTTGTGCGTAACGCGTTACTAGTAATTGCGTTACTTGTAATCATTTACCTTTTTGAGTAATTTTTCGAGTAATCAGTTACTTTACTGTCAAAGTAATTTTTTGAGTAATCAATTACTTTTCTGAGTAATCGATTACTCAGTAATTCATTACTTTTCCGGCAGAGATTAGCTTATCTTTCAGATGTTCTGCCCCAAGTCAAACCCCTGGTGCCATCAGCCATTGTTGGGCTGTTCTACTGTAGCAAACGGAGGTCATTGTAATAACGCTCTGGAATTTCAGTCTCTCTCCCTAATCTCTTCCTACACCAGTGTGATGGTACCTGGAGCTTTGGAGGTTTAGTGAGTCATGGGGAAGTTCCACGCAATGCTCATCCACAATCGGGTCAACGTCTTCCCGGTGTACAGATCTCCTTGTCCTATGTGTTTTTGTTTGTCTTGTTATTTCAGCTGTTCCGCTGTTGAACCTTTTTTTTTTTTTTCTGAGGCACACGAAGACGGTTATAATTTGCGTGAATGCAGAGTAACGACCAAAGTAACGAGTTACTTTTCTACTCGTTACTCAATTACATTTCAAGTCGAGTAATTGGTAATGATAATCAATTACTTTTTCAACAGAAGTAACGGTAACGGTAATCAATTACTTTTTTCGAGTAACGGGCACAAGTCTGCCCACAATCCCCAGAATAGAAGGACAGGAACAGGAAGCGAACGGAGTTCGATCACACACACACATACATTGAATGATGATCAAGTGGGCGAGTCCCATATTAAGGGCACCGCATCTTTGTCAGTGGGACACGCTATCTTACGTGCCGGGATAGTCTGCTTGAGACAGCATCTTTGCGCTGAAGTTGGTAGCTCAGATTAGTCTGGAAGGAGAGTTCCTTTTTTTTTTCTTCTTCTGTGCTCTGGCCTCGTGTTCCTTTGAAGTTGATCAGAAAGTTTTGATGTCGAAAGTTAGTTAGCAAGACCTAGAGTAAGCAGTTGCTGCCGCAACATCCTCTCACAGTCGCTTTTAGCGGAAATCTAATCAGGGCTTTGCTCTTGGTGTATAGGGATGCTATTTAGTTCACTACTTCAGCGCGAGCGCACTTAGACACTTCGCTTTTCCTCGGTATTTGAATAAAAAATTACGTACATTAGATTAGAGAAGGAAATTTAAAGTGAACTTAATACGTAACGACTGTACTACGTCGAACTTTTGGTTGAGATTAACGTTACAAAATCGTTTCCTGCTCAGATATCGACGCTGTCTGTCTATTATGGTGCTTATTTTGAATTGAAGAGAACACGAGGACAAGTTACTGTATGTCTTTAGCTGCGAGAACGTCAAATGAAGGCCAGCAACGCTTTACGTGAAATAATAAAAAAGAAAAAGCAGTGGGTAGGGCAGGATTCGTGTTCTGTTGCGCACACTACACATGGCTAATGTGTTCCTTTCGTGTAAAGACGTCATGAAGAAGGGCATATGGTCGAAACACAAAGTGACTAACCCCGTTGAGCACATTTATTTTTTGCGCAGGATGCAACTTTGTTTCACAGCGTGCGGTCGAATATTAGAACGGTCGGAATATTGAACCAAATGATTCAGCCTCATGTACCGGAATTTGCCCAGGGTACTTAGTTTGTGAAAAAAAAAACAAAAAAAAACGATACAATTTAGTTTGTGAAAGAGTCACCCCCATCTCACAAGCGAGAAAACATACATAGAAGTACAAATGTGGCTATACTAGCGCAACTAATTCCTTTTCAAACTCATCGCTGTTTTTGTTTCTGTCGTTATCATCATTACTAGCAACATAATGCCCTTTTACTGATGGTATAGTGCGCGTTCTGTAATAATTTGAGCCTCGAGTTACTACACACATGTCGCCACTGATCAGCGAGGTGTCACAAACCATAACATTTTCGCGGGCTTCGGTCGCTCAGTCGGTAGCGTGTTCGCCTTCCGATCCCGAGATCGTGGGTTCGAACCCAGCCGAGGACGCCAGTAACTTGTTGTCAGGGTACAATGCTGGACAAAAGTTTACGGAACGCGCGAGCGGCGTATTTTCTCTGGGCAGAGACACCCTAGCGGCGAGCGGAAGCGGGCGAGTCCACGCGTTCAGAGGGATGAAAGAGTGCGCTTGTGGCGACCCACCGTGGTAGTAGTGGTAACTTTGCTTTTGAGTGTAACGAACGCCAAAATCCCAAGCAGCACAATGTACCGAAAGTCGAGTGCAATAGGGGTGGACGAGTAGATGGAAGGCCTTGAACAGACGCGTGAAACTAAGGAACACTGATAAGACACATACCGCCCACCCCTATTGCACTCGACTTTCAGTACATTGTGCTGCTTGGGATGGCTTCGTTTTCGGTCTGCTGCACCGAGCGCGAGTGGAGGTCCCTCCGCTATCGGAGAGATAACAGGGCGCTAAGATGAATTGAGGTGACAACGGGCTGCAGTGCCTAGCTTTTTTTCTTTTTTTACGCCTCAGCGTAATGCAGCTGACGTGGCCTGCGCAGAGCCCGGACTTAAAGATCATCGAAAACGTCTGGGGCAGCCTGAAAAATAGGATGAGCAAGAGACGGACGCCTACAAGGAGCAAGGACGCACTCTGGGAATTTATAGAAGCAGAGTGGTCCTTGCTACGTGAAGACGTGGACCTTGTCCGTCGGCTATACGCTTTCCTTCCTGTGCGTATGGCCCCAGTTATTGCTGCGAAAGGGGGCCGACAAAGTATTGAGACAGTATCGTCTCCCCCTGCCTCTTTTTTTTTGTGTGTGTGTGTGTTCAAGGGTATACGCTCTTTTCTTCTGTTTTTGTCTAATAAAAAAGAAAAAAAGCTAGGCACTGCGAGCCCGTTGTCACCTCAATTCATCTTAGCGCCCTGTTATCTCTCCGATAGCGGGGAGACTTCCTTCCCGCGATAGCCACTCGCGCTCGGTGCAGTAGACCGAAAACGAAACCATTTTGGCGTTCGTTACACTCAAAAGCAAAGTTACCACGCTAAGTTACGGTGGGTCGCCACAAGCGCACTCTTCCATCCCTCTGAACGGGTGGACTCGCCCGCTTCCGCTCTCCGCTAGGGTGTCTCTGCCCAGAGAAAATACGCCGCTCGCGCGTTCCGTAAACTTTTGTCCAGCACTGTACAAGTTGCTTAGTGACGCCCTCTTCCGCGAGGGACGTTAACTACGGGGTGCCGTGTGATGAGCTTTCATCGCACGTTCAAGAACCCTCAGGTGGGCAAAAGCAATCCACAGACCGACCGCTGTGGCGACGCTCATGATCTCAGTTGACTCGCGACGTAAACCTCCAAGTATTATTATCATAACATTTTCTCGACCAGTTTTATGCGAGTTACTGTCGCCTACGACACGCCCCTACAGGCCTTTATGCCCTGTCCTTGTGTTTCCTTTATGGCCTTTATGTTTCTTCCCTTACTCCCTTTTCTCCACGGCAACTCATCCAACACAAAAAGCGTTCGTACACACTCACCTAGATTGAATTGGGTTGGAGTGAAAAAGAAAGCCGGCTACAGAAAAAAACGCCTACAGTTGAATGCGCAACGGCCACTACTGGTTGGTGGGGTTGTTTACAAAGTGACTGGGGAAAGAATGAAGGAGTGAAAAAGAGAAAGGAGCGGGGATATATATGAAACGTGCGAAGGGGGGGGGGTTCTATTTATTTTGGCAGGAAAAGCCAGCCAGAAAAGAGGATTTGCTATTCCTTACTATGTTCCTTAGTGCGGGTAATCAAGTTTCTGGGGTAGTCAGAGTCAGGCGATGTGGCGACGTGTGCAGGGTTACTATGCGTTACCGTTAAGCAGACGACGCGAGGAAGCTATCCACACTGCGATAGTTTGTCGCTTCTCCGCTGCGCGCCGACACTGTTCGTTCTCAGAGGGAATACAGGGTGTCCCAAAAAACGTCTCATTGAATTACAATAAAAAAAAAACTGCACCACCTAGAATCATGCGGTCAATGGCATTTGTTACTACTTGGTTTTTGCCACCTCCTGATGTGAATGCCGTGTAACGTAAGTTTATTTATGTAGATTTTTGCGAACTGAAGTCGGAAACTTACCAAGTAACGGTCACCTTTTTACCTTTTTGGAATGGGGTAGGGTCCTGCACTCAACACAGGGAAGCGCCCCACATCATCATCGTCATCATCCATTCATCTATGTTGTCGTTGTTGTTGTTTACCCCACCAATGTGAAGAGCGTGTCTAATTTACTGAATGATAATTCAATGGGATATTCAGGAGCTATCCCATCGGAAAAAAATAGCCGAATATCATGCTCTACGGAGCTCCCACAGCATAGTGCGTGACGAATTTTTCAGCGCAGTCGTTGTCAGTCGGACGAAAGGAGGTTGGAAACCCAGCCCACACCGGCATCGCAGAAAGAGGTAGCACAGGCATGGGTTACCGCATGTGGCTTTCGCTGGGATCATGCTTTCCCTGTCCCAATTTCAGGAACTGTCACTTTTTCTGCTATTACTCTGTGGGCTGGGTTTGGAACCTCCTTTCGTCGGACTGAGAGCGATTGCGCTCAAAAAGTCGTCACGCATTATGGTGCGGTGCTCCGAAAAGCATGATGTTCGGCTATTTTCTCCGATGGGATAGTTCCTGAATATTACTGTCAATTTACATGAACTTGAGTGAATTCGGCACGCTCTTCATAATGGTGGGGTAAAAGAGTCACCTTTACTTGGCAAATTTCCGAGTTCAGTTCGCAAACATTTACATAATTAAACTTACAATACATGACATTCACATCAAGAGTTGGCAAAAACCTAGTAAAAACAAATGCCGTTGACCGGATGATTCTAGGTGGCGTAGTTTTTTTTATTATAATCCAATGACACGTTTTCTGGGACACCCTGTATATGCGTCAAGACTTGCGTCAAGACTCATCCATAAACAGCGGGTCTCATCACGATACGTGTCTTCTTTCTAATGAATACGGGTGTGTGTAGTGCGAGGAATGCAGTCGGCGGCCTTAGTGTTCAGAGTGTTTCTGGGAAATCCTTTCAGTTCAGCGACCAAGCACTCAAAAATGGTATCGCAGTCTGCACGCTCTGAGGGACTCTAACCGGATCACAACCTCATCAGACTCGCGGAGGTAAGTAGCACGTCTGAGTGACCGTGTGCTCATGCCTTCGCTGAAATGACGTCGCGTGTGCTCCATACTGTATGGGAGACGGATTTTGAGAGGGAAGTTTGTCTTAATGAGTGTGCTGTCCACTCTTCGGCGGAATTTATTTATACGAAATCGATAATTTAGGTTACTTACGACAAGTTTTATTCTGTTACAACTATTGAAAGAAGTATACGTGATACAAAATGCAACGAAGAAAAGGTGTCCCATCTTGATAGTGCGATTAAATAAATAAGTTGCAATAGGAAAAAAAAAACGATGTCAAGGTACCGGATGATGAATTAGAAGGAACTAGTAACGGTTAGAAACATTTAAAAAAAAATTTGAACGAGACTTTCGTGAAGCAGTCTACACTTCATCAGGTTGTAAATAAATACACGGTGTCTTTTTCGTCTTGATGATGATGATGATTGAAGGTTTTATAACGCACAGGCAACTAAGGCTATAGGGCGCCATGGGCAGTTTTTTTTTAGCTCCGCAAAATTTTGAAGAAAGAATTGTATCACGACACTTGTAATTTTGTCATTACCTTGTACCCAACTTGGCGATCATTAGGAATAGGGTTGCTTGTGCAATGAAGTGGCTAATTAACGGAGATATTTCATTAACTTTGTAATGAGACGTTTTCATGGAAATGGGAGAAAGCCGAATTGGAGGTAGTCATTATTTAAAGCGACTGTGTTTCTTGAAGAAAAAAAAAATAAAAATCTTGAAACGCGCACGCACCAAATTTTGCTATGCAAATGAGCCGTAACCGAAATAACGTACATCAGAAACGCAAGAAAAGACACGACCTTTGTCCCCGGGAGCTTATCTGGGCCGCAAAGGGGGGGCAGTTGGTGGTTGTGAAAGGGCTCGCCGTTGTCGGCCTCGCAGAGGTGGGCAACGTCACGAAAAAACGCCCTTGGGGAATGTTCGTCGTGGGCCGACTTCTAAAGGAACCGCACTCCAGGAAAACCCAGAAAAAAGCGCTGCCGGCAACGGGATTCGAACCCGGCTACCTTCCAGTCGCAAAGCTGTTTATCTGGCCGGCAGATCAGCGTCTGCTCCAATCAATTTCATCGCTCCTAAGCAGGTGGGCCTCCGACATGGAACGAACACTGCTCCCCTGGCGGCTGAGTCTCGCGTTGTTCCGGTTTCGGCTCATTTGCATCGCAACACTTTGCAATGGATATCTCGATGTGCGTGCGCGTTTCAGGATTTTAAAGAAACAGAGCCGCTTTAAATAATGACTGACCCCAATTCTGCTATCTCCCATTTCCCTGAAAGGGTCTAGTCAGAAAGTTAATGAAAATACATCCGTTAATTAACTACCTCTGCGCACAAGCAACCTTATTCCTAATGCCTGTCAAGTCGGATAAGCTGATGATCAAATTGAAAGCGTCCTAATGCACTTCTTTTTAATGCGTTACCATTAGAAGCCCGATTTTGAAGAAATGCCGGGGTCGTAGAGGGGAGAGTGTGGTGTCCGTGCACAGCGCGACACGTCACGTGGAAGCGCGGACCTGGAGCCGCCGTCAGTTGCGCCTCGTCTCTGGACGCATTCACACGTGTCTCGTGCGTTCTCCGAGAGTTTTCGCGAACGACTGAGTTTGTGTCTCATGTCGTGTGGCAGTTTAAACTGCAACGTTGTCCAATGGATCCCAGACCTTCGACTAGTCAAGATACTAGTCAAAGTATATAAAAGTATAAGAAGCATAAGAGAAGCAACTATATAGAAGCAAGACGAACGGCTAATGCTGACGCATTGTCATCCCATTAATTACATCAATCGCCCTCAAACGTTTACCCCAAGACTTGATGCAGCTAGAAAGATCACCCTGTACACGTAGATAACGTAAGACAAATTTTAAGCATTTCTTTCTTTCTTTCTTTATTTATTTATTTTTTGGTCGTTTTCAGCACATCTGCGTATGAAGAATGCAACATCAACGCTTTAATACTGTAAGACACGTGCAATCGTGTGTCGGAGTTGCCATTAACATCGCATTGCTTGTCAAGTACCCCATCTCATCATCGTATCTCTATTTGTGTGTGTGTGTGTGTGTGTTGTCAAGTACACGGCGGCAAAACCACGCTATACCTGGTCCGGCTACGCGCAGCCGTCAGGAGAACCAAACCATTCTCGGGCACATAGATCACTGTTGCCAGCAAATTGGGAATGATTTCCCACCAGATGTCGCCCGGAGTCCTTTTCCCTACAATTTTGCTAGCAAATTAAACATGTCAAGCATGCTCTTTCACGCGTATATCTCTCGCTCCTTCTTTACAGGGAACAAACTGTTAAACTACCACCACCGGCACCATAAACTGCCTGTCTGCTGCTTTGCGCTCCCCCCCCCCCCTTTACGAGAAGAAAAATCGTTTTATGGAGTCACACGAGCGCATAAGTCTATCGATTGGCAGCATGTGAGCCACATTCACTATCTTGAAGAAAGATGTGCGTAGAAGAAACGGCAAATTGAAAGAAAAAGAGAGAGACAGAGACGTTCTCTCATTGTAGCAAGATTTCACCTAACGGAGCATACGGCTGCCGTGATGGAAAACAAACCCGGGAGAAAGCGACATTGGAGACGCATCGCATCTTGTCATGCAAAACGAAATCGATGGGCCCTGTCATGGGCAATGAGTGAATGTGTAAAGCGGAAATTGAATCCCTCGAGAATGTGCAGCAGGAAGACTTGTGCCGTAACGTGTACCACATTTGAGCGTGCGCACATATGGACTGTAAAGTAACAGTCGCACTAAATTTCTTGTCTGTGTGTTTTTATCCAATCCACCCGAAATTTGCGGAATAAACAGTTGGGATAAACAGCGGAATAAACCCAAACTCATATACTATATGCATAGCTATTTCGGAGACAACACGCGCTAACGTGTCTGGTTTCGCCTGTCGTCTGTGGTTGTGAATAAAGTGCGTAACGAGACAAGCTGAGATCAAATTGCCTCGCTTGGCTAAATTAACGGGATGCTCTGGGAGGAGCTCGTATGACAACATAAGTACACTTCAGGACGCACGCTTGAACAGAAATGAGCGCAACAGATTCAGGAGGTGTAAATACGGCGTACTTGACAGACAATAACGGATTCCGCCTTTGACGCTCGCCGGCCGTGACAACAAACGGCTTTTCTGACATGGTTACTATGGCTTTGGAGGCAGTAGTAATGCATTAAGATAGCTACAGTTTGTGTACCACACCCTGCAGGATCAAGGTGAGCAAAGTTAAACGAAAGATGTTTGCTTCCCTTCTTGAACGACAGCACTGCTATGGTTTCTTGTCTTTAAGGCTACCGTTCAAGGGTGCTAACGTGTGCGATTGTTGTCAAGCATTAACTCATCGCAGTAGAGTTCATTCTAAAAAACGGATGGTAGTGATGGTTGAGGCAGCTTTGGCTCTACACTCTAAACACACTACAAAAAAAAAAAAAAAAAAACATCACCAAACTCGAAAACATATTTTGTACATATTTTTAGCATCACACAAAAACAAAAAAAAAAAAATAAGAAATCCGCAGTCCAACGGGAGACGGCTGGGGATGACAAAAATTACAAAGGCTGAAGCATCAAAATTTAAAATGAAAAACTTTAATTTGAAAACGCAGCAGTTTGACATACTTATAACGATAGTTTGTGTTTGTTTGTGTTAGTTAAAAGCGAAGTGTAATTATTTGTTGAAGTTATTTGTGTAATTAGATAATTATGTTAATAAAATATTCTGAACAACTCAAAAACTTAAGGGGGGGGGGGTGATGGCACGGTAGGCTCGCCGTTGTTGGCCGCACAGAAGTGTGCGTCGTCACCACTATAGCCAAAAAAAAAAAAAAAAGAACGCAAAGCAAAACAAAACACAAAGGAAGGACGGACGGATGGAGGATAGAGGAGGTTGAAGGATGGGATGCGATGAGGTGCACAAGTTCATCGGGGAGAGTAGAGTGTTAGAATGGGTCGATGAGCAAGGCCTGTCTTCAGCAGGAAGAGAATGAGGGTTCTTGCTTTGGCGGAAAAACTTAAGGGTACTTCACCGCACAACACGCGCAAAATCAATTGTGATTCAGACTAGCATCGTTCTCTTTCGTGGTTTATAAAAATCGAAAGTTTTTTTTTGTGTGTGTGTGTCAGCGCCACGAAGCAACTGGTGCTATGAGCGGCGTACCGGTGGAGACGGGACAGCAGGCAGGAATGGGGGATGGAGGGGTTAGTATGCGTCCTGGGCCGACTTCAGGGGGAACTGTGCCGACATTCGTCGGGAATGTCTTCGAAAAACCCAGGGAAATACCTCAGATGGCACAGCCGGTGGTAGGGTTCGAACCCACTACCTCCCACTCTACAGCACGACCATGGCTACCACCAACGAGTGGGACGCCTCAACCCTCTCGGTACAAGGTGTTTCACCTAACGCGTTAAAAAATCGTAATAAAAAATCTACTTGTCTGAACATTCGTGGTCAACGCTCTCTGTCTTGGGGGAGCTTTAGCAGCAATTTGAGGAGCAATTTTACTTCGCCGAGAAATCGAATGTTCTCAACTGAATTCTGAAATTTGCCAAATCGTACTCCGTTTCCTTCTTCTTCTTTTTCCGCTAGTGTCCGAAAGCACCTGTCTGATTTATTCAATTGAATCGCAAGGTACATCCCCTGCCACCATCGCAATAGGTGAAAAAAAAAACGAAAAAAATAAAAACTGCGACAACCGTTGATTCGAAGCGCGCAAATTGTTGGCCGAGCTCCGTTCTCTATCAAGTTAATGCAAGATGCGGCGGGAGAAAGGCTGTCCCCTGCCTTTTCATGTTTCCTTCTCAGTCCTGCTTCAGATAACCTTCCGTTGTAAACATGATGCCGTTATCAGCAAAAGCATGGAAAAAGGAAAGTGTTGGGACAATATTGTCTCATCTATTACTAATTACTAGTAGGGAATGTGTTTTGCAATATAATGGGTAAACCCGACATGCACGTTCTGTTCCTAAAAGAAAGAAAAAAAAACGTGGAGTAGACTTCGCAAATTTCTCGCGAATTAAAATCGATAAAAGTGTTCGGAAGCCACGGCAAAAGCTCCCCCTTTTTTAACACATGAGGTGAAACACCCTGTATACACCGTTATCAGCAAAGGTAACGGTATTATTCTGAAGAACGGTTGGCTCTGAGTGTACTCTGTGTTTAGAGTGTACAGTGCTGGACAAAAGTATGCGGAACACGCTCCGGTGCATTCCCTCCTCAAAGTGACACGCTAGCAGCGAATGGAACCGTACGGACTAGAAAACACGTGACTGGGTTACTTATACGGTCCGTACGGTTCCATTGGCTGCTAGCCTGCCACGTTGAAGAAGGAATGCGCCGGAGCGCGTTACGTAAACTTTTGTCCAGCACTGTACAATAAAAGGACCTGTATTGTTCTCCCCGCAGAACAAGAGACTGTCTGTGTAATAATACGAGCGATCTTCCCAGGGGATATTCTAGTGGAAGAAACCGCGAAAGGATGCTCACTTAGCACGCGCTTAGCAGACGACACCGTGTTCATCTTTCTGTCGTCAGCTAAGGAATATATTTGCATGTTGCACTACCGGAAATTCCCCACATCCCCACTATATGACTTTTTGTGCATCTTTCACTGGGACGTTCTGGGGAATGTCCTCCGTTTGAATACACGGTACGTGCGGGGCGTCATTTATCCGTTCCAAAAGACATCAATAAGAAAACGTCCCCTTCATCCAATTCTGCTTTCACTCTCTTCCCGGCACATCCTCCACTTGACCATTTCTGCCGCTTTCTGGATTCCTCCGTCCCTGGATGATAGAGTAAGCCGTTTCCTATTGTGGCCTTATCAATGTTTTTTTCCGGCAGCCGATGCACTTGTTTGCTTTCGGTAGCCCATTTTATTTTTATGGTCTTCGTCACAGAATAAAGACCTCATGCATGTTCCGGTCCTTATCGTACAGCGATAGCCTCCGGCTACACTAAACAGTCCGCGTTATATTATTCATTCCCATGGGGCACTGGGAATGCATCCCATGCCAAGCGCATTAATCGCAACGCCACTAGTACAGGGATACACGAGATAAAGTTCCCTATACGAAGACTGAATGAATAAAAGGAGTGCTCAGGAGATAAACCGCGCGTTGGAGGACCAACAACAACAACAACTACATGAATGACAATGAGATTAGATGTTTTACCCAAGGTTGGCTACCGAAAATATTATTGTTTCCGGTTCCGTTTCCGGTAACTGAGAAACTCGGCGTTTCGTTTCCGTTTCCGTTTCTGGACGATTTTCGGTAGCGGTTTCTGTTTCCGTTTCCCTTTAAGAATTTCGTTTCCGTTTCCGTTTCCGAGGTAATTTCGGTGCTGGTTTCAGTTTCTCATCCGGAACTCGTACTGTCTCGTTTTGACTTTTTCATGTCAGATATTCTGGCTATATAATGGATGCAAAAGGACAGCCACATCAAACACAAACAATAAAGACTTTAATGCAAAGTTCGTCACGAATCTTATACACCGCAAGTAGATGCCGCTCAAGGTTGCGGAAATACATGCCTCAAAAGTCTCCGCTCGTGCGCGAAAATAACACATCATCCAAAACTTTCGCGCCCATCTCACTGCGCAGTGGGCTCAACACGAAAGAAAGTCCCGAAAATAAACGAATGGATAAATCCCTTGGCCAGGCGACAAAAGAAAGGAAACGAGACAACGACGACGCACGAATGAATTATGACTGGAAGAATAGTGCGGATATATATACTTTCATATTAACCGAGAAAACACTGAGGGAAACGTCCTGTGAATTTGGTTTCCATTAACGTTACCACTCTTGAATTTCGTTTTCGTTTCGGTTTCTGGTAGTGGAAACTAAAACAATTTTGTTTCCGTTTCCATTTTCGTTTCCTGCTGAATTTCGGTAATTACCGTTTCTCGTTTCCGTTTCCGCTAGCCAACCCTGGTTTCATCACATCAATTGCGGTACCACACCCCAGTGCATGTGGGTTAATATATGAGAAGGATGACAATGAAAAAGATGAGGCATACACACTCGCGCACACACACACATGACACACGCAAATGAGATATCACACACGAGGGTGCGTCTAACTGATGGGGGTAGTAGCTCATCCGGTCGGCCACCGGAGATGCAGTGCTGTGAAGATCACATCTCCGCATTCATGACAAAAGCTCAGAGGTCAGAGGAGTTCACAGGGTTAGAACAAGGACCCCAAATTGCGGCAAGGCTGAGCGTCTTGTTGTTTATACGGTTCAGTTGGGACGGGAGTATTTCTCTCTCCGAACTGTATAGAGGGCAGTCGATGAGGACGTGTTGGATACTTGCCACCATGCCGCAGCTGGTTGACTGCATGCCCGTAGAGGACCAAGTATAGGATAAAAGTTCCTGTAAAACCACCAACTGCGTTCACTTCTCTGTGTACAGTACAAAAAGGAAACACCGCCGCCTTAACATTTCTGATGGTGTACACCAAGCATGCGGGTAGTAATGCATTACATCTCAGTAATGAGTAAATAGCAGATTTTAAGGCACTAAAAACACGTGTTTTAGGTGCCTAAAAATGCACCGAAAAAGGCCCAAAAAGCATGAATTTTCTCGGAATAGGCACTACGACCGATGCCGCCAGCATCGGTTGTTTTACGGTAACATACCACTCTATCACGTGCACTTCGGTGATGATTCCTGCTAAGAAAAAGTAGGCTTCTATTATAAGTTCTCAAGCCATTATTCGGTTGCAGTACAAAGATTGCACACAGCCAGCGAGAGAAATGGGAAGAAAAATATTAAGGAGATTTTGGCGTCCACAATACCACTCCCAAGCAGCACCCCGATGTCGGGTCGACATGAGCCCGATGTGCTCCTGCCGAAATCGGGCCTTCATACACTTTCCAACATGACCCAGAGTTGGGCCGATGTCACTTCGACATGCTGCCTATGTCATTTGAGAAAGGAACCGGCGTTCCTTTCAAAAACGAAAACAGATACTGTATCTGTCATATCTTGAGAGCGTCCGCAAATTCGAGAACTCTACTCGCCTCGGAATCAAAATGAAGGGGGGTGACATTTCTAAGTTTAATTCAATCATGCATACAAAACAAGACTGAATTGAGGAATTGCTTAGGATATTCACTCAACATCAATGTAAGGAATGTGTTTTCTACTCTTTTCGGAGAGAGACACCCAGTAGGTTCATCGAAAGCCATTGTCAGCGTCATGTCGCTGGCTTTGGTCAACTTCGAGCCGACATTGCCAGCTTCAGCGGGGTGTTGGTCGGAAGTTGGCACTGTCGGCGTCATGTCGCTTGTTTCGGTCAACATCGAGTCGACGTTTCCAACTTCAACGTGATATCGGTCGCAGGTAGGCATTGTCGGCTACATGTCGCTGTTTCGGCCGTCTTCGAGCCGACGTTGCCAACTTCAACGTGATATCGGTCGCAAGTTTGCATTCTTGGCTATATGTCGCGTTTTTTCGTCAGCATCGAGCCTACATTGCCAACTTCTGTGTATATCGGTCACGAGTTGGCAGTGTCGGGAATATGTTGGGCCGACATCCCCAACTTGCTACCGACATCGGCCCGATGTCGTGCGCTGCCTGAGCTCTGATCGCATGGCAATCTTTATTTTTTAACTGAATTCAAAGCACCGTGCATGCATATTCTTATTGAAAGCGAAGTAGAAACACAGTAGAAAACAAGCAGCATTTCAACGTGTCCCGGGGTGAAATTCTGATGTCTGTCACTGTGAATTATCCTACATGCCTAAAACGACCTCACGACATCGAGCGATTTGACGATGCATGCCGGTACCAACACAGGTACTCGTGAGGGGTATCGTCGGGAACAGAAGGCGCGCTACCACAAGAGCTGTAAAGTAACTAATTAAAGGTAATTGAGTTACTGTAAGTAATTACTTCTTGTGTAACGAATTGCTGAACCCACTACTCTCTGAAACATGTATCCGTAACTGTAACTTAATTACTTTTTCGAGTAACAGGTACTCCGAAGAAAGTTGCCTCTTCAATCGAATTTCCATGCTAGTGTTAGGTCCTGTGGTGGAACGTTACAGAGTGATTCCAATGATAATTTAAGAAAAATGTCCTTTCCAGTGTTAAGAATAAATTTATCAGCTTTATCATCTTGACTGCAAAGCACGTTGTGGGACCACACGCCAACCTCTTTCCCGTAGTCGCTGGAGGTCTGCGTTGCTTTTTGTTTCATAAGTTTGATTTCGACAAACAGTTCGTATAATAGACTGTGTGTGAAAGTTTTAATTATGGTCAGCTTGAAAATGAGTAACTGGACGTAACTGAGACGTAACTCAATAACATTTCACAAGTAACTGTAACTAACTGAGGTGCGTTTCTGTCAAAGTAACTTTTCCTGGAACTTCGTTATTTTTAGGTTCATGTAGCTGTACACTCTAAAAACAGAACTTCACCGCATAGCACGTAGTGAGCCAGTCACTGCCGCGAACGATAGGGTTATCGCTTTTGATTCGAGGAGAGAGGGAGGCGTACGCCTTTTTGTGGCAATTACCATATACCTAAATTGCCACAACAAGGCGTACGTCCCCGTCACCCTAACCCTATCATTCGTTGCAACAGTTGGCGCACAGCGGGCTATGCGGTGAAGCTCTGTTTTTAGAGTGTAAGTTATTTACACTTTGTGAGTAGCTTATACAGCCCTGGTCACCGCTAAGCACAGCGGCAAGGGCAGACGTGATGTTGCACTCGGTACAAGGAATGCAGGCAAAAAATATCCTTTGTGAAACAGGGGGAGTGACTTGCATTCTGTTATGTAGTGCGGCGACGGGTGTCCTCGTCTTTTCGTTGCAAAAACTATGAAATAAACACGACGCAGCAAGTAGAGTGCCCATTTAGGCACTTATCGGCACCTATTTTTAACAAAGGCACTAATCGCAAAGAGAGAGAGAGCGAGAGAAATACATGATGACGATGATATGGGGATGACTGATGGGGAATCGCAAAGAAAAGGCAAAAAAGACATTAACATTAGGGTACTAATATACTCTTAGAAAAAAGGCTGTGGCAGTTTTTAAGACGTATAATAGTTGTCGCACTCAACGCAGGGAAACATCCCACATCATCATCATCATCCATTCATCTATGTTGTTGTTGTTGTGCATATGTTGAGCCTAAAAGGTTGCAAGGTTCTACCTGCCACCTAAGAATGATAGGGTTACCGCTTCAGATTCGGTGAGCGAGGGGGGCGTGCACCTTTTTGTAGCAATTTGGACATAGGGTAATTGCTTTTACCACCCTTTTACACCCTTTATCAGACGCTATGCTGACCTAGGTGGTAAGTTACCATCTTTCCACACCCTTTTTTCTTAGAGTGCGGGTCCCCTTCGGCCTGATTCGTGCTTAGAACATCAAAAGGCATCATCTGTACGACTCCCAACGAAAAGGCGTATGCCTGAAAATCCGCTCTCTAGTAATGAGTAACGCTAATGCATTACATTTTGCGGAGGGGTAATTAGTACTGCAGATTACATTACCCATTACTTAGGTGGAAATTTTAGCCTGGCAGTGGAAAGGAAAATCCCAAAGCTCTTTTTTCCCAGCCACCTCTATACAGGGTGTCACAGAAAACGCGTCATTCAATTATAATAACATAACTACGCCACCTCGAGTCATGCGGTCAACGGCATTTGTTTTTACTCGGTTTTTGCCATCTCCTGATGTGAGTGTCATATAACTTGAGTTTTATTATGTAAATTTTTACGAACTGAACTCGAAAATTTGCCAAGTAACGGTCGCTGTTTTACCCCACCAATGTGAAGCGCGTGCCGAATTCACTCAAGTTCGTTATAATGGACACGCATATTGAAGAGCTATCCCATCAGAAAGAAATAGCCGAATATCATGCTTTTCGAGGCGCTCAGAGGAGGAGGAGGAGGAGGAGTGTCGTTGGGAGGAACCCGAGAGGTCTGCCTGCCTGATTAGGCGGCATGTTTCTCGGGAAGGGAAAGGTGGTGGAGAGGAGGAGAGGAAAGGGTGAAGTGGAAGACTGAGCGGAATACGCTCGGGGGGTGGATAGCTGCGTCCATGGGCCGACTTCAGGGGAACTGTGCCGGCATACGCGTATTACACATCTGAGGGAAACCCAGGAAAAACCCCAGACGGCACAGCCGGCCCGCGGATTCGAACCGCGGACCTCTCAGTCTCCAAGCGCACGCGTTACCGCTGCGCCACCCGAGCTGGTGAGGCGCTCAGAGCATAGCGCTGAACGAGTTTTTACGCGTCTTCGTTGTCAGCCCGACGAAAGGAGGTTGCTAAACTCAGCCCACACAGGGACAGTAGAAAGAGATAAGACAGGCAGGCTTATCGCATTCCGCTTGTGCTGGAATCATGCTTCCCTCTCCCAATTTTAAGAACTGCTGTTTTTTCAACTATCAGTCTTTGGGCTGGGTTTAGCAACCTCCTTTCGTCGGACTGACAGCGATGGCGTTCAAAAAGTCGTGGAGCGCTATGCTCTGGCGGCTCCGGAAAGCATGACGCTCGGCTGTTTTTTCCGATAGAATAGCTCCTCAATGTCCCTGTCGTTTATCATGAGCTTGAGTAAATTTGGCGCGCTCTTCAGATTGGTGGGGTAAAAACGCGACATTTACGTAGCAAAATTTCGAGTTTCGAGTTCCGTTCGTAATAATTTGAATAATAAAACTTGAGTTACATAACATTCACATCAAGAGGCGGCAAAAACTTAGCAAGAACAAATGCCGTTGACAGCGTGATATTCTAGGTGTCGTAGTTGTTTGTTATAATTCAATGACACGTTTTCTGGGACACCCTGTATATCACCAAGGAGGGTGAAGGCAAAGTCTATGTGGAGTCTTTTAAGAGCAACTCCTTCTGCAGTCAATCTTATCTATGGTTGCCCATGCAGATTATACATACTGCTCCGATCTCTGGACGAAATCTTTGATAGGTAGTGATTTTGCAGAAACTCTAACGACTATCACTGCGCATGCGCAACGTCGTACAATACTAACCAATACCGGCCTCGGTGGCTCAGTCGGTAGCGTGTTCGCCCTCTGATCCCGAGATCGTGGGATCGAACCCGGCCTGTGACTGTATATCGCCAGTTTTTTGCCAGAACAAATAAGGGCCCTGACCGGGTCCTGCCAAAAGGCTTCCAGCGCTTCGCTTTTCGTTTTCAGTAGACGACCACGGGAGTGCAATACAATAAAATACCAGAGCCCTGCTACTCCCTTCGTCTTGTGCAACGAATTGGCAGAGAGTGAAACCGAAACTACAAGTCGGTTTTCATTATGTATGCCAAACTTCGTGCGTTTCCCTAAGAACGCTTCGTCTTGTGAAGCAAGATGGTCGTGGCGAGGCAGCAGTAGACGCTTCCTGAAACGGTTATCTCCCACCTTTCTCTTACAACCGTGTGCGGTTAGGGTAAGCTTCCTTTCATGTAGCAAAATTACTGCCTATGAACCGGTTAAACCAGGACCGAAAAAAGTAACGGTTCCAATCCCTCTAAGTGTCCCGACCGCTCACCGCTTTTGTTTTCGTTTCTCCCGGAACCGAACCTGAACCGAACCGATGTACCCGAACCGGTTCAAGCTAATAATTTCGGTTCAGCGGAGCGAAACCCAAACCGAACCAATATGCCTGAACCCGAACCCGAACCGGACCGAAAAAAATACCGGTTCCGATCCCTGGATACACCACATACGACTGCCTTGGGGACTTTTCGGAAAATGTATTGCCAACTTCATGAAAGTAATGGCATTAGTAACGCAATACTAAGCATGAAAAAGTTATGAAAAGTAATGACTAGTGAACGCATGACTTTCGCAAACTGTAATGTGGAATGGTAATGTATTACAAAACAAATGTAATTTACCCAACTCTGGTCCATACCACTTGCCAATCCTCCTGCGTATATCGGTTCGCGGAGTGCCGTAGCAGTAGCAGTAGAAACCTTGTTACCCCTTGGTTTCGCGGCGCTTTTAAAATTCCGACATATATCACATCCACTTCTATTGCTACGGCCGCTCTGGGGCAGCCAGTCTGACTTTGTCGTGACTTAAATGCCCCCTTTTTTTATTTTTGTATCACATCACGTCCCATCCATTGCTACGGCACTTCCATCAGATATGCCCTCTAGAGTGGCGTAAATTCGAAGCGCCATCAATGCCCCGAAAACAGCTCAAGAGAATGGCGCAATGGGGCATTCACGCTCAATAGGAAAGAGCAGCACGTTTAAAAGTGCTCATACTCTGTTGAAACAAATCTGGATCTGTGGCACGAACTCCTCTCCTCCTATTTAAGATGAATCAGCACCCATCACCTCTTTGCCCAACGTGCAACGTAGAAGCCGATGTGTTACACATCCTCATTGCCTGCCAGCGGTACGAAGATCACCGATCGAGTCTCCAGCGCCGCCTTGCTCATCTAGGCTACCGAGAGCTTTCCCTCGCGGTGCTACTTGGCCCTACCCAGCGCGCTGAAGTCACGTCTGCGCTGACACGATTCCTTCGGGAATCTAAACTCCTGGGCATTCTCTGATACGTGCTATACGCAACGATTAGTGAAGGAACTGTTTCTTCTGTATTTCTTCATAATTTTCTGTATCCCAGCTGTTTGTACCTTCTTTTGTTTGCTTGAAAGCTTTAGGGAATAGCAAGTCCACATCGTGGCAAACCTTTTCCTTGTCTTTTTTTTTTACTTTGCATTAAACATATCCCCCCCCCCTCCGTCCCAAATCTGGAAGCTAGAACCTTTAAAGTGTCGGACTAAATCTCGTGTCTTCGGAATCCTGCCAAGTTGATGCCAAAGCGAGCTACGTGCCGTACACTGTGTCCTTCCAAAAAAATCCGTGCTTTTTTCTTGTTATTTTCTCTTGTTTTTCCTTTTTCGTTTCCTATTTCTTTTCTTTTTGCTGGGAATAGCAAGCCGCCGTATCGCAGGTTAACCTTTCCCTCAGTTTTTTATAATAAAGCTATATTCCCCCTCCCAAAAATAAAATTTTATCGGTTGATTGATTGATTGATAGATAGATTGATGACTGATTTTCGCATCTGTAGCAGTAGCTGACTGATTAGTTAACAGCTGAGTCTTCCGAATCCACCCCAACCTGTTAACCTCATATTATGAGAAAAATTGATGCGACTGCTTGGGCAGTTTTAGTTTTTAGTTCTACTTTCACACAAGCCATTGTTAGCGAAAGAGTAAGACAGCAACAACAACAACAACAATTAAATTATGAATGATGATGTCATGGCGTGTTTCCGAAAGTAAGTTTCCTGATTTTAACGCCCAGTTTTCAATAGGCTAGCCTTGTACGGTAAAAAAAAAAGGCACGTGTTATGATGCAACTGCGTACATTAATGCAATGCGACCACGCGTTATAAGAACCGCAAGAAAGGCATTTTCCCCCTCTCCTCATTTTCCCAGAACATCATTACTAGGGTTTTCGGAAAATTAATGAAAAACACAGATAAACGTTTGCCGGTAAATTGCGGTTCGCGGTACGCTGCCGGCTTATAAAATATACACCAAAAGTAACAGGAATGAGCACTTCAAATTGTATTTCCTGTCGCTTCATGTTGATCCGCTTGGTAGAGGGCAAGTGTAAATTGGGTCACTCCATTTTTGCAACAAAAGCAGCCGCGTACGATACTGCCATATTGCCTAAGTCGATCGATCGGTCGACCAAGTGATAAAAGAAAAAAACAAAAAAAAACAAGATGGAGATGTTCGTTTTAAACTACTCGGGACTGGCCACTCCAGGACGCGTGATTGAATGCTCATTATATGCAACTGACAAGATGGCGTATATGCAGGCCAGCTGGTGGAGGAACTGCATAATGTAAACGCCGGAGTCTGGACAGACAGAGGGACGACACGAACACACACACACATAAAAAGACGATGATGAGATAGGGCTGAGGCCGGCCGGCAGGCTGGGACAAAACAGAAGGTGGGAAAGCAGGGTGGGGGAAAAAGAAAAAAAGGTAAAATTATACAAATCTATACAATAGTATATTGCCTAAATCGTTTATTAACGTCTGCTACTCTGGGCTGCGAGGCCCCCGTAAGACCAAGAAAGTTACTAACTGGAAGGTTTTTAACACGACAGCTGAAGATTTATTTCGCTCTGCGACAAGTCTGGACGATATTAACTGCAGGGATCGGAACCGAAACTGAACCCGAACCGAAAACCGGAAAAAACCGTTATTTTCTGACGAACCCGAACCGAACCGAACCCGAACGATTTTTTTGCTTGTCCTGAGCCGAACCGGAACTGAACCGAAAAAAATTGATACGGTTACCGGTTCGGAAATCGGTTCAGAGGTGAATTAATTGTACTACTGACCGACCTTTTTTTTGCTCACCTGAACGGTTATCTCACACCTTTCTCTTACAATCGTGTACGGTGAGCGTAAGCTTGCTTGCGTAGCAATATTACTGCCCGTGGGCCGGTTAAACCGAGGCCGAAAAAAGTAACTGTTCCAATCCCTGTAAATGCCCCAACCGCTGACAGATTTTTTTTTTTTTTTGTCTGTGTATGTGCGGGGGTGGGGGGGGGGGATTCTCCCTGAGCCGAACCCGAACCGAACCGATATACCTGAACCGGTTCAAGCTGATAATTTCGGTTCAGCTGAGCTAAACCCGAACCGAACCAATATGCCTGAACCCGAACCCGAACCGGACCGAAAAACATACCGGTTCCGATCCCTGATTAACTGTGCTCTGGCGTCCAGCGTGTCTACCGCAACAAAACAGGTCCCCATTCCAGCAACGCATTCAAGTGTTGATGTTGAGTTTGAACGCCTAAGAACAATACGACGCCGAGCAGAGCGCCGGTTCCGTCGTTCTGGAAGTCAACAGGATTACCAGGAAGTATGTAGGCTTCGTAGCATCATCCGAAAACACCTCCAGCGCCTGGGTCGCAAAAGCTGGAAGTCATTCTGTTCCACGCTTTCCCCTTATACACCTACCGGAAGAATATGGCAGATTGTTAAGACACTTAGTTGCCCTGTTGAGCAGGAGGCTCCCTTCAGAGCTCTCGCGCTGCATCTGAAGATCTCAGAAATTACAGCTGGTGAAGAGTTTTGCTGTCTCCTCACACGACCATCTTGCGCCTCTTCGACTGACGCCCACAAGCAATCGGTTGCTGATGCCCTTAGTGGTGTTGATTTTGGCTGCATGGCTTGTGACCCTGTCATGGACCTGGACTTTACCATCAACGAGTTGCAGTCAGCAATCTCCCACTCTAGGAAAGGATCCTCACCTGGGGCCGATGGGATTACGTATCAGGCCATAGCCTCCTTAGGGGATGCGTCGCTTGAAAAACTGCTGTGCTTCATTAATGACTCCTGGAGAACTGGTGTCGTGCCTGACGTATGGAAAGCGGCTCGAGTTATCCCAGTTTTGAAGCCAGGGAAGTCGCCAAGGGAACTGGCTTCATTTCGTCCCATTAGCCTCACAAGCTGCTTGGGCAAGGTAATGGAAAGGCTAATATTGGACCGCCTTGACTGGTTTCTGGAGTCCCGGACGCTCCTACACCCGGCGCAGGCAGGTTTCAGGAGAGCTCGTTGTACAATGGATTGTGTCTTGAATGTGGTAACCCACGTAGAACAGTCTAGATCGGATGGTCTACTAACCGTGGCAGCATTCCTTGATATTAAGCGAGCCTATGACACTACAAGCCACGGCCATGTACTCCATGAGCTTTTCTCCCTGAGCGTTACTGGGCGAGCTCTCAGGTGGATAGCCAACTATCTACGTGGTAGAACTGTCTTTGTGATGACTTCGGATGGTGAAACGTCTCATCACAGCACAACAGCAGGTGTCCCACAGGGCGGGGTCCTCAGCCCACTCCTCTTCAATGTCGTGGTGGCTGCTCTACCAGCTCTCTTGCCACGGGGCGTCAACATCAGCTTGTATGCTGACGATATATGCATATGGACATCCGGCAAGCAGTGGCCAGCGCTACAGCGCCGCTTACAGTGTGCCCTTGATGTTGTAGCTGCTTTCCTGGAAAACAGAGGCATGGACCTCTCTCATGAGAAGACTCGCCGTCATTTGAAGAACTTTCAGCTTCATATAGGTGGGAATGTCGTGCGGCGTGTTACACACCATAAGTTTCTTGGTGTGGTTCTTGACCGCTGTCTGTCCTGGAGAGCGGAGGTTCGTTGTCTGAGAGGTAGAGCTGAGTCTCGACTGAGTGTCCTGCGATACCTCTGTGGTGCCCGCTGGGGGCTTTCTACAAGGGCATTGCTTGGTCTGCACCGGTCCCTCATACGACAAATGTTAATGTACCATCTTCCAGTGTTGCATAGTCTTTGTCCTTCGTCTGAACAAGTGTTGGAAACCGTCCTTGCAAAGAGCATGAAACAGTGCCTTGGTGTCCACAAATCAACGTCAACTGCCCCTGTCATGGCTGAAGCAAAGGAGCCTTCGCTGATCTTTATGCGGACGGCACAATCTCTTGGGCACTACATGAGGCTCTCCACTCGCCACTACCGTCACACATTAGTGCGCGACATTCTTCGGCGACCAGCATCCGGGTACTGCCAAGCCGTTTTAGCTCACCGCAGCCTCATTCCAAAGCATAAAAAACTGGTTCTACCCGCAGTCCCTCCATGGGCCCTTCAGGCACCATCTGTGCATGTCAATGTCCCTGGCTTGACTTCCAGAAAATCGGCTACAACAATTGTTCTTCGCCAACTCACCCTGTGTCTGCTTCATCGCGATGAAGGCAGAATTAAAATCTTTACTGATGGCTCATCGACACAGACCGGCTCTACCTGTGCATTCGTAATCCCTGAGCTGTCGATTGAACGAAGCGCTAAGCTGTCGCACCCGACGTCGGCTGCTGTGGCCGAGCTGCATTCCATTCTTATGGCGCTTTCCTTCATTGTGTCCCGTCAACCACCGATGCACTGGACCATATACAGTGACTCCAAAACCGCCCTCCAAGCTCTGCAGTGCACCCTGGGCTCGAGCTCCCTCGCTCCACTGGTGTGTGACGTCCTCAGGGAGTATTCATGTGCTGTCACACAGACACATAACATCACCTTGCAGTGGATCCCAGGTCATTGTGGCGTCCCTGGGAATGAGGCTGCCGACCTACTTGCGAGACGGGCTCATGTGGCACGAGGCGTACCGACGCACCGTACGTATTTCACCCAAGCGGACGCGAAGCAAGCAATTGGTGCTCTCATGGGACGTCTGTGCAGTGAACACTGGCGCAGAAGTGTCCCTTCTACGTCGTTCCTGCGCAGGGTGGACCCAGATCTCCGTTTTTATATGCCGTCAGCGCTTCCTCGACCCATCACGTCGCTCATCTACAGGCTTCGCCTCAACGTGCCATGCAGTGGACGACTTTTGTTTAAGCTCGGCATGGTTCCGTCCCCCAACTGCAGTCTGTGTGATGTAGTTGAGGACGTGGATCATATACTCCAAGACTGCCCGAGGTACAGTGCACACCGATGTACCCTTGTGTCGTCCCTGTCTCGCCTGGATAATCGGCCATACTCCACCGAAAAGGTTCTTGGGTGCTGGCCAGCAAATCAGCTCATACCTGCCATGCGCGCCCTTGTGCAATTTCTCGTCTCGACGGACCTGTTTGACACATTGTGACACTCTTTGTTTTTAGTGCCTTGAGACTTCGCTTTTGGTGACAAGCTCGGTGATGTTCTCATTTATTCTTTCAAAGCGTTTCAAAGCGTCGAGGTTAGTGTAGTTTCCCTTTCTTTTATTAATAACGCGTCCTGGAGTAGCCAGTCCCGAGTGGCTCGAGACTACCATCTCCATTTTTTTCTTTTAAAATCAATCAATCAACGTCTACCTGGCAAGTTATTACAAGTTAAGGTTTTGACATTTGCAACTCTAACGAAAATATACAAATAGAATGTTGCGTTCTCTGTATGAATGGGAAATGCGAGTTTCGTTTCTCGACGATTTTCATCGAGTGGCTCTAAGTTCTAAAATATTACCATCGAAAGCCGCTGATTCGCGGTAAGCGAAAAAAGCACCGATTTTTGAAATCGTATTGGTCAAAAATAATAAGCACCGTAAACATGACTTAAAAAACTGCAATCACTACCTCTTACCTGCAGCTAATTCTAAAGGAAAGTCCACATATCATGCCGTTCATTTCGTTCCTGTTGATATACATGAGTGTCGAGGGGCTGTGCTCGATAAAGGCGAGAAATCCTTGTAGCGGAACAGTAGCTATGCAGATAGTGTGCACAAAAGTTTATTTTACAGACTAGTACGAAACATTTAGGTGGTAGCTGTTACGGAACAGTTAGAACCATAACTGTCATAACCCAATAGTTATTGTGTTGTTCAGAAAATGACGTTTCAGTTGATTATATCTTGTAGACCTCAAATAAAGATCTGTGTCAACCCGAAGGAGCTTTTTGAGTAGGAGTCGAAGCACCCACCGTCAGGGATTGTGAACCGTATTATGTTCGAAATTGCGGCATATACTAGAAGGGAGGGGGTATACGTTTATTTAGAAAAAAGAAAAAAAAGAAAGGAAATAATAGAAGCGTTCATAAGAGAGTTTCGAACCAACGACCTATACATGTTAAACTAGCTGACTAGGAAGGACTAACGCAGAAATATACCGGGACATTCAAACGACACAACCGTCTCATTTCGCTCCGACCCTCGGGGTAGAATGAGACAGCCAACCAGCATGAACCGTCCCAATTAATTCTCGCAATGGTAGTAAGCGAAGCGAACGTCTTGATCCCCAACGCAATCTTGATGAGCACACACAGTCCGCATGCGGTGCACTGGTCCATTGCAAAAGAAGACACTGGCATTCTTCTTCTTAATCCGTCTCTGGCCTTCATCCATGAGATGCAATTGCTTTTCTGGGCGCTTTGATTTTGCTTTCATCGTATTTCATCGTCATTCATATTTCATTTTGCAGCTCAGGGACAAGCATGACGCCATTTAATTGTTAGTACAGCACTGAAGTAATTAATTACCAGCAATTGAATTATTGTAGTTTACCCCACAGCTGCGAAGAAGGTTACATTGACACGCCACACGAGGGGGGAAAGGGTTACAAGACTTACCCACGGAACATACACGCCCGGTGAGTGCGGGAATCAGAGCTATCTTATCAAAAATGAGGTCACCCGACAGCTTGTAACACTTTCCCTCCTCGCGCGGCGTGTCAATGTAACCTCCTTTCTTGGCAGCTTTGCGCTCAAACTACGAGCCGTCAAAAAAGAGGTGGAGCCAAGGGCTGATTTCCACGGATTTTCGGCGAATTTATTTCGGCAATTGCCATTGCATTACGAGTGGGATTATGTGCTATACTGAGTAAAATGACCACGGGGAACCTATTTCCGCAAAGAAAACGTTAGGTTGTCTCGGGAAATTTCGGAGTTCCATTCAAGAAATTAACTTTCCGTTAATTGAAATGAAATAAAAATGTACCAATATGTGGCAAAAGTTATTGGCAGAAAAAATCCCTTGACCGCATGTCTCTCCGGGGCCTACGTTTTTTACTAGGAATTTCTATCATGGTTGGTGGACCACCCTGTATATCACAGTGACTATTTGAGGCTAGGTGACGCTAACTTTGGCACGATAAGGCATCCTATTTTAAATTTAGCGACTTTCAACGACGATAGTGGCAACACTGGTTAGCTACCCACATAAATACTACAAGCCCAAAGGTACAAACGTAAAATACGATTTTCCAAACTCTTGGAAATATGCCGTAGGTCGTAGGATTTGTACTGTCCTGTCCCGTCACGTAGCTATGCCCTCTCCCCTCGACCATCAACAACATCAACAACAACTAGACAATGATGATGACATTGAGTGCTGTCTATAGTACACATGGTTTTACGTAATAGATAACGTCAATTAGGTTGCTATGGCTGTAAAGGTCAATGACCTGGGATGCTTCATCAACAGACGACTTTAGGAAATCCCAGCGCTCCTTGCGCACGCGTTGCATCCTGGGGGCTTACTGTTATGGCGGAAGAGAGAATGCTCCTTCGCGTTTCGTTTTCGCTCAGCTTGACACGTCGTGGACAATGGGCCGAGAGAGGAAAAATCGAGAGAGTTTGGAGACCTTCGCCTTTCCTTATGATAACACAGGTTCGGACCGTTCAAAGCAGTGCTAAGCACTCTGGGATTTTCCCGAAGCCGTTTATTTACGGCGAATTCCATTGGGAGAGCAATTTTTTGCCCTGCGCTGGTTTCCTGCATGCTCCCGGCGGTGTCGCACGAGTTTGCTTTGTCAATGGAATGCTAGCATTCAAGATACTTTTGAAGTGTGTCTATAGCTGACCACTAAGGAGGCCGATCTAATAGGTGCGCGCGTTCTCGGGCACGAGTCTGTATTGGTTTCGTTTGGTTCTAAGAAAAAATAAAACGGAGAGCTTGGCTTCACTAATGTGAGGCCCGCAGCTCCACATCACTTGCACCAGTTACTCTGGTGGAAAACTCCTGGAATGATGATACCAGTGAAGGTGAAGGTGGGCAGAATGATGGCGATGCTGATGCTGATGACGCTGATCAGTGGTGGTGGTGATTCCAACAGAAAGCAAGCACACACACACTGAGATGTGACAGAACGCGCAAACACGCAACACTCAAACAGTCGAACAGCGAAACCCACAAAACACACATAGGCTCAAAACTTGTCTGCATCAGTGTCCCGGAAAAATTTCACTATGGCGGAGAACGCCCGGTGTCTGACACTGCGACTCCAGGGCCCAAGTACTCTTGAAACGCTGAGCGGAGGGCCGTCCACTGCTGCCAGCTCCGACTGTAGAAGGCGACGAGCTTCAGTGTATCGTAAGCAGGACATCAAAATGTGCTCTACAACTTCCACAACACCGCACACGGAGCAGTTTGGGGAGGCTGCTTTTCCGATGTTGTGTAGAAAGCTATGGCTGTAGAGTGGAAAACCTCCCCACTTCATCATCACAATATATATGCTGTTGTTGTTGTTGTTATGGCTGTAGAGGACCTTCAGACGAAACCGGTGGATTAGGGTCTCCATCGACCGAGGAGGCGAGGCTGGGACCACGAACGAAAAGTCTGGGTCTATACTGATCAGTGGCGGCCTTCCAGAATCACTGTGCCACATGTCTCTGCTTAGTCTCTTCGTCAAAGTAGACAACATTAAGCGGGTGTCAAAGGGAGTAAAATACACCTTACGAACCGGACCGGACTGATGTGCCCGGGAAGCCGCTGCATCGGCCGCGTCACTCCCAGGTGTGCAGGAATGGCCAGGGATCCACTGAAGGATGATGTCGTGTCCTTGTACTACACACGCGTTGTAAGTCTTAATGGCGTCGTGTACGATTGAAGCAAGACCTGCTGATCCGCCCGGCGCTTGTAATGCTCGCAATCTGGTCTGTGAATCACTGTAAACAACCCATGACTTGGGATCTTCATGTGCTTCTATAAATTGCATCGTCTGTATTCTTGAGCCAGATTGTATCTGTCTTTTGTATTCCCTTTGCGGCGTGGAGGTTAACCGTCATTACAGTTTGCAATTTTCCTACTGCCGAGAGCGTATATTAAACACTTTGACCAGAATGTATTCCGTTTACTGTGTCCTCACTTGTACGAATATGAACGGAACATCTCGCCGCGAACTTGCTGAATCGCTTAACTTCTATTTCGTCATTATCGCCAGCATCGGGATGATTGATCAAGACCATTCGCCTTCCATGGAGGTAGCTTGATGAGCACAGCGTGCGCAGGCGATCTTTCTTCCCACAAAGTACTCTCACAGGGATGGCTTATTAGCGAACGCATCATAATATTCCATTGGCTAGACCGTGAAAAGATGTGAGCCGGAAGCGGGCAACGTGGGAGTAGAAAACCCTTGTTTTCCCTTTTTTTTTCATTCGGGCATCGTTCCAGCCAAAAGCGGGACAAAACAACGTCCCCAAGTAGGCTGGTGGGACAGCGGGACTACGACCGCAAAAGCGGGATTGTGCCGCCTAAGTCGAGATGTCTGGTTACATTCAGGGGAGGATCCAGGATTTTTCTGAGAGGAGGGTCCCGCTTTGGCCAGCATGGCAGAAACACGATCTATGGCAATTAAACACTATGTGAAGACAGAAATTGAGGAGGGGGCCAGAACATCCTGACCCCCCCCCCCTCTAGATCCGCCCCCGGTCACATTACTCTTGGCTCGTGCACGCACGCGCCGCTGGAACAGTGCCACTATAGTGACACGGGACCTACATGATACATAATGGGAGAAGAAATCCACGCGGAGAAACATTAAGGGACTCACCGCTACTGTGACTCATCTAATCACTCAGCAGTGCATTTTTTGTTGCGTTTAATGATGACTAAAGCTACTTTAAGGATGTACGTACTTGAAACGTCCATCTTTCCGCATCAATCACAAAGGCAAGGCAGAGCACGTTTCAAAACTGCCGGGACTCCATCAATGGATGCTGATGGATATTGAATGCTAGTCACATTGCCTGTCAGTCGCTAGTCACATTGTGGTTAGCGTGCTGGCCATGTCACGTCGAGGCTGGGAGGTACCCGGGTTCGAATCCCGGTGCCGGCTGTGCTGTCCGGGGTTTTTCCTGGGTTTTCCTCGGACGCTTTCAGACATATGTCGGCACAGTTCCCTTAGAAGTCGGCGCAGGACGCACATTCCCCCAGGGCGTAAGTCGTGACGTTGCCCACCTCTGTGAGGCCGACAACGGCGAGCCCTTTAACCGTCTCCACCACCACCATATTGCCTGTCACACGGCCCTCCATAACACAGCTACTCGCTTCAAAGCATTGCTAGCAATTGAATCGTTCTGGAGAGAAAAAACTCATTTATGCATCTCATTTATGCATGATTTCTAACGAGTATTCACCGTTCTGAAAGTGATGATCTCTGTAATCATCATGTACCAAGCGCATGCCCGGCTTCGTTCGCATTTTACTGATGTGCGAAAGGTCTCGGCCTTCGTGGACCAGACTGCTCTACCGGTTTTTCTCATCGAAGCACACGATTCCTTCTTCTTTGCGCGTATGACGTCAAGATAAAATGATAATAATAATTTGGGGGTTACGTCGCGAGACAACTGAGATCATGAGCGACGCCACATTGGTCGGTCTGTGGATTGCTTTTGCCTACCTGAGGGTTCTTTAACGTGTGATGAAAGCTCACCACACGGCACCCCGTATTTAACGTCCCTCGCGGAAGACGGCGTGTCTTGTACGCTGCCACCAAGTTGCTGGCGTCCTCGGCCGGGTTCGAACCCGCGATCTCGGGATCAGAAGGCGAACACGCTACAGACTGAGCCACCGTAGCCGGTCAAGATAAAATGAGCGAAAGCAACTTTGGCCGCATTAGGCTAACGCCGGGGGCCGCGGTGACGAAACAAAGAAACGAAAGAGGACGGTTAATTAGAGACTACAATACCGTTGGCCATCGAACGTGGAAGAAGGAAAGATGACGGAGAGAGAACCTATAGAGCTCCAGTTCATTACGCAGGCCGGAAACGCGAGTAGAAGCAGAAGACGTGGCAAGAAGGAAGCCTATACCCTTGGCAGAGAGATGTATGGGGATTACTGGCCTCGAGTTGTGGAGGGCTTTCCAGCCGATCCAGGGTTGCCAGCACGAACCGCGATGAAATGCGAGACTCGTCGTGCTCCCGGAAAGTCGTTGCGAGATTGCCGGAAGCGACCCAGCCCTGCTGGCTGTAAATAAGGCTCCGCCACTTCCGGTTTTTATCGTCCAGCCAGACATTGTTCGCTTTGTTTAGTCTGCGTTCTCGTGACATTCCTCGCGCCTGCGTGGTAGCAGGTAACTATGGACGTAGCGAAGAGCGCAGAACGTGACCACGTGATACTGCCCAGGTCAAGCTACTTTTCCGATTAGGTAATGTCAGTTTACACCAGAGGAGCCAGATTCATTTTGCATTGGGGATTGTATGACAGCCGTGACCCGACCCTGTCTCCCCAGTCTGCTGAACCTAGCCGAATGTATTGAAGACTAAGGGGACTTCCTTAAAGGGACCATAAAGGGACCTTTAAGGTGTTCACATCTAGTTCCTCCGTCGCGCCGGCAGCTGTTTGTGCCGCAGAGGTCTCATTTTTTTACCGTGGCTTTTAGTTAATAATTCCGTTATTCCGACCAATGCTCGGTTCATGGTCCGCATGGTGAATATATTAGAGCCCAGGAATGCATCACAGATGCTCGCAGACACTTAAAACAGATGGGTGGCGGTGGTACTGTTGAAAGAGCTCGCCGACTGTTAAAGCAGGTGGTGGTCGTGATGGTGGTGGTGGTGACAAAAACCGGCTTGCCGTATTTAAAACACAGGGGGAGGGGGTCGAGGTAGCTTGCACCAGAACTTCAGCACATGACATGCCACTGCGCAGAACGATACCACCGTCTCTCCCGATGGGATGCGCGGAACCTACACCTTTGAGTGACACTCGACATTTTACATAACTGCTCAAGTATCACTAAAATACCTCTCGTTTAAAAAAAAATAGCGGAGAGAATGATGTCATCCAGGATAATAGCTGACTCGAAGCGTGTTATGCAGTGAAGTTATGTTTTTAGAACAGCAGGAATCCAAAGGTTGTCTCCCCCTCGCATCCCCCTTCTGTGTTTAGAGTGCAGATGTTTTGAGGGGCCTCTTCATTGCAGATGGTTTAAAGGTCGCTTTTCAGCCGTTTTAATCCCGTACCGTCCGCGTACCTGTCCGAGTGGGCTGAATGCCCCATATGCTCCCACCCCAGTTTTTTTCTCTTCCTTTTTTCTTGCACACTCCAGTGTCGTACCCGCTGCCAAAACTAAGTAACGAAATACTGCTACACGCTACTCCACAGAAAAGTAACGTGATACTAGCGTCGCTACAACTTTGAAAAAGTAACGAGATACCGCTATCGCTACCGAATAAAAGCAACGTAAATACTATGCCGCTACTTATCCGCTACCGTACCATTTAACCATTCAAGATAATTTAATTAAATTAAATTTTTACCGTTTAAGTTCCCTTTACTTTAGACTGCATGCAGCTATAGCTGCATGCAGTCTAAAGTATACCATTACCAACAGCCAATTTCACACTGACCTTTACCTTGAGATGATGCATTTAAGACATAATTTAATGCACATAGCGCATGTGTGCATTCAATAATTTTCCCGTTAGAATGTATGAAGCACAAAACGATTTTTTTGCAGTGATAGTACTTTGTTCCAGATATCCGCTTATCTGAACCTCAAACTCTTCCGTCTCCTTCCTATCGACGGAATGATCAGTGTGATGAAGTGGCGAAACTGCCATGATAAGCGACCACACATCGAGTCATCAATAAGGTAGCTACCATGAGGTGAAAACATCAAACGAATGGCATAATGTTTGCTCTCGCCAAGGCCAACGGAGTGCTGTTGGCATACAGCACCAAGGCTTAGGTCTCACAGGAATTAGAGTTAATGTTGTTGCCTACATCCCGCTTCCCTTCTTCCAGACACACGACGGCTTCCCTTACAAAGCGTTCCAGTATACGACACACACAAACACACACGTAAATCGGATAATGATGCGGTGGGTCATTCCCCGCCGTTATGACGGTACACTGCCCCATTTCGCTTGTGGAAGGGATGAGAAAGTGATGATGATGGAAAGGTGTCCTATTAGAGTTCGTCCATTAGTCCAGTGCTGGAGAGGAACTCAGCAACAGCTCGTAGGCCTTGCATCAGATGTGAGGGGTCCGACCATGGCCCGAGAATTTTGGCCAAGTCGAACTGGCGTTGGTCGACGCGTTGGAGTTCACTATACGAAAACCTACGTTTAATACGCTTTTTCCGGGAGTATGAGTTCCTCAGTAAGAGCCTATTCGTGTGATTTCACCTCCGTAATGAAATATTTAGAGAGAGAAAAACATCGTAGCTTTAATATATATATTATTAATATCATAGCTTAGAAAAGCTTTATTATCTTTTCCTTGAACATGTCAAACGCTGTCAACAATCAATTGCTTTAAGGTTAATCGTCTCTGTACAGCCACCAAGCAAGTGCGCAAAGAGCATTAATAAGCATGTTTGCGTACACCGACTCCCGGAGAGTACTATTATTTATGCATTTTGTGGGGGGTGGCTCATATACCCAATGTGTAACGTATGTAATGTGAGAAAATAACTAGACCGCGTTCGGCAACCTGTGCAAGCTTAGGTAATTCTATCTCGCCAGAAATGCTTCACCTGAGACACAACACATTAAAGCAAAGTAGGCGGTGCAACAACATTAACAACAACTACATGAATGGCGATGGTTGACGATGACAGAGTGTTTCACGAAAAATGAACCAAAGTTTTTAAAAAAATGGTCCATTGCACACCAAAAAGAAGGACTGCGTAGTGTTACCAGTGCTGTGAGCATACTCGAACTATTATTTTCTTTGTAATTAATTAATTAACTAATTAAGTGAAATTAATTAGTCAGTTTTTTTTAATTATAAGGATTAGAGCCGAAATGTCAATAAGAAAGCTGTAGCGGGCGATACAGCGACACGAAACCCGCTTATTGCACCTTTGTACCTCTCACGGATCCCTTTTTTCCCGGCTCCAAAGTGTAACTTTGGGGTTTGTAGAAAGCCGACGCGGGACCTGTCGCAGACGCGCAAGGAGCGACGGATCACAGCGCCCTCGAGCGTCCTGTTATAGAACGAAGACTTGTCACAGTTCTCATTGACATTTGGCTTGTCATTGACCCCTCGCGCGTCTGCGACAGGTCCCGCGTCGTTTTTTCTTAAATCTTTTCTTTTGTATGATTTGTATTGTATGATTGTACCACTTGCATGATTTGCATCTTCACCTGATGAAGACATACAGAACAGGCTTTCAAGAAATGGAGCAGCAGACCCCTGATGTGTGTCGCCCAGCTCCAATGTTTGTAAATAAACAGATATTTTCTTCCTCTCTCACCTGGTTCTGCACGAAAACTCGTGACTACTAAAATTTTATTCCAACGAGTGCTTCATTCCCTGGGCTTATTGTGTCCCCACTACTACCAGACTGAACTGTGTATTTTTTCCCCTTTGCCGCCCAAGTAATGTGTAGAAACTAAACAAACAAAGCAAACAAATATGAGCCTCACATTGTTGACACGGTTTTCTGCCATTGCGCATAATTGACGGAAGCTTATCTGTGTAGCCTGCCACTGAAATTTCAAGAAGAAATGCGGTAATTTGTATTACAGGATTATCGTTGTACTATGCTACCACGCTACCTACAACTCACCACACCCCGTACTACTACACGAAAGACGACACGCCATTTCATCTGCGTCTGTTCTTTTTCGTAATATGCTCTTCACCAACTAGCCGGGATATATCAGCGTTATATCAATTACCATGCTATCAACACAGCGTTTTACCTTGCGGAAACACTGCGTACATGCCCACTTTGAAACGCAGAAAGATACTGGGAAAGCACAGTGAGCAGCAAAACTAGTTCACACAATTATATGCCATGTCTTGCATGAGCAGTTCCTACCGCCAACACGAAGTCCTAACCGTTGCTCAGCCGTATGTTCAATCGTGTGTTTCCTAAATTTTATGAAATGTGAGAGCAAAACATTGACGTAGCAGTCTTAACGAGCTATGTTGGCACATTGCGAATGCCCATGTCAACAGTAGTTGAACTTGGCTGCACACATTACGGTGTTGACCCGAAAGAGAATAGGTCACATTGTTCTCTACGAGCACGCAAGTTGCAACGCGGAAAAGCCATTTAGAAAGAAGTTAGTTTTTAATGACATGTCGTTCCACACTTTGCTCAGGGCGAAACGGTGGCAGTGGTGGTGATGACGATGAAAGATGGAAGTCACTGAATTAAGTCACATTAATTTCTTAGGCACTTGAGGCTTTCTGGCTTTGTATGTGTTTGTCGTTTCTATGTGTTCCAGCCTCAGAACATCAATTGTCTCATGGTGATGATGACTTGCCGTTGTTTACTTCACGTGCGAGTGAATCGACAAAGTTAGCCGTGAATTCTTTTTCAATAACGTCAGTTAGTGACGCAAGGTGAATTCCAGGAACGCTAGCTAACGTTAGAGAAAGTTGGTTGAGTCGTAATTTCAGGTTGAGGAGCGCTTGATCGCGGATCAACTCTTAAACGAGCACTGAGGTGACCCCCAAAATGTTTTCGTTTTTCGATGCAGAGTGTTCTCCAACGAATAAAATGACTTCCCGCAAAGGAACGATGAGCATAGGTGACCTACAGAGCGAGCACGAAGGCTCTGTTCCGCAAACCTTTGAAAAATACTTCTCCTTGTGAAAAGAGGGCATCGCAGAACGAGAGGACGTCGTGACGTATGCTACTCCGCTCACGTGACATGCAGCGGCGCGGGAGCTGCGAAGAAAGCCTTCACCACGTCACGAGAGCATCGTGTCGGCCGTCCGCGGCTGCTTTCTCAGACTGTTTTTTCTTTTTTTTGTAAATTCGATTGCACAGCTATAACGCACTGCAGGGGGTAAATATTTTGCATGGTGACTCCTGGTGGAGAGCTTCACAGATGCGGCAGGATTTCGAGCAGTGTTAAATGCCACCTCATTGCTCCTTTAACCGGCGTTGGTGAAACTGGCCCTTAGAACGGTAGTGGCCGGTTCATGAGGCCAACCGTTCGTAAGGGGCTGACAATGTTGCTACTAATCAGCCATGTGTGCTACTGCAATATTCGCTTCTTCGAAGCTATTTCGGAGATCATTTCCAGGACTGACTGACGCCTCACCTTTACGTTTACTCTCTCTCTCTCTCTCTTTTTTCTTTTTTAAGATCGCTTTACGAAACACGCAGCTGTTGATTCCTTAGCTGCGCGGCACTGTAAGAACTATAAAGAAAAGAAGTAAAAAGAAGAAAGAGAAAGAAAACCGTATACAAATTCCTAAAGGACCGTGACACTTTGACATCGGTAATCAGTTTTACGATGTCAGCATTTTACTGCACGTCAGGACTAAGGGACCATCAGAATTATCCGCCGTTGTGAAACGGATAACGATACTTTCACTGTGGAGTCTTTCCACCCCGGGGTCATGACATCAGAGCGGGTGCTTGCTATTACTTCCCCATTGCTGGTACAAACCGTGCCCCTTACACCCCGGAAGCACGTGACTCTTTGACTATGAAGCTAACAGCTTCCAGCGACGGTACAGCTCCCGTCAACCTTAATATTAACACTGAAAAAAAAATCGGTCTCATTTCCGAGAGCGATAACAGTCACCCCGGGGGCACTGGGGGAATGTTAAGTGAACAAAAAATCCTTGCGTTAAACTAACACAATAACTTTGTTCAAATAAGATTTCCTCGTGGCCACAACTGTTGCTGTAGTCGCGCTCGGACATGAAACCATATTTTTTTCAGTGTTATTATTAAGGTTGACGGGAGATGTACATACACAAACGCAGGCTAAAAAAATGAAACGAAATAAAGCAATGTCACGTGCTTTATAATGCTTAGAGTCACCGACTGAAATATTTGAAATATATTTCGCAGCCACATGCGTGTAATTCACTTTTATGGTCACCGAAGTCGGCATCGTGGCGGTCATTGTGAGAAGCTTCCGGCTCTTGTTCTGCCAGGCATGGAGGCCGGGGACGGATTACAGACAATGCTTGCTGATTACGTTTCATCGTATCCCGAAACAATTCATAGTCAACAAGGCGTAGATGCAGGCAAGCCGATGAGTGGAGCACGAGCTTGGGCAACGAAGAAACTTAGTCACTTTCATCTCGGTGTTCAAGGTCGTGCTGAAGACAGGGAGGTGGTAGGTTCGAATCCTACCACCGGCTGTGCTGTCTCAGGTTTTTATTGGGTTTTCCGAAGCCATTCCAGACGAATGTCGGCCCTGAAGTCGGCCAAGGACGCATACTGACCCCAGCATGTCCGCCACTCCTCCTCCCTACTGTCCACTCTCCATCTGTCCACATCTGTACGCAGCCATAGTTGCTTCGCGGCGCTAACACGGAATAAAAAACCAAATCAATAATCATCTCGGTATTATAGGGGAGACCGCGGAGAGTTGTCACAGTTTTTAATTCTGATTCGCTGTGACGAAAGTACGCTTGTCAGGCTGATGAAACCAACGAAGGAGTTTAGTGCGTTCATTTGGCTTCACAACGCACTTATTAAACTAAAGCTGGCTTTATAAACAGTATATATAAAACAACATTTGCGCGGAGGTCGTCAAGTGCGACAATACGCCCCGGTAGCGGGGCAGGTTGTCACACGGGTTCGGGCAGGTTGCCTCAGGCTCAGCTGGATTTTCTCGTAATGGTTATTGTGGAGGTGTACCGAATAGAATACTCATTGGAAGCTCACATGGAAAACAAACTGAACGAGCAGAAAAGAACCTATTATTTTAATCCTTACAGTTGCACAATGTATACATGTCTGTCCCAGCTGCACAGGATTCATGGGTGCACTGCAAGCCAGCCATTACTGGTTGTAGACCGGCACAGTAAGTGTAAAAAGCGGCACTAAATTATTACAGGATCTCTGATATGAACCTTCATGAACACTTCCTCGCGGATATAGTCAGTTGCTTTACTAGTTGAAGCACGTGACAGCACCAGATATGGGACAGCTGACCCCTACACAGTGACTTTACCTCAGCAGTGGACTTTAGAGTGGAACGTATTCTGCTCAAAATACCTCAAAAGATTTCCGAAAGCTCAATTGATATTACGAACACGTGCATTCTTTAGATGCTTAGTGTGCGTCGTGCAAAATTTGAAAATTGCAAGAACGGAAAATTTTACTTACTCGTCGATGGAACGTGTCTTGGGCTGTGTGCAGCTTGCCATACTTTCCATGACAATGAAAGTTTCTTCAGTTACTGGTTGCTCGTGCCGCTAACAAACAGCGGGAAAGTGGCTCAGCTGTTCTGCTTCGTTTTCTTTACAGGAACTATAAAGGGAGATGCCTTGCACTTGGAGATGCCTTCTAAGAAGAAGCCCCTCAAAAGTTTCGCAAAATTCGTTCGTGTTTTTTCATAAAACATCGAATTCGAAACCAACTGTCAGCTTCCGGTTGAAACGGCCCTTCCCCGCTTCGCCTCTTCCGGTGACGTAATTGGTATTGCCGGCGAGATTCCCAATCGCTGACAGCGTCGCCCGGCTGGTTGTGATCCAATACCAACGAAAACATGAACGCAGATGTTTCTAACGCCTATTCGGCAGCAGATTGAGGGTCGGAACAACGCATTTTGTGACCTGACTTCGTAACAGACTCCAGTGACGTCGGTCCGCACACTGTTGCCTGAATTCAGCCGGGAGAGCACAGCCGGCTGGAAAATCCGATGAAATTCATTTTCTAATGTTTCCGGCTGTTTCAAAACGAAATATTCCGGTTACACGTATTTCAGGCACCCACTATCCCGATAGCTGATGATTGGAATTTTAACGGCGCATCGACAACACGGGTCTATTCCGATAGCATCTTCGATTCAACTTCATTTTTTTGTCCGGACATAAGAACTCCTATCTGCATGTATTTAGTTACGGGTGTAATATGTGTAATATTGTTCTTCTACGCTTCGTAATTCTATTTACAATTTATTGTTCAATACTTCTCCTTCATAAATTGTGCAGGGTTAATACAAAAACGCACTTTTTTTCTGATACGTGCGAGTAGACGCACTAGACACCTCTATCCGTTATTACGTCATCTGAAGAATTGCAGCACCCAATCAGACGCCAGTGTAGAGGTACACATAACGTTCTGCTTTACACTCTTAAAAATGAGGGGGGGGGGGCGTGTCGAGGTAGCTTGTCGTTGTTGGCCGTACTCAAGTGGGCATCGTCACGACTATAGCCAAAAAGAAAAGGAAAGTGGGAGAGGGGAGGTGATGACTTCAAAGTGATGCGTAGGTAGGATGACCGATAGTGATGGGACGGAGGCACACTGTAGGTGAGAGGTGCACTAGAGTGGTCTTTCCGCTAGGCCCGTTTCTTGAAGAAAGCGCACGAAGCCGCGAGTTTTTGAAAGTTGTTCCGCACAAGAACCTTCGGGGAAGAGGACGTCCGTCAGTATGCCAGGCCTGGCGTGGGGAAGATGAGTTTCCCGCACAGTATGGTATGCACGGCATTCTGTCAGGATATGCGCGATAGTCTCCGGATGATTACAGTGTCCGCAACTGGAGTCCTCCCTGGAGCCGATCTTGAACAGTTGCGAGTTCGTGAACGCAGATCCCGTGCGTAATCGACGGAGCATTGTCTGCATACCACGGGGAAGATCTTTCGTGGGAAGAGAGGGTCGGAAATTAACTTCACCACATGGCACGCTCCTAGCAAACCATCATCCCGAATGACAACGTTCTCGTCCTTGATTTGTTGAAAACGGGAGGCGGAGCGTATTTTGTAGCCATAATGCAGTACATAATGTTACCTAAAAGGCTCCGCCTCCAACAAATCAGGAGCGAGAACGTTGTCATTGGGGATGATGGTTGACTAGCAGCGTGCTATATGTGGTGAAGATATGGACCTATCAGATTCATCTATACAAAAGGTGTCACAGCCAACAAGTTAAAATCGCCGTTTTGTGCCGACACAGTCGGCGGGCTAGCTTGGTTATAGAGTGTGACAACTCCCCGATCTCTCGTATACTCTTGCTACGTCATGTGTATACGTCACCACGATACCAGAACATGATGTCAACAATTATGTCCTTCGTCTCCATGTCCATGTTCTTTGTTTATGTCAAGAACTAAGAGGCCCCTGTTGAACGAAATTCCGCACGTACATCCTTAAAACATAGCTTCACCAAATACGATGCTGCAGGGCAACCGTGGCAGGGAATGAAAGCGCGGGGCGAGTGCCTTTTTGCGACCATTCAGATAAACACCGTAAGTGTAACAAAAAGGTGTACGCCTCCCGTTCTCAATAAATCAGGAGAGAGAACGAGATCATTCGGGACGAGGGTTGGCTAAGAGCGTGATATGCGGTGAAGTGATGTTCTCGTTCACCCTGCACCTACTGCACCCCCGACCCTTCACCCTTCCGTTTCTGGTCATAGCTGTGATAATGCCCATTCACGTGTGGCCGACAACGGCGAGCCAATTTCGATATCATCCCCTCCCCCTTTCCTGTCTTTAGCCTGGTATCGTCACCACCACCACCGCCAGCTGTTTTTGATGTTAATTTCATGGTCGAATACAGATGTGATCTCGAAATCAGCCGACGGCATCCTTTCCTGTTTAGGGATTTGTTTTCTGCACATGACAAGTGCGTCCTTCGGGGTGAGTCTTCGATTTCTGATTTACATAGATAGAAATAATTCGAAAAATATGCTGCATGATATCGGTTCGTATTCAGCTTCCTTTTTACGCGTCTTGTTTACATAAGACAATACCGCACACGAATTCTCTTTATTTAAACGATTTAAACGCATGTAAGCATTTTCGAAATCGCGTCACAAGTACATTGAGGCGTGCAGAGTCGGACTACTATAAAAGGTTATTTGAAGCTGATGTAGGCCAAAATATTCCACATTTCCAAAACAAATGTGGAATAACTTACACAGGGTACTCAACGGAAAGCCCCTAGCCCAAATCTGGAAAGTATTTGCGTTGATGGCAAAACGATTGAAGATCATTACTTAGCTGACTACTTTAATGCGTACTTTATTAATGCTTGCGGACTTCCTTCGCAAATGGTAAACGCGTCGTCTCCAATTTTATCTCACGCGATACCAGGAGCTATATTTCTGAGTGCCGTTGACGAAGACGAAATGTATTCTGCTGTTTTTAACCTAAACAGTACAAAGAGCCTAGACATTTATAATATGCAAGTTATTCCCCTAAAACGGGTTCTTCGTTATATTGTTAGTCCTCTAACGT